>NC_058080.1:127439124-128039124 GCF_014858855.1 Bufo gargarizans | reverse complement strand
ATATCAATGCCTTAATAACTTGTCATGTGGCCTTGAGCACCAATTACAGCTTGACAACGATGTCTAATGCTGTTCACAAGTCGACTTATTGTCTGCTGAGGCGTGGCACCCCACTCTTCTTGAAGGGCGGCCCTCAAGTCATTGAGGTTCTGGGGTACACAGTTACGAGCCTCTACATGGCGACTCATCTGATCCCATAGTTTTTTAATGGGATTCAGGTCTGGAGAAAGTATAGGCCACTCCAATTGATGTACCCCAGTCTCCAGCAGCCGTTCCTTAATGATGCGACCTCGATGAGCTAGCGCATTGTGTAGTGTACGGGAGAGTAATACCCCGTCACTACAGAAGGGTCACTTGGGTACTGTCGTTCCCCCTGTATTTATGGGGAGGTTGGTATAAAACATCTTGTTAATGTAATGCTATGTACTTCCTGTTACTGTGAAATGTGCATGTGCAGGCCGGCTAGGGTGTCATTCCAGCTCTGAGACACTAGAGGGAGCTAGGGAACCCTAGTTTATATAAGGCCCAGTCAGGAAGTAGTAAGCAGTCAGACAGTGGGAAAAGGAGTCAGAGATCATCCTGTGTCTGAGTCAAGGCCAGGCTATGGGCCTGTGAGAGCAGAGCAGGCCTGAAGCCTGCCGACTAGGAGAGGGTAGTATAGGCCCTGTAACCGGGTTCCGGATCCAAGGAAAAGGTTCCCCTCCTGAGTCATCATCCGTTTTAGCTGAAACATCATAAGCAACCAGCCGGGACGCAGAATACCACAGAGGCCAATCTGATAAAGCAAGAGGTACTCAAGATAACAGAGGAGGTACTAGATAAGGACAGCTTCAAGGATACGCCAGATAGAGGGCATTAGACCTTGGAGAATAAGTCACAGGTTTCAGGACCAGTCAGGAATAGTGTGCAAGCCGCCTGTACTGCATCTCCTGTAATTAACACTCTGTAAAGAACATTGCTATAACCGGCCAGTCTGTACTTCTAAGAACCAACTGTATTCAAATAGAAACCAACTGTCTTCCATGGAACTGCGCTTCCAACTGCGTCCATGTATGATTCTCACTGACATTCAGTAAAGTTCCAGTTTTGGTTGGCTATCCCGTGGTTGCTTCATTCTTCTACATTACTTTACACGGCGTGTCACCGTTTAATTGACACTGGCGTCACGAACATTAAATACCTGCCTGTTCCAGTATTTGCCCCAATTGAAGACGACAGTGGATCCCAGGTTAGTGGGTTAATCTGCACTACAAAGCCCAGCATACACTACTGACCCCCTGGGACACTGCAATTGTAGTCCATGAAGATTAAATTAGGCCTGTGTTCTTCATGCAGAGGCACAATGACTGGATTAATGATGTTATTCAAGTAGTATGGGCTTGTCACTGTATCATTCACAAAGTGTAGGACCGTTCTGCATCGACTAGAATAGTGATGGCTAACCTCCGGCACTCCAGCTGTGGTGAAACTATGACTCTCAGCATGCGCCATTCATTTTTATGAAGTTCTGAAAAACAGCAAAGCAAGTGTGCATCTTGGGAGTTTTAGTTTTACGACAACTGGAGTGCCAGAGGTTAGCCATCACAGGACTAGACACACCTGCCCACATTGTAACACAATCACCACCAAAAGCAAACAGTGGCTGATGCATAGAGCTCTCCTTGACGTCTCCAACATTGTTGGTGGCCATCATTTCTGCTCAGCGTGAATCGAATTTCATCAGTGAACAGCACTGAGGTCCACTGGTCCCTTGTCAAGCGTAGATGCTCCCTGACCCATTTAAGATGATGACGCCTTTGATCAGGTACTCTTGCAGGTCGTCTAGCACGCAGACCCCCTGATGTAAACTGTTTCGAATGATCTGACGTGACACTTGTGTGCCTCTCACCTCCTTTAAATGTGCCTGGAGTTGTGTGGTATTCTTCATCTGGTTCCGAGGGGCATTGTTCATAATGAAGTGGTCATCAGTGTGGGATGTGGTCAAAGGACGTCCACTTCTATGCCTTTCTGTGACTCTTCCAGTCTCTCTGTATTTATGTTGCAACCTGCTAATGACACTCTGTGACACTCTAAGCTCAGTGGCCACTTCCATCTGAGAACATCCTGCTTGAAGCCTTGCAATGGCGAGGTACTGTTGATCAATTGTTAGGTCAAAATGTGAACAGTATGATGAGGAGGACTGTTTAAATAACAATTCTAATTGAACCAGGAAATGTGTTGGGCGAATCATGGATCAAACACCTGCCTTTAGCATCATGTTAGAGAACAGCAAGTTGTGCAAAAAGTACTGAAACACTGAACAGCTGGACATGTGCATTCAAAAGTTTATAGAAGGTCACATTAAGTTCACCTGTAAAGGTTAAATCCTGAAATTTCACCCACAAACCAAATATCCCTAACTTTTTGTGAGTAGTGTGTATGTATATATATATATATATATATATATATATATATATATACACACATTATTGGTAAATCAATACTGTACCCGCAAACCCCACTTCATGATGGACAGTATCTGATGATCCCTTGGGAAGCACTTCCATATCTTGGTCCCTATTTACCTCTTTACCTGTCTTCATGTTCCTGCGAGTCCGCTTGACAGCTTGGCATACAACACGTGGGACGCTAAATCAGCGGCAATACAACCACGTGGGACGCCAACTGCTGAGCAGAGACCGAAATTTGGCCACAAACAAAAGCGGAGCAGTCTGTGAAGACGTCGTTAAAGGTAACAGCAGTCAATGTACCGAAGCCATGTGGGACGCCACAGGAGGCATATGAAAGTACCTGACTGCCATTATACAACTTATAGTACAATTCAATGAATATGAACTGGGCATAAGAAAATTTACACAAATCATTATATTGCAATTCAGCTGAAACTATATATCACAGTGTGAATATTGTAATATGCCGAACTGAACCAACAGGTAACATCACTGACTTAAGCGACTATACTATGGCAATACAGTAGCGCTAACACTATTTATTGGTGCGCTCTTCTAATATGTGGATATAATAGGACTATATATATCCCCCATTACCTCTTATTAAAGAGAGATTGCTCACTAAAGAGGGATGATCATCTGAATGACAATTAATTGATAATCATGTGTTTTAAATACACTGTTGCAGCAGTGATGGTGAACGATTGCGTGATTGTGTGAAATCCACTATCAACACATCTGACATACACTGTGCCTAACAGCGCAATCGTTATTTCTTAGCAGGTTTTTTCAGGTGGAATTTATGCAATTTTATTATTTGTTATGTTATTTTATCATATGTGAGATTTTATATATTAAAGTAGGTATTAATCCATTTAACTCTCTCTCCGTCTGATGCCAGATGAAGAGTGCCTGTCTCTTCATTAGTTACTATATATATATATATATATATATATATATATATATATAGACATTAGTTACTATATATATAGACATAGAGCACCTTGCACATTATAGCAAACAGGTGAGTCACTATATCATTGGATTTTCATATATATATATATATATATATATATACATACAGTGCTGCCCATAATTATTCATACCCTGGCAAATTTTGACTTAAAGTAACTTTTATTCAACCAGCAAGTAATTTTTTGACGGGAAATGACATAGGTGTCTCCCAAAAGATAATAAGACAATGTACAAGAAGCATTATTGTGAAAAAAAAAAAACATTTCTCAGCTTTTATTTACATTTGAGCAAAAAATGCAAGATGTTCCGCACTGTGAAAAATCTCAGAGTACATGGTCGGAAGCCAAAAGTGACACCTGTGCTGGCCAGGAGGATAGTTAGAGAGTTGGGAAAAAAAACAAGGATCACCACCAAGGCCATACTGGTGAATCTGGGCTCTGCTGGTGGCAATGTCTCAAGGCAGACAATCCAACGGACACTGCACAATGCTGGGTTCCACTTCTCCAGATAAGGCACACAAAAGCTCATTTGGCCTTTGCAAAAGCTCATCTGGACAAAGAAGAAGACGTCTGGTTTTCTGTGTTATGGTCAGATGAAACCAAAATGTTATTGTTTGGTCACAATGATGTTTCCATCATTTGGTGTAAAAAAGAAGAAGCCTTCAACCCAAAGAACACCATCCCCACTGTCAAACATGGTGGTGGGAACCTAATGCTTTGGGGGTGTTTTTCAGCCAATGGACCAGGGAACCTAATCACAGTAAACGGCACCATGAAAAAAGAGCATTACATGAGGATTCTCAACGACAACATTAGGCAGTCTGCAGAGAAACTTGGCCTTGGGCACCAGTGGACATTTCAGCATGACAATGACTCAAAACACATAGCAAAAGTGGTGAAGAAATGGTTAGCAGACAACAACATTAACGTTTTGGAGTGGCCCAGCCAGAGTCCAGACTTAAATCCAATTGAGAATCTGTGGAGGGAGCTAAAGATCAGGGTGATGGCAAGAAGACCCTCCAACCTGAAAGATTTGGAGCTCAGTGCTAAAGATGAATGGGCAAAAATACCTGTGGAGACATGCAAAAACTGGTCTGCAATTATAGGAAGCATTTGATTGATGTCATAGCCAATAAAGGCTTTTCTATTGATTATTGAGAAGGGTATGAATAATTTTGGACTGGACACCTTTTGCTCAAATGTAAATAAAAGCTGAGAAATGTTTTTTTTCCCCACAATAATGCCTCTTGTACATCGTCTTATTATCTTTTGGGAGACACCTATGTCATTTCCCGTCAAAAAATTACTTGCTGGTTGAATAAAAGTAACTTTAAGTCAAAATTTGCCAGGGGTATGACTAATTATGGGCAGCACTGTATATATAAACAGAAAAATAATAGCAGCAAATAGGTGCAAAATCCCTGTAGGATTCCGGACAGAAGCAATGCACAGCCAAAGCAGTAGGAAAAGCCACAAGGCAGCACTCTGGTCTTCAGTGGAAAAGTGGATCATTTATTCAACCCATGCAATGTTTATATATATATATATCTATATATTCCCGCAACTGCATGCAGCAAGTCACTGTTGTATCCCATTAGTAAATAGGGATCCAGCGTTGCCCAGCCGTGTCCAGCAGTGCCTGATAAAGTGAAATACAGTAGTCTGTTCCTCTGTAGTGATGAGCGGCAGGGGCTATTTTCGAATTTGTGATATTTCACAAATATTTGGGCGAATATTCGTCATATATTCGCCAATTCAAGATTATTTTCTTGATTGCGAAAAATCGGCAATGTATAATGCGCATAATGAGCAGAAAATACAGACGTGGGTCCCTTTTGCTACATTTTCCAAGCTTCCTAAGACTGTAGAAATTGGTTGGCACAGCAGAACATTAAAAATGGCTTTATATCCAGTTAGAGTGCTCCAATATATTCGCGATTGCGCTAATTGGCACTAATGATGCAAATATTTTGGCGCAATACGTGAAACTTCACATTTTAGCAGGTCTGCATGTATGTATGGACAGCAGAACCTATGACACTACCTAACACCCTGCACTGCAACAGCTACACTATATCAGGATATACCCTACACTGACTATCTCCCACTAACTATCTGTATTATACAGGGGCGTAGCTAAAGGGTCATGGGCCCTGGTGCAAGATTTCAGCTTGGGCCCCCCTTCCCTCAGTGCTTTGTGACCAGGGAGGCAAACATTGAAAAATTGAAACGGCACCCACCAACCCCCCTCATGCCAAATCCTTGACCTAACCCCTTCCCCGCAGCCAGAGGTGTAACTTGACCAGCATGCACTTTCCATAATGCCAGTGTCTTCTTATGTGACACAAGGGTCTTTGGGCCCCCTCAGGCTCCTGGGCCCGGTAGCGACTGCTACCTCTGCACCCCCTATAGCTACGCCCGTGGTATTATATATATAAGCTATCTAACTATCTATCTAATGTAGTGTGGAAAGCAGAGAACACAGCAATGTCACTGTTGCTCTCTCAGAACTTTAAAAAACTGTAGAAAATGGCTGCTGGGGAGGTTCTTATATAGAAAGAGGTAGGCAACTTCTCTATTGGTTGCTAGGGATGTTGCTAAGCTCAAAGACATTGCAGCCTTTTCATTGGCCCACAAGCAAGAATGGAGGTTACTGATGAAAAAAAATCTAGAATATTCAAAATTATGAATATATATCACTATATTCTAAATATTCGCGAATTCTCGAAGTGCCGATATTCGCGATTAATAATCGAGATTCAAATATTCGCGCCCAACACTATTCCTCTGCCGGAAGAGATTACCGGGTTCACAATGCTGATGTAAACCTAACCTTAGGTGAGTTTACATTTTATTATTTTCTGAGAAAGAAGGGGACACTGCTAGGTATTAGTGGGCACAAAGGTGGGCATTATGTGTGCACAATAGTAGTAGGACTTACCTGGCACTGATATATATTCATCAGGTCGGGCTGATGGTAACTGATCTGTGACTTTATTTATTATGCAGGGGCAAGATGCTATTACTGTTTTGGAACAGTGATCCCCCCTTCCTGCTCCTCAACAGTAAAAACATCTCCTTTGTGCTCCCAAACTATAATAATGCTTACCTTTATTGTAACATAGTAACATAGTACATAAGGCTGAAAAAAGACATTTGTCCATTCAGTTCGGCCTGTTATCCTGCAAGTTGATCCAGAGGAAGGAAAAAAAAAACTGAGGAGGAAGAAGTCAGTTTTTCTCACTTAAGAGGGGGGAAATTGACTTCCCGACTCCAATCAGGCAATCAGAATAACTCCCTGGATCAACGACCCCTCTCTAGTAGCTATAGCCTGTAATAATATTACACTCCAGAAATACATCCAGGCCCCATTGTTTTCTAAGGAGCGCAACATTACAAATATTATTACTTTACAGGGGGCACAAAGGTGGGCAATTGTGGTGTGTTCCAAGCACAATTAGGGTCTATAATACTGTATTGGGTCAGAGATTATTACTTGTTGGCACAAAGTGGGCATTTTAACTTTTAGTGCACAACAGTAGGAACCAACGGGGCATAACTTCCACCTAGCAGTGAGCCCTGTGACGTAACCAGCACTAATCCGTTGACATCACCGCCAACGCTGATAGGCGTAACATAGGAATGGCCGGCATCCATCAGTCCACCAGATAGTCATTTATTGTTCGGCCAACAGCTATGTCTCCTGACTCCCTCCTGGTTTGGCTGAATGCGAATGTGTATTCAATGGAGAAAGGACAGAAAGCAGCTGCCAGACACTTCTGGAGGCAGCTTATTTC
The DNA here is from genome assembly GCF_014858855.1 of Bufo gargarizans. Taxonomy (NCBI): domain Eukaryota; kingdom Metazoa; phylum Chordata; class Amphibia; order Anura; family Bufonidae; genus Bufo; species Bufo gargarizans. The sequence continues at coordinate 128,031,903 of NC_058080.1, read as the reverse complement.
CAAGGAGAACAAAAAGGTGGGGTGAAAATATTAATCTCACCTGAAACATCTCTTTCCCGAGAGATGATTCTGGGGGAGAGTCGGGAGCTCCCCACACACACTAGACTGTCTTCTGAACCCAATGTTCTTGGTGGGTTCAGCTGACAATACACTAATGGTTGTGGTGGCCTTTAGAACAGGATGTTCAGCTTCATCAGTATATATGGTACGAATTAACCTCTAATTTGTCTTACTTACACTATCCATTGCCTTTTAGGATTATGTGCATTACATAGTCATAGGTAATACTGGGTTGGCCTATAGAAATCTTACTCTTTATCCCCTTATGCTTATAATAAGGTAGACAGCACCAGGTGAAATGTTGCTAGAGGGAATAAGAACGTGTATGGCCTGTCCAGAATTGCCCTGACCCCTCCAGAAAGCACATTTGTACTTTGTAGGTGTGGACAGAACAGGTTCATGCACCGGGCTTTGAAGTCAACACACCTAGTTTTGGTCACATTCCTGTCCACGCTCTACTTGTGAAGGAGGCATGAGGTTTCTCAGAAGAAACACGACCCCAAGCACTTAGCTTGAACGTGCTTTCAACTTATGTGCCTTAAACTATGTTAAAAGAACATGCACTTTTTCTTGTCATGAAAAACTGAAGTGACCTGTGTGAGCAATAGTAAAAATGAGATTGCTGCACAGCTCGGGGTTGTTGTTTCATGTAGTTATGAATCAGCAGACCACAAATCCTTACAGAGAGTGTCAGGTTTTTTGTAGTAGATGTTACACTTCAGCTAAGGATTAAGTGAGGAATGTTTGTGATCTCATGGCAAATCTCTTGTTCATTTTACTGAAAGAATGACATTCAGATGTTCTGAGAAAAAAAGTATATCCTACCATGTGTACTTTCTGAAAAATAGCATATGTGTATTTACATTTTTTATTGTTTTTACATTTTCTTTCAGGGGATAGAATTTGTATCTTATTAATATCATTAAAGGGTATTGCCATCTGAGGCAATGAGGGCATATCGCTATGATATGCCTCCATTGTCTGATAGGTGCAGGTCCCATATCGAGAAATGAGCGGGGAAAGTGGTGGCTGGAGGACCCTGGGTTTCACTGGCTCCGGCCACCACCAGGCTCTCACCAAAGAAGTACTGTAAATGGGAGTGTACCACATGTGCGTGGCCACTGCTTCCAGTCATTTTTATGGGGCAGACGGAAATATCCAAGCCAGTCCTTGGCTATTTTCGGCAGCCATATAGAAATGAATGGAGGGTAGCCGCACATGCACGATGCGCCCTCCGTGACTTTATGAGATGCAAGCGTGAGACCTGCACCTATCAGACAATGGAGGCATATCATAGCGATATGCCCCCATTGTCTCAGATAGAAATACCCCTTTAAGAATTTTAAATTGAAAGAAAATGTTAAAAATACTTTTATGCTTTGACTAGTGACTCAGTCATCACCAAGAAATGGTACCCCTTCTGCAGAAGTAGAGGTGTTCTGTGATCACAGCTGTCTGATGTTAAAGACACCAGTCACAACTGATATTGTCATCTGTAATATTAAAGGGGTTTTCCCATCACAGACAATGGGGGCATATCGCTAGGATATGCCCCCATTGTCTGATAGGTGAGGGACCCAAACCTACACTGAAAACGGAGCAAGGAAAGGTGGTGGAGCTCAATGTGCATGTGCAGCCGCATGTGCAGCCGCCCTCCATAGAAATAAATGGGAGCAGTGGTCGAGCAAGTGTGGTGTCTCCCATTCACTCGTATGGGGAAAGTGCTTGGCTGTGCCCAGACCGGAGTCCTCCAGCCACCGCTCTCCCTGCTCCTTTCTTGGCGTAGGTGCACCTACCTGACAATGGGGGTATATCCTAGCGATATGCCCCCATTGTCTGTTATGGGAATACCCCTTTAAATTCTGTTCCCAGTATGTCTCGGAATGAATCACAGATGTCATATTCTTCACATGTTAGGAGGTGCTCTCTGTCATCCATTTTCTTTCCTGCATAATGCAGAAGTGACATTTGCACTTTAATCCATATGCTGTTGAGTGCACCAAGGGTGGGCTTGAGTCATTCTGTGCATCCTCCTCCTGCTCCCTCTACCAGACCCTCTCTCTCCTTCTTGATGGCCAGGACCAGGTTCTTACACAGTGATCTGTACTTTCTCTCCAGAATGAAGCAATGGATTGCTTAGTGAAAGGTGTCATTACGTTGTACTGAGCTAGCCCTCCATGACATTGTACCTGGTTTAACAGTGCATTTCCTGGTGACAGACTTCCTTTAAAAATCTTCTCACATATCCAAACAATGACCTGTATTTAACACCATTAACTGAAGGAATGTTGCTTCCAGTTACATTCTATGGCCACTTCCTCTAAAAAACACAGTATCAACTGTATAAAATATAGAGCTTTTGCTAGTATAGGCTTTTGTACCACATCCTGTTTCCCACGTTTTTTTATATAATAAAGTATATTCTGCAGGCAGGAATTACAAAACTCATGGAAGGACAATAAATGAACACTGATATATACCTAAACGTGACCCGATGTCATAGGACAGAAGGCAGGGCACCACAAGCCAAAAGTAGGCAGGGACGACAAAAATAGATGGCAATACCACAGTGCAGCACAAAATACCGCCCCAGCAAAACTAAATACCACAGTGCAGAATCAAACACTGTCCTATCACCATACTGAGGATGGTGATACAGTTGAGTTCAGAAGGGAACCTATGGCTGCTGGCCAAGTGTATAAGTACCTCATGATCCTAGCCATAATTAATGCTGAGAGTATTAGATCATTATGTACGCGCGGCAGGGAGGATATATTTTACAATTTCATGAAAAAAAAACTCACTTATGGCAGCAACACATCTCAAAAAAGTTGGGATAGGTCCAAGTCTACCATTGTGTAGCACCCCTTCTTGTTTTAACAACAATCTGTAAAAGTATAATTCTTAGGATATAAGTCTGATTCTAGCTGCTCAACAGTCCTAAGTCTTCTTTGCCAGATTTTTTGTTTCATTATATGCCAAATGTTTTCTATTGGTGAAAGGTGAAAAATCAGCACCTGGACTCTTTATCTTCAAAGCCATGCTGTTGTGATGGATGCAGTATGTGTTCTTCTTGCTGAAATATGCAAGGTTTTCCCTGAAAGAGACGTTGTCTGGATAGGAACATATGTATTGTTCAGCATTGACAGTGCCTTTCCAGAACTATGTCTGATAACAAGCTGGATGGTCCCTTTCCTCTTGAGTCCGCAGTCCACAGTGTCCATTGTTTCCAAAAAGGATTTCAAATTTTGAATAATCTGTTCCATTTTGCCACAGTTCATTCTAAATTACAGAGAAGATGGAAGCATTTCTGGATCGTGTTGACATATGGCTTCTTCTTTGCACAATACAGCTTTAAAGGGGTATTCCGGTTAGGTAACTTTTTTCAACTCCTGTAGAGTTGGTGTTTATGTGGCGCACTTAAACCAACCTGATACATATCAGCCTCTGGAGAGACTCTGTTTTTAAGTTATGCACCTCACTTCTTCCAGGTCTGCTTCTCTTTCTTGAAACACACAGTGAGAGTGCATCCTCTGTCATGTAATGTATGTGAGAAAGACAAAATACATACAGAGAGATAATAGAGGAAAATAGTTAGAGATACATAGTGAAAAACATACAGACACACTGTGACATTTGCAGAAAGACAGACTCGGACAGATTGACAGACACACAGTAATACACAAACAGATAAATACAGACAGCTATGTAAAAGGCAGAAACATACCAGCATCAAGACACAGATGCTAAAAAGAAGTTTCAAACAGCAAGAAAAAGATGAAGCGGATAGGGGAAGACTAAGTGATACTGAGCAAGGTCTACACAGGCAACCTGAAAAATAAGAAAGAAAAAGCTACAACAAAACCTCAGTTTACTGCTACATGTCAGGATTATCCAGAAAGCCAGCTTCAGCTGATGTAGAGCACAGCTCCCTTACATGCCTTGTGGAATCAACAGACAGCATCCTCTATCAGTAGACAGGAGGTTCGGAGCGGAGAAGCAGGAGACTAGACACAGAGCAGAGAAACTGAGCATGACCGAGCAGCAGCAGGAGAGAGCAGACCGGTGGTAAGTAGGGGATGCAGGGTTGTAAACAAGGCAGAGGGAAACTAAGAAGTGAGTAGATATCATTAGAGAACAGTGCAAAAACCTTTATTACAGGATATTAGACATTTATAAAACCTGCACAATGCTTTCAAAGCAGACACAATCCGATGGAATACTGGAATACTGATTTCTAGGGCAGAATCATGCCGGTTTTAATGCAGTGCTGCTTGAGGGACCGTAGATTACTAGCATCCAATATTGACCATAGGCCTTGTCCCCGATGCACATGGATTTCTCCAGATTCTGAATCTTTTGACGATATTATGTACTGCAGATGGTGGGATATTCAAAGTCTTTGCAATTTTATGCTGAGGAACATTATTCTGAAATTGTTCCACAATTTTAGACAGAGTTTTGCAGATTGGTGACCCTCTGTCCATCTTTGCTTCTGAAAGACTCTGCTTCTCTACCATGCTCTTTTTATACCCAGTCATGTGACTTAGGGCGGGTTCACACTACATTTTTTGCCTCCGCTTGACGTATACGTTACAAATAAACTTTTCCAGCCTTTTTGTTTCCCCTGTCCCAACTTTTTTGAGATGTATTGCTGTTATCAATTTCCAAATTCGTTAATTTTTTTCCCATGAAATAATAAAATGTCTCATTTTCAACATCTGCTATGTGTTCTCTGATCTATTGTGAGTAACATAAGGATGAGATTTGGGGATCATTGCACTCTGTTTTTATCTACATTTATTTACATTTTACACAGCGTCACGACTTTTTTTTGCAAGTGGGGTTGTATTAATATGCTTTCAACTAGTAATGAAATGCATACTAAATGTAACCTTATGCTGAGACCTTAGTGTCAGGACTGTATGTGCCCATCAGACACATTCATTTGTACCTCACACACCTACTGCCTGGAGCAAACTCAATGTATAATAATGTGTCATTTTACACTAAGACATGAAAACCTGATCTTATCTCATCAGACCTCTTGAGATGTAAAGCGTGTTCTGTATAAACTAGAAATGACATGCAAATTCATTGTCATACTTCTTAAGATCTACGATAATCGGCTCAAGCATCACATCATAAGGCCTCTTTCACACGAGCGTGACGGATTGGCTCCGAATGCGTTTAGGGTGCGTTCAGTGAAACTTGCACCATTTTGCAAGCAAGTTCAGTCAGTTTTGTCTGAGATTGCGTTCAGTTGTTCAGTTTTTTCTGCCGGAATGCAATGCGTTTTGATGCGTTTTTTACGCACGTGATAAAAAATTGAAGGTTTACAAACAACATCTCTTAGCAACTATCAGTGAAAAACGCATCGCATACACATTTGTTTGCGGATGCAAGGCGTTTTTCGCTGAAGCCCCATTCACTTCTATGGGGCCAGGGCTGCGTGAAAAACGCAGAATATAGAACATGATGCGTTTTTCACACAACGCAGACCCATTGAAATGAATGGGTCAGGATTCAGTGCGGGTGCTATGCGTTCACGTCACGCATTGCACCCATGTGGAAAACTCGCTCGTGTGAAAGGGGCCGAAATCTTACTAGTTATGGATGAAGTTTTCGACCTCCAGCTGTATTTTACAGGGGGATTAAAGATGAAGTATAAGTTTATATAACTTTAACCTGCCTCTAAATGCTATTATTATTTAACATTATTTATTTTAGCCCTACCCTTCCTCCTCGTTGCAATGTGTCTCCTATCCCCTCCATCAACAAGACGGAGTTGGGATACTGATGAGGTGAAGCCAAGGAAGCTTAAGGCTTCCATTTCCCCCATATCCTATTCCATTTCTCCTCAATATTTATTTGCTTATATAGGATGTTTTCATATCTCTTGATCTTATTAAATACATTTAACCATGTATATACGCTAGGTGTATTTCGTGAAAACCAGACTCTTGTAACTAAAAGTCTCATCAAAAACAATACTTATAACAATTAGCCTGGGAGAGATCGCCAAGTATCCAACATTGTTCTGTAAACTGAATCACTACTTTCAGTTTTCGGGTAATACAGTCATTGACTGTCCTCCAATATTCTATTAGTTGTCTACAGGACCAGAACATGTGTAAATAATGAGCTCCAGGTGAATCACACCGTGGACAGCTAGAATTATTTTTTAAACCACGTTTGTTTAGCCATGCTGGTGTGACATATATTCTATGTAAAATATCAAATTGAACCACCACGTGATTGAAATCGTGAGACACTAGCCTTAAATTAGCTAATATATTTTCCCAATCACCCAGTTGAATCGATGAATAATCCACTCCCCGAGCCCTTTGTCTGAGGGAGCGTGTATTAATAAATAGTGCTTCCAATAACAATTTATAAAGTTAGGAAATCTTGACCTTCTGGCCCAAGTTTTCCATCAAGTCATTCAAAGGTGCAAAAGTATCTATCTCAAACATAAACTCTCCCTTTACACTAGAAAGTGCCGAACGTAACTGAAAACACCTAAACCAAGATAAATTAACAATATGTTCCTTTTGTGCCAATTCCAAGAACGGGAGTATAGCTCCATTTCTCACCACCTGTGCCACATATAAAATATTTTTTTTTTGCCAATACCTATCCCCATCTAAATCATCTAATTCCTGTAGGGAATGATAGTGCCAGAGGGGCTTACAATTAAGAGACCCCCTTATTCCAAACCAACCTTTAATAGTACCCCACACTTTAGTAGATAACTTCCTACACTCTCTATAGTCCTGTTGGATACTGGATTATCGCCCAGACTCTAATAGCGTAAACATATTATCATGTAAGGAACTCCTAACCAAAGCCCAACAAAGTAAACTCTTCTCCCATTGGCAATAAAGCCAAAGCTGTACAGCTATAAAATAGCCCTTAAAGTAGGGAAGATTCAACCCTTCCTGTTCTATCGGCTTATAAAGGTATTCCAACATTAAAGGGGTTGTCCAGGTTCAGAGCTGAACCTGGACATCCCTCCATTTTCACCCCGGCAGCCCCCCTGACATGAGCATCGGAGCAGTTCATGCTCCGATGCTCTCCTTTGCCCTGCGCTAAATCGCGCAGGGCAAAGGCATTTTTCTGAGTTCCGGTGACATACCGGGCTCTCTATGGGGCTGACAGGCACCCGGTGACGTCACCGGCACTGATGGGCGGGATTTGGCTCTGCCCTAGCCAGTAAAACGGCTAGGGCAGAGCTAAAGCCCGCCCCTCAGAGCCGGTGACGTCACCGAACACACTGCTGGGCGGAAGTTACTACCCGGCAGTGTGTTATTGAAAACACAAGAGCCTGTGCCCTGCGCGATCTAGCGCAGGGCACGGGAGCGCATCGGAGCATGAGATGCTCCGATGCCAGGCTCAGGAGGGCTGCCGGGGTGAAAATAAGGGTATGTCCGGGTTCAGCTCTGAACCCGGACAACCCCTTTAACCTTACCCGCTTTCTCCCCCAGAGTAAATCATTGACAATTCTTTCAATTAATGTGAAAAACTTATTCTCAATCCATATTGGAGAATTCCTGAAGATATAGAGCAGGCATTCTCAACCTGCGGCCCTCCAGCTGTTGCAAAACTACAAAACAGCTGGAGGGCCACAGGTTGAGCATGCCTGATATAGAGGAATTGGAGTAGTATCACCATCTTCATTAGGGATATTCTGTCAGCTCTAGATAAATGCTATTATTAACGAAGTAGTAGTTACTAATATTGGCTATAGATATTAGATACTTGTCAGCAAATCCCTTTTTCTGCTGAGGACATGGGCTGCTAGATGGCCGCTATCACATCCGCAATGTCCAGTCCCCATAGCTCTGTGTGCTTTTATTGTGTTGAAAAAACTATTTGATAGATATGCAAATTAACCTGAGATGAGTCCTGTCCCTGAGATGAGTCCAGCATGAAGGAGCCCAGCACCGTCCGCATCCTCCAAATCTCCTCCTTGCTCCCCGACGTCACAAAGCTAGAGCGCCGTAATCTCGCGATGCGCCAGCTAGCGCATGCACAGTGTCGGAATAGTGTTCATTCCCTGTGCTGGCATAAGCCTCAGGGAACGAACTGCGCATGCGCTAGCTCGCTTATCGCAAGATTACGGCGGTCTAGCTTTGTGACAGCTGATCGTCCGCTGCTGACACCTCATCACCTACCGCTGTTGACTGACACCTCACCGTCGGCCGCTCACAGTCACCACTCGCCGCCGCTCACCGCCCGCCTTCAGGTGAGCAAGTCTGCAGTTTGAAATGAATCCTGTGCCCGGGTCTGAGAAAGGCATGTACCCAGGCACAGGATTGCAAACCTGGACTGTCCGGGTCATTCCCGTACAGGTGGCAACCCTATGAGTAGGGGGGGGGGGGGGTCGCAAACATTAAGCCGTTCTGCCCTGGCTAGCAAAATATTGATCATCCAGCCTCAGAATAGGTCATCAATATCAGATCAGTGGGGATCTAACTCCCAGTACCCTCACTGATTAGCTGTTTCAGGAGGCTATGGCACTTTGGTGAGAACAGAGGCCTCTTCCTAGGCCAGTGACCTCACATTCATCGGTCACATCAGGGCCTCAGCACAGTTCAGTTACAATATGGTAAAAGCGCCTGTGCTGCAATACCAAACACAGCCACTATACATTGAATGGCGCTTTTTACCTGTCCATTCCTTTGTTTCACCTGAGGTGAGCAGGGTTTAAAGGGGTTGTCCAGGATGAGAAAAACATGGCTGTTTTCTTCCAAAAACAGCACCTCCCATGTCCATGGGTTGTGCCTGGTATCTCTGCTTGGCTCCTTTGAAGTGAATTGGGGTGAGCTGAAATACCTTTAAGGGTCCTCCTACGACATTCAATGCAGACCAATAACAAGAGGTGCTCAACGATGAAGTTAATAGGCGATCGTTTAAAATGCTTTTCACATGGTCCGAAAGGGAGGAAAGCAATCATTTTTACTAGAGATGAGCGAATTGACTTCGGATGGTACATCCAAAGTCTATTTGCAAAAAACTTTGTTATAATACTGTACGGAGTTCCCCCCACAGTATTAGAATGTATTGGCTCTGATGAGCCGAAGTTATTACTTAACGAAGTCGTGCAAGACTTTATGTAATAACTTTGGGAAGGAATTATTACTGTAAAAATCCTTTGTACCGAACTCCGTTGCGTATTGTTGACAGCAAATCCAGTGTATACACAAGGTGATGTGCTACTGACAAACGTGCCCCTTAAAAGATGTGATCACCTGACAAACATAATTGTTGCTCTTTTATTGGGTGATACTGTTGAGTTCAGGAGAGCATCTGTGTCTGCTGGCCAGGTGTATAAGTCCCCTATGCTTCTAGCATTAATTAATGTTGAGAGCATCAGATTGTTATGTACTTGGCCAGCAGCCGTGAGGAGGGGTCAGGCGCCACCCAGGAAATTTCCCTGTGAGGTCTTTGGCCAGTCCGTCCCGGGCTGCAGCCAATCACTGGCCTCAACAATGCACCGAAGAGGCCAGTTATTGGATGCAGTGGACACGTGCTGTCGAGGTGACTTCACTGCTGCAGCCAGGTAAACAGAGCCATTTCTGGCGTACCAGAGCAATGGCGCAGGATCTGTTGGATAAGTAATCTATTCTTTACTGCAGGCAGATTGAATGTGCTGTCTGGTTTCTTCTGGAGAATGGCAACTCCTTTAAGACATGTCGATAATATAAGCCATATATATCTAATAGGTGCAAGCCTCACCACTGGTATCTGCTCCCCAAAGTGAATGGAGAGCAACGCAAGCCATACATGCTTCACCACCACTCCATTCACTTTGATGAGACTTCTGAAAATGTCCGAGAGCTGGCTCGACTACTTTCTGGAGTTCCATAGCAGTGAATTGTGAGGGCACCACGCATGTGCAGTGTGCTCTTTGCTAATTGCAGGGCACCACTCTTGAGATAGTTTTGAGTCCCACCTCTGGGACCTGCTCCTATCGGAGATTTATGGTATATCTTATTGATATGTCATAAATGTCCAAGATGGGACAACCACTTCACACTAGCTTTACAAAACTTTATCGGTATGTTAAGGATCAATGTCACTTTCATGCTAATACTTGTTCTTACATATGTTAGTCACATATCTGCCTTCAAGATCTCCCATTATCTGTCATGATCTGTCACTCTAGCTCATGTAATGAAAGATGGTGGGCAGAAAATGGTCTAAATCAACTTTTTTGGGGAACTTCAAAATCTTTAATGCATGGGCAGTTTCTGTTATACAGTATAATGTGGTACTAATGCTGAAAGGTTGGTTCAAAAACAGCGAGACCCCTGTCTTTTTATGTTTTGTCTTTTGAGTGGCAGTCTTTGAGTCATTTTAAAGAGGACCGAGGACCTTTCATCAGTTTGTACTTTCTAAAATCAATTCCTGGCACCGTAGGCCAAGATTAGGCAGGGGTGCACCACCAATGAGGACAGGTGAGGCGATAGCCTCAGGCAGCACCAGGTAGGGGCAAGAAGGGGCAATGGAAGGGCCATGGGCAATGAGCGCTTTGATTGTGGCAAAGGAGTTAGGTTAAGAAATTGGCATGGGGGGGGGCGCTGTTTCAGTTTTCGCCTCAGGCAGCAGAAAGGCTAGATGCACCCCTGAGATTAGGAGGTGTGATATTGCTATTTTTTCTACTCATACGTTGCGCCGCGGTGCCCCGCTTCTGTTTTTTCCGCCCTGTATGCTAATCAATTGCATCGGTACAGGGAGAAGACAGCTTTGTTTATTAAAGGGCGTCCCCTGCTCTCTGCTGCGATTGGACAGCGCCGCAGCCAAGGAGATGGAGACGCCCCCTGAGAAACGCGGCCGTCTACTCCTCCCTGTACTAATGCTATTTATTAGCATACAGGGTGGCAAAGCAGAAGGGGGCACAGCGGGGCATCGGAGCAGAGTATGAGAAAAAAAAATGCGAGATCACATCTCCTAATCTTGGCCTACAGTGCCAGGTATTGATTTTAGAAAGTACAAACTGATGAAAGGTTCCCTTTAAGAGACTTTTTCTGCACAGGCAGTCAGTGTGTAACGGGCTGAGAGAACTGTGCCAGGCTTTGTCATGAGATATTCTTGTTTGTTTCAAGGCTCATGTTATAGCGTTATTGAATCTAATATATGAGTGTCATTACGTCTGTTTGATTGCCACACCTAGCAACTGGTCATGGAAAAGTATATGTGAGCAGATGTACAGTGCGAGACAAAAGGCAACAGGGCTTGGCAAAGTTTAAATGGATCTGTTAGACACACATTCACACTTGTGACAATGCACGGGAACAATCATTTCGCAGCACACGAAGCCCCAGTGTCAGGCTGTACTGCTTGACTAAGGGGTGGGTGAAGCACGACATCTTTTGTTTTCAACTTTTTCCTCAAACAGCTATTCTTTTTGTGGTTTGCAAGCTAATCAGCTGGTTTTGGGTTTAGCTTAGGGTTTATCCTCAGAAACCAGGTAAACAAATACCTGGGAAAACCATAAGATCATATACGTCAGCTGCTTTCACGGCAAAAATATTCACTGCACAATGAAAATTAATCCCCATATTTAAAGAAGTTGTGCACGAATATGGGGGAGGGGGTTTGGCAAAACCCCCACTTTACCGGAACTGTAAAAGGAAGAATACTTACCTGCTTCCCGGCACTGGCTCCCCACTCCTTCCCAGTTACCGGCTCCCTTTACATCACGACAAATGGTCACATATTGCAAGGGGACGCTGTCTCTGCCGCAGTCAATGATTGATTATGGCGATGTCAAATCGGTTGTTCACAGTTGCATTGTGGGCCTGGAGGAGGAGCAGGGAGCTGGGGCCAAGAAGCAGGTAAGTAATTTTCCCTTCACAGGTACTGTACAGTAGGGGGATTTGCCAAAACACCTCTCATTGTTGTGTAACCCCTTTAAGGATACTATACTACTGAGTTACGTTGCAGCTGAATGCTCACTACGCCATAGACCTGTGATGGCTAACCTCCAGCACTCCAGCTGTGGTAAAACTACAACTCCCAAGATGTACACTTGCTTGGTTGTTCTCAGAACTCCAAAGAAATGAATGGAGCATGCTGGGAGTTGTAGTTTCACCACAGCTGGAGTGCCGGAGGATAGCCATCACAGCCATAGACAATACCAGTGGTTGACCAGGGCACTGACCTTGAACAAGAATATGCTTTAGGATGGACAGCACCCTGTGCATTACCTTCTGTTGGCACCCCTCATATGTAGTACTGTTATTTAGAATACCGATAATTATACCGTTCAGTGGCAAAAAAATCAGGTTACCAGAGAACGATGCCGAAACAGTGCCATATGTTGTCCGCTGAATAAATACAGCACAGTGCCTTAGACGTACGACCATACATACATTGCTCAACCTATGGTTACCAAATAACTGCTTCATACATATGTACAATGTGTACGATGTGCAATATGTAAAGAGGACCTATCTGTTTTACCAACTACTTGCTTTCCCAATAGAATAACAATTCTGGAGCATCTATTCTTATGACTCAGTGTTGTTTCATTCCTGCATTATTCTATCTAGAAGTTAGAAATGATTTGTTATCAGTTTCCAATGAAGTTCCAGATGGGTATTACCAGCTGGGCGTGTGTCCCTGCCACTGATTGGATCATTTCTGTCAACATTCAATATTAAAGGGTACTTTACTTATCATTTTAAAAAAGCTTTTTCACATGTCATATTGACAGATCAGAAGGTTTGATTGTTAGTGGTCCGGGTGTTGAGGCGCCAATATACTGAAGGGACAGAAGCGCAACGCGTCTGTAAATCAGTTCCCTTGGCCCTCCATGAAGTCAATCAGCAGCAAAGAGGCACAGTCCTCAGCTGAGAGATGCGGTCTTTTCATTTTAGGGATCCTGGGGTCTCAGCACCTACAAACCTCTGTCTATTACTCTGTTGATAAATGTGGTGGGAACCTGCTGACTGCTGTTATCCTTCTTAAGCATAGATGTTTTTTTGAAAAATGGTAATGAGAAATTAAATGACCTTCATGCAAATTCTCAGGTCTATAATGTATATTTAGTGAGTATTTTAGAGACTGAGAACAGAATTGTACATCATTGTGTAATGAGATGTTCCCATGCACTAACTGGTGCGTAGTGGTTTGGTGGAAGTATATGGGTGAGTTTGGGCCCTTTAGTTGCTCTGATGGCTCTGTATGCTATTAGAGGCTGCCCCGAATATTTTATGTTTAGGGGGCTTTACATGATTGACTAAAGATTTGGCCACCAAAGCTACCAGCGATAAATTGATCCTTATACGATTTGCATGATACTGTAAGCTGAAACTGAACTGTAACAGAAGCAGATGTAGATCCACTGTACCAGTAAATAGATTTGGCTTGGGTCTTCTCCAAGGGGTATTATGGGCGTTATGTAGGTAGCCCCCTGGTCTTCACCCTTTAACCCTTATCAGTGACAGACTGGGGTGCCTAGGGCCCAACAGTAAAATTTATTTTGGGGGCCCACCATACAGATACATTCAAATATTACCTGCACATACAGCAGCAAGATGCTACCAGATGACTGACTATGGGGGTCCCCGCAGCACCTTTGAGAAAGTACGTACTGGGGAGAAGAGGACATCTCAGCTCTGATCATGTCTATAATAATAAACTGGGGAGTTTTTTTATCAATCTATCAAGGTTTTTATATGAACATAGGCTGGCTGAGGTGCTGTACATTGAATATATGTATGTAGTGCAGAAAGTCTACTGTGTTATGTGCCACTTGTGCAAGGGGTGGTGGACTAGGGACCCACCTTGCTTAAGGGCCCACCTGAGGATTCACCTGTACCCCTATGGGCCAGGCCAAGCCTGACCCATATACAGACAATACCACAGACAGGCAGGCACAGACCACTACACGGTGAGTAGCTCGCTGTCCATGCCCGCTGGGAGCAGAGGGCATAGATCACATAGTTCAAGAGCCATCGCTAAGCAGTGTAGAGGAAACCTCTCCAAGATGATGACATTGGTCATTATGATGGAAAATGTCAATCATATTCTTCAAACGAATGGTCTATCTGCTGTGTTAATACATTGTTCCTTCCGATATCTCCCGCAGGATAGTGGTGGTGCAGAATCATCCAATGGTCATCTGTGTGGGAATGAAAAAGCTAATGCCAAACTCACATACATTTTATTTTCACATCTGTGTTGAGCTTTTTATTCTTCTGATCTCGTGGTGGAACATTAAAAATCATAAAAATTGATCCGTTAAACAGACCACATGACGGTCATCCATTGGTTTTCATGTAAAAAAATAAAATAAAAAGCTCTTTTCCATCAAATATCCGTTATTTTTGGCAGAAAGAAAAGTTCGCTAGGCAGGACTTCTTCTTTGGCCAAAAATAGCAGACATATGACAGCACGGACACTGAGCATAACGGATGTTCCAAAGCACCACTTCAAACAATGGGCTTAAAACAGACATTTGTTTTCAATTTGATGGTTCAGGAGAATGGAAAGCTGTAGACGAGCCCTGACCCATATGATATTAGAACAGATAGGCTTGGAGGGGTACTGGGCTCTTTCTGTAGATATCTTTAAGGTTCTCAAGGACAGTAGGACAGAGAAGAAATCATTAGAAAATGATTACGTTACATACAAAATGAGCCGACATGGGTGTGGATGGGCATGAGTCCAGGGACAAAGCTGAGGTAGCTTATCAGCCACCACAACACTACAATGGTCAAGTCAGACAAGAAAGCAAGAAATTGAATTTCTGGTCAGAACATTCCTTGGGTCACAGGAAAGCAATTGCTTTTATCTTCAAAGAAAGCTAGCTCTTTGTCACAATTTCATCATAACAATAATTACAATCCAGGTCACTCATTTTTCTTCTCACGACTATACATCCAAACCACACCCATGAAATATGTGTTCAGAATTAACTTTCCTTAGCTTACTCACAGGATCCAGAGGCAACTGGTCAACATTCTTGCTTCTACCAAATTACAAGGCCAGCCTGATTATGATAACACAACGAGCATTTAACCTCATTTCTGAAAAAAGCTGCAAGACTAGACTATGAAACCACAATTGAAGATGTATGTACCATGCCACACCTGTTCAAGACAAAACAAAATTCTGTTATCAGATACGCCTGTCAAAACGTGACTGGGCATTTTGCAACCTGCATAAATATGTACAGTGAGAGAACACAAAAGGACATGTATAGGGCAGGTGTGTAATGTGACTAGGCATGCCTAGCAATGCATGAGGCTGTAGAAAAATGTATACTACAGGTCTATCATACAGTGCTTCCTTCTAGGCACCCCCTTTCACCAGAATGAAACATATAAAAGTATTGTTACTACAATGTAGAACTTCAAATACATTCAATAGCAGCACATTCTGAGGGCAATCTTCTGGCACCAGTAAACATGATGGAGGCAGGTTGGTTGGCTGCAGTTTTGCACTAGTATTGATGCTGGATATACCTGTTCACTCTGCTGTCTGTCTTCTCAAGGACTTGCGGCATAAACAAAGTTGATCTCTATGGGGTATTCTCTTTAGGAGCAGGAGCTCAGACATGTGCTTCCTCTCCACTGTAAGTCTCAGCAGGAACACCCCCCCCCCCCCCAGCCTGGCAGAAAGCAGGACCAGCCCACTGCTACCAAGAAGGGAGGAACAGGATTGTTAGCCCTGTTCCTTGCCAACCATTTACCATCCATTCCTTGCAGGAACAAACGGACAGAAAAATACAAAATAAATCACAATATATAACAATATAAAACAATATATAGTGGCCAAAAAAAGGTTACACACTCTAATATTTTGTTGGACTGCCTTTAGCTTTGATTCGGCACACATTCCCTGTGGCATCGTTTCCACAAGCTTCTGCAATGTCGCAACATTTATTTCTGTACAGCGTTGCATTCATTTTTCCCCAAGATCTTGTATTGGGAGATTTGGATTACTACGCAAATATTCACCAGCACATCCCAAATATTCTCAATGGGGTTCAGGTCTGGACTCTGTGATTGCCAATCCATGTGTGATGTCTCATGCTCCCTGAACCACAATTTGAGCCTGATAAATCCTGGCATTATCATCTTGGCATATGCCCGTTCCACCAGGGAAGAAAAAATCCTTTGATTGCGGCATAACCTAGTCATTCAGTATATTCAGGTAGTCAGCTGACCTCATTCTTTGGGCGCATAACGTTGCTGAACCTAGACCTGACCAACTGGGAAGCTCTTATCTATCTGCTTATTTAAATCCAGGTGGAGACCTTTTTTGGGCCAGGCAGTAGAGTTGAGCGAACACCTAGATGTTCGGGTTCGGGGAGTTCGGCCGAACTTTAAAAAAAAGTTCGGGTTCGGGACTCGAACTTGATCCGAACCCGAACCCCATTTAAGTCAATGGGGACCCGAACTTCACTTTATTATTTTCCGTTATAACATGGTTATAACGGAAAATAATAGCATTAGCTTTTTCAGATCTGAGTTTTCACGATCGTGAAAACTCAGATCCGACAGTATATTCTAACACAGAGGCATTCCCATGGTGATGGGGATGCTTCAAGTTAGAATATACTAAGAACTGTGTACATGACTGCCCCCTGCTGCCTGGCAGCACCTGATCTCTTACAGGGGGCTGTGATCCGCACAATTAACCCCTCAGGCAGCAGGGGCCAGACCCCCCTCCCTCCCCAGTATTAAAATCATTGGTGGCCAGTGTGGCCCCCCTCCCTCCCCAGTATTAAAATCATTGGTGGTTAGTGCGGCCTCCCCTCTCCCCCCCCTAATTAAAATAATTGGTTAACAACCCCCACCAGTAGGAGAGCGCCGGCTGGCCACAGACAGCGCATGTAAGTATAATGCTGCTAAAAGTGCTAAGTAACCATGGCAGCCAGGACTGCAGTAGCGTACTGGCTGCCATGGTAACCGATCGGAGACCCAGCGATTAAACTGGGACTCCGAACGGAACTGCCGCTCCGCTGCCACCAATGATGGGGGGGAGGGGGGTTGTTAACCAATGATTTTAATTAGGGGGGGGGGAGGGGAGGCCACACTGGACACCAATGATTTTAATAGGGGGTGGGGGGCCGCACTAGCCACCATTGATTTTAATAGGGGGTGGGGGCCGCACTAGCCACCAATGATTTTTAATAGGGAGGGGGGTGGGGGGGCCGCACTGGCCACCAATGATTTTAATACTGGGGAGGGAGGGAGGGGGGGCCGTATTGGCCACCAATGATTTTAATACTGAGGAGGGAGGGAGGTCTGGCCCCCTGCTGCCTGGCAGCACCTGATCTCTTACAGGGGGCTGTGATCCGCACAAATAACCCCTCAGGTGCGGCACCTGAGGGGTTAATTGTGCGGATCACAGCCCCCTGTAAGAGATCAGGTGCTGCCAGGCAGCAGGGGGCCATTATGTCCACAGTTCTCAGTATATTCTAACTTGACGCATCCCCATCACTATGGGAATGCCCCTGTGTTAGAATATACTGTCGGATCTGAGTTTTCACGATCTAACTCAAATCCGATGGTATATTCTAACATAGAGGCGTTCCCATGGTGATGGGGACGCTTCAAGTTAAAATATACCATCGGATTGGAGAAAACTCTGATCCGATGGTATATTAATATTACCCGAACACCGAACCCGAACTTTTACTGAAATGTTCGGGTTCGGGTGCCGAACACCGTAAAGTTCAGTACGAACCCGAACTTTACAGTTCGGGTTCGTTCAACCCTGCCAGCCAGTGTATAATATTGTGGTATCCTCAGGTCTGGGGTACTACATAGATGTGTAAGGCTACTTTCACATAAAGTGTTTTTTGCGGATCCGTCATGGATCTGCAAAAACGCTTCCATTACCATAACATAACCGCATGCATCAGTCATGAACTGATCCGGTTGTATTATGTCTTCTATAGCCATGACAGATCCGACAGACCAGTGAAAGTCAATGGGGGATGAATCAGTTTTCTATTTTGTCAGAGAAAATGGATCCATCCTCATTGACTTACATTGTGTGTCAGGACGGATCCGTTTTGTTCCGCACCACATCGCGGACAGAAAAAGGAAATGGCCGGACTGGAAGGGGGGAGAAAGGGGGGCCCCTAAGGGTAGGCCCACATGACGGGGGGTTTGGTTAGGGAGCCCCAGGGAGATTAGGATTGGGGTAGCAGGGGGTGGGGTGGATGCAGGGGGGGTCGTATTGGTGGGTTTGAGCAGGAGGGGAGGGGCATAGGGGTTAAATAGAGTAGGGGGAAAGTGGACGGTAGCCATTTTGGTTACCTGAGAAAGCTGGCCAGACCTGTTGCAGTGATGGAGCAGTTGGAAGCGGCGATTCAGGAGTTGCGGGCGGCAGCAGCGGTCCACGGATCTGCATGGGCCCAGGAGCAGGTTCGGTTGTTGCTGAGGGGGGAGGCCAAGGCTCTTGTCCTGCCTCAGCCACCTTTAACACGGCCGCGGCGGGCACGGCCGCCGGCGCGCTTTAGTCCATCATCATCCCCCCCTCGGGCTCAGCGCCGTGTCCGGAGCCCTTCACGGGACCCTTCACGTCGGGCGCCTCCGCGGCCAGCTGCCTCAAGGCCCCGACGTGGAAGGAATCCAATTGGCAGGCGGAGCCCCAGAGGTGGCCGGGCTCGGCCATCTCCTTCATCTCGCGGCAGCGGCGGGGGTTCGGGACCAGGTGCGGCGGAGGCCCCCCTAACTCCAGGCAGGGGGGTGCCCGCCCGGCGCGGGAGGAACAGGCTGCAATACGGGGCTGCTGCAATGGATGGAGAAACGAGCAGCAGGCCCTCCGTTCAGTGTGTGAGGGGTAGCTCCGCCCACAGTAGCTCCGCCCACAGTGCCTCAGTTAACCCTAGCGTCCCTGGTCTGAGGCTGGCCAGGGGACAGGCAGAAGGGAGAAGATGCAGCAGGATGGATCCGGATTGCCCTAGAGAGTGCTGCCTTGCTGATGGCCCCAGCTCTGCCAGGAGGCAGAGTGAAGAGGAGAGCTCTGCCCCACAGGATCCAGTCGCAGACAGTCGCATCGTCCCTGGTCCCAGCGTTTCCAGGGGACAGTATGAAGATGGATTGGTGGCGGGATCCGGAGATCTTCCTCAAGGGATGGTTCGTCTGGAGTCAGGAGTCGCGGCTGATGGGGACACAGCACCCAGGCAGCCAGGTGAGATTACTTGGGGACCGTTAGCTCAGGTAGTGCAGAGCATGGGGGTTGGGTGGGGTAGTGGGCCGCAGGCGGATGTCAGCAGGGGTTTAGGGCAATTGTTGGGGGGTTTGGCGGGATTGATGGCCAGTTGGGGGGGAGCAGGGGGATCCCCTTTACAGGCGTGGGGAGTACAGGGTCCGTCGGGAGGTTTCGGGTTGGGGGGTGAGCCTCGGCGGGCATTACCGGGAGTGGGGGTGTCGGTGCAGACGCAGGCGGGGGCTGAGGCGGAGGAGGAGACAGTGCGGGTGGACGATAAGGCAAAGGGAGAGGTGTATGTTTGCTTCGAGGGGCCTTTGGGGGCTCATTTGAAGGCGGAGGTGCGGGAGCGGATTTGGAAGGGGGAATATGTAGAGATTTTTTCTTTGCTCCCCCTGGAAAGGTTTAATCTAGATAGGACAAGGAAGGATGAGGGTAAGAAAGAGGAGGAGGAAAAACGACGGTTCAGGTTGATTCCGCGGACGTTTGCTAATTGGTTGCAGGCGTTCGCAATTTTGGCGAGTGTGATTGGGGAAAGGGCGCCGGAGAATTGTTCGGCGCTGTTTTGTTATCTTGATGCTATAGGCGAAGCGTATAGGGTTTACGGGGGGGTTGCCTGGTTGCGTTACGATGAACAATTCCGGCAGAGAAAAGCGGTGCGTCCAGAAATGAGGTGGGATCACAAAGATATTGCCTTATGGCTGAGGGTGACGGCACCTGTTAGATCTGGGCAGCCCTTTCGGGGGGATGGGGGGAGCGGGGGGTCTTCCAGCATGGCGACGGCCTCAGCAAGAGGCTTGTGCTTTGCCTTTAATGAAGGAAACTGTAGATTCGGGGTTAAATGTAAATTTAAACACGAATGCTCAGGTTGTGGGGGGAACCATGGAGCGGCAAGATGCTTTGGGGGGGGGAAGCAGAAAGGGGATGCTAATAGCAAAGGGGGCGACGCCGGTCAGACTGGAAAGGATGGTGCCTTTTCTCGCTAGGTATCCGGATAGGGCCGCGGCGGTATTGCTTGAGGCGGGGTTTGGGGAGGGGTTTAGGATTCCGTTTGTACCAGGGGGGGCAGTGTTGTTAAAAAAGAATTTGCGTTCAGCTAGGGAGCATCCGGAGGTGGTGACAGATAAACTAAATAAGGAAGTGTTGTTGGGTCGTATGGCGGGCCCGTTTCAGGAGCCGCCTTTTGCGGATTTGCGAGTGTCACCGCTGGGAGTGGTCCCTAAGAAGGAGGTGAATAAGTTTCGGCTTATTCATCACTTGTCTTTTCCAAAGGGTTCTTCGGTCAATGATGGTATTGACCCCGCACTTTGTTCGGTGGTATATACGTCATTTGATGCAGCGGTCGGGTGGGTGAAGCGCTTTGGGGCGGGGGCACTCCTAGCTAAGACTGATATTGAAGCGGCGTTTAGGTTACTGCCGGTGCATCCGGATTGTCACCATTTGTTAGGCTGTTTTTGGGAGGGGGGTTTCTTTGTGGACCGATGCTTGCCCATGGGGTGCTCTTTGTCATGCGCCTACTTCGAAACGTTCAGTTCGTTTCTGGAATGGGCTGTGATAGACTCATCAGGTTGTGCATCTCTGATTCACTATCTGGATGATTTTTTGTGTATAGGCCCCCCGGGTTCGCGGGTGTGTTCCTTGTTGTTGGAAACGTTACGTTCGCTTTTTGATTGGTTTGGGGTTCCGTTGGCGGCGGAAAAAACGGTGGGTCCGGTAACGGTTTTGAGTTTCTTGGGGATTGTGATTGATTCTGAAAAGATGGAGTGTAGACTGCCAGTAGATAAATTAGAGGATTTGAAGGAAAATTTGGTGTATGCCTAGAGGAAGAAGAAGTTGCAGCTACGGGAGCTTCAATCACTGTTAGGGAAACTTAATTTTGCTTGCCGGGTCATGCCTATGGGTAGGGTTTTTTGTAGACGTCTGGCTGGGGCGACAGCAGGTGTGGTTTCGCCTCGTCACTACATTCGGCTAGGGAAGGAATTGCGGGCGGACTTAAAGGTGTGGGTGTCATTTCTGGAAAAGTATAACGGTCGCTCGTTATTTATGGGGGAGGTGATGGACTCGTTTGACTTTGAGCTGTTTACGGATGCGGCGGGTGGTTCCGGTTTTGGTGCATTTTGTAGTGGCCAATGGTGTGCTGGGCAGTGGCCGGTAGGGTGGTTTGAGCGCGGTTGGGTGAGGAATTTGGCGTTATTGGAGCTCTTCCCAATTGTGGTGGCGGTGTTGTTGTGGGGGGACCGTTTTTTCGGAATAGGAAGATTCGTTTCCACTGTGATAACATGGGGGTGGTGCAGGCGATAAATGGTTTGTCGGCATCCTCGCCGTTAGTGGTACGGCTTCTTCAGCGGTTGGTGTTGGAGTGCCTGTCGCTTAATGCCTGGGTGGTGGCGGTGCATGTCCCGGGGGTGGAGAACTGTATTGCTGACGCCCTCTCTCGTTCACAGTGGGATCGTTTTCGTCAGTTGGCTCCGGACGCGGAAGCTACGGGCCTACCTTGTCCGGCTTGCCTGTGGGACCTGCTGGAGGAACCGTGAATGGGCTCATTCAAGCGTCGTTGGCGCCCGGTACGTGGGCCATGTATGTCAGAGCTTGGGATCATTGGGAGGCTTGGTGTGTGGATCTGGGTGCGAAGATGGAGGATGCGGAGGTAGCGTTGTTGATGTTTTTGGGGCATTGTAAGGAAGAGGGATGGTCAGTTAGTAAAATGAATGGTTGTATGGCCGGGCTGGCTTTCGGTTTCAAAATGAGACGGATGTTTGATTTTACTAAGTCGTTTCTGGTGGTGCAGGCGTTAAAAGGATGGCGTAGGCTGCGATCAGGGGTGGATACCAGGAGGCCGGTATCGTTTGCGTTATTGTTGGAGTTGGGGGGGCAGTTGAGGGGTGTGTGTAATTCAGAGGGGGAGGTCCGTTTGTTTAAATTGGCTTTTTCGCTGGCGTTTTTTGGGGCGCTTCGTTTGGGTGAACTAGTTTGTCCGTCAGTGTATAGACCGGGGGGGTTGATGAGGGATGATGTGGATTTGTTTCCGGATAGGGTGGAGTTCGTTATCCGTAGATCAAAGACCGATGTGGATGGTTCACGGGTAGAGGTGGGGCTAGGTCCACTGTTAATTCACGCGGATGGGTCCTATTTGTCCCGTTTTCAATTTTCGGCAGTGTTTGCTAAATGTTTGCAGGGGTTGGGGCTGGATCGGGAGGGGTACTCCAGTCATTCGTTTAGGATTGGTGCAGCCACTGAAGCGGCAAGGCTGGGTTTGGGGGATGAGGTCATAAAACGCATAGGACGATGGGAATCTACGCGTTTTAGGTCATATGTTCGTCTGAATCGTTTATAAAAAAAAAAAAAATATATAAAAAATAAAAAATAAAAAGAGGGGCGGATGATATTTTGCTTTACGTTGGCAGTGTTGTTCTTGCATTATTTTTCTCGTTTCAGGTGCAGCACCCGCCCTGGTGTGGATTTTGGTTCACTCCTATGTTTTCTGGGGGGCCGTTCGGGCAGCAGTTCGGCCGGACGGTCAGCAACTAGGTTTCGACAGGGCATCGGTGGTGGTAAGATGGATAGGGCGCAGGGGCATGATTTGGAGAGGGGTGCTGCCTGAGGTGCATCGTTTTGCACGGATGGATAGGGCACCTGATGTGTTGGTGATCCACGCGGGTGGAAATGATTTGGCTGCGAGACCTATCAGGGAGCTGGTAAGGGATATCAAATGGGACATGTTGCGGTTGTGGTCATTGTTCCCAGGGTTGGTGACTGTCTGGTCGGACATAGTGCCGAGGCGAGTCTGGAGGGAAGCGAGGTCGTTGGAGGCGGTAAATAAGGCTCGGGTTAAAGTTAATCGGGCGATTGGGCGGTTTATGGCACGGAATGGGGCTGTGGTGGTCCGGCATAGGGACTTGGAGAGCGGGGTTGGTTCCTTTTGGAGAGCGGACGGGGTGCACCTGAATGCAGTAGGGGTGGATATGTGGAGCCTGGCGCTACAGGAGGGTATTGAGGTGGCCCTGAGGATGTGGAGGAACGCACAGAGTTGAGGAGTCTAATCTGTGCGTCGGTGGCGGTGGGGGGTCCTTGGAGTTGGTTACGGTGGAGCTGGAGGACATTGGGAGGGCCCCCACGGTTGGGGCTGGACTCCCATGGTGGCCCAGCTGTTGAGGGGGGGGCCATTCTGTGGTGCTTCCGAGCTGGGGGTCACGGCTGGAGGCAAAATGGCTCACCCCGGGTCAGCAGCTGGGGGGTTTTGGGGCTCCAAGGACCTCCCCCGTTAGGAGGAGTCATTGTTGGGAATTTTCATGGTTTATGTTATGTTGTATTTATATTAATAAACGGCTGCTGTGGCCAATATATTCCAACAGGTGTCTGAGTCTTTTTAGGGATGGTTGGGTATATTGGTATATGTTGTGGGCTGAACAGGTGAGAACAGGTGGTGGTAGTAGGGGCGAACAAAATATAACCAATACCCCCGTCAGGAAATGGCCGGACTGGAAGGGGGGAGAAAGGGGGGCCCCTAAGGGTAGGCCCACATGACGGGGGGTTTGGTTAGGGAGCCCCAGGGAGATTAGGATTGGGGTAGCAGGGGGTGGGGTGGATGCAGGGGGGGTCGTATTGGTGGGTTTGAGCAGGAGGGGAGGGGCATAGGGGTTAAATAGAGTAGGGGGAAAGTGGACGGTAGCCATTTTGGTTACCTGAGAAAGCTCCCACCCACCCTCCCTTTTAAGTTTGGCTGGGGGGGGGGGGCGAGGCGATGTGTGCGTGTGGAGAAGGGAGCGGTCTTGTCACAGTGGCGTTGGCGGTGGGGGGTCCTTGGAGTTGGTTACGGTGGAGCTGGAGGACATTGGGAGGGCCCCCACGGTTGGGGCTGGACTCCCATGGTGGCCCAGCTGTTGAGGGGGGGGCCATTCTGTGGTGCTTCCGAGCTGGGGGTCACGGCTGGAGGCAAAATGGCTCACCCCGGGTCAGCAGCTGGGGGGTTTTGGGGCTCCAAGGACCTCCCCCGTTAGGAGGAGTCATTGTTGGGAATTTTCATGGTTTATGTTATGTTGTATTTATATTAATAAACGGCTGCTGTGGCCAATATATTCCAACAGGTGTCTGAGTCTTTTTAGGGATGGTTGGGTATATTGGTATATGTTGTGGGCTGAACAGGTGAGAACAGGTGGTGGTAGTAGGGGCGAACAAAATATAACCAATACCCCCGTCATGCTGCTTGCAGCTTTATTCTGTCCGTGATGGGGGGTGCAACCATGCATTTCGGTGCATTCTGTTTCGTTCAGTTCAGTTTTGTCCTCATTGACAGTGAATGGGGACAAAACTGAAGCGTTTTCTTCCGCAATTAAGATCCTATGATGGATCTCAGTAGTGGAATTGAAAATGCTAGTGTGAAAGTTGCCTTACTCCAGTTTTTATAACCCCCTTTTCGAATGAGTTTGTGACGCCTCTGCAACATTCATGACTTTTTTTCTAAAATTTTGACACATCATTAACAAAATTAACCATGACCACTTTTCTGTACCTCCATACTTTAGCAATGCCTCCATTATACACCATCTGATGGATCATCACACAACTCTTTGTTCCCATCAGCTTCCGTTTAAATATGTGAAATCGGTGTATGGATGGTTAGTATGACCCAAGTTGTGTGTGGGTGGCATATTACATCTCAGCACAACCGGTCTACTTGGAGCATGAATGGTGCTGTGATATGTATGTGTATATGAGCTTTTAGAATGGATTCACCCCTATTTTTTCATCAAATTTGTCTGCAAAAATTAGCAGTAAACGCACCACAAACTGTGCAAAAATAATGTGATGTGTGGGGGGTGATTTTACAAGGGTTCTGCTACTGATCAGTGGTACAGTATGTGGATTGGTGCTCATTACCTGCATTTCCAGGCAGCAATGATTGCACTTTTTGAGATATTAACAATGTCAAAATGATCATCCATCTCCATACAGTATACTGATTATCAGCAGCACAACTCTATGTATTCAGGGAAATTTGCTGCTAACCAGGGCCCTTTCTGTCATTAGGTGAGATGAGAATATCGCCTCAGGCAGCAGTTTGCAGTATATTTGAGGAAGCAGCATCCACACAGCATTAAACTGAAAGCTCAAGGGGAGTGTCTTTTCTGCTGCAGCTAAGGGGGCGTGTCTCAGCTCTGCCTATCACAGCTCAGGAGGCAGTTGAAGGATGAAACTGAGCATGTGCGGCCTTCTCAGTGAGCAGGTCAAAGAAATAAAAAATAAAAAAACAGCAGGCGGCACTATACAGATACATTTTATTGAATAACTCAGTGGCTATGCTACATTTTTAATTACATGCTACTACAAAAGTATTCAGATCCAGGGTTTGAAAACTGTAGAATATTTTTCATGGGACAATCCTTTTAACCACTTCTCAACCACCCATTGACTTTAAACGTCCTTGGGCGGTCGGTTTATCTCTGAATGGACGTTCTGGAACGCTAATCGTGCAGCTGCCGAGCGGGGGGCCCAGTGACAGCAGGACACCCCAGAGAGAAGACAGGAACCATTCCTGTATGTCCCTGCCTTCTAGATCGCTGTATACACAGAGCTCAACAAGCGCTGTCTATACAGATCAGGAAGTGTTATGCCACTTCCTTTCCAGGCCCGGCCAGGGGAGTGCAGGAGCTGACGGGTCTTCCATAGACCACGGCCTCATGCTCCTGTAATTTGCCCACTGGCTCCTGGTATCGCCCATACGGCGCAGGTAGGAGAGCGTTAGGTCCCGGGCTACTTGAGAAACCTTGACGTGGTGCCCGGGCTTAGACATGTTCTACACCGTAGGACATGTTGACTAATCTCTCAATTTTAAAATCAGTTTGAGGGTTTAGTGAGACCGCAGAGTGCACCTGTATTTGTTGTTGTTTTGTTACACGATTAGCCCTGCACTGAGGCTGTACAGTGCAGTATTATGCTGTACAGCCTCTCTGGGGGGTGTATTTCCATTGTAACTGGGGCTAAATCAATAGTTTAACCTCTTAAGGACACAGGGCGTATAGGCAGGCGGTGATCGGAACAAGGTCCCTGCTCAAAATCATTGGCACCCTGGGACAATGCGCAGGGGGGTCCTGTTGCAGTGCGCAGCCCTGCAGGATGAGCGCTGGTGAGGTCACAGGGGCAGTTAACAGACCGAGGGTTGCTATTGTTACTCACAGTTTTTATATACCCTGGGCAGGCATACAGCAGTGATGGAGAGGCTGGCACATGGATCCTCTGGGGCACTCTCTGTGTATAGGGACCAGGCCGGGTGGTAGGTGAGGTGCCCTGGGTGTTGCAGGTTTAATGTGCCGGTGGCAAGATCCCTTTAAGTTCGTGACGCCAGTGCCGGTAATGGTGGCACACCGATTTGTTGTAGGAATAATTGAGGAACACAAGTTGCAGTGAACCAGAACTTCCTTTTACTGAACAGTTCAACTATTTACAGTCTTTAGTTAGTTCCACATGTAAAAGATTGTGACAGGCAGGCTTTATATAAACGGCAGGCAAAGTCCTTGCAAGATACTCAGAGGAAATAACACTTACAGATCAGGCTGTATTTTCCTTATATCCTGTCTGGCTTTCTCCAAGGCCCGTATGCCCTATTGCTGGCTTTATCCTTGGGTAGAGAAACCTTCCTCTGGTATAGGTCTCCTTGCTGTAGTATATACTTCTGCCCTTCAGCTCTCTGTTTGGCTGGAATAAACTTGGCTCTGCACTGTACTTTTAAAGGTACTTGGTTTCTCAGGAGGCAGCTTCTTCCCCTGGATGCAAACTAGGAGCCTGGGCTATCTAGCTTCATGTTGGAACTGAACTTCAGCTCCTCTCTAGCTAAAGTTCTAGCTTCACAACCTTTCTGGACTGACTGACTGACCCTTTCCTGTCCTGAACCTGACAATATATACTAGGGGGTTCCCTAGCTCCCTCTACTGTCTAGGAGGAGGAACTACCCCTAACAGGCCTGGTACAGGAGATAACAGGAAAAATACACATAAAACATCATATAAAATACAATGACCCTGTTCCACAAAAGGTGGGGAACAACGTGGCCCAATTGACCCTTGTGTAGTTCCCACATTTACCTAGTAAGACACTACACTGTGACCCTCCCCCATGTCGGCGATCACAGCAAACCGCAGGTCAATTCAGACCTGCGGTTTGCTGCGTTTATGGGTAGTTCCTGGGGGGGATCAGCGGTGCCATCGGGTCCCCGTGCTGCTGTAATGGGGACCCGATAGCATCGGCGCTGCCTTTCGGTGAAGAGCCTGTGAGATCCGGCCCCCTGGATCTCACAGGCAGGAAGCTGTATGAGTAATACACACTGTATTACTCATACAGCCAATGCATTCCAATACAGAAGTATTGGAATGCATTGTAAATAGGATCAGACCCCCAAAAGTTGAAGTCCCAAAGTGGGACAAAAAATAAAGTTAAAAAAAGTTGAAAAAATTAAGTTTCCCTCCCCCCCAAAAAATTGAAAGTTTCCAAAAACAAACAAAACATAATTTCCCCCAAATAAAGCAAATAATAATTGGTAAAAAATAAATGTAGACATATTAGGTATCGCCGCATCCGTATGGATCGGCTATATAAACATATTACATGACCTAACCCCTCAGATGAACATCGTAAAAAATAAAAATTGTGCTAAATAAACATTTTTTTTGTCACCTTTCATCACTAAACAGCAAGTGATCAAAAAGGCGTATGCCCACCAAAATAGTACCAATCTAACCTCATCCCACAAAAAATTAGCCCCTACCTAAGACAATCTTCCAAAAAATAAAAAAAAAATAAAACATCATTGTTTTTGTTTTAAAAAAGCTGTTATTGTGTAAAACTTAGGTAAAATAGAAAAGTATACATATTAGGTATTGTCGCATCCATAATAACCTGCTCTATAAAAATATCACATGACCTAACCCCTCAGGTGAATACCGTAATTTAAAAAAATAAAAACGGTGTCAAAAAAGCCATTTTTAGTCACCTTACATCACAAAAAGTGTAATAGCAAGCGATCAAAAATTTATATGCACCCCAAAATAGTGCCAATTAAAAAGTCATCTTATCTCGCAAAAATCATACCCTAGCCAAGATAATCACCCAAAAACTGAAAAAACAATGGCTCTCAGACTATGGAGACACTAAAACATGAATTGATTTGTTTCAAAAGTAAAATCATTGTGTAAAATTTACATAAATAAAAAAAAATGTATACATATTAGGTATCGCCGCGTCCGTAATAACCTGCTCTATAAAAATATCACATGACCTAACCCCTCAGGTGAATACCGGAAAAAAATAGAAATGAAAAAACGGTGTAAAAAAAAAACAACTTTTTTTTTCACCTTGCATCACAAAAAGTGTAATAGCAAACGATCAAAAAGTCATACGCACCCCAAAATAGTGCCAATCAAATCGTCATCTCATCCCGCCCAAAATTGTACCCTACCCAAGATAATCGCCCAAAAACTGAAAAAACTATGGCTCTCAGACTATGGAAAAACTAAAACATAATTTTTTTTGTTCCAAAAGTGAAATCATTGTGTAAAACGTACATAAATAAAAAAAAGGATACATAGGTATCGCCACGTCCATAATAACCTGCTCTATAAAAACATCAGATGACCTAACCCCTCAGGTGACTACCGTAAAAAAATTCTATAAAAACGGTATAAAAAAAGCAATTTTTTGTCACCTTACATCACAAAAAGTGTAAGAGCAAGCATTCAAACAAAAAAATTAGCCCCTACACAAGACAGTCGCCCAAAAAATAAATAAAACTATGGCTTTCAGAATGTGGAGACACTAAAGAATTATTTTTAAAAAAATGCTTTGTTATGTAAAAATGAAACAAAGAACCCAAAAAATCATATTTGGTATTGTCGCGTCCGTGACAACCTGCTCTATAAAAATACCACATGATCTAACCTGTCGGATGAATGTTGTAAATAACAAAAAAAAAACAGTGCCAAAATAGCTATTTCTTGTTACCTTGCCTCACAAAAAGTGTAATATATAGAAACCAAAAATCATATGTACCCTAAAATAGTACCAACAAAACTGCCACCCTATCCCGTTGTTTCTAAAATGGGGTCACTTTTTGCGAGTTTCCACTCTAGGGGTGCATCAGGGGGGCTTCAAATGGGACATGATGTTAAAAAAAAAACAGTCCAGCAAAATCTGCCTTCCAAAAACCATATGGCATTCCTTTACTTCTGTGCCCTGCCGTGTGCCCGTACAGCAGTTTATGACCACATATGGGGTGTTTCTGTAAACTACAGAATCAGGGCCATAAATATTGAGTTTTGTTTGGCTGTTAACCCTTGCTTTGTAACTGGAAAAAAGTATTAAAATGGAAAATCTGCCAAAAAAGTGAAATTTTGAAATGTTATCTCTATTTTCCATTAATTCTTGTGGAACACCTAAAGGGTTAGCAAAGTTTGTAAAATCAGTTTTAATACCTCGAGGGGTGAAGTTTCCAGAATAGGGTCATTTTTGGGTGGTTTCTATTATGTAAGCCTCACAAAGTGACTTCAGATCTGAACCAGTCCTTAAAAAGTGGGTTTTTGAAAATTTCAGAAAAATTTCAAGATTTACTTCTAAACTTCTAAGCCTTGTAACATCCCCAAAAAATTAAATGTCTTTCCCAAAATGATCCAAACAGGAAGTAGACATATAAGGAATGTAAAGTAACAACTATTTTTGTAGGTATTACTATGTATTATAGAAGTAGAGAAATCGTTAATTTCTAACGATAATTTGTTTTCCCTTAGTCCTAACAGCAGCACAGATGGGGTTAACTACCCCCCGTGGACTGGTAGGACCGGCGGAATTTTAATGAGCCCAAGAACCAATAACAAAGCTTTACACCCCTACAAAAGGAGGGAACATTCCCCAGCCCACTGTGTCTATAGCAAGAATAACTTATTAGGGTGGGAAATTTGTGTGCTGCTGTTAGGACTAAGGGAAAACAAATTATCGCTAGAAATTAACGATTCCCTTACGTCCTACCAGCAGCACAGATGGGTAGATAGCAAGAAGAACCTCTAGGGAGGGCCCTCATGCCTGGCAGAGCTAAGAATAGCCTGCCCAAAGGCCGAAAACTCTGCTACCCTGTCGTCTAGTCTGTAGTGGGAGATGAAAGTGGATTCAGAGCTCCAGGAGGCAGCTTTACAAATCATCTCCAGAGGAAGGAGACTTCTTTCAGCAAAGGAAGTAGAGATGGCCCCTGTGGAATGGGCCTTCACAAAACTCTGGAGGATCCAAAGCCTGAGAAACAAAAGATTCTCTAATGGCCTCCTTAATCCAGCGACTAATCAACGCCTTGGACGCCTTGCGGCCTTTGGACTTACCGGCAAACAGGATGAAGAGATTCTTATCTATCCTGAACTCCTTGGATCTATCCACATAGATCTGGAGGCATCTCGAGATATCCAACGGATGCTTGACAGGATCCCTGGAGGAGGTAGAAGGAGAAAATAAAACTGGCAAAGAAATCAACTGATTTATATTCTGAAATGAAGGGACCTTAGGCCTGAAATATGGAAGGAATCTCAGGAGAACCCAGTCTTGAAGAAAGATGGTATAGGGTTCTGAGGCCGAGAAGGCTTGAAGCTCTGAGATTCTCTTGGCCGAGATTACTGCCAGTAAGAAGACCGACTTCAGAGTCACGAACTTTAAATCCACCTCCTCCAAAGGCTCAAAGGGGGAAGATGCTAAACCCCTGAGCATGACTGAAACTTCCTTTAAGGAAGCGTTTGATGAGCGGGTCCCGAGATAAGAGTCTGTTGAGACAGGCCGAGGTGGCAGAAATCTGGACCCTCAGAGTAGATGGAGCAAGGCCTCTGTCTAGGCCGTCCTGTAGGAATTGAAGTATCGTAGAGAGGGGCGGATCTGCAGACGCCACCTGGTTTGAAGCACACCATGACGAGAAGATTCTCATGATTCTGGAGTAAGCTTTCTCAGTAGATTCTGCTCTTGAATGTGACAACGTTCTCAGGACCAACTCTGAAAGCCCTTCTATTCTGGGAAGGGACTGATCAACCTCCAGGCTGTCAGGTTGAACCTGTGCAGATCTGGGCAGAGGTGAGTGTCCCATGACACCAGGGTCTGCAGTGAGGGGAGCCTCCAATAATGTTTCTGACTCATCTGAATGAGCTGGGTAAACCAGGATCTCTTGGGCCAAAACGGTATGATGGCTATTACCGAGGCCTGATCCTGACGAATTTTCATCAATACCCTCGCTATCATGTACAAGGGAGGGAAGATGTAAGCCAGCCTGAACTTCCACGGTATCGACAGAGCATCTATCGCCAGGGGGTTGTCCTCCCTGTAAAGGGAGCAGAACCTCTCCACCTTGGCATTGAACCTCGTTGCCATGAGATCTACCTCTGGCAAACCCCACCTGAGGATTATCTGCCTGAATATCTCCGAATGCAGGGAACATTCCATTGTCGGCAGACCGCGACTCAGACGATCCGCGATTATATTGCAGGAACCACGGATGTGAATGGCAGACAGGTGGGAAAGGTTCAACTCTGCCGACCGGAGAATTACCCCGATCTCTGAAAAGAGGGGTAGAGATATTGTGCCTCCCTGCTTGTTGATGTACAGGACTGCAGTCATGTTGTCTGACTGTACTCTCACTGCTAAGCCCCGGATTCAGGGGGAAAAGTGAAGGAGGGCTAGCCGGATGGCTCGAATCTCGCAGAGATTGGAGGAAAGTAGCCGCTCCTGAGGAGACCAAGTCCCCTGGACAGGGGAACCGTCTAGGTGAGCGCCCCAGCCTACTTGGGACGCATCCGTAGTCAATATGACCCAGGATGGCTGGGTTATAGACTTCTCCCCCAGGAGATGGAGCCACCATCTCAGGGAGGTTTCAAGTCTGACAAGACAGGGAACACAGGGAATTTAGCCCGACGGGCTGCCATCCCATTTGGCAAGGACCTCCGATTGTAAAGGGCGGAGGTGCCACAAAGCCCAAGGGACTGCCTCCGCAGCTGCTGACATGAGCACCGACATCTTCATGAGAGTCCTGATGGAAACTCGATGAGGAACAGATAGGAACCTTGCCAAGTCCAGAATCCAAGTTCTTCTTTCTGGAGTCAACTGAAGGGACATCCCAACGGAGTCTACTATAAAGCCAAGATAGGTTACTAAAGTCGACGGGCTCACGTTCGACTTCTGCCAGTTGAGGATCCACCCTAGGTATTATGGTCAGCCCTTGAAGCCTCAGAGTTGCCACCACTGAAACCACCACCTTGGTGAAGGTGATAGGAGCAGAGGAAATCCCGAAGGGTAAGGCAACAAATTGAAGGTGCCTGAGGACCCCTGAGACCTGGACCGCGATCCTGAGATACCTCTGGGAAGCAGGATGGATGGGGATGTGAAGATAGGCATCCTTGAGGTCCAGGGTAGCCATCACGTCTCCAGGATTGAGAACGTGGATCACTGACCTGATAGTTTCCATGCGAAACTTTGCCTTCCTTTTAAATCGATTGAAAAATCTCAAATCGATAATCATCCGGAGGTCTCCGGATTTCTTGGGAACTAGAAAAACCGGAGAATAGATCCCTAAGCCCCGCTCTCCTGCCGGAACCTCTAGGACCCAAGGGTCCAGAATCTCCTGAGCCCAGACATCCTTGAACTGGGCAAGACGCCCCCTGACAGACACAAGGGGATAAGGAATGGGAAAATCTCCGGAAGGATGGCAGGAGTAGCGGGGGTTAACCAAGAGCCGGCGAGAGGCCAATAGTCAGGAGGGCTTAGCCTCCTTAGCTCCTCTGCGAGGGCACTTAGAAAATTTTCGTTGCGCCCCCAGTCTCTACGCAATCTATTTTGCGCTTGTTGGCCGGATCTACCACCGCGCTCTTGTCTGCCCCGTCCCCGAAAGGGCTGCTGGGGAAGACTTTTCCCCTTCTTATCGGAGAGATCCTCCATAATCTTGTCCAATTGTGAGCCGAACAAGCGGTCAGGTTCAAAGGGGAGACCGCACAAATTATATTTCGATGCATTATCCGCGACCCATGGTTTGAGCCATAAGGGCCTGCGGGCTGCAGAGACCAGGGCATGGACTTAGCTGACAATTTTAGCTGTAACTGTGCCGTGTTGCACAGAAAGTCAGTCGCCAGATTGATGGTCTTAAATGCGGCCAGGATGTCATCCTGGGACACCCTCTGGTCCACATCCGTCTGGATTTGATTCAGGCGGGAACGGAGGAAGGAAGAAACTTCCGTAGCCGCGATAGCGGTCGAAGCAGAGGCTGCAGCGGCCGAGTAGCCTCTTCTTAACGTGCACTCTGCCCTCCTATCAAGGGGGTCTTGCAGCCTAGACCCATCGTCTGCTGGCACCAGAGTGCATCTGGACAGTTTGGCGATGGCCATGTCCACCTTGGGAATGGAACCCCACGATTCCACCAAGGAAATTGGCATGGGAAACATGGTCCTGAATTTCTTAGTCAGGACTGGAACTTTCGCAGGTTTTTTCCATTCCATCCTCATAACGGAAAGAAGGGTCTCATCCGCCTTGAAGACGCGCTGTGCCCGACCGGCGGGATCGGAGGACTCCCCGGTGTCAACATCATGGTCCCCCGACCTGATGGACTTTAGCAATTTCTGAGTTTTCTCTGGTGGAAAAAAGCATGATGTTAACTCCTCTTCATCAGAAGAGGAGGAGACCAAAGAAATTGCAGCGGGTCTTTCCACAGGCGCTGAGGTATCCATGGGAGCTTGAGTAGCGGGAGAAGCCTCTCGCTTAGAAAGCCTGTGCTGCCAGAGGACGATTGAGAGAGAAAAGGAGCTTTAAATAGGCAGAGCTCCGCCCCCAAGGGCGGAGCTCCCTCCCCTAGGAGGATCTAAACTAGATCCTAACAGAATAAGCCTATTAAAATTTGAAAAATAGGCTAAACTACTCCCCCTCCCCTAGCGCTGCCAGAATATAGCCAGTGCCTCAAAAAAATCTGGCCGAAAAAAAGGAAGTGACATCAGGAAGGGTCCGACATTACTTCCGGTGATGGCGGCACCCATCGGAGACACGGCGCCGGACGGAGAAGAGGGGAGGTAAGAAAGGAGAAGCCCCGAAACTAAGTAAAGGGGGGCTAAGAGAAAAAAATACAAAAGTAGGCGGAAAGAAACTGCCAAACACAAAAAAACACTTGCCCAAAAAAAACTGAGGGGAACCGGCAGTCCACCTGTCCGGAGGACAGAAAAGAACACAGTGGGCTGGGGGGTGTTTTCCCCTTTTGTAGGGGTGTAAAGCTTTGTTATTGGTTCTTGGGCTCATTAAAATTCCGCCGGTCCTACCAGTCCACGGGGGGTAGTTAACCCCATCTGTGATGCTGGTAGGACGTAAGGGAATTGAAACGTGGAAATTTGCTAATTTTTTCATTTTTTTTGTAAATTTGGTATTTTGTTATAAATAAAAAAGAATTTTTTTACTCCATTTTACCAGTGTCATGAAGTACAATATGTGACGAAAATCTCAGAATGGCCTGGATAAGTCAAAGCGTTTTAAAGTTATCACCACATAAAGTGACGCTGGTCAGATTTGCAAAAAATGGCCTGGTCCTTAAGGTGAAAAAAAACACGGTCCCTAAGGGGTTAAAAAAAATTGTTAAATGTCCCCCAGAGGTCTTGTATGACCTTATGGGTGACACAAAGTGTAAAAAAATAAATAAAAAATAAATAAAAAAGTTTCACATAAGAAAAAAAAAGACATGTTTGTTATCACCGCGTCCGCAATGACCAGCTCCATAATAATATCATATGATCTACCCCTTCAGGTGAACACCGTAAAAAAATAAAAAATAAAAAATAAACATTATTCCAAAACAGATTTTTTCTTTAGCACACCTCCCAAAAGACATTATGTTAATCAATCAAAAAGTTGCATGTACCCCAAAATGGTAGCAATAAAAACATCACCTAATCCTACAAAAGAAGAGCCCCCACACAAGACCATAGCCATTGCTTTAATTCCAATGGAATACCAAAAGGGTTAACAACATTTCTAAAACCAGTTTTGAATAGTTTTAGGGGTATTGTTTCTAAAATGGGGTCATTTATGGGTTGGTTGTAAGCCCCACAAAGTGACTTCAGAACTGAACTGGTCCTTAAAAAAGTTGACTTTGGAAATTTTCCTAAAAATTTCAAAAATTGCTTCTAAAGTTCTAAACCTTCTAGCATTCTAAAATAATAAAATTACATGACCAAAATGATGCCAACATAAAGTAGACATATGGGGAATGTTAATTAATGAAACTTTTATGATGCATCACTATTTGTCTTAAAGGCAGAGAGATTCAAATTTAGAAAATAGTGATTTTTTTAAAAAAATTGTTAACTTTTTTTTTTATAAATAAAGGTAAATCATATTGACTCAAATTTACCTTTACCATGAAGTACAATGTGCCAGGAGAAAACAATCTCTGAAAGGCTTGGATATATAAAAGCGTTCCACATGTCAGATTTGCAAAATTAGGCCTGGTCAGGAAGGTGGTAAATGGCCCGTCTGGAAGTGGTTAAGCTGCGCTCCACCCCTTCCCCCCGGCTCGTGGCCTCTGTAGGTCCCCTCACCCCTGCAGTCCGTCTCAGAACATGGTTGATGGCGTTTCTTAGTGGGCTAAAGGACCTTCCTGATGTCATCTGCCCATGTGACCAGTGGGGAAGGAGCCAGAGGACAATTTGATTTGGTTCAGGGAGTCGTGTAAATTGTGCTTTAAGCTGGTTCATACTCTTCTGGGGATGAGTGTCAACGTGTGGGTATGATCATTTCTTTGCTTAAAGGTGACGCCCAGTCTTGGGCTTTTTCTCTGCCGACTGGATCACAGTCCCCCAGTCGGTAGATAAATATTTTAGAGCCTTGGGTCTTATTTAAGATGGCCCGGATCAGATCTCTTAGGCCGAGACCAAATAACGTGGTTGACGGCAGGAAGAGCGCTCTGCAGAGACCTATTGCTCTGAATTTAGGAGATGGTCTATGGATACGGAGTGGAATGATCCTGCTCTCCATAGCCAATTCTGTCAGGAGCTATCTGAGAGGCTGAAAGATGCGTTGGCCTTTCATGAAAATCCTAAATCATTGGAAGCAGCTATGTCCCTGGCTGTATGTCTTGATAGATGCCTGAGAGAGAGATCTAGGGTCCCTCACCCTGAGGACATGTTGAATAATGTGACGGTATCCTTTGACAATTATGATGGAGAGACACCTGTAGTTACTCCTTGTGATGAGCCTATGCAATTAGGAGGAGTTACTCCTGGAACTACTGGCAAGAGTTTTGGTCATATAAAGGGAGTCTGTTTTTGTTGTGGAAAGAAGGGATATTTTGTGAATATATTTCCGTACGTTCAGCGTCAAGGTGAAGAAAAAAAAAAAAACACTTTTAATCTCCAACTTACTATTGGTGGTGTGGCTGGGGAGCCAGAAAACTTACTTTTTTTATTTACTGGTAGTACCCACTTTGGGCCGAGGTGGCGCTAGACTCCAAAACTGTGGGAATTGAGGTATTTATTGACAGTAGGTCAGGGGTTAACCTAGTTGATAGTCAGTTTTTTCGCATGCATGGTTTGACAACAAATGCATTAGACAAAAATATTTCGGTGTTTGCAATTGAATTGTGCAGGACATCTGTTTAAAGGTAGGTGATTTTCATCAAGAATCCATCTCGTGTTTTGTGCTGGATGGTCTGCCTGCTCCGGTGGTGCTAGGTTTACCATGGTAAAGTAAGCATAACTCTACCATTGATTGGCAAGCGAGACAGATTCTTGATTGGGGTGATTATAGGATAGACAACTGTCTTAGCACATCACTTTCTGTTGTAACCACTAAAGCTGTACCTTACTTTATTTCTGTATTTTCTGAAGTATTCTCTGAAAGTGGAGACCAGGAGTTACCCCCACATCAAGAGTATGATTGCCCTATCAACCTTATTCCCGGAGCTAAATTGGCCAAATCTCGGTTGTATAATTTTTCTGAACCTGAAAGAGCAGCCATGAGAGAGTATATCACCAAGATTTTAGCTAAGGGACATATTAGACCATCCAAATCCCCAGTTGATGCAGGTTTTTTTTTTGTTAAGAAACTGAACTCTTAGGCCATGTCTGGATTTCCGTGAGCTTAATCGCATTACTGTCCGTGATCCCTATCCCCTTCCTTTGATCCCAGATTTGTTCAATCAGATTGTCAGTACCAAGGTGTTCTCTAAGTTGGATTTGAGGGGGGCATATAATCTGGTAAGGGTCAAGGAAGGGGACGAATGGAAGATGGTCTTTAATACCCCTGAAGATCATTTTGAGAATTTGGTCATGCCTTTTGGGTTGACGAATGCTCCTGCTGTTTTTTTCAACACTTTATCAATGACATCTTTCATCATCTGGTAGGCAGGTTCGTGGTGGTGTATCTGGATGATGCTTTAATTTATTCCCCCGACATGGAGAAGCATCAGGATCACGTGAGACAGGTCTTTCAGATCCTAAGGGAGAATAAATTGTATGCTAAGATGGAGAAGTGTGTATTTGCGATTCTGGAAGTGCAATTTCTGGGTTACCTACTCTCATCTTCGGGTTTTCACATGGACCCGTAAAAAGTCTGTGCTGTGTTGGACTGGGATCAACCCTAAAATCTGAAAGCGCTCATACAATTTTTGGGGTTCACCAACTACTGCCGTAAATTTCTCTTGAATTACTCGACTGTTGTTAAACCATTAACAGATATGACTAAGAAAGGTGCAGATTTCTCAGTCTGGTCTGATGAGGTATTACATGCCTTTTCAGCGGTAAAGGGATGTTTTGCTTCTGCTCCTCGCACAACATCGTGAAGCTACATGGTATTCCCTCTGATGTGGTGTCTGATAGGGGGACTTAGTTTGTTTCCAGATTCTGGAAGGCGTTTTGCACTCGCTTGGAGGTACAATTGTCCATCTCTTTGGCCTTTTACCCTCAGTCGAACAGACAGACTGTGCACACTAACCAGAGTCTGGAAACTTATCTGAGATGATTTGTCTCAGAGAATCAGGAGGAGTGGTCTTCTTTTTTGTCTTTGGCTGAGTTCGCCATAAATAACCATAGGCAGGAGTCCACTTATAAGTCATCGTATTTTGGGGCACATGGTTTCTATCCGCAGTTTGGCACATTTTCTGGTACTGAGACTTCTGGTATACCTGAAGAGGAAAGATTTTCTTCTTCTTTGTCATCTATTTGCTGGAAATTTTAAAATAATCTAAAAAAGATCGTCAAGAAGTATAAACAAATGGCTGACAAGAGACGTATGAGTGGTGCGGACCTTAGAGTGAGTGATTCTGTGTGGCTGTCCACAAGAAACATTAAGTTGAAAGTACCTTCGTGGAAGTAGTTGGGCCCAAGGTTTATTGGTCCATATAAGATCTATGCCTTTATTAACCCGGTAGCCTTTCATCTTTACCTTCCGCAGGCTTTAAAGATTCATAATGTTTTCCACAAATCATTACTGAAGAGATATGTTGAACTTGCTGTACCGTCCTCCCTGCCACCCCCTCCTGTCAGGGTGGACGGTAATCTTGAATTTCAGATCGCCAGGAGATGGAAGAGTCAATTTATCCATAGATCCATCCAGTATCTCGTTCACTGGAAGGGTTATGGTCCAGAGGAGAGAATGTGGGTTCCATCTGCAGACATTAATGCCAGTCGCCTTGTGAAAGCCTTTCACAGGGCTAATCCGGATAAGGTCGGTCCAGGGTGTCCGGAGGTCACCCGTAGAAGGGGGGGTAGTGTCACGATACCTTCTGTGACAAAGGTTATAAGATCAGAGGACTGACTGCACGTGAGGTTAACTGTCTCCACCAGACATCTGAGAAGCTCTGACAGATGCCTTTCAGAACCTCCTCCTTGAGCTTCCTTTGTTTTGCTTTCAGTTCCTCATCTCGTTACCCTCTCTCAGCTGTCATGTAGTTGTACTGATTGCATACCTTTAAATCCCTCCCCATAGTGCATCAGTTGGCGGTTTATATTACTTCCTGGAGTGTGTGTGCATGCTGATCCTACTTCCCAGTCTTCTACAAGATAAGTGTTGTACATTCATTTGTGTTTTTCTGTTTGCTGGATCCCAGGTGACCCTGACTCCCTCCGTATCTTGTGTAGGGAGCCGGTGGTCGTGTCCCCTCACTTTTATAGGGTGTTCAGGTGTTATACAGTCGAGGTACGAGGATATGCGATCATCTACCATTGGGATTTTTGCATAGGCTGAGCAGTCAGGGAGAGTGCCAGGTCTGATGCAGGGGTCTCCCTTTTTGTTCCTTAGTTTTGGATCCAGTGAGTCGTATATTCATTTTGTGTTGTCTTGTTTCCTGTACACCTTCCGTGACATTATAAACCGCCAAAACCGTCTCAAGCATGGATCCGGTTTCACTTTTGATTGAACGCTTCCAGGGTCTTTCATTGGAGGTAGCAGATCTCCGTAAGACTCTTTCTCAGTTTCAAGTGACCGGTTCAGCTTGCGTACATGGAGTTTGTTGTGAGCCTAAGATCTCGCTCCCGGATACGTTCTCCGGGGGTAGTGAGAATTTTGTGCGTTTTAGAGAGGCTTGCAAACTCCATTTTCGCCTTCTTCCCCATTCCTCTGGTGATGAGGAACAGAGGATGGGGATCATTATATCGCTGCTCAGGGGTAACGCTCAGTCCTGGGCCTTTTCGCTGCCGGTGGGGGCACGGCCCCTCCGTTCAGTGGATGAATTCTTTTTAGCCCTGGGTCAGATATATGATGATCCGGATCATATTGCTTTGGCTGAGTCTAGACTACGTCTGTTATGCCAGGGTAAACAATCCGCAGAGATAAACTGCTCAGAATTTCGGAAATGGGCAGCTGATACTGGTTGGAATGATGCTGCACTCAGAAGTCAATTTTGCCATGGTCTTTCAGAGGGATTGAAAGATGCATTTGCCTTTCATGAGAGACCTACCTCCTTGGACTCTGCCATGTCTCGGGCCGTTCGTATTGACAGGCGTCTTAGAGAGAGAGGAGAGATCACTCCTTCCTGTCATACTCAATCCCAGGACAGTGCAGCGGTCTCATTCAGTGCGCAGGGGTCTCAGTCGCTGTCAACCCCTTCTGAGCAGGAGCCCATGCAGCTGGGGTTGATTGCCTCTGACAATAGAAGATTCAGCCCACATGGGAAGGTTTGTTTTTGTTGTGGAGGTATAAATCATTTGGCAAATGTTTCTCCCTCTAGGAGATTCAGGCAGATTTTTGGGAGTAATAAAGAAACAGGTTTTGTCCTGCCTGCCAGGATGGTGCTAGAGAGCAAGAACATTTTTTGTGAGATTTTTGTAGCTAGTGGAGCAGCTGTCAATCTCATTGATAATCAATTTGCGATAACTCATGGTTTCCAGGTATGCACTTTGGGAAAGGATATTCCTGTTTTTGATTCCGCTCCACTTTCTCAGAAATCGTTAAAGGGCATAGTTCACAATATCCGTTTAATTGTGAGTGATGCTCATGTTGAGGATGTGTCATGTTTCGTCCTTAGCGGATTGCCTACTCCTCTAGTGTTGGGGCTACCCTGGCTCACTAAACATAACCCCACCATTGATTGGCAAGCGAGGCAAATAAATGGTTGGAGTGACTTTTGCAGAGAGAATTGCCTCACGACATCTGTTTCTGAGGTTTCTACTAAGACTGTACCATCTTTTCTCTCTGAATTTTCGGATGTCTTCTCTGAGAGTGGAGTTCAGGATTTGCCCCCGCACAGGGAGTACGATTGCCCTATTAATCTCATCCCAGGCACCAAGCTGCCTAAATCTCGTTTATACAATCTCTCCCAACCTGAAAGGGTCGCTATGCGTGCTTATATCTCTGAGAGTCTGAGAAAAGGACACATACGACCCTCGAAGTCACCTGTTGCCGCTGGTTTTTTCTTTGTTAAGAAAAAAGATGGTTCTTTAAGACCTTGTCTGGATTTCAGGGAGCTGAACAGTATCACAATTCGTGACCCTTATCCGCTTCCTCTGATCCCGGACCTGTTCAACCAGATTGTTGGGGCTGAAGTTTTTTCCAAATTAGATCTAAGAGGGGCATACAACCTGGTCAGGGTCAGAGAAGGAGACGAATGGAAGACGGCCTTCAATACCCCTGAGGGCCATTTTGAGAATTTGGTTATGCCTTTTGGTTTGATGAATGCTCCAGCCGTTTTTCAGCATTTTGTGAACAGCATTTTTTATCATTTAATGGGGAAATTTGTATTAGTGTATTTGGATGACATTTTTCTCCTGATTTCAAAACTCATAAGGAACACTTACGTCAGGTCTTGCTCATCCTGCGGGAGAATAAATTTTACGCGAAACTGGAAAAATGTGTGTTTGCGGTTCCGGAAATTCAATTTCTGGGGTTTCTTCTCTCCGCTTCCTGTTTTCGCATGGACCCCGAGAAGGTCCGCGCTGTGCTTGAGTGGGAGCTTCCTGAGAATCAGAAGGCGCTGATGCGTTTTTTTGGCTTTGCCAATTATTACAGGAAGTTTATTTTGAATTATTCCTCTGTTGTTAAATCACTCACTGATATGACTAGAAAGGGGGTAGATTTTTCTTCCTGGTCGGTGGAGAACCGCGTAAGGCCTTTTCTAATATCAAGGAGAGTTTTGCTTCCGATCCCATCTTGGTACAACCTGATATTTCTCTACCCTTCATAGTTGAGGTTGATGCTTCTGAGGTGGGTGTGGGTGCGGTCTTGTCTCAGGGTTCCTCTCCTGCCAAATGGCGACGTGTGCCTTTTTCTCGAAGAAACTCTCCTCCGCAGAGAGAAATTACGATGTGGGAGATAGGGAGTTGTTGGCCATCAAGTTGGCTTTTGAGGAATGGCGCCATTGGCTAGAGGGAGCCAGACACCCTATTACCGTGTTTACTGACCATAAAAATCTAGCCTACTTGGAGTCAGCCAAGCGTCTGAACCCGAGACAGGCCAGATGGTCTTTGTTCTTTTCAAGGTTTAATTTTGTTGTCACGTTCCGCCCTGGGGTTAAGAATGTGAAGGCAGATGCCCTGTCACGCTGTTTTCCGGGAGGTGGGAATTTTGAAGACCCGGGTCCCATTTTGGCGGAAGGTGTGGTGGTCTCTGCTCTTTATCCTGAATTGGAGGCAGAGGTGCAGGAAGCCCAGTCAGAGGCTCCTGATCTTTGTCCTCCTGGGAGGTTGTTTGTGCCTCTCACTTTAAGACACAAGATTTTTAAGGAACACCACGATACAGTCCTTGCTGGGCACCCGGGGGCAAGAGCCACAGTGGATCTCATCGCTCGGAGATTCTGGTGGCCGGCGCTTCGTAAGTCGGTTGAGGGTTTTGTGGCAGCCTGCGAGACCTGCGCTCGTGCCAAAGTCCCTCATTCACGGCCATCAGGTCCTCTCCTTCCATTACCCATTCCTTCCCGTCCTTGGACACATCTGTCCATGGACTTCATTACGGACCTGCCTCGTTCCTCGGTGAAGACTGTGATTCTGGTGGTGGTGGACCGTTTTAGCAAAATGGTGCATTTCATCCCTTTTCCTGGCTTGCCCAATGCTAAGACGCTGGCGCAGGCATTTATTGATCACATTGTCAAATTGCATGGTATTCCTTCAGACATAGTCTCTGATAGGGGCACGCAGTTTGTTTCCAGATTCTGGAAGGCTTTCTGTTCTCGCTTGGGGGTTCGGTTGTCATTCTCTTCTGCTTTCCACCCGCAGTCGAATGGCCAGACAGAGCGCGTCAATCAGAATCTGGAGACATATCTGCGCTGTTTTGTGGCGGAGAATCAGGAGGATTGGTGTTCTTTTTTGAATCTTGCTGAGTTTGCTTTAAATAACCGTCGTCAGGAGTCCTCTGATAAGTCACCATTTTTTGGTGCATATGGGTTTCATCCGCAGTTTGGGACATTCTCGGGAGAGGGGTCTTCTGGTTTACCTGATGAGGACAGATTCTCCTCGTCTTTGTCATCTATTTGGCAAAAGATTCAGGATAATCTAAAGAGCATGAGTGAGAGATATAAGCGTGTGGCGGATAAGAGACGTGTGCCTGGTCCGGACCTGAATGTTGGTGATCTGGTGTGGTTGTCTACTAAGAATATCAAATTGAAGGTTCCCTCCTGGAAGTTGGGTCCTAAGTTTATTGGGCCTTACAAAATCTTGTCTGTCATCAATCCTGTTGCCTACCGTCTTGATCTTCCTCAGACTTGGAAGATCCATAATGTTTTTCATAAGTCCTTATTAAAACCTTATGTCCAACCCATTGTACCCTCGTCTTTGCCTCCTCCTCCGATTATGGTTGATGGTAATCTTGAATTC
The DNA here is from genome assembly GCF_014858855.1 of Bufo gargarizans. Classification (NCBI taxonomy): domain Eukaryota; kingdom Metazoa; phylum Chordata; class Amphibia; order Anura; family Bufonidae; genus Bufo; species Bufo gargarizans. The sequence goes on along the minus strand of NC_058080.1, from coordinate 127,988,389 downwards.
CAGGTCTCTAGGATTGTGGATTCTCGTGTTGTCCGCGGTTCTCTCCAGTACCTCGTTCATTGGGAGGGTTATGGTCCTGAGGAGAGGATGTGGGTCCCAGTGACGGACATTAAGGCCACTCGTCTCATCAGGGCTTTCCATAGGTCCCATCCTGAGAAGGTGGGCTCTGAGTGTTCGGAGTCCACTCGTAGAGAGAGGGGTACTGTCACCACCAGACATCTGAGAAGCTCTGAAAGATGCCTCTCAGAACCTCCTCCTTGAGCTTCCTTTGTTTTGCTTTCAGTTCCTCATCTCGTTAGCCTCTCTCAGCTGTCATGTAGTTGTACTGATTGCATACCTTTAAATCCCTCCCCATAGTGCATCAGTTGGCGGTTTATATTACTTCCTGGAGTGTGTGTGCATGCTGATCCTACTTCCCAGTCTTCTACAAGATAAGTGTTGTACATTCATTTGTGTTTTTCTGTTTGCTTGATCCCAGGTGACCCTGACTCCCTCCGTATCTTGTGTAGGGAGCCGGTGGTCGTGTCCCCTCACTATTATAGGGTGTTCAGGTGTTATACAGTCGAGGTACGAATATATGCACTCATCTACCATTGGGATTTTCGCATAGGCTGAGCAGTCAGGGAGAGTGCCAGGTCTGATGCAGGGGTCTCCCTTTTTGTTCCTTAGTTTTGGATCCAGTGAGTCGTTCATTTTGTGTTGTCTTGTTTCCTGTACACCTTTCGTGACATTAACTGACAGTCTCTTGATTCTCAGTGTTGTGGTTTGGTAATGACCACAACTCTTGCCAGATGCAGCCTGTGGTCATTACTGCATTCCCTACTTAGTTTGGTCTCACACTTCATACCATGCGGTTGATATTCTCTCCTTGGATTTGGAAGAGTTGGTGTTTGAACTTTACCTGTGTTCCTGCTCATCCATCTCCTATTAGATAAGTTGTACTGCTCTTTGTATTTGGTTGTTCACCAGTTCTTGTTGTTACTAGGCCTCAGGGAGATGCTGGTTCATTCATCTGGGAAGGAACCAGTAGTCTCATTCCCTACCACTACCTAGGGCATTTTAAGGCTCCTAAGGTCTAGGTTCTGGCATATGTATTTTCCCACCTTCAGGGTGTAAACATACTGACAGGTGTCAGGGCCAGGTTTAGGAGCTTCCTAGAAGGTGACCATTTCCCTCTCCCTAGCCTTGAGGCCAGGGGCGTACATACAAATCATTGGGCCCCATAGCAAGAATCTGAATGCGTCCCCACTAACTCCGCCCACTAACCACCACTGGCCCATCCCACCACCTTTCCTGGCTCCTCCCCTGCCATACCCCCAGCAGTGGCAGTCGTGTAGGCATTAGGAGCAACGCAGCTGCGGGGGAGTAGGGTACATATTAGGCTACTTTCACACTTGCGTTTCTATTTTCCGGTATTGAGATCCGTCATAGGGTCTCAATACCGGGGAAAAAACGCTTCTGATTGGCCCCATTCAATGTCTGACGGCACTGTCCACTATAAGTAGCACACAGTCACAGCTCATGGGAGGGGGCTATGGTCGTGCTGGCACAATAGTATACCAGTGCCACCATAGCCCCCTTGCCTTATGAACTGTGTCTGCTATTCTATGTGCCAACAGGCCCCCTTAAGAACTTTGCCTGCTAAATAAAATTGCCATTGAGGGGTTAAAAATAATAATTAACTCAGTGTGTCACATAAGGGTTTGCATCTATAGTCTTGAGGACAAATTAACTATCATAAATCTATAAAGCTCAGGTATAAAATAAAAACAATTTTTTTTATTAGTTATTACTAATTTAAATGTGGCTAGCTGCCAAAAGTGAATATATCTAGATGGGGACTTTCACCCAGCTATGGAAACTGTGCAGCATACAGTTATAGCTGCTATAGCTCAGCTATATACACTGCCCGTCCCCCAAAAAAGTCGCCACCAAAAATATTTCGTTGGACCACCTTTATCTTTGATTACAGCACGCATTCACTGTGGCATTGTTTCGATAAGCTTCTGCAATGTCACAATATTTATTTCCATCCAGTGTTGCATTAATTTTTCACCAAGATCTTGCATTGATGATGGTAGAGTCTGACTGCTCCGCAAAGCCATCTCCAGCACAGATTATAAATGGGGTTAAGGTCTGGACACTGTGGTGGCCAATCCATGTGTGAAAATGATGTCTCATGCTTCCTGAACCACTCTCACAATTTGAGCCCGATGAATCCTGGCATTGTCATCTTGGAATATGCCCGTGCCATTAGGGAAGAAATTCATTCAGTATGTCCAGGTAGTCAGCTGACCTCATTCTTGGAGCACATACTGTTGCTGAACCTAGACCTGACCAACTGCAGCAACCCCAGATCATAGCACTGCCCCCACAGGCTTGTACAGTAGGCACTAGGCATGATGGGTGCATCACTTCATCTGCCTCTCTTCTTACCTTGATGTGCCTATCACACTGGAACAGGGTAAATCTTGACTCATCAGACCACATGACCTTCTTCTATTGCTCCAGAGTCCAATCTTTATGTTCCCTAGCAAATTGAAGCCATTTTTTCTGGTTTGCCTCACTGATTAGTGGTTTTCTTATGGCTACACAGCTGCTTGATGCATGCCAATGATTTGACCCTTCTCAAACAGACTAATATCTTTTCCACGACCACGAGATGTGTCTTTCGACATGGTTGTTTAAGAACTGAGAAGCAACTCCTTGCACCAGTTGGGGTTTAATAACTTGTTGCCAGCTGAAAGATAATCGCCCATGCAGTAATTATCCAATAAGAGGCTCATCTGTGGTTTTACATAGGACTGCGGGTTAGGGTTGTTTTGATACCAAAATTTTGATTTGGTTTCGATACCATAAAAAAGTATTGCAATACTCGATACCATGCGAAAAAAATAAAACACCAAAAAAAGCCACATGCATTCCGCATTTTCTGGAACGTCCGGCCTGTAATAGAACAGTCCGATCCTATTTTTTGGGAGGACAAGGTGACAAAAAAAACATGGTGACTCGCCCAGTTTTAATTAATTTTTTTAGTTACGGAGTTCAGCGCATAAGACTTTTTTTTATATTTTAATAGTTTGGACTTTTCGGACGTGTCGATATGTAATATGTTTATTTATTTATTGTTTATATATTTTAGTGTTTTTTTTACATTTTGTTTAATAATTTATTTCTAGAACCTGGGATCTTTTCATCCCTTGTCCTATTCACCCTAATAGAGCTCTATTAGGGTGAATAGGATCTCACACTCTCCCTCCTGCCCTGTGCATAGTACACACGGCAGCAGGAAGCTTACCATGGCAGCCAGGGATTACACTGCAGGGACTCCGATCAGAAGCTGCCTCTGCACCACCAATGAGGAGGAGAGGAGGGGACCATGTGGCCGTTGGCACTAATGATTTTAATACTGGGGTTGGGGGGGAGGGGGAGCACTGCGCCACCAATGATGTTAATACTGGGGGGGTTGAGGGGAGGGGGCGCACTGCACCACCAATGAATTTAATACTGGGAAGGAGGGGGAGGGCGCACTGTGCCACCAATGATAATTAACATTTAATACAGGAGGCGGGTGCGGCACCTGAGGGGTTAACTGCCGCCTCCCGGATTTGTATTAAACGTTTACTTTCAATGGTGGCGCAGTGCGCCTGCCCCTCTCTCCTCATTGGTGGCAGCAGCACAGGGGGACGGGACAGAGTGCTTCCTTGTGCTGCTGAGGAGAACATGGAGCGCGTTGAGAGCAGCACGATCCATGTTCTCTGATACTAGACTGCGCAATAGCGAAGCCTAATATCAAAAAAAGTCAAATCCCAGTATCGAGATCAATAAGAGACAAAAGTATCGATTGGGTATTGAAAATTCGATACCCGAAACAACCCTATTGCAGGTAACACTACCACATTATCAGCACTAGTGCTATCTGTTGATTTACATAGGTCTGCAGGTAAGATTACAAACATTTTCTTCTGCACACCTAACAAAAGAAAACATAATTGAGACATGAATGAAGAATGGAGACAGCAAATAGAAAGAAGAAAGCAAAAATATATGGTATAGAGAAATAATAAAACATAAAAAAATAGTTAAAAACAGCAAAAATAATAAATAAAGAAATAGAAAAATGTAATCACTATAGTATACCAACTATTTGGGAATGGGAAATAATAATTTATATGTGTGGGATGATCCTGTAAACCATTGGTGACATTTATGCTATCTCTCTAAAATTAGAGTGAAGTTCCCTATGTTTATTATTATGATTATACCCCTGATACAGTCTTGGATACCTACCTCAAAATATGAGCTGGGGTCCTTTTAACCTGTCTAACTAATAATAGACCTATGAAAATGTAAAAACACATCAATAATGCACGTAAAACCCAGGTGTGTTTTTGATGTATGGACTTGCTGCTTATATATACTTTCTTGTATAGTATGCTATCCCAACCTGAGACTTCCAGATAAAGATATATAGCCATTATAAGCAAGCAATGACTCTGCAATGACTGTTTATTATTTCAATATGAGAAAGCGATGATAAGGACATGTGAGACTATAACACTGCTTGTAAGACTGGCAAAATCCACTCCATGTGTTGGTTTTTGATATTGTGACAAATATTAAAGATCCATCTTTAAAAGGATCCAGAAAGTAGTGTACTGTCCACCACTGATGAAGGAGCATGAGGCTCCGAAACGCTTCTGGTTTCAAAGAGGAGACAGCATACATGGGAATAATAACATCCAACTGACGAAGCTTTAGACTTTGCATAACCAAATTCCCTTACAGCAAACAGGAGCGCTCCGCAACTTTCATTGACCATTCAAGTATCCAGGAGCAGGATGGATTGGCTGTACTGCAACACGTGGGACGGCGAAACAGCGGCGAAACAGCGAAGCTATCAAAGGCACAGCGGTTTCAGCCATACGCTTACACTCTGTATACACAGCTCCCTGGTCATGGAAATAGACTGGTAATGTAACCATTTATTTGAGCCATAATAATTACTAATGTGGAGATCGCAATAAGTGATATTCAGTGACAACAGTGGAGTACTAACTATCAATTAACTGCACTTGTATATAAAACGGACACTTACTCTTCCGGAAAACAACATTGATACAAGACAGCCAGTTGAATTGAGTGGGGTATAAGGACGTTGTTATAATACAAACTGGACGCATATGTGCTGAGTGATCACAAGGCAGCATACGGTAGCATTATTTGTATACAGAGCACTGCTGTCCACCTACTTATTTTAAAACCATTGATTTGCCCCTCTATCTAAGATCAAACATATTCTCCTTTAAATTAAAATATTTTATGTGCTATATAAATCATATTGTGCAAATAAATATGTGCAAATCATGGATTTTGCAAGAAAGGAATATATCCTGTGACATTGTGTGCACACACACCTACTCTATAAACATTTGATTTATTGACAGGGTGTTATTATCTTCATGCTTTTTTCTATTCTTTTATTTTCCTGCTTTTACCTTTGATGTATTTTTTATATATATTTTTTGTTTATATTTTTATTTAGGATTAATTGGATTTTATTATTAATATATATTGAATAAATGCCTTTATTTCCATATATGTGGTACGTTTCCTTGCAACAGACAGATAGCTGAGTGCCCTCCATACCATTTGTTCTCTCCAATACTGCTATTTATACTGGCAGAGGGTGTTGCTATAGGAGAGTGTACCTTTTCTGTGGGTTTGTGTCGGTTGAGCCACTGTAATCAAACTACCTTTCATCCTTAGCACATTTCCAGCACTAGTGTTATCTGTGGTTGTACATAGGACTGCAGGTAACACTACCACATTATCAGCACTAGTGTTATCTGTGGTTGTACATAGGACTGCAGGTAACACTACCACATTATGGGCACTAGTGTTATCTGAGGTTTTACATAGGACTGCAGGTAACATTATCAGCACTACTATTATCTGTGGTTTTACAAAGGACTGTAGGTAACTCTACCACGTTACCAGCACTGGTGTTATCTGTGGTTTTACATAGGACTGCAGGTAACACTACCATATTACTAGCACTAGTGTACACTGTAACAATCTCTTACATTTTACCAGTTTTCACGCACCACATATCAAAAGGTCCATACCGAGATCTCAATACACCAGAATCAAACGCATTGTGAAGACCACGTCCACTTGCCAAACCAGACTCACAGAAACGCAACAACATTTCCTGGACAGAGGCTATCCCTTGAAAACAATACGCATACATGACCAGCCCAATCCACCAAGACCACATAACACCAAAAGTTTTGCCTTTGTTCACACCTTCCATCCAGCAGCCAACAAAATACTCAACAGTATTATATTCCATTGGTCATTACTACGTAAGGCTTACCCTGACGTGGAGGAATTCCACAACCAAATCCTGCCTTGCACCCGTTGCAGTAAGAACCTGAGTGACCTATTAGAGCAGACATTGGACCCCTGAGAACCACCCCTAGGCAGACTTTCCTGAACACCCAACGCAATAGTACGTTTCCTTGCCTACACTGCTTTCAATGTTCCAACATCCAAAAGGGCCCCTCCATATATCATCCCATGTCAGGAAAACCCTTTAAGATTAACAACTTTTTTACCTGTGACTCCAATCATGTTGTTTATGCACTGAAATGTCCTTGTGAAATGGTGTACGTGGGAGAAACCACACAGAAAATCTGTGACCGTATTTGCCAGCACAAATCAAACATACAAGTAAAAACCTTTTACAACCTGTTGCGGCACACTTCCACACAGCTGGTCATTCAGTTTCCCAACTCAGATTTCAGGTACTGGAACACATACCCATACCAAGGAGAGGGGCCAATCGCGTTAAAATTCTTAAGACCAGGGAGGCATTCTGGATACACAGATTAGATAACTTCATTCTGTCCGTTTTTTTTTTTCAATTTTGTTAATTTTTTCATTTTTCTCATTTTTTTCTTTTTTTCATTTCATCATTTTTTTCTTATTTTTTTCTTTTTTCCTTCTTTTCATTATTTCATGTTTTTCATTTATTTTTTATTTTTTTGCATTTGATTCATTTTTTATCTTTTTCAGTAGTGTCTCCTCAATATGTCTGATCTGTCTCATCTTTTCCAATGGCCTATCTTTCCAGTGTTTTATTCATTCATTTATTCACTCCATACATTCTCTCTCATAGGGATACCCTCGTTTTCACTTGCTCACGCTGTACTGCATTAATGTCTACATTCGTATCCCCCTTACTGTTGCTACCTAGATAGTTATGTATAGCCCAGTATGCATACATTCGAATTTCGCATCACGAAAGCGTAGTCTCGCGAGACTACCGCTCCAGACGGATGTCTTCCGCATTACAGACCTCAAACAGGCTCTGATACACACCCCTGATAAAGGACACCCCCCCTTAGCTTCCATCATGAAATAAATCCAGTTGAGCAATTGGAGCAATGAATGGAGGACCTCTGGATCCATGTGAGGTACAAGGCTGGTTCTAACTTTGTTAGAAAGAGACTGTCATGTACTATATAATGTCTGATTTAATTTTTTTACATTAATCATGGAATAACCCCTTTGACAATCATTTATAAAACCGTGCTGATATAGTACAGTACGTGGCTGCTGTGTGTGACCTCACCTTTAAGACGTTTTCTAATGGAATGCAATCTTTGTTGTAGTAAAGTACGACTCCCAAAAGGTAAACCCTGTGGAAGTCTGCCTACCTAGTTTATATGGATGCATAGGCTGGCTGAGACTCATTATGTTGCCTATGTGTATGTAGTGCAACAAGTGCACTGTGCCATGCAGCTCTTATGTAGGACTTGGGGCCCACACCTGCCTCAGGGACCCACTGGGAACTTATCAGTCATCCTGTGGGTCTATCCAAGCCTGACCACAGTGAAGATCGCATACAGCATGCTGCAGATTTTTTATGGGTGTAGCCATTGATATAACAAGAGATTCCCATGAGTCCTACTGTTAAAGGGGTTTTCCTTTTTTTGCCCTCGATGATCAGCTGTTTGAAGAGAGGGCAGAGCTCATATGAGAGCTGCTTTCTCTGCTCTGTTCACCTGCTCGCCGTGGCATTTGCAGTGATGAGCAGGTAAACAGAGCAGAGAAGGCAGCGCTCATACAAAAAGAAAAGCAGACAACCCCTTTAAAGACATACTTGGAAACCATTAGATACAGCGCTACAAAACATACAGGGTCATACAGCACCACATATGTACCTCTTACATCCAGTGGTGTCTCCTCTCTGATGTAGATATTCTCTTTCCTCTTCTTCTCCTCTCAGACCAGACTGTGCAACACGCCAGACCTGCAGGGTATAGACGAAGTGAGGTCATGGTTATGGGCAATCGAGGGTACTCACTGTATTGGAGAACCCTGGGCAGGCACGTGGCAGTGAAGGAGAGGTAGACACAGTTCCTCTGGGGCACACTCTGTATATAGGGACCAGGCCTGATGGTGGATGAGGTGCCCTGGATGTTACGGGTATTTTGAGTGCCTGGGGCAAGGTCCCTGTTGGAATCGTGACGCCAGTGCCTTTGGACGGTGGCACGCCGGTTGGTAGTTGGAATGATGGAGGTACACAAGTAAAATAGTGAACCAAACGTATTTTTACTGAACAATACAACTTTGTACAGCAGGTAGTAGTACAGTCTTCCGATCACAGTTCCACAAGTAGGCTTATTCACACAATGGCAGGTAATATTTATGCAAGATACGCAGAGGGTAAATTCACAAGCACTCAGCAGCAGGTTGTACCTTTCCTCAGAATCAATGTACACTGTCCTTTCTAGAACTCCTGCTCTGGCTTTATCTCTCAAGGCCCGGATGCCTAAAGGGTGGCTTAAATCCTTGGTTACTATCTTCCTCAGGTATTAGATTCTTGCTGCACTTTCTAGTTTCATCTGCCCATCAGGGTCACTTAGCTTACCCTGGATCGCCCTCTCTTGTAAAGTGGATGACTGTGGGTTTCTCCCAGGAGGTTGGGTCCTGCAACTGGGGTGTCTTCAGAGCTAACTAAGGCTCTCTTGTTCTCAGGCAGGCTGGAGCTTCTCACTAGCCTCCTGGACATCACTAGCAGCCAGGGCTATCCAGCTGCATGTCAGGAGCAGGCTTTTTAACCTCTGTCTTCTCAGACTCCTGACTCTGCACACCCTCTCCCTGTCTAGGCCTGGACATTTATACTAGGGGCTCCCTATCTCCCTCTAGTGTCTGGGATGTCTAACTACACCCAACTAGGCCTGCTGTTGCATCATACAGGGGTACATTGCATATAACAACACATTAAAACATACATTAAATGCACAATTAAATATAACATTTCCATTCCTTGTGAGTAGGAGTAACGCGCACACCAATTGACCCTTGTGTAGTGCCCACCCCTACCTAGTGGGACACTACATACCCCCACGCTATAACGTTGCCCGTCCTTGGCGCAACATGGAGGGGCCCTGCCCAGCTGGATACTGCACCTGAAAAAGAGGAAATAATGCAAAGCAGGAAAATTCCATCTACATTTGCAAGAATACATTATATGCATAAATCAGGCAGTTCCACTGGCTTAGGAACAAGCAATGGTGAAAAGGGGCGTCGTTCTCTTCTATCAGGATAGCACAATGGGAACAGGGGCGCTGACCTGGCACAGCGTAACAGTAAATACCAGGATAGTCCATAATAATACTTTTAAGTGCAAATTGTCCATGATAGAACAGTTGTAGTCCATAGAAAATGTAAAAACAATTAAATAACAATTCTTGGAGGCTCAAAGCATATAAAATGAGTCCGTACCCAGGTTCTTCTTTGTTGTTCAATCCACAGCCAAGTAAGGATATCGCAGATGCAAATAGAAAGGAAGATAGAATCACAGAGGCTCGCACGAGGTGGAGTCCATCTCTGGGCACATTTCTTTAAAATAGTAGCAAAATCTCAGAGGCTCATGTGCATTTGAGTCTATCCCTGGGCCCAATTCTTTTAAATTCAAGTTGCATAATAAAATAGCAGCACATAAAATAGTCCACATTATTTAAATGGCATATATAAAACAAGTGCTGTAATACCCTCAATCAACCTGAAAAGGGGGTGAAAGGGTTAAAAGGTGCAACATGAAAACAGGCACAACTGGGTTTTCACTCTGAGAAAGCAGGCAGGAGGTCCTGTAAACAAGATGGCCTTGCTGCACGTGGTATTTCAGTGGCTTGCGGCCTCCACTGAGCCGTGGGTAACTGGCAGCAGCAACAGAGGGCCAAAACAACGAAGGACTCCTGTCCTGAAAGAGTTAAATCTTCTTTAGGATCCCTTGGTAAAACAAATCAAACATCAAGGGCCTAGCAGGCCAATTTACAGGAGCATGTCATATCCACTTTGCATTTCAGTGGTGCTCCCTGGCTCCATTTGTATATCGGGCCTGTACTGAGGTTCAATAGACGGATGTGCCCACAACACTGTATTGGGGGGCAACTGCAACATAAACGGACCCCTAATAGGTATAGGCCCCATAGGCCTAGGGGTGATCAAAGTCGCTGACCGCACCGGAGCAGGCATAACTATCGTGGGCTGCTGCACTGGCCTGGGTACCGCTGCTGCAAGCGGTCCGGTGGGTTCTGGAACAACTGGCTCTGTGCACAGCGTAAGAGGATCCCACCGCAGGTGCCGGTACTAAGGAGGAACGACTGGCAGGGACAGGTACTCTCACCTTAGACCCGGAGACGTTCGAGTCCTTACGTCCTTTTTCTTGTAGGTCAGGTGGAGTCCGGATCCTGGCGGAGGCAATCTGGCGTAGCTCCCGTAGTTTCAACTCCAGCCGCACAATCTGGTCGTCCAGGCTTTCAGAGTCGGGATCGCTGGTCTCCGCTGTCGCCGTCGGCACTTGGAAGGTGGGTGGTTCGTCCTGCGCAGCCGCTGCAGGCTCAGGTGAGGCGTCCGCTTTCCTCCCTCTGCGGATATTTTCCAGGGTAGCTCGGAATCTCTCGGCATCCTGGAGCTCACGGACAGTTTTCTCCCTGCGAGGCAACTCAGGTGAGGGCCATGGGCTAACCCTCTTCTCCACCACTGTCGGCTGCCAAAATACATTCGGGCCAATGAAGGAGCCCCTTTCTTGAAAGGCATGATGGGCCGGTTCTGGAGAGCACACAGGTTCTTGCTCGCAGCCAGGGTGGTCCTCATCAAGGTCCCAGTCCTCCGATTTCTTTTTCGGACGGGATACGGCAGTGGCGTAGGGGCCTCGCAGGCCCTCAGCAGGGGTGAATTCAACCTCCTCTCCCTCGCGGAGGTTATGTAAATGTTCTGGGAGGTAGCTCCGCTTGACGGACCTCCGATTGACATACAAGTCTCTTCCAGTCAGGTAGTCTTTTATGAAACCGAAGCCTCGGTCCTTGTCAAAGGCCACAACCAACCCCATTCTCCTTTCCAGGCGGGGTTGTGTGTCAGTGTGGCGCTCGTGAACGGTCTTTGCCAGTTCTTCATAGTATATTTTGGTTTTAGTTGTCTTCTTTATTGCGGCCTCCCGAATCTCTGCCATCAACGCTGACCACTTGAACGAGGGCTGGAAGAAGTCTCTCCAGGAGCCATAGTAGGTCTCCGGTTGCGTCCTCGGTGGCGGGCAGGTGGGTCTCTCCGGTCCCGGAGAGTAGGCCGGTAGAGCGTCCTCTTGCTCTACACCAGTCACATTCATGGTTAACAAATCAGGCGCGGACATCTCAGCAGAACAGTCCTCACTCCTCAACATGCTCGATCCTTCTCTGGAGAGCGACAGGGTGGCGCCAACAAGTTCAGACAGATCCTCCCATTGCACTGGGAGGCCGCCCCCCAGGTACTCCAGTATGGGGGAGGCGGAGTCCATTACAGCAGACATGCAAATGTCCAGACAGGGCGGTGGCACCAGCATACAGCCTTCCCGCACTTTTAGCAGAAGGCGCCAATTTTTACCGCCAATTTAAGATGAAGATGACGCAGCAAACAATTTCAATCAAGCTAAGCGGCCATCTTTGAGCAAAATAGCTGTCTATTCACTGACAGCAAGCGGTGGCTTAAATAAGTAGAAAACAGTCCACACAATGCTATTTTCACACCGCAATTATTACAGTTCACTTTGGCCCAGCAATTTTCTGTAAAACAATTGGGGCATGTCACTTTAAGACAATTTTCAGCACACAGTTTTTAAATCCGCAATGGCGCAGGAATATTCGGATCCTGTTCGTGACGCCAATTTATGCAACACGCCAGACCTGCAGGGTATAGACTAAGTGAGGTCACGGTTATGGGCAATCGAGGGTACTCACTGTATTGGAGAACCCTGGGCAGGCACGTGGCAGTGAAGGAGAGGTAGACACGGTTCCTCTGGGGCACACTCTGTATATAGGGACCAGGCCTGATGGTGGATGAGGTGCCCTGGATGTTACGGGTATTTTGAGTGCCTGGGGCAAGGTCCCTGTTGGAATCGTGACGCCAGTGCCTTTGGACGGTGGCACGCCGGTTGGTAGTTGGAATGATGGAGGTACACAAGTAGAATAGTGAACCAAACGTATTTTTACTGAACAATACAACTTTGTACAGCAGGTAGTAGTACAGTCTTCCGATCACAGTTCCACAAGTAGGCTTATTCACACAATGGCAGGTAATATTTATGCAAGATACACAGAGGGTAAATTCACAAGCACTCAGCAGCAGGTTGTACCTTTCCTCAGAATCAATGTACACTGTCCTTTCTAGAACTCCTGCTCTGGCTTTATCTCCCAAGGCCCGGATGCCTAAAGGGTGGCTTAAATCCTTGGTTACTATCTTCCTCAGGTATTAGATTCTTGCTGCACTTTCTAGTTTCATCTGCCCATCAGGGTCACTTAGCTTACCCTGGATCGCCCTCTCTTGTAAAGTGGATGACTGTGGGTTTCTCCCAGGAGGTTGGGTCCTGCAACTGGGGTGTCTTCAGAGCTAACTAAGGCTCTCTTGTTCTCAGGCAGGCTGGAGCTTCTCACTAGCCTCCTGGACATCACTAGCAGCCAGGGCTATCCAGCTGCATGTCAGGAGCAGGCTTTTTAACCTCTGTCTTCTCAGACTCCTGACTCTGCACACCCTCTCCCTGTCTAGGCCTGGACATTTATACTAGGGGCTCCCTATCTCCCTCTAGTGTCTGGGATGTCTAACTACACCCAACTAGGCCTGCTGTTGCATCATACAGGGGTACATTGCATATAACAACACATTAAAACATACATTAAATGCACAATTAAATATTAAATTTCCGTTCCTTGTGAGTAGGAGTAACGCGCACACCAATTGACCCTTGTGTAGTGCCCACCCCTACCTAGTGGGACACTACAACTGCCATGGTGACTTCTTTCAGCCACGTCTCATCTCTGCAGACATCTTATTTTCCTACTTTTCCATCATCCTCCCACCTTCTCAACACTCCATCCTGCCACCCCAAATACTGTGTCCACTGTGCTCCCCAATACTTTCCTGCAGAAACAGCCCCCCTGAAAACTCTGGTACAACACAGAGTGTGTCAGTACAAAAACACCCCTTTATATTATGCGCTAGTAAAAGAAATTGCCCCTTCCTTTCAGATTAGACCCTAAATGAGATCCCCCCCATCTCAGACCAAACCCCCTTTAGACCTCAATGTCAGACCCCATATAAGACCCCAGTTTTAGACTTCAGATCAGACCCCCATTAGATCTCCAGACCCCCATATCAGATCTCCAGACCCCATATCAGGCCTCCAGAACCACATATCAGATTTCAGACCAGACCCCCATATCAGACCTCCAGACCCCATTAGACCTCCAGACCCCCAATCAGACCCCCATTAGACCTTTCCAGACCTACAATCAGACCTCCAGACCCTATTAGACCTCTCTAGACCCCCAGTCAGACCTCCAGACTCCACAGTAAGACCCCCAGACAGACCTCTAGACCCCCCATTAGACGACTCCAGACCCCCCAGTCAGACATCCAGACCCCATAGACCTCACCAGACACCCCATTAGACCTCCATTTTAGACCTCAGATCAGACTGTAAAATAATAAAGTAACTTACCTCTCCTGTCGCCACTCTTCTTATCCTGGCTGTCTTCTCTTCTCAGGGCCGGCGCTGCAGTTACCTGACCTCCTGCAGCATCAGGTCAGAGTGCAGAGCGCCAGAACACAACAGAGCGGGCCCTGAGAAGAGTGAGCAGGAGGAGGGGTAAGTACAGTACAGTACTCACAGCGCTTCTCTCCCCCTCCTCCTGCAGACTATTTATGGAAGCCCTCACTAGTATTCCCCATTATAAGATGCACTGCAAAGTACAGTACCCTCTAGGCCCCCCTGGATTAGGGGCCCGGTCGCTGCAACCCCTATAGTTACGCCAGTGTGTTTCACAGTCCTGAGGACAGCCATACAGCTGAATTCGGGAGGGCACCTGCAGCTGCCGGCCAAATGCATAAGTATGTTCCTAGCATTAATTACTACTGAGAGCATGAGATGATTATGTATCCACATGGCAGCCATGAGGGGAGCTCAGGCGGCCCCTGGGCATCGGCCCCACTGGGAGATTTCCCTGTAAGGTCTATGCCCAGTCCACCCCTGTTTAGCAAGACTAAATATATCCTATCGTTAGGCCATCTTATCCATATAGTATGCACAGGTTTGCCTAGTACTGTAATTTAGCAGCATTTGCCGCTGCAATTTGTGGAAAGAAAGTGCGATAAGTTCTACAGATATATATAGAAATTTAAAAAGTTAATGGGGCAGAACGTTTTAAAAAATTTGGTGCCAATGGACTTTAGACTGAGACTTGTATCTGTAACATCGGTCTTAGCATATTAGAATACCTGCCCCAATATGCTTAGCTGATGTTGGCAACCAATAAGAGAGAGATTCTAGTTGCAAATGATAGTCAGCGACAGGCTGAGGGTCAGTGTCAGGCAGAGGTCAGGCAGTGAAGGGTCATATCCAGAAGTCAGTTAGAAGTCAGTATACAAGCAGACAAACAAGCTAACGGCACACCTTTACAGGGCACTAGACAAAGCTATTGCTCAGTCACCATCCCATAGGATAAGGTGCCTTAAGCTGGGAAGCAGTGGCGTACATACCAGGGTCGCAGGGGTCGCTGTACTCACATGTAATGGAGCACTCTGATGGGGCCCGGCATGAAGTACAGTGGCAATTTCGGGCCCCATCAGAGCGCTCCATGCCTCTATTACATGTATAATATGGGGGTGGGGGGGCCGGAGGGTCAAGGAAGAGGGGGGAGGGAGCGCACTCATTCACACCCGGCCAGGCAGTTCCGTTTCCATAGTGAAGCAGGGAAACCTCTCTGCTCCCTGCTTCACTGATCTTTAGAGCTCAGGAGCTCCCCCTGCTGGCCCCAGATCGCGCTGCTTGCTGTGGGAGGAGAGCTGAAAGCCCGGCAATCTGCCTCCTCTCATCAGGGAAGAAGGTAATTATGGGGGCAGGGGGGGTTTGATGGGCACAACTAGAGTGAGGGGGCACAAAAGTTGGCATCTCTACTGAGGGGCACCTAATCTGCCATAACTAATTTGAGTCGGGCACCTAATCTGCCATAACTAATTTGAGGGGGCACCTAATGTGGCAACTACTGTGAGGGGGGCACATATAAAGGTATAACTATGAGGGGGTAGATATGAAGGCATAACTACTGTGACGGGGCATGTAATCTGGCATAACCAATGTGAGGGGGAGGGGCACATATGTGGGCATATCTAATGTGAGGGGCACATAATCTGGCATAACCACTCTGAGGGGACACATATCTGGGCACATTTACTTTGAGGGGGCACATAACCGGACATAAATACTGTGAAGGGCACATAATCTGGCATTACTACTCTGAGGGGACACATAATCTGGCATAACCACTCTGAGGGGGCACATATCTGGGCATATTTACTTTGAGGGGGCACATAACTGGGCATAAATACTGTGAAGGGGCACAAATTCTGGAATTACTACTGTGAGGGGACACATAATCTGGCATAACCACTCTGAGGGGGCACATATCTGGGCATATCTACTTTGAGGGGACACATAACTGGGCATAAATACTGTGAAGGGGCACATAATCTGCCATAACTACTGTGAGGGGCACATAATCTGGCATTACTAGGTGAGGGGCACATAGTCTGGCATTACTACTGTGAGGGGGCACATAATCTGGCATTACTACTGTGATGGGACACATAATCTGGCATTACTACTGTGAGGGGACACATAATCTGGCATAACCACTTTGAGGGGGTACATATCTGGGCATAACTACTGTAAGGGGACACATATTTGGCATAACTACTATGAGGGGGCACATATCTGGGCATAATTACTGTGACAGGAACAAAGGTGGACATAACTACTGTGAGGGGCCACAAGGTGGGCATTAGTACTGTGTGGTTCCACTTAGGGGAAATGTCCTAGATTACCCTGCTATACATTGGCATGGCTCAGTCTTACAGGCCAGCACAGCGCCCCCTGCTGGTGATTCCACAGGGGCAGTCACCATCCCTTCCTTTTTTTCCATCCTCTCTTTTTCTCACCACAGGGACCTTGTTCTGGATCCAGCGGACATCACACCGACGCCAGCGACACCCTGGATGAGGTAGGACGAGATTTTATTAGGACTGGGTGAGTGTAGCCATGCATTGGGCTTAGGGCTCTTTAACACGAGCGTATCCCGTGTGGGTAATCCACTGCGTGAAAGACAGCCAAGCCCCGTTCTGGACAGCAGAGACACTGAGCATTAACATGATTGGCTATGCTCTGTGCCTCTCTGTGATCTTTTTACTACAAAATCCCAGAGACATAAAGTTGTCACCGTGATTTTGTAGTAAAAGGATCACAGTCAATCATGTTACTGCTCCGTGTCTCTGCTGTCCAGAATGGGGCTTGGCACTCAGTCACACAGCGGATTACCCAGCACGGAAAGAGCCCTTAGTAAGAAAATCTGCCGGTTCTTTATAAAAATGTTTGCACTGTGGCCCATTACACTATAGTTACAACACTAGTAGGGGAGGTAGTGGGGGGGGGGCTTGAAGGCAGGTTGAGGGGAGGGGCGACGGGAGGGGGCCCCATAGATCTGTTTCGCACCGGGGCCCCATGGATTGTGTGTACGCCACTGCTGGGAAGATTAGGGTGTGCGTGAGCTGGCTCTTGAAGAGCCTGAGAGAGAGCGGGCAGGCACACTCTACTGACACAGACAGGAGGCAAGCCTCAGCCTGTGTGTAGTGGATGGCACAGTGCTACTCTGGTGGCTGGGCCTACGGGGTAGGAGGAAAATGATGCCAGCTCTAATACATTGACAAACACAGGTCTGCTACATCTGTATTTGGTTTAGACTTGGGAATTTGGCTAAATGAAAATTGTCATATAGTGTTTTCAACTATTCTTTTTTTGCCAGAAGTAAAGATGAATTCTTATATTTTAATGTCCAGCAGTTTGTCACAAGTCTGGAGAGGCACCAAAGAGATACAAAGTCAACTTCAGGTGGCTCCGTTCATGTAACTTCCTTTGGCATCAAACGCTCTCAGCTGTGACCACCCCTTGTGAACTCACATTTACAAATATTTTTCTCTCCATTGCTGGAATGTAATGTGTTTGTTGTAGTACATCAAAGCTTTTGGCACTCGTGATAAAAGCTTCCACTTTGCTTTATCTACAGAACATTCTCAAAAATATAGCGTGGATCATCCAGACTGTTGTGACAAATGGGTCAAGTAGTAAAATGCTTGAGGAACATTGTATTCCTGCTTACCTGCAATACACACCCGCCTTATCAGTGTTTTTCTTGGACTGCTGGCTTACTTACATATGACTGCTTGTTACTGCTTACGGTATTACATCATAATCCTTTGGATACATTTTCAGTGGATGATTACATATTGAAATACATAACAGCTATTTTAATTTTTTCCATTTTTCTGAATTGGTTTTATATTTCTTAAAAAAAGGTCTAATATTTTAGAACAACTTGTACAGAAAAAAAACTGTGGGGACCAACCAGAGTAACATTATGTTTTTGTTGCTTTCGTTCCCACATCTAATCAGCAATTGCAGCATGTAATTTTCAAAAACATTTATCTATTCCATTCCATCCTATATAAAAAGTTAATAAATAATTAAAGGTATATTTCCACAATTGGCATTTATCACCTATCGACAGGATAGGTGGTAAATGTACACTGCTGGGCCCCCAAAATCCCAAGCTCCCCATTCCATCTAACCATATGACCCCAGTGAGGAGGAAACTTGTTGGAGTAGCGGTCAAGCATGCACACCATTCTACGAGCCTAACAAAGATAGCCAGGTTCTGTGCTAAGCTATGTTGGTCAGTCCCATAGACTTTAAGTGAAGTGAAAGCATGCATGCTCGACCATCGCTCCAGTCAAACTTGTACAGGAGATTGAGACACTTTTTTGGCGACTGTGGGAGTCCCAGCAATCAGACTGTGGATAGTGATAAATCTGAATGGTGGAAATACTTATTTAGTCCATGACTGAGGCCTCATAGTGCATAAAAACAGCTGTAATGAAAAGTGCAAGTGTTGCCCATAGCAAACAATTAGGTCACCTCTTTAATTATCCCTTCAGATGACCCAACCGTGCGCTGTGGACAGCTGCATCAATGACCTGACTGCGCATGCCTGGGCCCAACAGTGATATGAGCTGGCGCAGGATTTCAGGGAGCAGACAGTGACGTAAGGACACTGGGCTGTCTTACAGTGAGAAATGGGATGAGCTATCAATCACAGTCTTCTGTGGGCATGGGCACTTGCAGCAATGGGAAGTGCTCCCGGGCACTATGAAAAGCATTAAAATATATAATCAAACCATTTTTTCAACATCAGATACACAAAAAATGAAAAAAAAAATGTCTGGTTTGTTTGTTTATATCACCTTTAGTGCAATGGCAGCAGTTTAATATGTGTAAAAAAGCTGACAGACTCCCATTACAAGTCCTGACTCATCCTTTGAGGAAGGTTAGGAGTGCGCTGGCCCCATCCCTAACCTTAGGTCAGTGAAGACTGGAGTTCAGGGAGAGCGGAAGCTGAGACTTATTCTCCCTCTTCTTAGACCCAAGAAGTTAGAGAGGCTCACTAATCTCTCCATCATCTACAAAAGAAGATAAGGAGTAAGACGAAGGAGAGAACTAGAGAACTGAGAATCTGCATGACTGAGCATTGGAGTCAGTAAGGTAACCTGCTGCCAAAAGCTGCTAAGACTTTACTGCAGTGAGGAACACTGTTAACCCCTTAAGGACTTAGGACGTACCGGTACGCCATGTTTGCCGAGTCCTTAAGGACTCAGGACGTACGTACATTGAGGCGCGACGGGGGTTAATAGGAACAGGATGCCCACTGAAATCATTCAGCGGGCACCCTGTTACAGCGCCGGTGGGGGGGTCATGTGTAGTAGAAGTATTGGAATGCATTGTAAAGGATTAGACCCCCAAAAGTTCAAGTCCCAAAGTGGGACAAAAAATAAAGTGAAAAAATATAGTTGAAAAAAAAAAGTTTTCCCCCCCAAAAATTAAAAGTTTCAAGTTAAAAAAAAAGTCATTTTCCCCAAATAAAGTTAAAAAAAATTGGTAAAAGATAGAAAAAAATAAATAAAATTATACATATTAGGTATCGCCGTGTCCGTATTGACCGGCTCTATAAACATATCACATGACCTAACCCCTGAGATGAACACCGTAAAAAAAAAAAACTGTGCTAAATAAACAATTTTTTGGGTCACTTTACATCACAAAAAGTACAACAGCAAGCGATCAAAAAGGCGTTTGCCCACCAAAATAGTACCAATCTAACCGTCACCTCATCCCGCAAAAAATGAGACCCTACCTAAGACAATCGCCCAAAAAATAAAATAAAAATGGCTCAGAATATGGAGACACTAAAACATCATTTTTTTTTGTTTTAAAAAAGCTGTTATTGTGTAAAACTTACATAAATAAAATAAAAAAGTATACATAGTTGGTATTGCTGCGTTCATATCGACCGGCTCTATAAAAATACAAAATGACCCAACCCCTCAGGTGAATACCGTAAAAAAATAAGAATAAAAACGGTATTAAAAAAAGCAATTTACAGCACAAAAAGTGTAATAGCAAGCAATCAAAATATCATACGCACCCCAAAATAGTGCCAATCAAACCGTCATCTCATCCCGCAAAAAATGAGACCCTACCTAAGATAATCACCCAAAAACCGAAAAAACTATGGCTCTCAGAATATGGAGACACTAAAACATGATTTCTTTTTTGTTTCAAAAATGATATTATTGTGTAAAACTTACATAAATAAAAAAAAGTATACATATTAGGTATCACCGCGTCCGTATCGACCGGATCTATAAAAATATCACATGACCTAACCCCTCAGATGAACACCGTAAAGAATTTAAAATAAAAACTGTGCTAAATAAACCATTTTTTGTCACCTTACATCACAAAAAGTGTAATAGCAAGTGATTAAAATGTCACACGCACCCCAAAATAGTGCCAATAAAACCATCATATCATCCTGCAAAAATCATACCCTACCCAAGGTAATCGCCCAAAAACTGAAAAAATTATGTCTCTCAGACTATGGAAATACTAAAACATGATTTTTTTTTTGCTTCAAAAAAGAAATCATTGTGTAAAACTTACATAAATAAAAAAAGTATACATATTAGGTATCACCACATCCGTGACAACCTGGTTTATAAAAATGAGGTGACGGTTAGATTGGTACTATTTTGGTGGGCAAACGCCTTTTTGATCGCTTGCTGTTGTACTTTTTGTGATGTAAAGTGACCAAAAAAATTGTTTATTTAGCACAGTTTTTATTTTTTTATTTTTTATGGTGTTCATCTCAGGGGTTAGGTCATCACATGATCTAACCTGTCAGATAAATGTAAAAAACAGAAAATCAAAACGGTGCCAAAACAGCTATTTCTTGTTACCTTGCCTCATAAAATGTGTAATATAGAGCAACCAAAAATCATATGTACCCTAAACTAATACCAACAATGCTGCCACCCTATTCCGTAGTTTCTAAAATGGGGCCACTTTTTTGGAGTTTCTACTCTAGGGGTGCATCAGGGAGGTTTCAAATGGGACATGGTGTCAATAAAACCAGTCCAGCAAAATCTGCCTTCCAAAAACCGTATGGCATTCCTTTCTTTTTGCGCCCTGCAGTGTGCCGGTACAGCTGTTTACGACCACATATGGGGTGTTTCTGTAAACTACAGAATCAGGGCCATAAATATTGAGTTTTGTTTGGCTGTTAACCCTTGCTTTGTTACTGGGAAAAATGGATTAAAATGTAAAATCTGCCAAAAAAGTTAAATTCTGAAATTTCATCTCCATATGCCAATAACTCTTGTGGAACACCTAAAGGGTTAACGATGTTTGTAAAATCTGTTTTGAATACCTTGAGGGGTGTAGTTTCTTAGATTGGGTCACTTTTATGGAGTTTCTACTCTAGGGTTGCATCAGGGGGGCTTCAAATGGGACATGGTGTAAAAAAAAAAACAGTCCAGCAAAATCTGCCTTCCAAAAACCGTATGGCATTCCTTTCCTTCTGCGCCCTGCCATGTGCCCGTACAGTAGTTTACAACCACATATGTTGTTTATAGGGCGTTTCTGTAAACTACAAAATCAGGGCCATAAACATTCAGTTTGTTTTGGCTGTTAACCCTTGCTTTGTAACTGGAAAAAAATTATTAAAATTGAAAATCTGCCAAAAAAGTGAAATTTTGAAATTGTATCTCTATGTTCCATTAATTCTTGTGGAACGCCTAAAGGGTTAACAAAGTTTGTAAAATCAGTTTTGAATACCTTGAGGGGGTAGTTTATAGAATGGGGTCATTTTTGGGTGGTTTCTATTATGTAAGCCTCGCAAAGTGACTTCAGACCTGAACTGGTCGCTAAAAATTGGGTTTTTGAAAATGTCTGAAAATTTTTAAGATTTGCTTCTAAACTTCTAATATCATTCCCAAAATGTTCCAAACATGAAGTAGACATATAGGGAATGTAAAGTAAGAACTATTTTTGGAGGTATTACTATGTATTATAGAAGTAGAGAAATTGAAACTTGGAAATTTGCAATTTTTTACAAATGTTTGGTAAATTTGGTATTTTTTTTATAAATAAAATTTTTTATTTTTGCTTCATTTTACCAGTGTCATGAAGTACAATATGTGACGAAAAAACAATCTCAGAATGGCCTGGATAAGTCAAAGCGTTTTAAAGTTATCAGCACTTAAAGTGACACCGGTCAGATTTGCAAAAAAATGGCCAAGTCCGTAAGGTGAAATAGGGCCGAGTCCTTAAAGGGATTTTGGGTATAGAGCTGAGAACATGGGTTGCTAGATGGCCGCGAGCACATCTGCAATACCCAGTCCCCATAGCTCTGTGTGCTTTTATTGTGTATAAAAACCGATTTGATACATATGCAAATTACCCTGAGATGAGTCAGAGCTTGAAAATATGACTCTTCTCTGGTCACACAAATAAGATATGACTCTTTTATGTTAATTTGCATATGTATCAAATTGTTTTTTTTACACAATAAAAGCACACAGAGCTATTGGGACTGGGTATTGCGGATGTGCTAGCGGCCATCTAGCAACCCATGTTCTCAGCTCTATACCCAAAATCCCGGTGACAGGTTCCCTTTAAGGACTCGCCCCTATTTCACCTTACGGACTTGGCCATTTTTTTTGCAAATCAGACCAGTGTCACTTTAAGTGGTGATAACTTTAAAACGCTTTGACTTATCCAGGCCATTCTGAGATTGTTTTTTCGTCACATATTGCACTTTAGTAAAGAGAGACATTTATTCTGTTATATCTGGCCCAGTTACTGACTCATGTAATATATGCCAGCCATTACACTCTACACACCCTGCCTTGCACTCATACACTTCAAAAGCACCCCAATTACAATCAGGCTGGAGCCGCAGTATCAGGGTGTCTCCACCTACACGGCCCTAGGAAGCGACGGTGTGAGGAAAGTCACTGTAAATGACTGTGATGGACACTCCCATCGTCCGCTCTGGCTCCTCAGAGGCTTGCTGCATGTGTGCTATGCTTTTTCATATTAGAAAGCCTCAGAAGAAACATTTGCTTATTCTAAACGAGCCTGGAAAAAATGTCCCTTTTATACAACCGTCTGCATCCGTTATAAACTGATCCAGTTGTATTATGTTTAACATAGCCAAGACTGATCCATCATGAACTCTATTGAAAGTCAATAGAGGACGGATCCAATTTCTATTGTGGCAGATTGTGTCAGAGAAAATGAATCCGTCTCCATTGACTTGCATCAGGGGTTATGCCAGATCCGTCTTGCTCTGTATCCCAGGATGGAAAGCAAACTACAACATGCTGAGGTTTGTTCTCCGTTATAGGAACGCAACTAAATGGAACGAAATGCATTCTGGAGCTGAACAGACTCCGTTCTGTTCAGCTCAGTTTTGTCCCCATTGACAATGAATAGGGACACAACTGAAGCGTTTTTTTCCGGTATTGAGCCCCTGTGAGGGATCTCAATACCGGGAAACTAAAATGCTAGTGTGAAAATACCCTTAGCAGCACTAGAGTGTGGATGTGGAAAGTGTAGGGTAATAGTGGCCGAAATAATAGTGGCAGCAGTTGCAGCACAATATGGAACAGAGAAGGCAGTAGAATAGATATGTGATTGCGGCTGTGTAGGGGTAGTAGTAGCAGCGACTGTGTAGCAGAAGTGGTGGTTGCAGTAGGGGTAATGAAAGTGGTAATAGAAGGAGTAGCAGCTGTGGTAGTGGCAGTAGCAGCATAAGGTATGGATCATGATTGTAGACAGGTATACAGCAGCAGTGACATGATGGGGTACCATCAGCAACAGCAGATCTATTCATTGGTTTTGTACAGTGACAACTTTGTCCATCTGGATATGATGATGCCACCTGATGCATTGAGAACTCTCTCTGAGATGACACTGGAGACTAGACAAGATAGTACAGAGAGTGCATACAAGGTCAGTTCTGGCCACTGTTGCAATCTGGCTGCCCATAAGTACATGGGGTCAGAGAATATGGTATTCATTGGAGAATGGCCAGAGTCCAGGTAGGACTTAACCTGGGTGTTCAGGCGGTACATCTTCATTTGCTGATTTACAACAGCCTTGCAGGGCACTTGAAAAAAAATGCTCCATCATGTTGATAATACTGAACTGGCTGCTGCTTCTTATGGTGGTGGAGATGGAGGGAGAGGATCAGTAACATGGGTGTAATGCACTGATATGCCAAACGAACTGTATATTTCAACTGGTTTTTAGAAGAAAAAAATGCACAATTGCTCAGCATTTGGAGCAGAATATTGGGGTACTGGAAATTAGACTACTGTATGAACTGTAAAAACATAAAAATAAAAAAAAATAAAAAACTGACTGTGTTCAGAGTTTCTTTTTCCTACAGGGTTTTGTAATGCAGAAGTAGTTGCCAGAAGCTGTATTGAGGACTTTCCTGAATCCTGTCCCTGATTGGATAATCAAGGCAAGCCCCCCCCCACACACACACACACACACTTACTTCTCTTCCAGTGTCATGTGATCTTCCATCTTCTTCTTCTCGTATGGTTTTTCCAATCAGTATTCACAGTAAAATAGCGCTAGGCACCATTTTTAACCCCTTAGGGACACAGCCTTTTTACACCTTAGGACCAGGCCATTTTTTGCAAATCTGATAAGTGTCACTTTAAGTGATGATAACTTTAAAACGCTTTGACTTATCCAGGCCATTCTGAGATTGTTTTTTCGTCACATATTGTACTTCATGACACTGGTAAAAAAAAAAGTTAAAAAAAATATATTTTTTTTGCATAAAAAAATGTCAAATTTACCAAAAATTGGGAAAAATTAGCCAATTTCAAAGTTTCAGTTTCTCTACTTCTGTAATACATAGTAATACCCCTAAAAATTGAGATGACTTTACATTCCCCATATGTCTACTTCATGTTTGAATTATTTTGGGAATGATATTTTATTTTTTGGGGATGTTACAAGGCTTAGAAGTTTAGAAGCAAATCTTGAAATTTTTCAGAAATTTACAAAAACCCAATTTTTAGGGACCACTACGGCTCTGAAGTCACTTTGCGAGGCTTACATAATAGAAACCACCCAAAAATGACCCCATTCTATAAACTACACCCCTCAAGGTATTCAAAACTGATTTTACAAACTTTGTTAACCCTTTAGGTGTTGCACAAGAGTTATTGGCAAATGGGGATGAAATTTGAGAATTTCATTTTATTGCCTAATTCTCCATTTTAACCCATTTTTTCCCACTAACAAAGCAAGGGTTAACAGCCAAACAAGACTGTATCTTTATTGCCCTGACTCTGCCGTTTACAGAAACACCCCATATGTGGCCGTAAACTACTGTACGGCCACACAGCGGGGCGTAGAGTAAAAGGTGCGCCGTTTGGTTTTTGGAAGGCAGGTTTTGCTGGACTGGTTTTTTGACACCATGTCCCATTTGAAGCCCCCTGATGCACCCCTAGAGTAGAAACTCCATAAAAGTGACCCCATCTAAGAAACTACACCCCTCAAGGTATTCAAAACTGATTTTACAAACTTTTTTAACCCTTTAGGTGTTGCACAAGAGTTATTGGCAAATGGGGATGAAATTTGAGAATTTCATTTTTTTGCCTAATTTTCCATTTTAACCCATTTTTTCCACTAACAAAGCAAGGGTTAACAGCCAAACAAGACTGTATCTTTATTGCCCTGACTCTGCCGTTTACAGAAACACCCCATATGTGGCCGTAAACTACTGTACGGCCACACAGCGGGGCGTAGAGTGAAAGGTGCGCCGTTTGGTTTTTGGAAGACATGTTTTGCTGGACTGGTTTTTTGACACCATGTCCCATTTGAAGCTCCCCTGATGCACCCCTAGAGTAGAAACTCCATAAAAGTTACCCCATCTAAGAAACTACACCCCTCAAGGTATACAAAACTGATTTAATAAACTTTGTTAACCCTTTAGGTGTTGCACAAGATTTAATGGAAAATAGAGATACAATTTCAAAATTTCACTTTTTTGACAGATTTTCCATTTTAATATTTTTTTTCCAGTTACAAAGAAAGGGTTAACAGCCAAACAAAACTCATTATTTATGGCCCTGATTCTGTAGTTTACAGAAACATCCCATATGTGGTCGTAAACCGCTGTACGATCACACGGCAGGGCGCAGAAGGAAAGGAATGCCATACGGTTTTTGGAAGGCAGATTTTGCTGGACTGGTTTTTTGACACCATGTCCCATTTGAAGCCCCCCTGATGCACCCCTAGAGTAGAAACTCCATAAAAGTGACCCCATCTAAGAAACTACACCCCTCAAGGTATACAAAACTGATTTTATAAACTTTGTTAACCCTTTAGGTGTTGCACAAGATTTAATGGAAAATAGAGATACAATTTCAAAATTTCACTTTTTTGACAGATTTTCCATTTTAATATTTTTTTTCCAGTTACAAAGCAAAGGTTAACAGCCAAACAAAACTCATTATTTATGGCCCTGATTCTGTAGTTTACAGAAACATCCCATATGTGGTCGTAAACCGCTGTACGGTCACGCGGCAGGGCGCAGAAGGAAAGAAATGCCATACGGTTTTTGGAAGGCAGATTTTGCTGGACTGTTTTTTTTGACACTATGTCCCATTTGAAGCCCCCCTGATGCACCCCTAGAGTAGAAACTCCAAAAAAGTGACCCCATTTTAGAAACTACGGGATAGGGTGGCAGTTTTGTTGGTACAAGTTTAGGGTACATATGATTTTTGGTTGCTCTATATTACACTTTTTGTGCGGCAAGGTAACAAGAAATTGCTTTTTTGGCACCGTTTTTTGTTGTTGTTATTTACACCATTCATCTGACAGGTTAGATCATGTGGTAATTTTATAGAGCAGGTTGTCACGGACGCGGTGATACCCAATATGTATACAATTTTTTTTATTTATGTACGTTTTACACAATAATTTCATTTTTAAAACAAAAAAAATGTTTTAGTGTCTCCATAGTCTAAGAGCCATAGTTTTTTCAATTTTTGGGCGATTATCTTAAGTAGGGTCTCATTTTTTGTGGGATGAGATGACGGTTTGATTGGCACTATTTTGGGGTGCACATGACTTTTTGATTGCTTGCTATTACACTTTTTGTGACGGAAGATGACAAAAAATTGCATTTTTTACACCGTTTTTATTTTTATTTTTTTACGGTGGTCATCTGAGGGGTTAGGTCATGTGATATTTTTATAGAGCCGGTCAATACGGACGCGGCGATACCTAATATGTATACTTTTTTTTATTTATGTAAGTTTTACACAATGATTTCATTTTTGAAACAAAAGAAATCATGTTTTAGTGTTTCCATAGTCTAAGAGCCATAACTTTTTCAGTTTTTGGGCGATTATCTTGGGTAGGGTATGATTTTTGCGGGATGAGATAACAGTTTGATTGTTACAATTTTGGCGTAGATGCGACTTTTTTAATCACTTTTATTACCTTTTTTGGGAAGTAAGGTGGGCAAAATTCCAATTTCATCATAGTTTTTAATTTTTTATTTTTATGGTGTTCACCGTTCGGGTAAAGTAACATTACCGTTTTATAGATCAGGTCGTTACGGACGCGGCGATACCAAACATGTGTAGGGAATTTTATTTTTTTCATTTTTAATCAGTGATAAATGTGTTTTTTGATTTTTACTTTATTTTCACTTTTTTCACTTTTTTTTGGGCCCAGACCCACTTGGTTCTTGAAGATCCAGTGGGTCTGATGTCTGCATAATACAGTACAGTACAATATATATTGTACTGTACTGTATTTTACTTACACTTTGTCTGAACAGATCTATGCTTTCAGCACAGATCTGTTCAGAACCATGGACAGCAGGACGCCTGAGAAGGCGTCCTGTTGCCATGGGAACCTTCCCCGTCTGCTCAGTAGTGTTCAGAACTGCGCAGACGGGGAAGGGTAAGGACGGGGCTTGGGGGGCTGCCTGAAAGCTCTCTGCCTCTCCATTCGGGGGACTCCAAAGGCACAGCAGCCCCCCGATGGGAGAGGGAGGGAGCTCCCTGAGCTGTTAACCTTTTCCATACAGCGGTCCGTACGGACCGCTGTATGGAAAGGGTTAAACGGCTGACATCGCATCACCGATGTCAGCCGTTTATACCAGGGTGCCAGCAATGTGCTGGCACCCTGGTATACCCACTAGACGCCAACGATTACGCAATGGGAGGCGGGCGGGGGATCGCGATCCCGCCTACCGCACCGCCCGCCTCCCGCGCCGCCCGCACCGCCCGCAACCCTCCCCCTGCACCTCCCACCGTGCCCACATAACTCAGGGGTGCAGGGGGGAGGGATACTGGACAAAGTTTTGAATCCTAAAGTTTCTGATCCCCGCGGTCAGGGACCGCGGGGATCATAAACTGCAGAAATCGCAGCAAACCGCAGGTCTGAATTGACCTGCGGTTTGCCGCGATCGCTGACATGGGGGGGTCACGGGACCCCCCCGCGCATTTAGCCTAGGTGCCTGCTCAATGATTTGAGCAGGCACCGGGTTCCGATCACTGCCAGCCGCACGGCAGTGATCGAAAATGCACAGGGCGTACATGTACGTTCTGTGTCCTTAAGTACCAGGGCACAAGGGCGTACCTGTACGCCCTGTGTCCTTAAGGGGTTAAAGTGTAACTGTCATGTTTTCATCAAAAACTCAATTTTAGCATATGTTACTGCTGCTGCAGAATTATGCATAAAGCAATCTTTAGTTTCTTTACATACCACAGTTTTCCTTGAGTTTTTCCCTTAGATACGACTGTTTTAACCTCTACAATATCAGGATCTTCTGAAGATGGCTCCTCTGCAAGTTCTCTGAGGCCAAAACTGCCGTCCCTCACTTCACATACAAACTTGCTTAGCAGGGCAGTTTCCTGCCAGCCAATCAGATCGGATTACTGAGAGACACGCCTCCTCACTCTAAAGCCTAATGCAGGCATGCAGTGTGAAGGACCGCCCCTCTGTCTTCTGTTTATACTAAAGGGAAGACAGACAAGCTATAGCAACAGTCTTTTAAGGGACCAGTGGAAAGGGACAGGGGGCATTAATAAAATATGTTATTATAAGGTAATTACATATCTTTTGGCAATCATTGACAGACTGACTCAGGTATACATGCCTAGCTCTAATAAACTAGCACATAAAAAAAATATGACAGTTACACTTTAAACGATTCGTCTGTAATGAATCACTAAAAATTTTGATTCATTTGGCGATTTTTTTTTTAACGTCTTTCCATCAATCCATTTATTCAGGGCCGGCTCTATAATAAGTCAGACCAAGTGGCTGCTTGAGGGCGCAGAGAAGGGGGGGTGGCTCCAGGGTGGAAATGTTTTATTTATTTATTTTTTAAATACATAACTTGCAGACTTGCCCGGCCCCCCGCCCCAGCCTGCAGGTGTGCCTTGCGGCTCCGGCCCTCGCCTCCTCACAGAGCGGAAGGCAGGCTTAGCAGCAGAACGGCATTGGCAACACAGTCACAGGGTCAAGGGTGTGTGCCTGCCGAGTGGCGCTGCAGCGGGCGGCAGGCAGCAGCAACTGGTGTAGACTGGAGACTGGAGGCGGAGCTGTTGGTGGTGAGTAACTGTGTGGACAAATGTCTCTGAGTAGTCTGTCTGTGCGGCCCGCAGGGAGAAATGTATGTGGCATGGGGGGGGGGGGATGGACATGATGGAGGGGGAGAAATGTGACAACATGGATGGAGGGGGAGAGAAATGTGACAACATGGATGGAGGGGGAGAGAATTGTGACAACATGGATGGAGGGGGGGTGAAATATGGCAACATGGATGGAGGGGGTAGAAATATGACAATAAGGATGGAGGGGGGAAAATCTGACAACATGGATGGAGGGGGAGAAATGTGACAACATGGATGGAGGGGGTAAAAAGTGACAACATGGATGGAGGGGGAGAAATGTGGCAATATGGAAGGAAGGGGGAGAAATGTGACAACATGGATGGAGGGGGAGAGAAATGTGACAACATGGATGAAGGGGGAGAGAATTGTGACAACATGGATGGAGGGGGAGAGAATTGTGACAACATGGATGGAGGGGGGGTGAAATATGGCAACATGGATGGAGGGGGTAGAAATTCGATTTGTTCCAAATTACTTAGTCACAAATAGCTTTCCATTGTATGGAGTGGGCGCAATGACCGGGAACGGCAATCGCATTGCCACCCATCATTTAACCCCTCAGATTAGATGCCGAGTTCAACGCTGATCACGGTATCTGTGACTCATATTTCATAGGCCTCATAAGCCTTTGAGGGTTTAAAAAAAAAAACTCATCCACTTGCTCGCGAAGAGGGCGCCCGCTCCCATCTCAATTAAAGAAAACCCTCCAAAGGACCTGCGGCAAGTGTGATGACATCCCCACGTGATCATGCTGGGTGCATGTGGTGATGTCAGCACCGATCACCGCGTGCGCCCAGCGCGTTCACATGGTGAAGTCATCACTCTCGTTGCATGACCTTTGGCGAGTGTTTTTTAATCAAGACAGGAACAGATGGCTTCTATGCGAGCAAGGGGATAAGGTAATTTTTTTATTTTCAGCCACCATTCTAGGAAAAATTTATTTGTTACCACAAAATTCAGCTTTGTGACGAATCAATTTTTTCCTGAAATTTGGATCAAAGTCCACTTCAGATACTTCCATTCACTGTACACTAATTATTACACTCCAGAAATACACCCAGGCCCCTCTTGAACTCTTTTAGTGAACTCACCATCACCACCTCCTCAGGCAGACAGTTCCATAGTCTCACTGCTCATACCGTAAAGAATCCTCTTCTATGTTTGTGTAGAATCCTTCTTTCCTCCAGACACAGAGGTATTTTTCCCATCGTCACAGTCCTGCGAATAAATAGATGATGGGAGAGATGGTTGGCGGCAGCATCAGAAGGCCACAGAGTGGCAAGGTGACATAGTGTGTAGGTAGGAACAGCATCAGGAGACCACAGAGTGGCAAGGTGACATAGTGTGGAGGTGGCAGCAGCATCAGGAGGCCACAGAGTGTCTAGGTGACATAGTGTGGAGGTGGCGGCAGCATCAGGAGGCCACAGAGTGGAAAGGTGACAGAGTGGAGGTGGGTAGCAATACCAGTACCCGCTGAAAATGGTGGGTGAAAGAAGGAGCACGTAGCATCAGGCGGATGGCAGCATCGGTATCCCCAGAGGAAGGTTTCAAATCGAAACGCGCGTCGGGGTGTGCAGTCTTTCTGTGGACTTGTTACCTGTTACTTTTTACATACGGTATGTGACCTTGGTCTATTTGGACCACATGCTTCAACGTGTCTTGTTGTGGTCCTTTGCTCTTTGAACCAATTTTGGTCATGCTATTTATTTGCCATTCCTGTAGCTTGCACATGCACTTTACCACTTGTTATATCCGGCTGGATAGATACAACTATACATCTAAAAAGATCCACATTTGAGTGTCGACCCTTGCTTCTTTGTAAAAGATGATACGCACTTGCACTTTATATCTGATGTATTTATCTGAACTCCTACTAATAGTGGATATTCTTTTTAGTGTATATATTGGAACAGGCATTTTTCTATGTATAGGCGTTTACATTTTTGGTCACTTACCTTATTACTCTGTTATATTGGATAAACTCTCCCAGGATTGTACTGCACTTTTTGCATTTGTTTGTCATCTCTTTATATATGTTTTTAACTATATACTTAATAAAATATACAGTTTTTAGCTTAATAGTTCTCAGTGTTTCTTTATAGGTTATCTGGCAGCATCAGAATAGTAGCTGAGGCAGGAAGCCAGAAGAAACTGGTCTCTTTTGTCAAAGAGTTGGTGTGGCACCATGAATGATCTATTCTGATGTATCAAGAATTGGTGGGTGGAAATCCTGGCAGATCCACACCTCATTCATCTTGACAAAGATCAGTCTCTCCATATTTTGGGTGGACAGGCGAGTTCTCCTTGGGGTAACTATGGCCCCTGCTGCACTAAACACCCGCTCTGATGCAACACTACTGGCCAGGCAGGACAGCTTTTCCAGAGCAAACTCTGCCAGTTGCGGCCACAAATCCAGTTTGGCTGCCCAGTAGTCCAGCGGAACTTCAATGTTGGCTGGCAGGGTTTACTCCAAGTATGCCACCAACTGCTGGCTCAGGTTCTGCTCCAGGTCTAGATGCTGCTGCTGGTGAGTAGTTTCTTCATTAGGCGGGTGAAGAAAGCTGCTCCTCAGCGACTGTAGATTCAGGCTGATGCTCATGGAGCTGGTACTGCTCCTGCCACCCCACTCTTCCCCAGCAGCCATGGCAGTTGAACGTGAGCGCAGAGGGCCCCCCGGTCAGACCTGAGAGAGGTTGGACGATTGCGCAGATAGGCAGCGGCCAACTGACTACATAGGATGTCTCTATAGTAGTTCAGTTTGTCCTCCCTCTCAGCGGGTGTAAAAAAAGGCCCCCATTTTCGAACGGTAGCGAGGGTCCAACAAGGTGGAGAGCCAGAAATCATCCCTCTGCCGAATGGTGAGAATTCAGCTGTCACTACCCAAGCAAGTGAGCATGCAGAGGGCTATTTGCGCAAGTGACTCGGAGGGACTCCCTGCCTCCATCTCCACTGCATACTGCCACAGTGTGTCTGGGTCCTCTGCCTCATCTTCCTCATTGCCCTGTAGCTCCTCTGGCTGCTCCTCCTCTCCGGTCACCTGTGTAGAAAAACCACCAGTTTCGTTACACATTGCTTGTTCTCCAATGTCCTCTTCCTTTTCCTCCAGTTCAGCCCCCACAGGACTCATGTTGCCGTGAGATCTAGGCGCCAGGTCTCCAGTCCCCTGACCAGCCATATTTACCAGCATCTGTTCCAGGACATGAAGCAGTGGAATGACATCATTCATCCCGTACTCCTGGCGACTGACAAATAATTTGGCCTCCTCAAAGGGCCTGAGCAAACAGCAGGTGTCACGCATGAGCTGCCACTGGCTGACATCGAAGTTACACAGGGGAGTACTCCTGTCCGCTTGGATCATCAGGAAATCGTTCATGGCCTTTCTCTGTGCGTACAGTCGTTCCAACATATGGAGGGTGGAATTCCAATGGGTGGAAACGTTGCATATAAGCCTATGCTGGGGTATGCCGTTCTGCCGCTGCAGCTCGAGGATTGTGTGCTTTGCAGTGTACAAGTGGCTCAAGTGCATGCAAAGTTTCCTGGCCATTTTTAGGATGTCTTGAAGATGGGTGGAAGACTTAAGGAACCGCTTGACAACCAGATTTGAACACGTGTGCCATGCAGGGCGTATGGCTCAGTCCTCCTTGACGCAGCACCGACACAATGTTCTTTCCATTGTCGGTCACCATGGTTCCGATTTTGAGTTGTTGCCGAGAAAGCCAGGATTCGATTTCTTGTTGAAGGACACGGAGCAGTTCCTCCTCTGTGTGACTCCGTTTGCCTAGGCAAACTCGGTGCAGAACAACATGACACCGCTGTGCCCTGCCCCTGCACATGTGTTATGCTGGAGGGGCACTGTGAATTGTCCCTGCAGTGGAGGCTGAGGACACAGTGAAGGATGAGGAGGCAGAGGTGGACATTGTCGTTGGACCAACGGCGTTGCAACGTGTAGGCGGAAGCGGCATCACATGGCCATGTTGCTGGTGTGGCTGTGCAGGAACCACATTCACCCAGTGGGCCATAAAGGACATGTATTGTCCCTGACCGTAGTTACAGCTCCACACGTCGGCGCTGCCGTGCACTTTGACAGACACCGACTGGATCAAGGACTGACCCACCTTCTGTTCTAAATGTGTGTGCAGGGACTCTCCACCTCGGCTCTGCACAAGCCATCAGTTCTCTGAAAGGTGCAGAGTCCACCCCTTGGAAAGGGAGGGACTGCAGCACCAGCAACTTGGAAAGGAGCACATTCAGCTTCTGCGCCGTTGGATGAGTGCACTCATACTGTTGTCTCTTGGCAATCGCTTCGGTGATCGTTTGCTGAAGGTATGACTGATGAGGAGTAGGAGGAGCAGGAGCATCAGGACCAGCAGATGATGGGAAGGACAGAAAGCTCCCTTTGGCTGAGGTGGTGGAGCTTTGACTGCCTGAAACCGAGTGCATGCCACTGTGTTGCAGCGGCAGGCTGGACCACCACATCGGAGCCACGGTTCTCCCAGGGCACTTTATGGCGATGCTGCATATGTTGAAGCAAGGCCATGGTGCCAACATTGGTACCCTGGCCACGCTTCACTTTCTGCCTACAGATTCGACATATGGCCACGTTTACCTCCTCCGGCGCCTTTAAAAAAAATGCCACGTCGCTGAGTAGGTGATTTTACCTCCAAAACTCTGCATTCACTGACTGCTACCGCTGCTGCCTCCGTGAACCCCTGCACCGCTACTTCCCGGGAAGGTAGGCTCCCGCAAAACTGGTAGTGTACCCTGGGCACGTTTGGCTAACGACTTCCCACTGCTGCCATCCTGCTGACTCCTGGCCACGCTAGCGACTTGCTGGCTCCACCGCTGGCTCACGGGCAAGCTGCCACCCTCTTCTCCCGATGATGATGAAGCCCCTTCGTCACCCGACTCCCAAGTGCGATCAGCTACATCATCATCATCATCGAGTACTATCTGCACGTCACTGATGTCCTCCTCAAAAGTCTCTGGATCAGGAGCCTGACTGCTTGCAACAACAGCTCCCACGCCACTCTCCTCATCACTACTTGCCCGCAAAGCGGAGGAAGCTGCGGATGTCTCCTCCAGATCTTGGCTGGACAGTAGCTGCTGACTGTCCTCTAGTAGCTCTTCCTCCAAAGTGGAGCCGAGCCTATGGCATATAATACTTCTCGCTGTGAGGGAACTGAAAAAGTCAGAGGAAGGTTCAGGACATGTGGGGGCACACGACCTGCTCCCGGGCCATGCCAACTAAGTGTTGTGTCAGAGGAACCCACCGACTCTTGGCTGGGGGTGTCTGATGTCACTTGGGACGAAATGGATGACCGAGTCAACCATTCCAGAACCGCTTGGTTGCTTGTCAAGACATGACCACTAGATGACACCAGGAGCTCGGGCCTCTCGCTGCCACCCCTACTGCCATGCCCCCTTACTCTGCTACGACCTGTACCTGCGTCAGAAACATTTAGGTCTCTGACACTCCCCTATGCAGGGCCTGGCACTTCTCTGTCTGACATACAGTTAGATCCAATAAATAAATAAAAAGGAAATTAAAACACCCACAAATGGCTTTACAACAGATAACTGCACCGCTGAGCGGCAAATATTTTTTTTCTTTTTATGCTAAAACACCCCACAAAAGGCTTTGCAACAGATAACTGCACCGCTGAGTGGAAAATATATTTTTTCTTTTTATGCTAATACACATCACAAAAGGTTTTACAAGAAATAACTGCACCACAGAGCAGCAGATATATTTTTTCTTTTTATGCTAAAACACCCTACAAAATGCTTTACAACAGATAACTGCACTGCTGAGCGGCAAATATATTTTTTCTTTTTATGCTAAAACACCCCACAAAAGGCTTTGCAACAGATAACTGCACCGATGAGCGGCAAATATATTTTTTCTTTTTACGCTAATACATGTCACAAACGGC
Source organism: Bufo gargarizans (assembly GCF_014858855.1). Classification (NCBI taxonomy): domain Eukaryota; kingdom Metazoa; phylum Chordata; class Amphibia; order Anura; family Bufonidae; genus Bufo; species Bufo gargarizans. The sequence goes on along the minus strand of NC_058080.1, from coordinate 127,952,741 downwards.
TTTACAAGAAATAACTGCACCGCTGAGCAGCAAATATATGTTTTCTTTTTACGTTAATACACGTCACAAAAGGCTTTAAAAGAAATAACTGCACTGCTGAGTGGCAAATATATATATATTTTTTACGCTAAAATACCCCACAAAAGGCTTTACAACAGATAACTGCACCGCTGAGCGGCAAATATATATTTTCTTTTTATGCTAATACACATCACAAAAGGCTTTACAAGAAATAACTGCACCGCTGAATGGTAAATATATATTTTTTTGCACTAATACACATCACAAATGGCTTCTTAAGAAATAACTGTTCCTCTGAGTGGCAAATATATTTTTTCTTTTTACGCTAATACACATCACAAAAGGTTATACAAGAAATAACTGCACCGCAGAGCAGCAGATATATTTTTTCTTTTTATGCTAAAACACCCTACAAAATGCTTTACAACAGATAACTGCACTGCTGAGCGGCAAATATATTTTTTCTTTTTATGTTAAAACACCCCACAAAAGGCTTTGCAACAGATAACTGCACCGATGAGCGGCAAATATATTTTTTCTTTTTACGCTAATACATGTCACAAACGGCTTTACAAGAAATAACTGCACCGCTGAGCAGCAAATATATGTTTTCTTTTTACGTTAATACACGTCACAAAAGGCTTTAAAAGAAATAACTGCACTGCTGAGCGGCAAATATATATATATTTTTTTACGCTAAAATACCCCACAAAAGGCTTTACAACAGATAACTGCTCCACACAAGGGCAAATACGAAGTAGAAATATTGCCTTGTAATAAACCCTGTTAATGCCTGTATCAATCAGCACTTGCACCCTAATAAGAACGGTTTGGAGCTGTATAATGGCAATTTGGATCCCCAGTCAGTGCTGCAAGGTGTAATAGAATTGTTCCCATTACCCAGGCTTTAACCTTCCCAACTGAACCCTTTTTAACATAAATTCTGTGGAATGATTTCTCCCTATCCTTTCCCTACACCTTGAATAATCTTTCCCTGCACTTGTAAATATTTTTTTTAGCTCAATGAAGTTTCTTCTATCACTGTCCCTAGAGTCTGCAGATATCTCTCCCTGCACTAAGTACACTGGTAAATGGCAGAATTGAAGATGGCTGCGCTATTTATAGGGCTGTGACATCACAGGGATGGCTGGCTGCTGATTGGCTGCATGCATGGCATTAAGGGTGATCCCGCCTTCCCAGAGTTCCTTTTTCCATATCTGTGCAGCAGCCATTTTAGGAAAAAAATGATTCTTTACTACGAAGCGTGAGGAAATTCGCATTTGGTGCGAATCAAATTTTTCCTGAAATTCGGATCAAATTCCACCTTGTCAGCTTCAATTTGCTCATCTCTATTAATGATATGCAAATGACAAAAAAAGGAAACAAAATATTCAAAACATCTCGATTTAATCAGCATTGACTATGAGCGCCACGCACAGAAACGCACGCACATACATGCCTTGGCATGCTATCAGTAAGGTTATTAATTGTTGTCTGAGGAATGTTTTGCCACCCTGAATGCAGTTGGACATGCCAGTCTTCAAGAACCGCTGCTGGCAGTTCCCTTTGCAATTGCAGAACAATGATGTTCTAGATGTGCAACATGGGAAATAAGTCAGAAAATGCTGCAGGCCATAGTGGAATGTTTAGGCCACCCAGGCTGCTCACAGTAGCACATAGCCTAGTGTTGCCTTGTTGAAAAAAAAGCTACTGGGACACTTTGGGAAAAATTGCTGTACCACTGGTTCCACAACCAAATCAATGTAAGTGTTAGTATAAATGAAATGAAGACTAGAGGGGTCCAGTTACCATATATTATGCCAACCCACACTATAGTCCAAGAAATAGGACCTTTGTGAAGACCTCATGACATTGCCCACCTGGTCTCTAGACCAATCTCTGGCAATTGTTGTGACAGAACTGTGCCTTATCACTGTAGAGGATAGACCCCCATTCCAGCCTCCATTGCTGTCTTGCTTTGTACCATGATAGCCTTTGAGAGTAGTGGTATGAGGTCAATGGACACCTGTTTCTGGACATCTGGCTCATAGCCCAATGTAATACAAACACCTTCTGATGTTTTGTGTAGACGTTGTTTACCACCCTAGGATTGGGATGTGCCTTCTAATTTAATTTGCAGTACAGAATGGATCACTACATGACATTCTTCTAATCAGATGATTTGTCCATGCAGAGGTTCCATACGGAACGTTGAATAATGCTGACATGTTGGCCTATGAGTATGTAATTGTAATTTTCCAGAGAAATAAACCAAGATCTCTCAGTTCAAGGATTCTGTCCCTCTCAGTTTGCGAGAAGTGGCAATAAATGCCATGTCTTCCGACAGGAGGTATCACACAATCATCTCATGTATATCTATCTAACTACCTATCTATCCTATCTACTAGAGATGAGCGAATTTCTAAAACATTCGATTCGGCTTTTCCGAAAAAATTTGCTTCATTACGAATTTATTTGCGGCGAATCGCATATAAATTTGCTATTTCTGGGCTGCAGAGAGCCCTTATATGGATGTAGAACACTGTGCCTTGCAGTAACACGTATAGGGAGTGTGCTGGGTTAGTGAAATAAAACTGTTAGTGAGGATGACATGCAGATGACAGGAGTTGCTATTAGAATCAATGCACACTTCACCTATTTGGGCAGTCACGGGGCCAAAACTGACCAAATAACTCAAGTACTAACTCAGTCTTACAGATCCATGTTAGCGTCAAGAAGACTACAGAGTGGCACAATGACAGAGTCTGGAGTTGGTGACAGCATCAGGAGGCTACAGAGTGGCTCAATGACAGAGATTCTGGAGGTGGTGGCAGCATGAGGAGGCCACAGAGTGGCACAATGACACAGTGCGTAGTTTGCAGCAGTATGAGAAGGCCACAGAGTGACGCAATGAAAGAGTCTGGAGTTGGCGACAGCATCAGGAGACTACAGAGTGGCTCAATGACAGATTCTGGAATGACGACAGCATGAGGAGGCCACAGAGTGGGAGTCTGTAGGTAGCGGCAGCATGAGGAGGCCACAGAGTGGCATAATGTCAGAGTCTGGATAAAAGACTGAGAGCAAGATGCAGATGGAAAGTTATCTGTAGAGCTGTACGATGGTAACCTGCAGATTAATGCAACCCTCAAAAGCAAGTTGTGTTTGTCAGTTTCAAAACCTAAATTAGATTGTGGGGCGGGTGATCAGTCCAAGACCTTCAAGCAGCAGCAGCATGATGATAAAAATGAGTGGCAATGTGACATAGTGTGGAGATGGCAGCATGAGGAGGCCAGATAGTGGCACAATGACAGAGTCTGGATAAAAGACTGAGGACACAGATTGTTGAGAAAGATGCAGATGGAAAGTTATAAAGTTATCTGTAGAGCTGCACGACAGTAACCTGCAGATTAATGCAGCTCTCAAAAGCAAGTTGGGTTTGTCGGTTCCAAAACCTAAATTATAATGTGGGGCGGGTGATCAGTCTAAGGCCTTTTAAGCAGCAGCATGATGATAAAAATGAGTGGCAAGGTGACATAGTGTAGAGATGGCAGCATGAGGTTGCTGCGAACGGGTGGGCCTGTTTGGCTGCCGAACTCCCACTGCTGCCACCCTGCTGACTCCCAGCCATGCTACCACTTTGCTGGCTCAGCCGCTGCCTCGTGGGCAAGCTGCCACCCTCTTCTACCAAAGATGATGAAGCCCCTTCTTCACCCGGCTCCCAAGTGCGATTGGCTTCATCATCATCATTGAGTAGAGTCTGCAAGTCACTAGTGTCCTTCTCAACGCTCTCTGGGTCAGGAGCCTGACACCACCTACCACGCCACTCACCTCATCACTACATGCCCGCCTAGCGGAGGAAGCAGAGGATGTCTCCTCCAAATATTGGCTGGGCATTAGCTGCTGACTGTCCTCGAGTAGCTCGTCCTTTCTGAATAGTAGAGCTGAGCCCACAGCAGATAGTACTTCTGTGGCTGAGGGAACAGCAAAGGACAGAGGCAGTTTGAGAACAGGTGAGGACACAGGGCCTGATCCCGGGCCATGCCAACTAAGGGTTGTGTCTGACGAACCCACCGACTGTTGGCTGGGAGTGTCAGATGTCACTTGGGATCAATTGGATGACAGAGTTAACCAATCAATAACAGACACGACCAGTAGATGACACCGGGAGCTCAGGCCTCTCGCAGCGACTCCTGCTGCCACGGCCCCTTAATCTGCTGCAACCTCTGCCTGCGCCAGAAACATTTATGCCTCTGCCACTCCTCTGTGCATGTCCTGGCACTTCTCTGTCTGACATACTTTTAGCTGAACTAAAATAATTAAAAGCAGATTAAAACAACCCTAAAAGCCCAGAATATATTTCTCTTTTTGGACAGAAATAGGCCGCTAACCACTTTTAGCACAAATACAAGTAAACGTGAACTGCCTATATATTTCTGGGTTTTGGACTTAAATAGGCCACTAAATTATTATAGCGGAAATAAAAACAAACATGACCTGCGTATATATTTCTCGTATTTGACTGAAAAGGGCCAATAAATGATTTTAGCGTAAATAACAGGAAAAGTTAACTGCGTATATTTTTCGCTTTTGTTTCTTACATATGGCAATAAACGCTTTTAACACAAATAACACTAAAATGTGAACTGTGCGGGACTTCCGGTTCCGGCACTTCCATGTGAGGACGCAGCTAGCGGAGCTCCTCGGTAATAGCTGTGCCCGAGCGTCATTGCAAAGTGAAAGGTCGGCTAGAACCCTCTTTAGTGACGTGGGACCGACCCCAGAATATCACCTTTGGTCATATGGATCGGTACCTGCTGAGAAACCCACAGGATCTTAGGGACCGTCCTCACCGAGTTCAGACAAGATGGTGGCCAGTCAACCTTTAATATTTTAGGATGAAGGCTCGCAGGAACTCACAACACCTCCAGGGGACACGGACCCACTGGATTATAAGAAACTTGCCATTGAAGTGGCGTTGCGTATCATGCCGGATATACAAAGGACTTTGGAGACCACGATATTGGCCTCGTTTACTTCGCTGAGGGAAGAGGTGGGCCAAAACAGCCTTCAAGTGAGTACCTTACAACAAGAGGTAGGTTCTCTGCATTCTCGTACTGGGGATTTAAGCTCCACTCTCCAAGCCCAACAACAAGCGCGTGACTATCTACGCTGTAAAATAGAAGACCTAGAGAACAGGTCCCACAGCAATAATCTGAGAGTGGTGGGCCTTCCCGAATCCATCAAACAGTCGGAATTGCTAGATATTTTGTGAACGGGAGTTACCGGAAGCCCTGGGGTCTGAACTTCTTCTGTCGAATCGAACGAGCTCACAGAGTGGGCCCAGACCCCGCTGCACAGAATGGCCTCACTACTAGGAGGGCCTCTCCCGCCCACAATGGACAGCAGCGCCAAGTTATTTTCAAGTTGTTGGATTTTAACGACAAGGTGGCAATGTTACGCAACTTTCGCAGGAGACAACGCCTGATCTTTCTAAGGGGACACAGAATCGTGGTATTTGAGGATTTCTCTGCGGAGGTGGCGAGGAAGCGCAAAGCATTCAACCTAGTATGTACCCAGCTATATCGCAGCAACATTCGCTTTCAGATACTTTTACCGGCAACATTCAAGATATACTATGCTCATGGGGGCACTTCCATCTATGACTCACCTGCTGCGGCGGAGGAGGCTCTTCGATCTGCTCCTGAACCTGAGCCATCTAAACACACCGACTCGTCACGGAGGTCGCCGCCGCGATCTCAGAGGAAATTCACTGGGTGCCAAAGGAGGGGCCCCTGGCTGAGAAGATCAGAAGGAAGATCCAGAAGCGTTAGAAGGCGAGAGTCAGATCCACAGGACAGATCCCCTCATAGATGAACTGCTTCTCCCTAATATTATAGGTGATGTTGTGCCGGGTTAGTGGGCCAGGGTGAGTGGGGAAAAGGAGAAGGTTTGATACCGTGCTTTGTATTTATGTTCGGTACTGTTGGCTGTTAATGGGTGAGAGGTTTAGTTAGACCTGGGCCACGAGGTTTAGCATAGTTATATGTCATTTAGTGGTATACCGAGGACCTCACCATGGTAGAAAAAAGAGAAGTCCTTACCTAGATAGGGAAAAGACTCTATATACCCGGCCTATATATCCACGGTCTCGTCCTTAGTCTCGCTTAGGGTATTCGTAGTTACTGGTTTCCCCTTGTTTTTGTTCCTGTCCTTCCCTGCCCTATCTCTTGGGGTTTTTTGTGTGAGGAATAGTGACAACCCAGAGCTGCGATGCAGATACTCTCCTGAAATGTGAAGGGGATGTGATCTCTCCAAAAGTGTTCAAAATTGTTGAGACACCTGAAACGTTTAAAACCTGATGTAGTCCTACTGCAGGAAACTCATTTAGAGGAAAAAGATTTTTTACGACTGCAGAAGCTCTGGGGTTGGATGTTTTTATGGTTCCTCAGCCAAAGATCACAAAGCTGATGTACTTACCTTGCTTTATAAGAATGTTTTTGGGAAAATACTATCTGAGGCCCATGATGAGGTTGGTAGATGGCATAGGCTGTTAATAGAACATGAGGGCTCTCAGTATAGTATACACAATGTTTATGCCCCAAATGGAGATAACAAGTCATTTTATGCTCTCCTTGAGAATAGGTTGCACTTAGATGGGGCCCCAATAAGATCTTGGCAGGCGATCTTAACACGGTAGCTTCCAATCAGGAAGATCGCAGGAGAGCAGACGAGACAGTTAACGATCAGAGAACCTCGGATATGGTCCTGCAACCATTCATGTCCTCCACTAGACTACGGGTCACAAATATTTAGACAGCACTCCTTTTTTTTAGTGATAATTAAATGATTTTATTTCATGTTATTTCAGCCGGAATAGGTGTTTTTTTTTGTCAGTTGCAACGTTTCAGGCGTAATAATCGCCCTTCATCAGGCACTCTGAGGACCACACTAAGTATACAGCCGGCGCTTGGGATATCCACTAGACTACGGGATATCTGGCGCTTATTACACCCGGATGATAGGGAATACACTCATTTTTCACACGCCCATCAGGAATGGTCTCAAATTGACTATTTACTTACCTGTACAAATACAACATGTAGGGTCCTCACAGCAGAGATACATGAGTTGGTTATCTCTGATCACTCACCCATTTCTATATGTTTGCTGAATTCCTACCCAAGCGGATTTTATCTGGCGTTTTCCTTTATTCCTGGCAAAGGACGAACATTTTTAAGATATCCTGCAAGGTTGGTGGTTTGAGTTTCAAGGGGATATCCCCCGGGTGCATCAGATGTTTCGACAGCGAAAGCGATATTGAGAGGGAGGATAATAGGCTACGTTAGTAATTTGCGCAAAGTGGTCAGACAATACCTAGAAGTTAGCACAGCTCTTAGAACAGCTTATTCAAACTTCCTACAGCTGGATATCGCAAGTGATAAGGAAGCATGGATAGCGGCCAGGGTTGATGTTGAGTGGTGGGCTGACAGGCGAGAAGCCATGCATAGATCAGCATATCAGACGGATTTGTTCCGCTATGGCAATAAATCGGGTAGAATGTTGGCAAACTTAGCGAGAGGTAAGATGCCCCCTACGATTATTACATCCCTGAAGGATAGTAGGGGGAGCCATCTATACCAATCCCAAACAAATAAATAAACTCCTGTTAGAATATTATGCCCGCCTGTATGAGGACACCCAGAGGGATGGTACAGAGGCCACGGGGTTTCTATCAAAACACTAATTGCCAACCATAACTACACAACAAGAGACTCTAAGTGCAAAGATCACAGAGGGGGAGATCTTAAACACGGTAAAATCGCTCCACAACGGCAAGGCCCCAGGCCCAGATGGGTTTACGGGAGAATTTTGCAAACTAATGCAGGATCGGCTGATTTCCACCCTAACAGATTATTAAAACCACTTACTACAGACGGGTTGCTTCCCCAATCACACGAATGTAGCCTTTATCAAACTACTATTGAAGCCCAACAAGGATCTCCAGGATCCTAAATCTTATCGCCCAATTTCATTAATCAACCAGGACATGAAGATCTTAACGAAGATCTTGGCAGATAGACTAGGAATATTATTGCCATCGCTGATAGGTCCTTCCCAGGTAGGATTCATAAAAGGCCAATTGGCGGTGGCCAACGTTAGGAAGGTTCTGGCTACCCTGGACTGGGTCTGGCACCGACAACATCCAGATACATCTCCCATTTTGCTAGCCTTGGATGCTGAAAAAGCTTTTGATACCGTCAGATGGGATTGGCTGGGGGAGGTGTTGGACAGACTCCAGATCTTTGGCAACATACGCATCTTCCTAAAAGGTATTTACACTAGCCCAATGGCGAGAATACACACGGGAGGTTTTCTGTCCCCCATTTTCCCGCTCCAAAGAGGTACCAGACAGGGGTGTCCTTTATCCCCGTTGCTATTTGTCTTAGCCTTAGAACCCTTAGCTAGACTCTTGGAGGACTCTGACTTATATTCGGGTATTAGAGTAGGCAAGAAAGAGGTCAAATTAGCATTATACGCTGATGACCTATTGATATTTATGTCAACTCCTCAGCAGCACTTGGGTCCCTTGGTAGATCAGATCCAACATTTTGGCCTTCTCTCAGGATATAACATCAACTCCTCAACAAGTGAAATTTTGGAGCTCCATGCCAAAAACCCTCCTAGCCTATGGCTATCACTCATACTACAGTTAAACAATATATAACGTACCTTTGGTTAAGGATTGGTAGGCTACCTAGCTCATTGTACACTCTCAATTATCCACCGTTGATTGGAAAGATAACGGCGGAACAAAAAAAATTGCATAATCTTCCCTTGTCTTTATTAGGCAGATGCCATTTGATCAAAATTATGAGTTTCTCCAAACTATTGTACCCCCTTCAAACTCTCCCAATCTTGCTAAAACATGCCGATGTTAACATCTTGAACAAGGCTTTCACTAGATTAATATGGGCAGGTAACCGTCCCCATATCTCTTTGCAAAAGCTAATGCTCCGGAAGGTGGAGTAAAGTTCCCAAATATCAGGTGATATAACTTAACCTGCCTAATGAGGCACATCTTGGATTGGGTACACAACACAGATAATTTCTCCAACAGAGAGCTGGAACAGAATCTGGTGGATCCCTGGGATTTGGTATCTTGCTTACATTCCAACCTAGCAGGGCTTACCCCCGGAAATTAAGAATTAAATATATATAAGAGACACGATAGCGGCTTAGAAAGCGATCAGGAAGTTGTTTGGACTGTCTCATTCATTATCTAAAAGGATGCCCTTGTGGAACCATCCGGAGTTTCCCCAGGGGAGGCACACAAGTTTCTCCAGAAACTGGGTATCCAAAGGGGTAGTTAGAGCGGAACATCTGATGCACACGGGGGGAAAACGATGGCTGTCTCCCAGAGAACTGAAGGAAAAATATCAGCTACCGGATTCCCACTTTTTGCATATTATGCAGGCTTTGGGATTCTGCAGACATAGGGTGCGGGACTTGTCAAAAGAGGCAACTTCAAGCTCTTTTGATGAAATATTGAAATATTAGGGCACTCTTCATGATTGGTCACGCTCTCAGATCTATATAGGGCATTGTCTGGGAATTTCGCAAATGCAAAACCATCTACACTTTTTAAGAAATGGGAAAGTATCACAATGGATGCTGAGATCGGGGAGAAAAACATGGAGGGCTGGTCCAAGATTTGTCAATGTGTCATCAATGAAAGATGGCAGGAAACATATTTCAAAATAATGCACAATGCCATTTATGGTTTCAACTTCCCAGCTTCTCCCAGATTCCCGAATCTCATCACCCAGTGTCCTAAATGTAAAACACCGGCCACAGACTTCTGGCATGGCATATGGACATGCCCTCAGGTCTCTAAATTTTGGGAGACAGTACTACTATATATTAAAACACATTGGTCAGTGGATCGTGCCTTGGAACCCCAATCATTGCTGTTCCACTATATTCGCTTGCCCACAGACCAATCTGTTGGCCAAACAAAGGTTCCTCGCTTTCTTCACTCCATACTACTGGTGCCCAAAAGAGTTTTAGTGCATAATTGGCTTTCTGGTAGCATGGCAGGGATGTCCATGGTGATCTCAGAGCTGAAACTAGTACTGCGATATGAAAGGATTGAGGCAGAAAGGCAGAAAGAAAGCTCCGCCTCCAAATTCTTTGGGAAATGGAAAACTTTCCTCCACACACATTTTAGCCCTGCTGACATATCTGATTTGGTCAAGCCGTTTCAATATATCTCCTGGTATCTCACCTCCTCTCTTAGAGGCACCTTGGGTGCGCTTCAGGTACAACCTCACCTACCCCCATGTGATGTTTTCCTTCCCTTTATTTACTTACCCCCAAAATGTTTATTGGCATTTATGCCTCTGTACTGTGAAATGCTCAGAGTTTGCATTGCATACTTTTTCGGGCACATGCTGATTAAGTTAATACTATGATATCGATTTGCCTTCAATAAATAGAATCGGAAAAAAAAAAGTGAACTGCATATATTTTTCTCTTATTGTACTGAACTGGCAATAAATTGTTTGAACGCAAATAACACCAAATGTCAACTGTATGTAAATAACTGCAGAAGTGACCTGAGTAAATAGATTTCTTGTTGAACTGAAATAGGCCACTACACGCTTTCACCAGAAATTACTCCAACAGTGCAGTGGGTATATATTTGTCTTGTATTACTGAAATACGGCCCTACACTCTTTCACCAGAAGTTACTCCAACAGTGCAGTGGGTATATATTTTTCTTTTTTAACTAAAATACGTCCCTATACGCTTTCAACAGTAATTACTGCAACAGTGCAGTGAATATATATTTTTATTGTATTACTGAAATAAGGCCACTATACGCTTTCTTCAGAAATAACTGCAACAGTGCAGTGGGTATATATTTTTCTTTTGTTTACTGAAAAAGTCCCTATACGCTTTCAACAGAAATAACTGCAGAAGTGACCTGAAAATGTATTTTTCGTGTTGGACTGAAATAAGCCACTATACGCTTTCACCAGCAGTGTGTAAATATATAAATATTTTGTTTTATGAAATAAGCCCCTATACTCTTTCAACAGAAATGAATGCAACTGTGCAGTGTGTTTAAATGTTTCGCGTATTACTGAAATACCGCCCAATGCTCTTTCACCAGAAATTACTGCAAATGATTTTAGCGTAAATAACAACAAAAGTGACCTGCATTTATATTTCTTGTATTGTATTGAAATAGGCCACTAAATGATATCAGCGCACTTAACAGCAAAAGTGACCTGAGTACGTATTTATCTTTTTCCACAGATTTCAACATAGAACTTGTACCCCAATAACTAATTGCTGGAATGACAGAGAGGTATTATCATAGGCGTGAGCAGCCTATTGCATTAGGGTGTGCAGCCTAAAGCAGAAACACACACATCGTGTGCGTGTGTGTGTGTATGTGTGTGTATCTATATATATAGCCTTTATGCCATTAGCCCCCATTATCAGCCCTTATGCCTCATTAGCCCCCATTATGCCCCTCATTAGCCCCCATATGCCTTATTAGCCCCCATATGCCTCATTAGCCCCCATATTCCTCATTATCCCCCATATTCCTCGTTATCCCCCATTATGCCTCATTAGCCCCCATATGCCTCATTAGCCTCCATATACCTCATTAGCCCCCATTATGCCTCATTAGCCACCATTATGCCTCTCATTAGCCTCCATTATGCCCCCAGAAGCCTTATTTTTTTATAAAATAAAAAAATACTTACCTCTCTGCTCCTCGCTGCCCGCGATCCTCTTCCTCCTACTGTCGGCTGTGCTCTGAACTGGCTGTGCTCTGAACACAGCATGACATCACAAAGCGCCTCACGCTGTGCGCAGTCCTGCACAGCCTACAGCCGAAGACCAGGAAGCGGTAAGTACACAGCATGCACCGCTTCCTGGTCCTCCGGTACTAATGAGCGCTTCCAAAATGTTTCCTATGACTCTCCCTAGCATCTACACACCTCTCTCCCTGCCTATGAAATGATTCCTCTCACTATGCTTTTTTTTTTAACAATTAGTTTTTCTTTCACTCTCCCTAGCCTGCATACACGTCTGTCCCTGACCAATGTATGATGGTGAATGGCAGCATCTAAGATGGCCGCCATATTAATAGGGCTGTGACATCACCGGGCTGGCTGCTGATTGACTGCATGCATGGCATTATGGGTCATCCCGCCTTCCCAGAGTTCCTTGACCCATGTCCTCACACGTGTAGCCGCCATTTTAGCCGCTCGCCATTGTAGAAAATAATGCAATTCGTTACCACAAAGCGTGAGGAAATTCGCATTTATTCAGAATCAAATTTTTACTGAAATTCGGTACGAATTCAATTTCATCAGCTTCGATTCACTCATCTCTGCTATCTACCTTTTTATTATCTATCCCTCATATATATCTTCAGCGAGCCCCGGAGGATCCGGTGCAGATGGTAGTGGTAGTAGCCCAGATGAGATGTTTTGTGACGATATACTCCCTCAGGACGCTGCTCCCTGGGGATTGGTGCAGTGGAAATGTAGTATTGAAGAATAAAGCCAGAATTAAACTCAACATAGTCTTTTTTTAAATATGTGCAATATAGATCTTCAAATACATTCAGTAGCAACAGATTTCAAGTGCAAAACTTCTCTGGCGCCAGTAAGGATTATAGAGGCATGTTGGATGTCAACAATTTTAGAATTTAGGTCACACTGGGTGATGAGCATCTTAGCTGTAGTCCCTCACCTTTCAGCAGTGTCTGTAAATGTTGGTTATAGCAGTTCACCTGCTGTCTCACATCTCAAGACTTTACTTGAGGATTGGAGTAAGTTGATTTCTGTGGAGAATCTGAAACAGGAGCAGGAGCCCAAGCACGTGCTTCCTCTCCTCGATGTCTCTGGGCAGGAACTCCTCCTCCTGGCAGGAAGCAGGACCAGCCCACTCCTACCAAGAGGGGGGCATCCACATCCTTACTGGTAACAACTGCCAAATACATGAAAACCATACATAACATTATAATACAAAACTATTTACAATTGTAGTACCCCCGAGTTCTGGGGTACAATATAAGTATCATCTGTCTGTATGTCTGCCTATCTATAGAAACAGACATATTGGAATGGATTTCATCTTACTGAAACAATTTGGTTTCCAGTGTGATGATAGTTAACATCTGTACTGCAGTCATTTAAAAATGATGGTCAATTTCACTGTAATCTTTAAAGTAAGGTATAAAAATAACACTTTTATTAACACAATCATGTCTGATCCAGAGAGGCATTGATGAAGCAAAGCAACACCTCAGTAAATCCTGGAAAGCTCACACCTATGTCTCTATAACTTTGATGGTTATCACATGCTAATACTGTAATAAAAAATGTGCCGTGAAGTTTTTCTTTCTTTAGTCTTATGAAGGCTATAACCAGGTTCAGCCCCAGGTGCTTTATGTGGAGGGATAGTAAAATCCCATACATATTTTATGCAATGCCAGGAACCAGGCAGAATATCCCAAGAGGAAGCTCTGAGGAGGGCCCTGACCATGAAACAATTTAGTAAAAGCAACCTGAAGTCAGAATTTAAGTGAAGAATTGGAAAACTCACAGCATGTGCAGTGTCAACAGACAGAATTATTATTCAAGAAAATACAACAGACACACATGCATAGAAACTGAAAGAATTGCCCGTAATACGTCATACCCTACCAATGAAGGTGAAGGGTAATCACATATACAGAAGTAGAAGAGCAGAAGTCATAATTTAACTTTTTCTTTTAGACAATGTCATGACTCTAGAGTGAATTTCTGGAAATTTGTTTTGGGTCCGGTTTGGAATGAATCTGTCGGAAAATTTGATGAGGGTGGTATTTTTTTAAATCCCCACCCCTTTTAAGCTCTTTAATGCAAGGACAGCTATAGTAAATAATGTCAGTGACAATGACATATATATAATAAAGCATGTTTGATTATGTTAATAGACAGCCTATTTAAAGGGTATCTGTTAGCCCTGAAACACCCCCCAGAGTAAGCAGTAGATGTGCTGCTGTATAGGGGTATCGGAAGTGGCAGTAGGGGAAGTAGTCTGTTTGTGTCTGACGATGCCACCTGCCATGCTGAAAAACCCCTCTTGAGATGAGGTCACAGTCCAGGTAGGACTGGATCCGGTTGTCCAGGCGGTATGTATCCGTTTGCTGATTAGTTTCAGCCTGGCACAGTACTGTACATGAAAAAAATCCTCCCTCCTGGGGCTGCTGCAGCTTCTGCTACTTGTGGTAACAGAGACGGTGGAAAGTTGGTGACTCATCTGGGGGTATAGAGGGGCCTCCTGGTCAGACACAAGGGAAATCTGTGGCAGGCTGCGTAAACAGTCTATCCTAGTAATGCAGAAATGTTTCCTCCCTTTTGGCAACACAAAAACATTACCCAATTTTGCTTTGATAATGAGGGTCTAAAAGCATGGCTATACAGTAGTCTAACAATATGCCTGTTGCAATAACCCAAAGGAGGGATGGGAGGAGAGGTACTGGCTATGCTGCTGTTAGTAGTAGTCACAGTTTACAGTGGCAGTCCTCCCTCTGGCACTCCCTGGGATATGCAGTGAATGGAGCACCCTTTCATCCCTCTATACATTCCTTGGTATTGGGGCTCCTGGCTTGTGGTAGTTGGAGTACCCCTGCTGATCAGTTGACAGGGTGCTAGGCAGGTGGGTAGGTCTAGGGGCTGGTGGATTTATAGTGTAGTCAATAACTAGGCTCATTGGTTGCAACAAATAAAGTCTCTTTACTGAGTTGATGATGAGGGTTGCAGTACCTGTAGCAGCAATAGCATAATTCAGAGATATTTTGCAGGAAGTATTTTTTGCAGATTTAAGATCTGGATGTCCAATCCGTGCCAAAGTGTGGCAAGTGCATGAGCAATATTCCCTCTCCACAGGAGCAAAGTCCCTTGCCATATACGGGCTGTACCTCACTGATGTTATCTTGCATGGCCTTGATGTGGCATTAGACCTTCTAAGATGTCTTGTCTCCTTTTTTCAGGAGTACTCTGGTCTGAAAGTTTTTTCCTAGACAGGTAAAGCATCAGTGATAAAGGATCTCTGAGGTGGAGGCCTGATCTGCAGACACCCTCTCACACCCTTTCTGCAGCCCTGGGGTGGACTGTGGTCCATCACTGTGGCAACCTAACCACTTACAGTGTTAACCATGTAACTGTCTATACATTTTTGCAATTTTCACAATGCATAGAAAATTAAACACCTATAAAACAGATAGAACCCTGTAGTACTTCCAAGAAACACCTAACCAATCAGAACTCCTAAATATTCCCCCAGGTAATGTATAATTACAATAAAAAAAAATCTATAAATTGTTATCAAACAATTAGCCATTATAAAAAAACTGTAATATTATTGCAAGACAGATGTATGCACTAAATACTGGTTATAATACTCTAAAAATGTTTAATTTTAGATGGAACATGATTAAATTATTCAATAACAGTTAATCAGTAGTTATATAGAAACCTCAATTAAATGGTATAGAATTAATTATAAGCAATATATTAACAATTCATGTGCATTATTGCAATTAGAAAGAGTATAACTAAGATAACTAAAGATAAAGGCGAAAAAATGTTACATTATTTTAAGCAATATTTTGGTTTTGTACAATTTTTGAGTTAAAAAAGGAAAGGAATACCTTAAAAAAGTATGGGAACCCAAGGAGGTTTGAGTGCTCAGATAACTCTGACCACGGTCTTATAACTTGAATATCCTGTTAGGGTTAAGGCTTTTTTACAATCATCATTAGGAAAGGCCAGGTGAT
Organism: Bufo gargarizans; assembly: GCF_014858855.1. Taxonomy (NCBI): domain Eukaryota; kingdom Metazoa; phylum Chordata; class Amphibia; order Anura; family Bufonidae; genus Bufo; species Bufo gargarizans. The sequence goes on along the minus strand of NC_058080.1, from coordinate 127,936,870 downwards.
GCAAATTTCAAAACTTTATAAATACCCAGACTCCTCTAACCTTGACCCAAAAACAGCAGCCATGGGTTCTTTTAAGCAGCTGCCTAGCACTCTGAAAATGAAAATGGTTGAGGCCCACAAAGCAGGAGAAGGCTATAAGAAGAAAGCAAAGCGGTTTCAGGTTGCCATTTCCTCAGTGCGAAATTTAATTAAGAAATAATAAATGACCTCCACAGTTTTTAAATGAACTCTACAGGGAGGTTGTTCCAAACATCTTGGAGAACTAACCACAGATCTTCTGTGGATGAAGGCTTGTTCAAATCCTTCTGTCTCTTCATGTAATGCCAGACAGACTTGATGATGTTGAGATCAGGGCTCCTTGTTCTTCTTTGCACTGACAATAGTTCATAATGACACTGACTATATGTTTAGGGTTGTTGTCCTACTACAGAATAAATTTGAAGCCAATCAGATGCCTCCCTGATGGTATTGTATGATAGATAAGTATCTGCATCTGTATTTCTCTGCATTGAGTGCACTATTAATCCCGAAGAAATCCTAAACCCTTTTGCTGAAATGCAGCCCCAAACTTGAAAGGAGTCTCCACCATGCTTCACTGTTGCCTGCAGACACTCATTATTGTTCCGCTCTCCAGCCCCTCAGAGAACACACTGCCTTCTGTTACAGCCAAATATTTTAAATTTTTAATCATTACTACAGAGCACCTGCCAATATTTTGTGCACCCCAGTTCCTATGTTTTTGTGCATAATGGAGTCACTTGGCCTTGTTTCCACATTAGAATTATGACTTTTTAGCTGCAGTTCTTCCACAATGACCACTTCTGGCCAGATTTCTCTGAACAGTAGACAGGTGATTTTGGATTCCACTGGCTTCTTCCAGTTCTGATCTGATAGCATTGCTGGACATCTTCTGATTCTGAAGGGAAGTAGGCATGATCTGTCTTTCATTAGGTTTTCAACAAATGGAGTTGGGTATTTGGTCAATATTAATGGTGTCCTCAAAGCATAGAAGTACAGACAGATATGTATCCATCATGCAGTACCATCAGGGAGACTCCAAATTTATTTTGCAGCAGGAAAATGACCCTAAACATACGTACAACCAATGTCATTAAGAACTATCTTCAGCATAAAGAACAAGGAGTCCTTGAAGAGAATACATGGTACCCACAGAGCCCCGATCTTACCTTCATCGAGTCTGTCTGGGATTATATAGAGAGACAGAAACGTATGAGCAAGACTATGTCCACAGAAGATTTTTCTGTGAAGATCTTTAGAAGATGAGCAAGTGTACCTAGAAGAATCCATGCTGATTTGAAGGCACAGTATGGTAACACCAAATATTGATTTAACTTATATTTTTAGTTTATGCGCTGTATTTTAATTGATAAAAAATAAACCATTAACACTATATATGGTACATATTTTTTATTTATTTTGTTATACGTCTTTATTTCCAGAAATGCCACCTTTCTTTTTCTTGGGTTGTGTCAAATTTTGCAATTCATGGCAATTTACTTGAATGTGTATAGCTTGCAATATCAGACTCTGCCACTGGATGAGAGTGGCTTTCTTTAGGGAACCATTTGGCCCCTTTTTCTAATGGTAATCGCTGAGAATGTGATTTTGTTTAGTTTTTTTTTGCTATACTTCTTTGTTAACCTCTACTCTCTTGATCGTGTAAACACAGACTGAAAGAATATTCTTAGAGAATTTCTAGGTAGTTTAGTTTTCTCAAGGGAAATTGTCAGATATGTTTTGCTCGCACGGTAAAAAGATTCATTCTATTGTCCCCTTCGGCTGGAAAATGGAAAATGACACATATGTCAGTGACATCATAGCCTTTGCCTTCATGATACTGTTTGTACACATTGAAGGTATTTACCTAAGGGCAACTTTTATAGTAAGGTCAGAAATTTCTCTGCCTGAAACATCTTTATATAATAAAAACAGTTTTTTCAGGGTGTGTGTTGTCTCTCACAAACACTATAATCATCGTCTAACAATACATCTCTATGCAATCAGCCTGCAAAAAGGTGCATATCTGCATTCTGTTGAGTAATTGTGGATGACGGCAGATATTTCTCAGTGAAAAGATGAATCACAGAAATATTGTTACACTCTCCAGAGGTCCTTGTGTTGTGGGTGTTTTTGTGTCGATTTATTATCCGATACTATCTACACAAACACAGTACAACTCTGGGAAATTATTGATAATGGATCTACATGTACACTTTAACCTTTCTGAAAATACATTTGGATGACAGATATATAGAGGCGGTAGATAGATAGATAGATAGATAGATAGATAGATAGATAGATAGATAGATGAATAGATAGGAGATAGAGAGAGGTAGACAGATATGAGTTTGATAGACAGATAGATAGATAAACAGAAAGATAGATTAATAAATACTATAGAAAGATAAATAAATTGAATATTAATAGTATTCAGTGTTTCAGACATTCAGAACAAAGGGGGTCACTTACAATTAACAATACGGCTATATTAGGCATATGTCTGGCACAGATTGCGGTGCAAAGGTTAGTTGCGCCACAATCTGCGACTTTTCCCTGCTCACACCAGGTCTAAAAAAGTGGGTTTGATATGGGCAGGAAAGGGCCGTCAGTCCTCATTCATCATTTTCTACGCCTATTTTAGAAAATGGTCTACATGTAAGAGAGCTAGAAAGCTGTCTTACATTTAGAACTGGCGCTGGATACGCCAACGTTATGAAGAGGCCGGTGTCTCAACATAACTTTGGCGGATCCACCGTCAGCACATGGGCTTATTAAGACCGAAGGGTCCATAGGAAGGCAACTACTAGAATTCAGGGAAAGTGTAGTTCATATTATCAATAAATAGTGCCCATTTTATTTTTATTTTTATTTTTTTAGGCTCAGTTCACATGTTTAACTGTTGGGTTATTTTTGCAGTGTAGTAACACATACCGATCAGACGGAGGCAAAAAGGACTCACTATTGGCTTCAGTCTGTCTAATGTAACCCTATGTACATCGAGAGCTTGCCCTAGGTGCACACTAAACATATTGCAAAGGTCATGTGAACCCAGCCACTGTGGTGAGCTAATTACTGTCATTCACCCTACTTGAAAATACAGTGGTATCTACATCACAAGGGTTTTGTTTACCTTGCCTTAGTTTGAAGTGACACAATATGACTTGTGGAAACCATAAAGGGGTACCCAAAATAAGTAACCCTTACCCCTGTCTTAAAATTAAAAAAAAAATTACATACTCACCCGTTTCTCCAGTACCGTTCTCTGCAGTGTTGGTACTCCCATTACTACTTGTTTTCAAACAGCTGCAGTGTCATGCCTGCATAAGACATAAAGAAACATAGAATGTGTCGGCAGATAAGAACCATTTGGCTCATCTAGTCTGCCCAATATACTGAATACTATGAATAGCCCCTGGCCCTATCTTATATGAAGGCTGGCCTTATGCCTATCCCATGCATGCTTAAACTCCTTCACTGTATTTGCAGCTACCACTTCTGCAGGAAGGCTATTCCATGCATCCACTACTCTAACATAGTAACATAGTACATAAGGCCGAAAAAAGACATTTGTCCATCCAGTTCGGCCTGTCATCCTGCAAGTTGATCCAGAGGAAGGCAAAAAAGCCCTGTGAGGTAGAAGCCAATTTTCCTCACTTTAGGGGAATAAAAATTCCTTCCCGACTTCAATCAGGCAATCAGAATAAATCCCTGGATCAACGACCCCTCTCTAGTATCTATAGCCTGCAATACCGTTACGTTCCAGAAATACATCCAGGCTCCTCTTGAATTCCTTTATTGTACTCACCATCACCACCTCCTCCGGCAGAGAGTTCCATAGTCTCACTGCTCTTACCGTAAAGAATCCTCTTCTATGTTTGTGTACAAACCTTCTTTCTTCCAGACGCAGAGGATGTCCCCTCGTCACAGTCACAGTCCTGGGAATGAATAGATGATGGGAGAGATCTCTGTACTGACCCCTGATATATTTATACATATTAATTAGATCTCCTCTCAGTCGTCTTTTTTCTAAAGTGAATAACCCTAATTTTGATAATCTTTCAGGGTACTGTAGTTGCCCCATTCCAGTTATTACTTTAGTTGCCCTCCTCTGGACCCTCTCCAGCTCTGCTATGTCTGCCTTGTTCACAGGAGCCCAGAACTGTACACAGTACTCCATGTGTGGTCTGACTAGTGATTTGTAAAGTGGTAGGACTATGTTCTCATCACGGGCATCTATGCCCCTTTTGATGCACCCCATTATCTTATTGGCCTTGGCAGCAGCTGCCTGACACTGGTTTTTGCAGCTTAGTTTGCTGTTTATTAAAATTCCTAGATCTTTTTCCATGTCAGTGTTACCGAGTGTTTTACCATTTAATAAGTACGGATGACTTGCATTATTCCTTCCCATGTGCATAACTTTACATTTGTCAGTGTTAAACCTCATCTGCCACTTCTCTGCCCAAGCCTCCAATCTATCCAGATCCCTCTGTAGTAGTATACTGTCCTTTTCACTGTACACAGTTTGGTGTCATCTGCGAAAATTGATATTTTACTATGCAAGCCTTCTACAAGATCATTAATAAATATATTGAAGAGAATAGGGCCTAATACTGACCCCTGAGGTACTCCACTAGTGACAGTGACCCAATCTGAGTATTTACCATTAATAACCACCCTCTGTTTTCTATCATTGAGCCAGTTACTTACCCACATACAGACGTTTTCTCCCAGTCCGAGCATTCTCATTTTATATACTAACCTTTTATGTGGTACAGTGTCAAATGCTTTGGAGAAGTCCAGATACACGACATCCATTGATTCGCCGCTGTCAAGTCTAGAACTTACCTCCTCATAGAAACTGATTAAATTTGTTTGACATGATCGATCCCTCCCAAAGCCATGCTGATATGGCGTTATTTGCTTATTTCCGTTAAGATGCTCTAACATAGCATCTCTCAGTAAAAAACCTTCAAACTGTTTACCCACAACAGATGTTAAACTTACCGGCCTATAGTTTCCAGGCTCTGTTTTTGGACCCTTTTTGAATATTGGCACCACATTTGCCATGCGCCAATCCTGTGGGACATTCCCTGTCAGTATAGAATCTGCAAATATCAGAAATAAGGGTCTGGCTATGACATTACTTAATTCCCTTAGGATACGGGGGTGTATGCCATCCGGTCCTGGCAATTTGTCTATTTTAATCTTTTTAAGTCGCTGTTGCACTTCTTCCTGGATCAGTCAGGACACTTTTAATGGGGAATTTATTTCAACATTCGGCATGTCATCTGACAGTTTATTTTCCTCAGTGAATACATTGGAGAAAAAAATATTTAACAGCTTTTCTTTCTCCTCGTCGCTCTCTGCGACCCCCCCCCCCCCCCCTCATTACTCTTTAACGGGCCGACACCTTCAGATTTATACTTTTTAACATTTATATAATTGAAGAACATTTTAGGGTTAGTTTTACTCTCTTTGGCAATTAATCTCTCAGTCTCTAGTTTGGCAGCTTTTATTTGTTTTTTACATGTTCTATTTTTTTTCCTTATAGTTTTCCAGTGCTTCCATGCTACCCACCTGTTTTAGTGTTTTATATGCTTTCTTTTTGTCATTTATTGCTTTCTTTACAGTTCTGTTTATCCACATTGGTTTCTTTTTGTTCCTTAACCTTTTATTCCCATACGGTATGTACCTCTCACAATGAGATTTTAGGATGCTTTTAAAGATATCTCATTTTGTGGCTGTATTTTTATTTGTGAGGACTTTATCCCATTTAGTTAGGCCTATGGCCTCTCTTAGTTGGCTAAATTTAGCTTTTTTGAAGTTTGGTATTTTTGTTCCTCCCTGTAGAAACGCTCTTTTGAATGATAATTGGAAGGTTATTACTTTGTGGTCACTATTTCCCAGGTGTCCCCCAACCTGCACGTCTGTTGTTCTGTCAGGCCTATTGGTTAATACTAAGTCCAGTATGGCCGTCCCTCTAGTCGGGTCCTGAACCAGTTGGGAGAGGTAATTGTCTTTGGTAATTGCCAAGAACCTGTTTCCTTTATGAGATATACAAGTTTCAGTTTCCCAGTCTATATCTGGGTAGTTGAAGTCCCCCATAATAACCACCTCGGTATGATTTGCCGCGTCATCTTCCTGATATTACTTTTAAACCTTTGCCCCTAAGTTAAAACTATGTCCTCTTGTAGCAGTTTTTCTTCTTTTAAATATTCTCTTCTCTTTTACCTTGTTGATTCCCTTTATGTATTTAAAAGTTTCTTCCAAGCTATGCATGTTAAGGTCCTTTAATCTTTCCTGGTAAGTTTTATCCTGCAATCCATGTACTAGTTTAGTAGCTCTTCTCTGAACTCTCTCCAAAGCATCAATGTCCTTCTGGAGATATGGTCTCCAGTACTGAGCACAATACTCCAAATGAGGTCTCACTAGTGCTCTGTAGAGCGGCATGAGCACCTCCCTCTTTCTACTGGTAATTCCTCTCCCTGTACACCCAAGCATTCTGCTAGCATTTCCTGCTGCTCTATGACATTGCCTGCCTACCTTTAAGTCTTCTGAAATAATGACCGCTAAATCCCTTTCCTTAGATACTGAGGATAGGACTGTATCACTGATTTTATATTCTGCTCTTGGGTTTTTACACCCCAGGTGCATTATCTTGCACTTATCAACATTAAATTTTAGTTGCCAGATTTTTGACCATTCCTCTAGTTTTCCTAAATCCTTTTCCATTTGGTGTAACCCTCCAGGAACATCAACCCTGTTACAAATCTTTGTGTCATCAGCAAAAAGACACACCTTACCATCGAGGCCTTCTGCAATTTCGCTGATAAAGATATTAAACAATATGGGTCCCAGAACAGATCTTTGAGGTACCCCACTGGTAACAAGACCATGGTCTGAATATACTCCATTGACTACAACCCTCTGTTGTCTGTCCCTCAGCCACTGCCTAATCCATTCAACAATATGGGAGTCCAAGCCCAAAGACTCTAATTTATTGATAACCCTTCTATGTGGGACAGTATCAAAAGCCTTACTAAAGTCTAGATAAGCGATGTCTACTGCACCTCCGCCATCTATTATTTTAGTCACCCAATCAAAAAAATCTATAAGATTAGTTTGACATGATCTCCCTGAAGTAAACCCATGCTGATTTTCATCTTTCCATCCATGGGATTTTAGTGTTCCACAATCCTCTCCTTGAGTATGGTTTCCCTTAATTTCCCCACTATTGATGTCAGGCTTACTGGACTATAGCTGCCCGATTCCTTCCTAGTACCTTTCCCTAATGCAATTTTCTGTTGCCTTCAAGAGTGCCACTTTTAAGTAGTCCCATTTCTCCTGGACTTCGTTGAAATGGTTCCAATGTGATAGGGACTCGTATATCACTAATCTAATTTTAGAAAAGTAAATTCTTCTAAAATCTAAAACTTTTGTTTCTGTGTGGTGTGAATCAGTCACTGTACTTGTAGTAAACCACACTGACTGGTGATCACTAGATCCCAAGCTTTCCCCTACAGTAATATCAGATACCAAATTCCCATTTGTGAATACTAAATCTAAAATGGCCTCCTTCCGGGTTGGCTCCTCAACTACTTGCTGTAGAGATAATCCCAGTAGGGAATTTAGAATATCTGTACTCCTGGCAGAACTAGCTATTTTGGTTTTCCAGTTTACATCAGGAAGATTAAAGTCTCCCATAATGATAACTTCCCCCTTCAATGTCATTTTAGCTATTTCCTTAACTAGTAGATCATCTAATTATTTGACTTGGCTAGGTGGTCTATATATTACACCTACACGAGTTACCTTATGATTATTAAGCTGCAAGGTAACCCAAACTGACTCTACATTGGTCTCGCTAACTTGTATTAAATTAGATTTTATGCTATCTTTCACATACAGGGCAACCCCTCCCCCTTCTTGCCTTCTCTGTCTTTCCTATATAGAGAGAACCCTGGTATTGTTATATCCCAGTCATTACTTCCATTGAACCATGTCTCAGTAACAGCCACTAAATCTATATTTTCAGATGCCATTATAGGCTCAAGTTCATTTATCTTATTCCCTAAACTGCGAGCATTTGTAGACAAGACTCTGAGCTTGTCATTTCTTAACCTATGTGCTACTGGCATCTTCTGGCATTGTTCCGGGGGGGAACAGTCGGACTGCTGGATTGTCACTCTTTTGCCCCCCTTTCCTAGTTTAAATGATCCTTAGCAAATACTTTGAACTGTTCACTGAGGACATTCATTCCCTTGAGAGAAAGATGCAAACCATCTTTCTTGTACAGTTCTTTTCCATTCCAAAGAGAGCTAACATGAGACACAAAGCCAAACCCTTGGTTCAGACACCATTCACCAAGCCATACATCTAATTCCTTATTGCTCATCTTCCTGTCATGCTGAAGGTTATGCGCAGGCAAAACTGCAGAGAATGAAACAGTTTATGCAACCTCTCGAATATCATTTCCAAGTGTGTGAAAAGCTTCCTTCACCTTTGAAACCTCATTGCAAGCCAGATCATTTGTCCCAAGATGGACAATGACATCCACCTCCCTTTCCTGCTTTGCTTGCCTAACAATATTAAGGATACGTCTTCTATCCCTGCCAGCGGTAGCACCAGGGAGACATCTCACAACACCATTTTCCTCAAACTTCACACCTCTTATGATGGAATCGCCCACCAACAGCTGCTTACTATCAGTCCTCACCTTCTCCTTTTTGTCTTTGGCTGCAGTCTTGCATACTTTAGGCATGGGAGATGATTGTTTCTCACCCACTGTGCTTGAGCCATCCTCTATGTTGCTCTTGCACTCTGAAAGTGCTACAAATGAATTATGGAGAGCCACAGACTGTGGGACATGTCTTCTATCCACCACTCTAAGTCTACCAGAACCTGCAGTAACCCATCTTCCATTTCTAGGGGGCCTCTGTGGCAGTGGCATTGCAACGTTCTCAGCATGAGTTTGTTTAACGGTTAATTTACAAATCTCATATTTCAAAAATGCAATTTCCTGCTGCATTATGGAGAGCTATCTACAGATCAGACAGCATCCAAACCTGAAGAGTGGAACCTGAAATAAAAGCACAACACTTCCTACACAGAACCAGGTCTGCCATTTTAAAGAGGGGAAAGATTTTAAACAAACAAATTTAACTTTTTTTTAGATTGTATCCACCTCCAGATTGCCTCCTGAGCATCTCCAATGCACTTATTAAAATCAGCACTTGAAAAATCAGCAAACTAATACTATGTGGCTATATATACACACACTTCCACAAAAGCTCCTCCCCCAACAATAAATTTAACATCTTAATCAGCTATGCTCATTTGCAATCAAACAATAGTGATAACCTGTCTAACAAATTCCTTACCTGTTTTGAAACACAGTGTCTGAGTATCCGCTAGAAACACCGCTGAAGTTCTGCTGTTTTGAAACACAGTGTCTGAGTATCCACCAGAAACACCGCTAAAGTTCTGCTACAGTGGATGAGCTTTAAGTTAGTCTAAGTTAGTCTCCTGAATATCTCCAATGCACTTATAAAAATCAGCACTTGAAAAATCAGCAAGCTGACCACTGCAGCCAATAACCGTCCTGAACTGTAGACTGCTGAAGACAGTGAGTGGCTGCAGTGATCACGTGTTGTATCCAGGCATGCCACTGCTGCTCACTGAAAACAAGCAGTGATGGGAGTACCAACACTGCAGAGAATGGCGGCGGAGAAACAGTATGTAATATACTTTTATTTTAAGACATTGTAGGGGTTGTCCAAGATTTTTAATCATTTCAGACAACCCCTTTAAAGAGGTATTCCCATCTGGGATATTTATAGCACATTGATAGGATATGCCATAAAAGGTACCTCAAAGTAAATCAATAGGCAGCCACACATGCGAGACTACCTTCTAATCATCACTAGTGATGAGCGCCAGGTGCCATATTCGATTTCGACGAAATTCGCGAATATTCGATAGAATATTCGTTTTATATTCGTCTAAATCGAATATTCGTCATTATTCTTGTTATCGTGATTAATATGCGATTTAAATAATCGTGTATTGCGATTTTAACTTAAAGGCTACTCTCCTATTGAAATAGCAATGCGATTAATTTAAGTTATAATAATCAAATTTCGATTTTAACTTAAAGGCTACTCTCCTATTGAAATAGCAATGCGATTAATTCAAGTTATAATAATCGAATTTCAATTTTAACTTAGCACTGCTATATTCCATATTCGTTAATTCTAGCCTAATATGGAATATAGCAGTGCTAAGTTAAAATTGAAATTCGATTATTATAACTTGAATTAATCGAATTGCTATTTCAACTTGGACCTGATTTACTATGGTTGGCTTGGTAGAATTAGCGAATATGACGAATGTATTCGTCATATTCCACAAAACGAATATAACGAATGTACTCGTCATATTCCACAAAACGAAGATAACGAAGTATTCTGCATCTTCGTTTTAGCTACCTATTCATCAACTTCGCTAATTCTAGCAATCATATAGGAAAGTTTACTATAGAGACAGCTAAGTTTAATTCGCTATGCGATTATATGACTGCTTTAAAAAAAAAAATTATACAATAATTATAATACCTGATAATTATTATAATTATTCTATTTATAAAAAAAAAGCAAAGTAATATAATCGCATAGCGAATTAAACTTAGCTGTCTAGAATTAACGAATATGGAATATAGCAGTGCTAAGTTAAAATCGAAATTTGATTATTATAACTTGAATTAATCGCATTGCTATTTCATTAGGAGAGTAGCCTTTAAGTTAAAATCGAAATTCGATTATTATAACTTGAAATAATCGAATTGCGATTTCAACGTAATTCTCAAATCCGACAGTACATTCTAGTATATGGAGACGTTCCCATGGTGATGGGGATGCTCCATGAGCACGGAAGTTGGCAGAAGCGGCAACGGGCGCTGACTGGAGCAGCTAAGAAGCCAGGAATCCAAAGGAAAGGTAAGAACAACTTTAGGGAAGTGGGAAAGAAAAAAATCTAACAAACTAATATTCGAAATATCGAATTTATATCACTATATTCTAAATATTCGCGAATTAGCGAAGTGCCGATATTCGCGAAAAAAAAATCGATATTCGAATATTCACGCTCAACACTAATCATCACTATGGGACTTCTGGAAATATGGGAACACAGCTTGTTCTACATCCACTGCTGTAGGACTTCAGAAAGCTTCATTCGCTATTTTTGCTCGCTGGCAGGCTGGAGATGTGATTTTTTTAACCCCTAACAGGTATATTAGATGCTGTTTTGATAACAGCGTCTAATATACCTGTTACCTGGTCCTCTGGTGGTCCCTTTTGTTTGGATCGACCACCAAACACCACTACACTACACTACACCCCCCCCTGTCACTTATTAACCCTTTATGAACCACTGATCACCCCTGATCACCCCATACAGACTCCCTGATCACCCCCTGTCATTGATCACCCCCCTGTAACGCTCCATTCAGACGTCCGTATGATTTTTATGGATCCACGGATACATGGATCGGATCCGCAAAACGCATACGGACGTCTGAATGGAGCCTTACAGGGGGGTGATCAATGACAAGGGGGGGATCACCCATATAGACTTCCTGATCACTTCCCTGTCATTGATCACCCCCCTGTCATTGATCACCCCCCTGTAAGGCTCCATTCAGAGGTCCGTATGATTTTTACGGATCCACGGATACATGGATCGGATCCGCAAAACACATACGGACGTCTGAATGGAGCCTTACAGGGGGGTGATCAATGACAAGGGGGTGATCACGCATATAGACTTCCTGATCACTTCCCTGTCATTGATCACCCCCCTGTCATTGATCACCCCCCTGTAAGGCTCCATTCAGACGTCCGTATTATTTTTACGGATCCATGGATCCATGGATCGGATCTGCAAAACACATACGGACGTCTGAATGGAGCCTTACAGGGGGGTGATCAATGACAGGGGGGTGATCACCTCATATACACTCTCTGATCACCCCCTGTCATTGATCACCCCCCTGTCATTGATCACCCCCCTGTAAGGCTCCATTCAGACGTCCGTATGATTTTTACGGATCCATGGATACATTGATCGGATCCGCAAAACACATACGGACGTCTGAATGGAGCCTTACAGGGGGGTGATCAATGACAGGGGGGTGATCACCTCATATACACTCCCTGATCACCCCCTGTCATTGATCACCCCCCTGTAAGGCTCCATTCAGACGTCCGTATGTGTTTTGCGGATCCGATCCATGTATCCATGGATCCGTAAAAACCATACGGACGTTTGAATGGAGCCTTACAGGGGGGTGATCAATGACAGGGGGTGATCAGGGAGTGTATATGAGGTGATCACCCCCCTGTCATTGATCACCCCCCTGTAAGGCTCCATTCAGACATCCGTATGTGTTTTGCGGATACGATCCATGTATCCGTGGATCCATAAAAATCATACGGACGTCTGAATGGAGCCTTACAGGGGGGTGATCAATGACAGGGGGGTGATCAGGGAGTCTGTATGGGGTGATCACCCCCCTGTCATTGATCACCCCCCTGTAAGGCTCCATTCAGACATTTTTTTGGCCCAAGTTAGCGGAAATATATATTTTTTTGTTTTTGTTTTTTCTTACAAAGTCTCATATTCCACTAACTTGTGTCAAAAAATAAAATCTCACATGAACTCACCATACCCCTCCCGGAATCCAAATGCGTAACATTTTTTAGACATTTATATTCCAGACTTCTTCTCACGCTTTAGGGCCCCTAAAAAGCCAGGGCAGTATAAATACCCCACATGTGACCCCATTTCGGAAAGAAGACACCCCAAGGTATTCCGTGAGGGGAATATTGAGTCCATGAAAGTTTGAAATTTTTGTCCCAAGTTAGCGGAAAGTGAGACTTTGTGAGAAAAAACAAAAAAAAAAACAATTTCCGCTAACTTATGCAAAAAAACTAAAATTCTATGAACTCGCCATGCCCCTCATTGAATACCTTGGGGTGTCTTCTTTCCAAAGTGGGGTCACATGTGGGGTATTTATACTGCCTTGGCTTTTTAGGGGCCCAAAAGCGTGAGAAGAAGTCTGGGATCCAAATGTCTAAAAATGCCCTCCTAAAAGGAATTTGGGCCGCTTTGCGCATCTAGTCTGCAAAAAAGTGTCACACATGTGGTATCGCCGTACTCGGGAGAAGTTGGGGAATGTGTTTTGGGGTGTCATTTTACATATACCCATGCTGGGTGAGATAAATATCTTGGTCAAATGCCAACTTTGTATAAAAAAATGGGAAAAGTTGTCTTTTGCCGAGATATTTCTCTCACCCAGCATGGGTATATGTAAAATGACACCCCAAAACACAATCCCCAACTTCTCCCGAGTACGGCGATACCAGATGTGTGACACACTTTTTTGCAGCCTAGGTGGGCAAAGGGGCACACATTCCAAAGTGCACCTTTCAGATTTCACCGGTCATTTTTTACAGATTTTGATTGCAAACTTCTTCTCACACATCTGGGCCCCTAGAATGCCAGGGCAGTATAACTACCCCACAAGTGACCCCGTTTTGGAAAGAAGACACCCCAAGGTATTTTGTGATGGGCATAGTGAGTTCATGGAAGTTTTTATTTTTTGTCACAAGTTAGTGGAATATGAGACTTTGTAAGAAAAAAAAAAAATCATCATTTTCCGCTAACTTGTGACAAAAAATAAACAATTCTAGGAACTCGCCATGCCCCTCACGGAATACTTTGGGGTGTCTTCTTTCCAAAATGGGGTCACTTGTGGCGTAGTTATACTGCCCTGGCATTCTAGGGGCCCAAATGTGTGAGAAGTACTTTGCAATCAAAATGTGTAAAAAATGGCCTGCGAAATCCGAAAGGTGCACTTTGGAATATGTGCCCCTTTGCCCACCTAGGCTGCAAAAAAGTGTCACACATCTGGTATCGCCGTACTCAGGAGAAGTTGGGGAATGTGTTTTGGGGTGTCATTTTACATATACCCATGCTGGGTGAGAGAAATATCTCGGCAAAAGACAACTTTTCCCATTTTTTTATACAAAGTTGGCATTTGACCAAGATATTTATCTCACCCAGCATGGGTATATGTAAAATGACACCCCAAAACACATTCCCCAACTTCTCCTGAGTACGGCGATACCACATGTGTGACACTTTTTTGCAGCCTAGGTGGGCAAAGGGGCACACATTCCAAAGTGCACCTTTCGGATTTCACCGGTCATTTTTTACAGATTTTGATTGCAAACTTCTTCTCACACATCTGGGCTCCTAGAATGCCAGGGCAGTATAACTATGCCACAAGTGACCCCATTTTGGAAAGAAGACACCCCAAGGTATTTTGTGATGGGCATAGTGAGTTCATGGAAGTTTTTATTTTTTGTCACAAGTTAGTGGAATATGAGACTTTGTAAGAAAAAAAAAAAATCATCATTTTCCGCTAACTTGTGACAAAAAATAAAAAGTTATATGAACTCACTATGCCCATCAGCGAATACCTTAGGGTGTCTACTTTCCGAAATGGGGTCATTTGTGGGGTGTTTGTACTGTCTGGGCATTGTAGAACCTCAGGAAACATGACAGGTGCTCAGAAAGTCAGAGCTGCTTCAAAAAGCGGAAATTCAAATTTTTGTACCATAGTTTGTAAATGCTATAACTAGAGTTGAGCGAACACCTGGATGTTCGGGTTCGAGAAGTTCGGCCGAACATCCCGGAAATGTTCGGGTTCGGGATCCGAACCCGATCCGAACTTCGTCCCGAACCCGAACCCCATTGAAGTCAATGGGGACCCGAACTTTTCGGCACTAAAAAGGCTGTAAAACAGCCCAGGAAAGAGCTAGAGGGCTGCAAAAGGCAGCAACATGTAGGTAAATCCCCTGCAAACAAATGTGGATAGGGAAATGAATTAAATTAAAAATTAAATAAATAAAAATTAACCAAAATCAATTGGAGAGAGGTTCCATAGCAGAGAATCTGGCTTCCCGTCACCCACCACTGGAACAGTCCATTCTCAGATATTTAGGCCCCGGCACCCAGGCAGAGGAGAGAGGTCCCGTAACAGAGAATCTGTCTTCATGTCAGCAGAGAATTAGTCTGCATGTCATAGCAGAGAATGAGGCTTCACGTCAGCCACCACTGCAACAGTCCATTGGCATATATTTAGGCCCAGCACCCAGGCAGAGGAGGGAGGTCCCGTAACAGAGAATCTGTCTTCATGTCAGCAGAGAATTAGTCTGCATGTCATAGCAGAGAATGAGGCTTCACGTCAGCCACCACTGCAACAGTCCATTGGCATATATTTAGGCCCAGCACACACACAGGCAGAGGAGAGAGGTCCCGTAACAGAGAATCTGGCTTCATGTCAGCAGAGAATCAGTCTGCATGTCATAGCAGAGAATGAGGCTTCACGTCAGCCACCACTGCAACAGTCCATTGGCATATATTTAGGCCCAGCACACACACAGGCAGAGGAGAGAGGTCCCGTAACAGAGGATCTGGCTTCATGTCAGCAGAGAATCAGTCTGCATGTCATAGCAGAGAATCAGGCTTCACGTCAGCCACCACTGCAACAGTCCATTGTCATAAATTTAGGCCCAGCACCCAGGCAGAGGAGAGAGGTCCCGTAACAGACAATCTGGCTTCATGTCAGCAGAGAATTAGTCTGCATGTCATAGCAGAGAATGAGGCTTCACGTCAGCCACCACTGCAACAGTCCATTGGCATATATTTAGGCCTAGCACACAGGCAGAGGAGAGAGGTCCCGTAACAGACAATCTGGCTTCATGTCAGCAGAGAATCAGTCTGCATGTCATAGCAGAGAATGAGGCTTCACGTCACCCACCACTGCAACAGTCCATTGGCATATATTTAGGCCTAGCACACAGGCAGAGCAGAGAGGTCCCGTAACAGACAATCTGGCTTCATGACAGCAGAGAATCAGTCTGCATGTCATAGCAGAGAATGAGGCTTCACGTCACCCACCACTGCAACAGTCCATTGGCATATATTTAGGCCTAGCACACAGGCAGAGCAGAGAGGTCCCGTAACAGACAATCTGGCTTCATGACAGCAGAGAATCAGTCTGCATGTCATAGCAGAGAATGAGGCTTCACGTCACCCACCACTGCAACAGTCCATTGGCATATATTTAGGCCTAGCACACAGGCAGAGCAGAGAGGTCCCGTAACAGACGATCTGGCTTCATGTCAGCAGAGAATCAGTCTGCATGTCATAGCAGAGAATGAGGCTTCACGTCAGCCACCACTGCAACAGTCCATTGGCATATATTTAGGCCCAGCACCCAGGCAGAGGAGGGAGGTCCCGTAACAGAGAATCTGTCTTCATGTCAGCAGAGAATTAGTCTGCATGTCATAGCAGAGAATGAGGCTTCACGTCAGCCACCACTGCAACAGTCCATTGGCATATATTTAGGCCCAGCACACACACAGGCAGAGGAGAGAGGTCCCGTAACAGAGAATCTGTCTTCATGTCAGCAGAGAATTAGTCTGCATGTCATAGCAGAGAATGAGGCTTCACGTCAGCCACCACTGCAACAGTCCATTGGCATATATTTAGGCCTAGCACACAGGCAGAGGAGAGAGGTCCCGTAACAGACAATCTGGCTTCATGTCAGCAGAGAATCAGTCTGCATGTCATAGCAGAGAATGAGGCTTCACGTCACCCACCACTGCAACAGTCCATTGGCATATATTTAGGCCTAGCACACAGGCAGAGCAGAGAGGTCCCGTAACAGACAATCTGGCTTCATGTACAGCAGAGAATCAGTCTGCATGTCATAGCAGAGAATGAGGCTTCACGTCAGCCACCACTGCAACAGTCCATTGGCATATATTTAGGCCTAGCACACAGGCAGAGGAGAGAGGTCCCGTAACAGACAATCTGGCTTCATGTCAGCAGAGAATCAGTCTGCATGTCATAGCAGAGAATGAGGCTTCACGTCACCCACCACTGCAACAGTCCATTGGCATATATTTAGGCCTAGCACACAGGCAGAGCAGAGAGGTCCCGTAACAGACGATCTGGCTTCATGTCAGCAGAGAATCAGTCTGCATGTCATAGCAGAGAATGAGGCTTCACGTCAGCCACCACTGCAACAGTCCATTGGCATATATTTAGGCCCAGCACCCAGGCAGAGGAGGGAGGTCCCGTAACAGAGAATCTGTCTTCATGTCAGCAGAGAATTAGTCTGCATGTCATAGCAGAGAATGAGGCTTCACGTCAGCCACCACTGCAACAGTCCATTGGCATATATTTAGGCCCAGCACACACACAGGCAGAGGAGAGAGGTCCCGTAACAGAGAATCTGTCTTCATGTCAGCAGAGAATTAGTCTGCATGTCATAGCAGAGAATGAGGCTTCACGTCAGCCACCACTGCAACAGTCCATTGGCATATATTTAGGCCCAGCACACACACAGGCAGAGGAGAGAGGTCCCGTAACAGACAATCTGGCTTCATGTCAGCAGAGAATTAGTCTGCATGTCATAGCAGAGAATGAGGCTTCACGTCACCCACCACTGCAACAGTCCATTGGCATATATTTAGGCCCAGCACCCAGGCAGAGGAGGGAGGTCCCGTAACAGAGAATCTGTCTTCATGTCAGCAGAGAATTAGTCTGCATGTCATAGCAGAGAATGAGGCTTCACGTCAGCCACCACTGCAACAGTCCATTGGCATATATTTAGGCCCAGCACACACACAGGCAGAGGAGAGAGGTCCCGTAACAGAGGATCTGGCTTCATGTCAGCAGAGAATCAGTCTGCATGTCATAGCAGAGAATCAGGCTTCACGTCAGCCACCACTGCAACAGTCCATTGGCATATATTTAGGCCTAGCACACAGGCAGAGGAGAGAGGTCCCGTAACAGACAATCTGGCTTCATGTCAGCAGAGAATCAGTCTGCATGTCATAGCAGAGAATGAGGCTTCACGTCAGCCACCACTGCAACAGTCCATTGTCATAAATTTAGGCCCAGCACCCAGGCAGAGGAGAGAGGTCCCGTAACAGACAATCTGGCTTCATGTCAGCAGAGAATTAGTCTGCATGTCATAGCAGAGAATCAGGCTTCATGTCAGCCACCACTGCAACAGTCCATTGGCATATATTTAGGCCTAGCACACAGGCAGAGGAGAGGTTCATTCAACTTTGGGTAGCATCGCAATATAATGGTAAAATGAAAATAAAAATAGGATTGAATGAGGAAGTGCCCTGGAGTCCAATAATATATGGTTATGGGGAGGTAGTTAATGTCTAATCTGGACAAGGGACGGACAGGTCCTGTGGGATCCATGCCTGGTTCATTTTTATGAACGTCAGCTTGTCCACATTGGCTGTAGACAGGCGGCTGCGTTTGTCTGTAATGACGCCCCCTGCCGTGCTGAATACACGTTCAGACAAAACGCTGGCTGCCGGGCAGGCCAGCACCTCCAAGGCATAAAAGGCTAGCTCTGGCCACGTGGACAATTTAGAGACCCAGAAGTTGAATGGGGCCGAACCATCAGTCAGTACGTGGAGGGGTGTGCACACGTACTGTTCCACCATGTTAGTGAAATGTTGCCTCCTGCTAACACGTTGCGTATCAGGTGGTGGTGCAGTTAGCTGTGGCGTGTTGACAAAAGTTTTCCACATCTCTGCCATGCTAACCCTGCCCTCAGAGGAGCTGGCCGTGACACAGCTGCCTTGGCGACCTCTTGCTCCTCCTCTGCCTTGGCCTTGGGCTTCCACTTGTTCCCCTGTGACATTTGGGAATGCTCTCAGTAGCGCGTCTACCAACGTGCGCTTGTACTCGCGCATCTTCCTATCACGCTCCAGTGCAGGAAGTAAGGTGGGCACATTGTCTTTGTAGCGTGGATCCAGCAGGGTGGCAACCCAGTAGTCCGCACAGGTTAAAATGTGGGCAACTCTGCTGTCGTTGCGCAGGCACTGCAGCATGTAGTCGCTCATGTGTGCCAGGCTGCCCAGGGATAAGGACAAGCTGTCCTCTGTGGGAGGCGTATCGTCATCGTCCTGCCTTTCCCCCCAGCCACGCACCAGTGATGGACCCGAGCTGCGTTGGGTGCCACCCCGCTGTGACCATGCTTCATCCTCATCCTCCTCCACCTCCTCCTCATCCTCGTCCTCCTCGTCCTCCAGTAGTGGGCCCTGGCTGGCCACATTTGTACCTGGCCTCTGCTGTTGCCAAAAACCTCCCTCTGAGTCACTTCGAAGAGACTGGCCTGAAAGTGCTAAAAATGACCCCTCTTCCTCCTCCTCCTCCTCCTCCTCCTGGGCCACCTCCTCTTCCATCATCGCCCTAAGTGTTTTCTCAAGGAGACATAGAAGTGGTATTGTAACGCTGATAACGGTGTCATCGCCACTGGCCATGTTGGTGGAGTACTCGAAACAGCGCAACAGGGCACACAGGTCTCGCATGGAGGCCCAGTCATTGGTGGTGAAGTGGTGCTGTTCTGTAGTGCGACTGACCCGTGCGTGCTGCAGCTGAAACTCCACTATGGCCTGCTGCTGCTCGCACAGTCTGTCCAGCATGTGCAAGGTGGAGTTCCACCTGGTGGGCACGTCGCATATGAGGCGGTGAGCGGGAAGGCCGAAGTTACGCTGTAGCGCAGACAGGCGAGCAGCAGCAGGATGTGAACGCCGGAAGCGCGAACAGACGGCCCGCACTTTATGCAGCAGCTCTGACATGTCGGGGTAGTTGTGAATGAACTTCTGCACCACCAAATTCAGCACATGCGCCAAGCAAGGGATGTGCGTCAAATTGGCTAGTCCCAGAGCTGCAACGAGATTTCGCCCATTATCACACACCACCAGGCCGGGCTTGAGGCTCACCGGCAGCAACCACTCGTCGGTCTGTTGTTCTATACCCCGCCACAACTCCTGTGCGGTGTGGGGCCTGTCCCCCAAACATATGAGTTTCAGAATGGCCTGCTGACGTTTACCCCGGGCTGTGCTGAAGTTGGTGGTGAAGGTGTGTGGCTGACTGGATGAGCAGGTGGAAGAAGAGGAGGAGGAAGCCGAGAAGGAGGAGGTGGCAACAGGAGGCAAAGAATGTTGCCCTGCGATCCTTGGCGGCGGAAGGACGTGCGCCAAACAGCTCTCCGCCTGGGGCCCAGCTGCCACTACATTTACCCAGTGTGCAGTTAGGGAGATATAGCGTCCCTGGCCGTGCTTACTGGTCCACGTATCTGTGGTTAGGTGGACCTTGCCACAGATGGCGTTGCGCAGTGCACACTTGATTTTATCGGATACTTGGTTGTGCAGGGAAGGCACGGCTCTCTTGGAGAAGTAGTGCCGGCTGGGAACAACATACTGTGGGACAGCAAGCGACATGAGCTGTTTGAAGCTGTCTGTGTCCACCAGCCTAAATGACAGCATTTCATAGGCCAGTAGTTTAGAAATGCTGGCATTCAGGGCCAGGGATCGAGGGTGGCTAGGTGGGAATTTACGCTTTCTATCAAATGTTTGTGAGATGGAGAGCTGAACGCTGGCGTGTGACATGGTTGAGACGCTTGGTGACGGAGGTGGTGGTGGTGGTGTTGGTGGTACATCCCCTGTTTGCTGGGCGGCAGGTGCCAACGTTCCTCCAGAGGCGGAGGAAGAGGCCGAGGCGGCAGCAGCAGAATAGGCCGAGGCGGCAGCAGCAGAAGAGGTAGCAGGGGGAGCCTGAGTGACTTCCTTGGTTTTAAGGTGTTTACTCCACTGCAGTTCATGCTTTGCATGCAGGTGCCTGGTCATGCAGGTTGTGCTCAGGTTCAGAACGTTAATGCCTCGCTTCAGGCTCTGATGGCACAGCGTGCAAACCACTCGGGTCTTGTCGTCAGCACATTGTTTGAAGAAGTGCCATGCCAGGGAACTCCTTGAAGCTGCCTTTGGGGTGCTCGGTCCCAGATGGCGGCGGTCAGTAGCAGGCGGAGTCTCTTGGCGGCGGGTGTTCTGCTTTTGCCCACTGCTCCCTCTTTTGCTACGCTGTTGGCTCGGTCTCACCACTGCCTCTTCCTCCGAACTGTGAAAGTCAGTGGCACGACCTTCATTCCATGTGGGGTCTAGGACCTCATAGTCCCCTGCATCGTCTTCCACCCAGTCTTGATCCCTGACCTCCTGTTCAGTCTGCACACTGCAGAAAGACGCAGCAGTTGGCACCTGTGTTTCGTCATCATCAGAGACATGCTGAGGTGGTATTCCCATGTCCTCATCATCAGGAAACATAAGTGGTTGTGCGTCAGTGCATTCTATGTCTTTCACCGCTGGGGAAGGGCTAGGTGGATGCCCTTGGGAAACCCTGCCAGCGGAGTCTTCAAACAGCATAAGAGACTGCTGCATAACTTGAGGCTGAGACAGTTTCCCTGGTATGCATGGGGGTGATGTGACAGACTGATGGGGTTGGTTTTCAGGCGCCATCTGTGCGCTTTCTGCAGAAGACTGGGTGGGAGATAATGTGAACGTGCTGGATCCACTGTCGGCCACCCAATTGACTAATGCCTGTACCTGCTCAGGCCTTACCATCCTTAGAACGGCATTGGGCCCCACCATATATCGCTGTAAATTCTGGCGGCTACTGGGACCTGAGGTAGTTGGTACACTAGGACGTGTGGATGTGGCAGAACGGCCACGTCCTCTCCCAGCACCAGAGGGTCCACTAACACCACCACGACCATGTCCACGTCCGCGTCCCTTACTAGATGTTTTTCTCATTGTTATGGTTCACCACAACAACAAATATATTATTTGGCCCAATGTATTGTATTCAAATTCAGCGGGATATAAATTTGAGGCCTAGTATTTAGGCGCTGGGTGACCGGTATGGATTTAGTGACAGAATTAGACTTGGAAATGCACAGAAGCGTGTGTGTGAAGTTATTCTGAATGACCCTATGTGCACCTTCAATATGATCTACCCTTTTAGGGATAGATTTCAAATAGCTCTGATATAGCAGAAACCACTAAATTATGAAATTGCTAAATTGGGAATTGTATTTCAACCCAGAACAAGAAATGTGCTTGAACGGACACTAAATAACTCGCCCAGCTACAGCACTAAGGACAGATTTAGCGGGATATAAATTTGAGGCCTAGTATTTAGGCGCTGGGTGACAGGTATGGGTTTAGTGCCAGAATTAGACTTGGAAATACACAGTAGCGGGTGTGTGTGAAGTTATTCTGAATGACCCAATGTGCACCTTGAATATTATATACCCTTTTAGGGATAGATTTCAAATAGCTCTGATATAGCAGAAACCACTAAATTATGAAATTGCTAAATTGGGAATTGTATTTCAACCCAGAACAAGAAATGTGCTTGAACGGACACTAAATAACTCGCCCAGCTACAGCACTAAGGACAGATTTAGCGGGATATAAATTTGAGACCTAGTATTTAGGCGCTGGGTGACAGGTATGGGTTTAGTGCCAGAATTAGACTTGGAAATACACAGTAGCGGGTGTGTGTGAAGTTATTCTGAATGACCCAATGTGCACCTTGAATATTATATACCCTTTTAGGGATAGATTTCAAATAGCTCTGATATAGCAGAAACCACTAAATTATGAAATTGCTAAATTGGGAATTGTATTTCAACCCAGAACAAGAAATGTGCTTGAACGGACACTAAATAACTCGCCCAGCTACAGCACTAAGGACAGATTTAGCGGGATATAAATTTGAGGCCTAGTATTTAGGCGCTGGGTGACAGGTATGGGTTTAGTGCCAGAATTAGACTTGGAAATACACAGTAGCGGGTGTGTGTGAAGTTATTCTGAATGACCCAATGTGCACCTTGAATATTATATACCCTTTTAGGGATAGATTTCAAATAGCTCTGATATAGCAGAAACCACTAAATTATGAAATTGCTAAATTGGGAATTGTATTTCAACCCAGAACAAGAAATGTGCTTGAACGGACACTAAATAACTCGCCCAGCTACAGCACTAAGGACAGATTTAGCGGGATATAAATTTGAGGCCTAGTATTTAGGCGCTGGGTGACAGGTATGGGTTTAGTGCCAGAATTAGACTTGGAAATACACAGTAGCGGGTGTGTGTGAAGTTATTCTGAATGACCCAATGTGCACCTTGAATATTATATACCCTTTTAGGGATAGATTTCAAATAGCTCTGATATAGCAGAAACCACTAAATTATGAAATTGCTAAATTGGGAATTGTATTTCAACCCAGAACAAGAAATGTGCTTGAACGGACACTAAATAACTCGCCCAGCTACAGCACTAAGGACAGATTTAGCGGGATATAAATTTGAGGCCTAGTATTTAGGCGCTGGGTGACAGGTATGGGTTTAGTGCCAGAATTAGACTTGGAAATACACAGTAGCGGGTGTGTGTGAAGTTATTCTGAATGACCCAATGTGCACCTTGAATATTATATACCCTTTTAGGGATAGATTTCAAATAGCTCTGATATAGCAGAAACCACTAAATTATGAAATTGCTAAATTGGGAATTGTATTTCAACCCAGAACAAGAAATGTGCTTGAACGGACACTAAATAACTCGCCCAGCTACAGCACTAAGGACAGATTTAGCGGGATATAAATTTGAGGCCTAGTATTTAGGCGCTGGGTGACAGGTATGGGTTTAGTGCCAGAATTAGACTTGGAAATACACAGTAGCGGGTGTGTGTGAAGTTATTCTGAATGACCCAATGTGCACCTTGAATATTATATACCCTTTTAGGGATAGATTTCAAATAGCTCTGATATAGCAGAAACCACTAAATTATGAAATTGCTAAATTGGGAATTGTATTTCAACCCAGAACAAGAAATGTGCTTGAACGGACACTAAATAACTCGCCCAGCTACAGCACTAAGGACAGATTTAGCGGGATATAAATTTGAGGCCTAGTATTTAGGCGCTGGGTGACAGGTATGGGTTTAGTGCCAGAATTAGACTTGGAAATACACAATAGCGGGTGTGTGTGAAGTTATTCTGAATGACCCAATGTGCACCTTGAATATTATATACCCTTTTAGGGATAGATTTCAAATAGCTCTGATATAGCAGAAACCACTAAATTATGAAATTGCTAAATTGGGAATTGTATTTCAACCCAGAACAAGAAATGTGCTTGAACGGACACTAAATAACTCGCCCAGCTACAGCACTAAGGACAGATTTAGCGGGATATAAATTTGAGGCCTAGTATTTAGGCGCTGGGTGACAGGTATGGGTTTAGTGCCAGAATTAGACTTGGAAATACACAATAGCGGGTGTGTGTGAAGTTATTCTGAATGACCCAATGTGCACCTTGAATATTATATACCCTTTTAGGGATAGATTTCAAATAGCTCTGATATAGCAGAAACCACTAAATTATGAAATTGCTAAATTGGGAATTGTATTTCAACCCAGAACAAGAAATGTGCTTGAACGGACACTAAATAACTCGCCCAGCTACAGCACTAGGGACAGATTTAGCTGGATATAAATTTGAGGCCTAGTATTTAGGCGCTGCGTGACAGGTATGGGTTTAGTGACAGAATTAGACTTGGAAATACACAGTAGCGGGTGTGTGTGAAGTTATTCTGAATGACCCAATGTGCACCTTGAATATTATATACCCTTTTAGGGATAGATTTCAAATAGCTCTGATATAGCAGAAACCACTAAATTATGAAATTGCTAAATTGGGAATTGTATTTCAACCCAGAACAAGAAATGTGCTTGAACGGACACTAAATAACTCGCCCAGCTACAGCACTAGGGACAGATTTAGCTGGATATAAATTTGAGGCCTAGTATTTAGGCGCTGGGTGACCGGTATGGATTTAGTGACAGAATTAGACTGGGATATGGCCAAAAAATAAACAGACTATTGCTGGTTAAATGCACTTGGTGTGACAGCTTCACCCTGATGTAGGCTTTAGCCAAAAAACAACCACACCATTGAGGGTTAAATGCACTTGGTGACAGGCGCAGCTTGCCCCTGATTTAGTATATGGCCAAAAAATGAACAGACTATTGCTGGTTAAATGCACTTGGTGTGACAGCTTCACCCTGATGTAGGCTTTAGCCAAAAAACAACCACACCATTGAGGGTTAAATGCACTTGGTGACAGGCGCAGCTTGCCCCTGATTTTGTATATGGCCAAAAAATGAACAGACTATTGCTGGTTAAATGCACTTGGTGTGACAGCTTCACCCTGATGTAGGCTTTAGCCAAAAAACAACCACACCATTGAGGGTTAAATGCACTTGGTCGCAGCTTGTGCTGGCGCACCACAAGACACAAAATGGCCGCCGATCACCCCAGAAAAATGTGACTGACAAACGGTCTGTGCAGCCTAAAAACAGTGAGCAATTGAGGATCAGCAGCTCAATGATCCACAGCTGCAGATCGATCAGTTAATCAAGTCCTTTGGAGGAGTTAATCTGCCTAATCTCGCCCTACTGTCGCAGCCGCAACCTCTCCCTACGCTAATCAGAGCAGAGTGACGGGCGGCGCTATGTGACTCCAGCTTAAATAGAGGCTGGGTCACATGGTGCTCTGGCCAATCACAGCCATGCCAATAGTAGGCATGGCTGTGATGGCCTCTTGGGGCAAGTAGTATGACGCTTGTTGATTGGCTGCTTTGCAGCCTTTCAAAAAGCGCCAAGAAAGCGTCACAAAAGCGCGAAGAAAGCGACGAACACCGAACCCGAACCCGGACTTTTACGAAAATGTCCGGGTTCGGGTCCGTGTCACGGACACCCCAAAATTCGGTACGAACCCGAACTATACAGTTCGAGTTCGCTCATCCCTAGCTATAACTTTTACCCAAACCATTTTTTTTTTTTTACCCAAACATTTTTTTTTATCAAAGACATGTAGAACAATAAATTTAGCGACAAATTTATATATGGATGTCGTTTTTTTTGCAAAATTTTACAACTGAAAGTGAAAAATGTAATTTTTTTTGCAAAAAAATCGTTAAATTTTGATTAATAACAAAAAAAGTAAAAATGTCAGCAGCAATGAAATACCACCAAATGAAAGCTCTATTAGTGAGAAGAAAAGGAGGTAAAATTCATTTGGGTGGTAAGTTGCATGACCGAGCAATAAACGGTGAAAGTAGTGTAGTGCAGAAGTGTAAAAAGTGGCCTGGTCATTAAGGGGGTTTCAGCTAGCGGGGTGGAAGTGGTTAAAGGGAACATGTCAAGATCACATACTTCTTTACATTGGAGAATCAATACCATAATAAAGATATACCAGTAATGGTAAGTGGATCCATTAAACAGGCCCAAAATTGGAAAATACAAGGGCTATTAAAAAAGCACTTCCTGTTAGGTGGAGTCACACATCAGATCACATGAAGCCTCTCTGCCAATTAGCAGCTCTGAATGGGATCATGTGACATTAATGACTTCCTAGTATAAAGAGCTACCGGCTACACCGCCTGTTTCAGCAAATATGTGCACAAATCGCAGTAATGTCACGAATCACAAGTGACTCTATGAAGGAGTGAAGCCCTGGCCTACCACTGCCTATGGCTGTAACTCATACTGATGGCCTTGCTATAATCCTTGGAACAATTTGCTCAACAAGGAGCAGGAAAAGAAAATCAAAAGTGTGCTGCTCTGCTGTCTATAAAAGCCTGATGAAGGTGGCGGCCTGCCACTGAAACGCATAGCTAGCCTGTGTTTTATGTATATTTTTTTTATAAATAACTTTTATAGATAACAGAGCAGCACACTTCTGTTTTTCTTTGTCTGCTCCTTGTTGAGCGAATATGTTCCTATGTGTTTTCTGGACTCCATCAGGAGGATCCTGGAGAACAAGCACAGCAGCCTGACCTATCCTCTCTACAGAAGAGACCACGCCATTTCCTAGTGTTGTGCCTAGATTGGCACAACATTATTCGGTAAGGTATTCTCACCTTGAGTCCTTATCTGGGAACCCTACAGTATTTTACAAGGGAGTAGAGTTGAGCGAACACCTGGATGTTCGGGTTCGAGAAGTTCGGCCGAACATCCCGGAAATGTTCGGGTTCGGGATCCGAACCCGATCCGAACTTCGTCCCGAACCCGAACCCCATTGAAGTCAATGGGGACCCGAACTTTTCGGCACTAAAACGGCTGTAAAACAGCCCAGGAAAGGGCTAGAGGGCTGCAAAAGGCAGCAACATGTAGGTAAATCCCCTGCAAACAAATGTGGATAGGGAAATTAATTAAAATAAAAATTAAATAAATAAAAATTAACCAAAATCAATTGGAGAGAGGTTCCATAGCAGAGAATCTGGCTTCCCGTCACCCACCACTGGAACAGTCCATTCTCAGATATTTAGGCCCCGGCACCCAGGCAGAGGAGAGAGGTCCCGTAACAGACAATCTGGCTTCATGTCAGCAGAGAATCAGTCTTCATGTCATAGCAGAGAATCAGGCTTCACGTCACCCACCACTGTAAGAGTCCATTTTCATAAATTTAGGCCCAGCACCCAGGCAGAGGAGAGAGGTCCCGTAACAGAGGATCTGGCTTCATGTCAGCAGAGAATCAGTCTGCATGTCATAGCAGAGAATCAGGCTTCACGTCAGCCACCACTGCAACAGTCCATTGTCATAAATTTAGGCCCAGCACCCAGGCAGAGGAGAGAGGTCCCGTAACAGAGGATCTGGCTTCATGTCAGCAGAGAATCAGTCTGCATGTCATAGCAGAGAATCAGGCTTCACGTCAGCCACCACTGCAACAGTCCATTGTCATAAATTTAGGCCCAGCACCCAGGCAGAGGAGAGAGGTCCCGTAACAGACAATCTGGCTTCATGTCAGCAGAGAATTAGTCTGCATGTCATAGCAGAGAATGAGGCTTCACGTCAGCCACCACTGCAACAGTCCATTGGCATATATTTAGGCCTAGCACACAGGCAGAGGAGAGAGGTCCCGTAACAGACAATCTGGCTTCATGTCAGCAGAGAATCAGTCTGCATGTCATAGCAGAGAATGAGGCTTCACGTCACCCACCACTGCAACAGTCCATTGGCATATATTTAGGCCTAGCACACAGGCAGAGCAGAGAGGTCCCGTAACAGACAATCTGGCTTCATGACAGCAGAGAATCAGTCTGCATGTCATAGCAGAGAATGAGGCTTCACGTCACCCACCACTGCAACAGTCCATTGGCATATATTTAGGCCTAGCACACAGGCAGAGCAGAGAGGTCCCGTAACAGACAATCTGGCTTCATGTCAGCAGAGAATCAGTCTGCATGTCATAGCAGAGAATGAGGCTTCACGTCACCCACCACTGCAACAGTCCATTGGCATATATTTAGGCCTAGCACACAGGCAGAGCAGAGAGGTCCCGTAACAGACAATCTGGCTTCATGACAGCAGAGAATCAGTCTGCATGTCATAGCAGAGAATGAGGCTTCACGTCACCCACCACTGCAACAGTCCATTGGCATATATTTAGGCCTAGCACACAGGCAGAGCAGAGAGGTCCCGTAACAGACAATCTGGCTTCATGTCAGCAGAGAATCAGTCTGCATGTCATAGCAGAGAATCAGGCTTCACGTCAGCCACCACTGCAACAGTCCATTGTCATAAATTTAGGCCCAGCACCCAGGCAGAGGAGAGAGGTCCCGTAACAGACAATCTGGCTTCATGTCAGCAGAGAATTAGTCTGCATGTCATAGCAGAGAATCAGGCTTCATGTCAGCCACCACTGCAACAGTCCATTGGCATATATTTAGGCCTAGCACACAGGCAGAGGAGAGGTTCATTCAACTTTGGGTAGCCTCGCAATATAATGGTAAAATGAAAATAAAAATAGGATTGAATGAGGAAGTGCCCTGGAGTCCAATAATATATGGTTATGGGGAGGTAGTTAATGTCTAATCTGGACAAGGGACGGACAGGTCCTGTGGGATCCATGCCTGGTTCATTTTTATGAACGTCAGCTTGTCCACATTGGCTGTAGACAGGCGGCTGCGTTTGTCTGTAATGACGCCCCCTGCCGTGCTGAATACACGTTCAGACAAAACGCTGGCTGCCGGGCAGGCCAGCACCTCCAAGGCATAAAAGGCTAGCTCTGGCCACGTGGACAATTTAGAGACCCAGAAGTTGAATGGGGCCGAACCATCAGTCAGTACGTGGAGGGGTGTGCACACGTACTGTTCCACCATGTTAGTGAAATGTTGCCTCCTGCTAACACGTTGCGTATCAGGTGGTGGTGCAGTTAGCTGTGGCGTGTTGACAAAAGTTTTCCACATCTCTGCCATGCTAACCCTGCCCTCAGAGGAGCTGGCCGTGACACAGCTGCCTTGGCGACCTCTTGCTCCTCCTCTGCCTTGGCCTTGGGCTTCCACTTGTTCCCCTGTGACATTTGGGAATGCTCTCAGTAGCGCGTCTACCAACGTGCGCTTGTACTCGCGCATCTTCCTATCACGCTCCAGTGCAGGAAGTAAGGTGGGCACATTGTCTTTGTAGCGTGGATCCAGCAGGGTGGCAACCCAGTAGTCCGCACAGGTTAAAATGTGGGCAACTCTGCTGTCGTTGCGCAGGCACTGCAGCATGTAGTCGCTCATGTGTGCCAGGCTGCTCAGGGGTAAGGACAAGCTGTCCTCTGTGGGAGGCGTATCGTCATCGTCCTGCCTTTCCCCCCAGCCACGCACCAGTGATGGACCCGAGCTGCGTTGGGTGCCACCCCGCTGTGACCATGCTTCATCCTCATCCTCCTCCACCTCCTCCTCATCCTCGTCCTCCTCGTCCTCCAGTAGTGGGCCCTGGCTGGCCACATTTGTACCTGGCCTCTGCTGTTGCCAAAAACCTCCCTCTGAGTCACTTCGAAGAGACTGGCCTGAAAGTGCTAAAAATGACCCCTCTTCCTCCTCCTCCTCCTCCTCCTCCTGGGCCACCTCCTCTTCCATCATCGCCCTAAGTGTTTTCTCAAGGAGACATAGAAGTGGTATTGTAACGCTGATAACGGTGTCATCGCCACTGGCCATGTTGGTGGAGTACTCGAAACAGCGCAACAGGGCACACAGGTCTCGCATGGAGGCCCAGTCATTGGTGGTGAAGTGGTGCTGTTCTGTAGTGCGACTGACCCGTGCGTGCTGCAGCTGAAACTCCACTATGGCCTGCTGCTGCTCGCACAGTCTGTCCAGCATGTGCAAGGTGGAGTTCCACCTGGTGGGCACGTCGCATATGAGGCGGTGAGCGGGAAGGCCGAAGTTACGCTGTAGCGCAGACAGGCGAGCAGCAGCAGGATGTAAACGCCGGAAGCGCGAACAGACGGCCCGCACTTTATGCAGCAGCTCTGACATGTCGGGGTAGTTGTGAATGAACTTCTGCACCACCAAATTCAGCACATGCGCCAAGCAAGGGATGTGCGTCAAATTGGCTAGTCCCAGAGCTGCAACGAGATTTCGCCCATTATCACACACCACCAGGCCGGGCTTGAGGCTCACCGGCAGCAACCACTCGTCGGTCTGTTGTTCAATACCCCGCCACAACTCCTGTGCGGTGTGGGGCCTGTCCCCCAAACATATGAGTTTCAGAATGGCCTGCTGACGTTTACCCCGGGCTGTGCTGAAGTTGGTGGTGAAGGTGTGTGGCTGACTGGATGAGCAGGTGGAAGAAGAGGAGGAGGAAGCCGAGAAGGAGGAGGTGGCAACAGGAGGCAAAGAATGTTGCCCTGCGATCCTTGGCGGCGGAAGGACGTGCGCCAAACAGCTCTCCGCCTGGGGCCCAGCTGCCACTACATTTACCCAGTGTGCAGTTAGGGAGATATAGCGTCCCTGGCCGTGCTTACTGGTCCACGTATCTGTGGTTAGGTGGACCTTGCTACAGATGGCGTTGCGCAGTGCACACTTGATTTTATCGGATACTTGGTTGTGCAGGGAAGGCACGGCTCTCTTGGAGAAGTAGTGCCGGCTGGGAACAACATACTGTGGGACAGCAAGCGACATGAGCTGTTTGAAGCTGTCTGTGTCCACCAGCCTAAATGACAGCATTTCATAGGCCAGTAGTTTAGAAATGCTGGCATTCAGGGCCAGGGATCGAGGGTGGCTAGGTGGGAATTTACGCTTTCTATCAAATGTTTGTGAGATGGAGAGCTGAACGCTGGCGTGTGACATGGTTGAGACGCTTGGTGACGGAGGTGGTGGTGGTGGTGTTGGTGGTACATCCCCTGTTTGCTGGGCGGCAGGTGCCAACGTTCCTCCAGAGGCGGAGGAAGAGGCCGAGGCGGCAGCAGCAGAATAGGCCGAGGCGGCAGCAGCAGAAGAGGTAGCAGGGGGAGCCTGAGTGACTTCCTTGGTTTTAAGGTGTTTACTCCACTGCAGTTCATGCTTTGCATGCAGGTGCCTGGTCATGCAGGTTGTGCTCAGGTTCAGAACGTTAATGCCTCGCTTCAGGCTCTGATGGCACAGCGTGCAAACCATTCGGGTCTTGTCGTCAGCACATTGTTTGAAGAAGTGCCATGCCAGGGAACTCCTTGAAGCTGCCTTTGGGGTGCTCGGTCCCAGATGGCGGCGGTCAGTAGCAGGCGGAGTCTCTTGGCGGCGGGTGTTCTGCTTTTGCCCACTGCTCCCTCTTTTGCTACGCTGTTGGCTCGGTCTCACCACTGCCTCTTCCTCCGAACTGTGAAAGTCAGTGGCACGACCTTCATTCCATGTGGGGTCTAGGACCTCATCGTCCCCTGCATCGTCTTCCACCCAGTCTTGATCCCTGACCTCCTGTTCAGTCTGCACACTGCAGAAAGACGCAGCAGTTGGCACCTGTGTTTCGTCATCATCAGAGACATGCTGAGGTGGTATTCCCATGTCCTCATCATCAGGAAACATAAGTGGTTGTGCGTCAGTGCATTCTATGTCTTTCACCGCTGGGGAAGGGCTAGGTGGATGCCCTTGGGAAACCCTGCCAGCGGAGTCTTCAAACAGCATAAGAGACTGCTGCATAACTTGAGGCTGAGACAGTTTCCCTGGTATGCATGGGGGTGATGTGACAGACTGATGGGGTTGGTTTTCAGGCGCCATCTGTGCGCTTTCTGCAGAAGACTGGGTGGGAGATAATGTGAACGTGCTGGATCCACTGTCGGCCACCCAATTGACTAATGCCTGTACCTGCTCAGGCCTTACCATCCTTAGAACGGCATTGGGCCCCACCATATATCGCTGTAAATTCTGGCGGCTACTGGGACCTGAGGTAGTTGGTACACTAGGACGTGTGGATGTGGCAGAACGGCCACGTCCTCTCCCAGCACCAGAGGGTCCACTAACACCACCACGACCATGTCCACGTCCGCGTCCCTTACTAGATGTTTTTCTCATTGTTATGGTTCACCACAACAACAAATATATTATTTGGCCCAACGTATTGTATTCAAATTCAGCGGGATATAAATTTGAGGCCTAGTATTTAGGCGCTGGGTGACCGGTATGGATTTAGTGACAGAATTAGACTTGGAAATGCACAGAAGCGGGTGTGTGTGAAGTTATTCTGAATGACCCAATGTGCACCTTGAATATTATATACCCTTTTAGGGATAGATTTCAAATAGCTCTGATATAGCAGAAACCACTAAATTATGAAATTGTTAAATTGGGAATTGTATTTAAACCCAGAACAAAAAATGTGCTTTGACGGACACTAAATAACTTTCCCAGCCACAACAGGACAGCGTTAACGAGAGATTTAGCAGGATATAAATTTGAGGCCTAGTATTTAGGCGCTGGGTGACAGGTATGGGTTTAGTGACAGAATTAGACTTAGAAATACACAGTAGCGGGTGTGTGTGAAGTTATTCTGAATGACCCAATGTGCACCTTGAATATTATATACCCTTTTAGGGATAGATTTCAAATAGCTCTGATATAGCAGAAACCACTAAATTATGAAATTGCTAAATTGGGAATTGTATTTCAACCCAGAACAAAAAATGTGCTTTGACGGACACTAAATAACTTTCCCAGCCACAACAGGACAGCGGTAACGAGAGATTTAGCAGGATATAAATTTGAGGCCTAGTATTTAGGCGCTGGGTGACAGGTATGGGTTTAGTGACAGAATTAGACTTGGAAATACACAGTAGCGGGTGTGTGTGAAGTTATTCTGAATGACCCAATGTGCACCTTGAATATTATATACCCTTTTAGGAATAGATTTCAAATAGCTCTGATATAGCAGAAACCACTAAATTATGAAATTGTTAAATTGGGAATTGTATTTAAACCCAGAACAAAAAATGTGCTTTGACGGACACTAAATAACTTTCCCAGCCACAACAGGACAGCGGTAACGAGAGATTTAGCAGGATATAAATTTGAGGCCTAGTATTTAGGCGCTGGGTGACAGGTATGGGTTTAGTGACAGAATTAGACTTAGAAATACACAGTAGCGGGTGTGTGTGAAGTTATTCTGAATGACCCAATGTGCACCTTGAATATTATATACCCTTTTAGGGATAGATTTCAAATAGCTCTGATATAGCAGAAACCACTAAATTATGAAATTGCTAAATTGGGAATTGTATTTCAACCCAGAACAAAAAATGTGCTTTGACGGACACTAAATAACTTTCCCAGCCACAACAGGACAGCGGTAACGAGAGATTTAGCAGGATATAAATTTGAGGCCTAGTATTTAGGCGCTGGGTGACAGGTATGGGTTTAGTGACAGAATTAGACTTGGAAATACACAGTAGCGGGTGTGTGTGAAGTTATTCTGAATGACCCAATGTGCACCTTGAATATTATATACCCTTTTAGGGATAGATTTCAAATAGCTCTGATATAGAAGGAACCACTAAATTATGAAATTGCTAAATTGGGAATTGTATTTCAACCCAGAACAAAAAATGTGCTTTGACGGACACTAAATAACTTTCCCAGCCACAACAGGACAGCGGTAACGAGAGATTTAGCAGGATATAAATTTGAGGCCTAGTATTTAGGCGCTGGGTGACAGGTATGGGTTTAGTGACAGAATTAGACTTGGAAATACACAGTAGCGGGTGTGTGTGAAGTTATTCTGAATGACCCAATGTGCACCTTGAATATTATATACCCTTTTAGGGATAGATTTCAAATAGCTCTGATATAGCAGGAACCACTAAATTATGAAATTGCTAAATTGGGAATTGTACTTCAACCCAGAACAAAAAATGTGCTTTGACGGAAACTAAATAACTTTCCCAGCCACAACAGGACAGCGGTAACGAGAGATTTAGCGGGATATAAATTTGAGGCCTAGTATTTAGGCGCTGGGTGACCGGTATGGATTTAGTGACAGAATTAGACTGGGATATGGCCAAAAAATAACCACACTATTGCTGGTTAAATGCACTTGGTGACGGGCGCAGCTTGCCCCTGATTTAGTATATGGCCAAAAAATGAACAGACTATTGCTGGTTAAATGCACTTGGTGTCACAGCTTGACGCACCACACTACTGAGGGTTAAATGCACTTGGTGACGGGCGCAGCTTGCCCCTGATTTTGTATATGGCCAAAAAATGAACAGACTATTGCTGGTTAAATGCACTTGGTGTGACAGCTTCACCCTGATGTAGGCTTTAGCCAAAAAACAACCACACCATTGAGGGTTAAATGCACTTGGTCGCAGCTGGATGCACTGGTCGCAGCACCGCACAAGACACAAAATGGCCGCCGATCACCCCAGAAAAAAGTGACTGACAAACGGTCTGGGCAGCCTAAAAACAGTGAGTGAGCATTTGAATTTCAGCAGCTCAATGATGCACAGCTGCAGATCGATCGATTAATCAAGTGAAGTCCTTTGGAGGAGTTAATCTGCCTAATCTCGCCCTACTGTCGCATCCGCAACCTCTCCCTACGCTAATCAGAGCAGAGTGACGGGCGGCGCTATGTGACTCCAGCTTAAATAGAGGCTGGGTCACATGGTGCTCTGGCCAATCACAGCCATGCCAATAGTAGGCATGGCTGTGACGGCCTCTTGGGGCAAGTAGTATGACGCTTGTTGATTGGCTGCTTTGCAGCCTTTCAAAAAGCGCCAAGAAAGCGTCACAAAAGCGCCAAGAAAGCGACGAACACCGAACCCGAACCCGGACTTTTACGAAAATGTCCGGGTTCGGGTCCGTGTCACGGACACCCCAAAATTCGGTACGAACCCGAACTATACAGTTCGAGTTCGCTCATCCCTACAAGGGAGCGCTCCCTATTGTTTTTGATCTTGCTATACTCCTTGACATGCCTCATGTATCCATAACTGGTCCTTTTGCTCCATTTTTTGTCCATTGAGTCTGTCTATCTAGCGCGCAACGAAGAGGAGCTCCGCAGCAGATCACTTATAAGGGACTTATTGAAGGGACTGGGGAAATAGCATGATGGTGCTGAGTGCTAATAAGGGATTGGGAAGCACATTTTACTCCATTGGAAATAAGGCATTGGATCCTTACCTTTCCTCATATATTAATGTGGTTGATGTTAGGCTAGTTTCACAATGCCAGCATAGTTCCAGCAGAGAACAGCCTGCCGTAGCTATCTGGATTCGGCATTGCTGGACGTTAGTGGTATGACCCCCAGCTCCATTGACTATAATGGTTTCCGGGTAGAGATCTGGCCGCTACCTGCCCAATATGCTGGGACTTGGCCAAATACTGCTGCATTCAGCCAGATCCAGATAGCTACAGTAGGCAGTTCTCTGCAGGGACAGCTTGCCATAACTATAGCGACAGAGCAAAAAAAATAAAAAATGAAAGTAACAGCCTTATACAAGGCTAATATACTCTTTCTTGAAAAAATTAACAGTTTAAGTCAAACTTCAGCAATAAGCTTGGCGACACCTTTCTGACATTAAGGGTCCATTCACACGTCCGTAATTTGGGTCCGCATTCGTTCCGCAATTTGCGGACCCATTCACTTTCAATGGGGCTGGAACAGATGCAAATCCACATTTCCTGGATCCGCATCCGATCCGCATCCGTTTTTTCGGGATCCGCAATTTTGTTCCTGAAAAAAATAGAACATGTCATGTTCTTGTCCGCAATTGCGGACCAGAAAAGGCATTTTCTATTATATTGTCTGTGAAGTGCGGTCCGCTTTCCAAAATCTTGTACTGAACAGCTCCAGAACATGCCAATGAGTCCCCATATTCATGAGCTCCCGGCTCTGCCCGCCCACCTGCTGCTGATTCATATAGAAAAAACCTGTCAATCAGAGGCAGATGGTTGGGGAGAGCCGTGAGCTCATGAACTTCAGGACTTATTGGCAAGTGCTGGAGCTATTAGGATTTAAAAGTGAGGGCAGCAGAAAACTGCTGACAGATTCCCTTTATAATACTTTTCCCATCTTTCTGATTGGTGGAGTTATGACGGCTGGACCCTCACCAATCCCGCCAACGGGGGGGGGGGGGGGGGGGGGGAAGTGCTACATAACTGTTTGACTGAGCAGCACTCCTGATGTACAGGAAACTGCTCAACAGCCTTATTCCTTGCATAGGTCATTCTCAGGACTGGTGGGGTCTGAGCAGTTGGACCCTCACTAATCATAAATTGATGGAACATTTTGAAAAGGGGTTTTCCAGGCTGTTATTGATTACCTATCCTCAGGAAAACCTGGACTAACGCTGATCAACTGTTCCCTGCAGCCTCTGGCACTAGAATTAGCACAGGAAGCAGGGCTCCATTCAAAGTGTAATGGTTGTGTCTGCTTATTGAAACTCAGCTTCCACTCACTTCAATAGGAAATAAGCTGCAGTAACCCAGCATGGCCACCACACTTTAAACTTTGCTGTCCTTCCTGCTCCATTCAAGAGCTAGTTCCAGCACCAGAAGCTTCAGGGAACAACTGATCAATGGGGTTCAGACCCCCACCCATCAGATATTAATGACCTATCACGAGGGTAGGTCATCAATAACAGGAGCCTGGCAAACCCCCTTTAATGATATGCTAACACTCCCTGCCATGGGAAACCCCTATAAATTACTGTTCAAAAATCCTAGATATCCCAAAAATACTTTTAAGGGGTAGAACTGGATAAATGGCAGAGTAATCCTGATTCTACTGTCCAAAAAGTTAGATTTAAGGGATTTGCAAAATGCCTCATGAGCAGTAATAAGGATGGCTCTTGTGTTAATGATTATAAAACAGAGGGATACATTTCCCATTCTTTTCAGGAAGGTTTGTTTCCCATTCCTTAGCCATCTGCCGTACGTAATACAGAATGAACTCAAATTTTCCATTTGAAATCCAGAGAGAGATCGTCTGTGTTTTTTTTTGCTCTTGGACTCCCTACACATTCCAGCCATTGAACATCATTTAGGTAGAAGCCAAGAGAATTACACAACTCGCTACAATGATGAAGTCACTGCTTTTCTTGCTTATTTGTTTTGCATTGTCATAAGGAATATTTTGCTACTTAGTGTTAATACTTATGATTTAGTGGATATATTATGTTCTGGCCAGGGCTGGCCTGTTTCTGCTGCGTGATGCAGACCAAAAACTATAAATCTATTTCATTTCCTGGAATATTGACATTTTTCACTGTAGTTGAAAGATGTCTACAGATTTTGGACCTGACATAAATGCTACTGTTAGAAAGATGATGCCTCGGGTTCATGATAATGCTTACAGTACTACTCCGGAGAACACTTGCAGGGTTGTGTTTCCTGCTGCTGGGGATTTAATCAGGAAACTGCTGGCTTTGCTTGTGATTGGTTCTACTTACCTCACTAGGCTGTTTTGACATGCCGTTGTTCTTCTGGATCTCTGACTTTGGACTTCCTCTCCTGACTTCATCTCTGTCTGCTATTTTCAGACATGACCTAGAAATTCCCCATTCTGATATCGGACTCACCTTCTGGTTTTGATGTTAATTCCCTGGTTTCACCTTGGCTTGTGTTGACTCTGCTTTGTATGTTGATTCTGTCTGTGTAGTTTTCCTTTAGTCTTTTCTGGCCTCTTTCTTCCCTTCTTCTGTCTGTAGGTCTAGTGCAATTAGACATTGTTGGTATCATTGCCCATTTGAGGGACACCGTTTAGGAGAGATCGTTCAAGTAGATAGGGACAGTGGTGAGGTTGGAGCCTAGAGGACACCGATCCCTCTCCTATGTGACATTTATATAATTTACTATCTGGACATTTATGGTATAGCAGTATCTTACATGTCTGATAGATGCAGGTCCCACCTTCTATCTCATAGGCAGTGCTATGAACGGAGAGCACAACATGCACACATAGCGTTCTTCATTCACTGCTATGGGATTACTGAAAGTAGGAGTTAATGAAGAGGATGGCCCACATGCGCAGCATTCTTTAGAAATCAGCAGGTCCCAGAAGTTGGATCCACATCTATTGGCAGCATCTAACTGAAGCTACTTGGGCCCAACAGATGAAATGATTCTGAGGGCCCACCCTCTGTGTATATAAGTACTCTGGTAGATCAGACTATACCTGCCTATAGAACATTTATTCCATTGATATGCCATAAATGTGCAGATGAGACCAAGCCTTGAAAGGGGTTTTTCATTACAAAATAAATTGTGGGAATGGTTAAGTAGTGATGGACGAATATCTGCCGG
Source organism: Bufo gargarizans (assembly GCF_014858855.1). Lineage (NCBI taxonomy): Eukaryota > Metazoa > Chordata > Amphibia > Anura > Bufonidae > Bufo > Bufo gargarizans. The sequence goes on along the minus strand of NC_058080.1, from coordinate 127,898,304 downwards.
GACAGTTCGTGAATGCGTTCAAATGTTCACGAACTGCAAGTTTGCGGCGGGTCCCATTCATTTTAATGGCAGGAGAACCTGAAAAACCTTCAGCTCATATTTTGTCACGGCGGACAGGAACACAAATACACAGACAACCAAATACACAAGTGTCTAGGCTAGATGCTGGGGACAGGTCACCTCCTAGCACATCCCTGACTTCTCTCCCTATGCTGCTAAGCCCACATTCAGACCTTGATAGTAGGTATGAAGTGTCCTCGTGCCTGGACTGCAAAACACCCTAGAATCCCTGAGATGGTGAAAGGGGAGAAGGGGCAGAAGACACACAAATAGCCTAGACCGCAAACAACACAAACAGAAACGAAACTTATCTGAGCTGGAACAGACAATCCTTCCTTCCTGAATCCAAGACCAGAATGAATTGTATAATCCGCACAGCCCTCTGGGATTGAAGCAATTTAAGCCAATGACCCCACCCAGAGCACCTGAAGGAAGGCGGATCCAGCATGATTCCAAAACAAACAAAAGGTTAGACACATGCTGCCAATCTGACAGACCTCCGCACACCATCCGAGCAGGGCATGACATATTTGCAGCCAAGAAATAATTACTAGAAGTGCACAAATAGTCCCACAAAATGGACAGTGACATACCAAATTCGAATTTGCGATCTCCATTCATTATTTTTTTCAATGCAAAATATCGGCAATATAATTTTCGCGTAAGTGCATGCGCATGCGCAAATGCACTATACAGTACCTAAATGCACTATAAAGAAAGTATATTGGTATATAACACCCTGCTTCAATCATTTTTTTGGGGGGGACTGGTATATCCCACCAGTAGAAATTATTTGTTCCAATAACACTTGTCCCTCTATATACCTGCGGTAATGCAGCAGAACCGCACACAACCCAATGTGTCATGGGTCAAAGTTCTTTACAACGTAAAAGAATATAGTGAGCGCGAATATCTCCATATGTTTGCATGTTCGGCGAATCGCAAACACGCAAAGTTCGCTGTGAAACGACCGCCAGGCGAACCCCAAGCCGGGCGAACCACAAGGCCATCTCTATGGTTAAGTAATTGTTAAAAAATAAAGTAACTGATACCGTACTATTTTTTTTTACCCATTCCAAGTACTCCCTGATCCTGTCTTGACACATAGGAAATGTGTCACACTGGTGGTCCATTCCCACCGCGGTATTGCTGCCCTAGGCAGTCGTGGACGTTGCTCTGCTCTCCCTGTGTGGTGTGAATTGGCCCTAGAGCTCAGTGAACTTTCTTCCAGTACTGAGAGAGTTAATGTTTTCCCTTTGCTCCTGTCCAGGTGCTGGTTAAGTTGTTGATCAGTCTCTCTATTTTTCTGGGCTGTGATTCCACCTCCTCACCTGAGCTTTGAGGTTAGTCCTTGCTAGTAACCAGTGGAGGTGATCTCATCTGGATATCTGTGTACCGAACCTTGTTTGTCTTCTGATTCCGCTCCTTGCTGCCTTCCCCGATCTTGGAACTGTAACCTGGATTATGCTTTTACTCAGCCTGCCCTGACCATGTAACTGTATTTGGAATATGCAAGTACTCAGCCTGCCCTGACTATTAGACTGTGTTCAGACTACAATTTTGCTGTCTTTGGTGCTTCACACTGTTTTCTCTGACCCCCATGGGTTAGCAGTCAACTATACCAGGACTACTCCAGGAGGTAGCAGTCTGGTTTGTTCCTTGCGGTGAAGTCCAGATTCCTGTGCAGGGGTTAAAAGGTGAATATCAGAGAACCGCCAGGACAATGTCCTTAGGTTTAGCCCAAAGCCAAACTGGTTAGTTGGCACAGTGGGTCCACACCCACTGTCCATAATAAAGTGCCTACTCAGCCAATAACTGGCTGAGGCAGGTTACCACTGTGGCCAATCATTGGCTGAACGGTCATGTCCAGGCAGTTCCTGGGTGTCAAGATGGGATCAGGAAGTAGAGAGTAGGGGTAGCCTGGAAAGCGTCAACTCCACTCCTTTAAGTATCCCCAACAGGCTATGTTTTAAGAATTTCCTGAGGTGAAATAATTATTGTCAATGCACAAGGAATTGCCCCATAAATTGTCAGGGTATGGCATTCTTAAATCATGACTGTTGGGAAGCCTTGGAAAACTTGGATCAACAATAGCATTTATTATAGAAAGTCAGATGTTGTGATGTAGTATCAGTGCTTACTGCAAAGAGCAGAGTTGCTCAACCTACACTACTCACAAAAAGTTAGGGATATTTGGTTTTTGGATAAAACTTATGGAAAACATAAAACATTCACGCTACAGTGATATTATATCATGAAAGTGGGGCATTTAAATTGAACCATGCAATGGTGATTTCCTCCTCTCAAACAATGTATTGAAATAAAAGCCAACACCAGTGGTGGGTATACCCCCACAAAAAATGTCACTGTCTCAATAACTTGTCATGTGGCCTTGAATATCAATTACAGCTTGACAACGATGTCTCCTGCTGTTGACAAGTCAACTTATTGTCTACTGAGGCTTGGCATCCCATTCTTCTTGAAGGATGGCCCTCAGGTCATTGAGGTTCTGGGGTACAGAGTTACAAGTCACTGCACAGCGACTCAGCTGATACTATACCAATGGAATTCAGGTCTGGAGAAAGTGTAGGCCACCCCAATTAAAGTACCCCAGTCTCCAGCAGTTGCTCCCTAATGATGCGACCTGGATGAGCTGGGGCATTGCAGTCCATGAAGATTAAATTAGGCCTGTGTTGTTCATGCAGAGGCATTAAAACTAGATTAATGATGTTATTCAAGTAGTATGGGCTTGTCACTGTGCCATTCACAAAGTGTAGGGCAGTTCTGTATTGCCACCTGCCCACACTGCAACACCAGCACCACCAAATGCACAGTGGCCTGATTCATAGCGCTCTCCTTGACATCTCCAACATCATTGGTGGCCATCATTTCTGCTCAGCGTTAATCAACTTTCATCAGTGAACAGCATTGAGGCCCACTGGTACCTCATCCAGCATAGACCAGGCTCCTTGGCCCATGCAAAATGATGACGCCTGTGCCTGTGTCACGACCATGTTTATGGCCGTGACTCCTTGGGAGCCGCATACAGTTGCCCGCGGTTTGGGTTGTTGTGTCAACCGCAGCTGTAGGCATTTTGCTGTTTGCCTCAGGTGCGGTTGCCGCGGACAACAGGTATGTGTGCGGTTTCCTTGGAGTTGTGTGCGTGTATGTATGCACTTTTGTATGTCTGTGTGCACTCTGTTTTATGCTTAGTGTGCACTGACATCTTCCCTTCACTGTGGTTGCCCGTGGCAACGTTTTGTTGGAAGTGTACATGTGGTGGCAGTGTCCCGGCCTTCGTGCTGACTCCCAGGACATGGTTGCCACCCATGTCGTTGCCTGCGGCAACAGCCACAGTGTGTTCGTTTTTTGGACACTTCCCCTTTAAGTTGTGTTTTCCCTTCTGTAATATTGGAAGGGTTAACTCCCTTCCCAGTCTGTGTGTGTGAGTCACGGGGTGTGTCTGACCGTTGGGTGTGGCCTCTTGGCCCTATAAAGCCTCAGTTGTAGGCAGTAGCCAGAGAGGGTGCTTCAGCCATGCTGGCTGGAGACATCCTCCTGGTTACTTACCAACTGCCAGTGGGGGCCATCCTTCTGGTCATAGCAAATATAATGTCGTTTGGTGTCTAGTAGATGTGTTTGGTTTTATGCTTGTTTATTGCACCTATGGTCCTGGGTTCCCGTGTGATGTGTGTTGTGTGCTGAGTCCTTGTGTTTGTGGATAGCAGTACTTCCACATGGGTTCCAGGCTTTGTGTCTGTGGCAGGTGAGTGTTATGTTTGTGGCAAGTACCTGCCATTGCCATAGGTTGTATTTGTTCTCCCTTCCTTGCAGCTTGGCCAGTGAGACTCCTGTTCCTCCGTATCCAGAAGGAACAGGTTGTCTTACCCTGACTCCTAGTCCAGGGACCGGTCGGAGGGTGAGTTAGGGCTCCGAGGTTCCTGAGCATGGGTCCTCCTACCTTAAAGGTCGGCCCATGCAGCTAGGAGTTAGGGTCAGGTTAGGGACACGATAGGAGGTGACCTGCTCCCTAACCCTGTCGTCCTGGTCAAGCAGCGACGATCTTCCATCATCGCACGGCTGAGGGTTTTCCCCATCCTCAGCCGTGACAGCCTGGTGGTGTGGTCAAGTACCCTTGTAGGTCATCTAGCATGCAGACGATGTTGATGTTAATGGTTTCGAATGGTCAGACATGACACATGGGTGTCTCTCACCTCTCTTAAATCTGCCTGGAGTTGTGTGGAGTTCCTTATCCGGTTCCGCAGGGCATTGTTCACAATGAAGCAGTCAACAGTGTGGGATGTGGCCAAAGGACATCCACATCTATGTCTTTCTGTGACTCTTCCAGTCTCTCTATATCTCTGATACAACCTGCTGATGACACTCTGTGATACTCCAAGCTCAGTGGCCACTTCCATCTGAGAACATCCTGCTTGAAGCCTTTTAATGCTGAGGTACTGTTGATCAATTGTTAGGTGTCGTTTTGGTCTCTTGATGTCAATATGTGAACAGCATGATGAGGAGGACTGTTTAAATACCAATTCTAATTGAAAAAGGAAATTTATTGGGCGATTCATGGATCAAACAGCTTTAAGCTCCTTGTTAGAGAACAGCAAGTTGTGCAAAACGTACTGAAACACTGAACAGTTGGACATGTGCATTCAAAAGTTTAGAGAAGGTCACATTAAATTCACCTGTAAAGATTAGAGTGCATCCTGAAATTTCACCCACAAGCCAAATATCCCTAAAGTTTTGTGAGTAGTGTATTTTACATGGGCTTCACCAGCTGGAAATCTGGGCTTTACCAATGGTCAAAATCTAAGCCAAAATGAAACATTTTCCTCAACTGATTTGTTGAATTTGTCTCTTGAACCCAGTATACCACTAAAACAATCATAAAATCAGTCACTCTATGTTGCTAAACCAGAGATTGCATCTATAGAATGCCCTGTGTGACAAATGATCACTTCTGTTAGAATTGCCTCCTCAGCTATGCTGCATTGGTGTGTAGAGAGTATATGAAATTGTGAAGGTAAAATAATACATTTACAGTTTTTGTCTATAATCTCAGATTATGAAGATTAATATTTATGATTAGTGATGAGTGAAGTTTTTAAAAAATTTGATTTGGCTGCTTCACCGAAAGACAAGTAAATCGATTTATCACAAATTCCATTGTATGTAGCGGGAACAGTGATCGCACCGCCCCCCTGTCATTAAACCTCTTAAATGCCGCATTCAACGCTGATCGCAGAGAGTCACATTGAGGCCTTTCAGGGTTAATCAGGGGTTAAAAAAAGTACATACTCGCTTCATAAATTTGATCACGTAGAGGCCATTGCAGCCAAATCTCGCACATCTGGTGTGTTTTCTTCAACCAAGATGGCCTCAAAGGCCTCTCCGCAAATGGATGGGGTGAGTATGTACTTTTTTTTTTACCGGCATTTTAGGAAAAATTGATTTGTTTCCACGGAGCGTGGGGAAATTTGTCTTTATTAACTTCGATTCACTCAATACTATTTATGACAAACACACAGACCTGGCATGGTTTCATAAAGATATTAGTCAATTAATCTCAGGTAAGTCATTATTTTAAAGAACACCCTTCATAAATCTCCAGTATTTTACTTCCATAAGAACTGTACTCTAAGGCATTAAAGAATGTAAAGTTTCTGTGTTACCCGTTTTGTAAAGGTTTTCCATTTTATATCCATTCCCATTGCTACAATTAATCAAGATTATAAACTACACTGCACCCAGAAATATAAGGGACATTGTAGGATAAAACATTTGCTTTCTAGAACACCCTGTCTTATGTAAAATAATGTCTTCTTTAATGTATTTTTCAGAATTTCCCAGGATTGTGGGGAGAAGATCAATGAGTAGGATGAATGTTAATGCTCCTTTATATCCAAGATGCAATAGTTTAACACATATTTTGCAAAACCTAGAGGGAAAAATCTACCATCTGGTTATGATAATTCCACTGTTCCGGATTTGATTTAATATCTAGTCAAATGTATTCCCGAATCTCCTACACTCAGGACTTTACCCAGGATTCTGCCACTTTTCATCAAGTTCTCGAGGTAGAGACTGAGGTCAGATATTATGTATCAATTTATTTTATAATTAGAGATTACAGGTACCTCTTCCATTCTCCATTTTGTAGAAAAGGGCATTTTGTAGCTTTATCTTGACAGAGTTGACAGAGTCGACCAGCTCTTTGACCAGAGGTCCAGACAGACAACTGAGCTACAGACCCTGGGCCACCAACCCTTTGGCCAAGGTACCAGTCTTCTGAGAGAGAGACAGCTAGCACAGACCTTTGCTCAGCACAGAACCTTCTGCTATCAGAGGGGAGACTGGAGAAGCCAGCTCAGCGCATTGCCTGTATTGTTTTGCATTTGAGTTCCTCTAGTAAAGAAGCACACTGGTTCACTGCAGACCCTGACTCTCTGGACTTATTTCCCATTGGGGTGCACCACACCTTACCATCCCCTCCGGAGAGCAGCAACATGTGGTAACACCTCGACAGTGTCCGGGGGACCCAGTGTAGCGTTGGGGCCACCCCAAACCCGGTCACTGAATATTAACTTACTTCATGGTTTTAGAAATAGAAAAACATATAAAAATACCAGTATAAATAAATAAAACCATTACTGCCGGTCGCGGACATTAGTGCCGGGTGTCTGCTCTTTAAATTGCCCACAGCAGCACCAGAGAGTGTCATTTTTAAATGCCCGTCCGCCAACGTAAATTTACTGTCAGCGGTCAAGAAAAGGTTAACTTTCAAGCCTTCAATACTGAGATTTGGCCACCAAGTGGGAAGAATATGATTAGGCAGGTTGGCCTGGATATAACTGATTTATAGCGTTTCGTGATGAATTTATTTGGAACAATTTCGGCAAATCAGATGTATGAAATTTTACAAAACTTCTTTCATCTTTATTAATAAATATGGACAAAAAGGTTCAGCTTTTTACAGACAACCTAGTTAAAGGAGTAGGCCACTTTCTAAAAACATCCCTATAATAGTCTAACCTTCTGGGCACTAGTCTAGGAGACCCCCACGTTCCTGCAGGTTGTCCCCCACTACCCATGGATCCAGTCTGTAAACAACAGATTCTGGCCCATCTATGGTAAGCAAGACAGCAGCAGTAACATTATAAAGCCAAGTGACCACTACCCAGGACACATTGTGTATCTGTGCATGCGCTAAATGCTTTCAGCACATCTGCAGAAGAGGTTCTTCCAGGAAAGCAGTTAATCACGTGACCACTGCCATCTTGATTTTTCTTGATGTGGCTGCTGCCAGCATTAGCTATTTACAGACCAGATCTATGGGCAGACACTGAACCAGAGCTTGGGGTTTCCTAGGCTAGTGCTCACAAGGTTAGAAAGTGGTCAACCCCTTTAAGGAGGATGTTCACGTTGGACTATCCTTTTATGATGAAAGGGACCTTGGACATAGGTTGATAACAGATGTCTGCTGATCTCAGCAATCTCATGTAACCTGTGGAGGAACCTCGTGTTCACAATATCCATGCAGTGCCACCACAGGGGAAATAAACAACACATTTTTTATAGTAACTAGTGGACTATTGTATGAATGACTGCACCGGATTCTCCAGAATGTAAGATGCTGTTATAGGCATTCTCCACTGCTAATAAATGAAAGGGCAACCCCCATCTATTATCTCAGACTTCCATTATTTCCCATCATTGTACTGATGGCCTTCTGCATTTTAATACAACAATAGCAGTTTACATAAATGTGTATGTACTTAATACTAACGCTCCACAAGCCGAGCATATCTGTAGCAACCCAGAGGGGAGGCGTGGACAGGAGTGGTAGTGGCTATGAAGATACACAAACTCCTATAAATGCACAACACGCCAGCGGTGATGTTTATACAAAATATTTTATTAAACATATATGCAAAAAAGTACAATACATATTAAAACTCAGAAGGAAATGCAGACAAGTGTGGATGAACAATACCCCCTAAAACCAGTATGTATATCCATACATGCTTGCAACAAATTGCCTCTGTCTGAGTGATACAGTAGGGACCCCCGCAACACTGCTGCAGAAAATGATGATGAATCACACCAGAAAAATACTGGATGCGTCAAAGAATCTATCTATCAGCATAAAAAATTATTATATAAACCTACTCCCAAAGAGTAGTCACCTCAGTGAAAAAATAGTCATATCACAGATGGAATACCATACTGGAGGACTGAGGAGACACTGGAGTATGGAGAAGATGCAGCACAGCAGGGGCACCAGTGATCACACAAACAGCAAAGGCATAAAAAAGTGCATAGCAATGAAGAGACCAACCTGGATGGGGGGAGCAAACCCGACGACCGTTTCGCTCTCTGGCTTTTTCACAAAAAAGCCAGAGAGCGAAACGGTCGTCGGGTTTGCTCCCCCTAGTAGATGTGGGGGGGATGATGGAGGCAATGACCAGAAATGATAAGAAATAACTTTTTACTGTGGATGATGAGTGTTGCAGTACCAGCATATATTTTCCTAATGATTGTTTGGCAGCGGCAGTGATGACAGAAGTAGTCCCTGAGTCTGTCTGTGCTAGCAATCTTCCCAAATGACTACAGGCGTTCAAAATTCTTGCAATAAGTACTGCACTGTCAACGCCGCTGGATTTCAGGGTGGTCGTAACCATGGAAACGAGCAGCGTATAATGTGATGGGAAAAAATGAATCCAGCCAGCAAAGGAGGCAATATGGACAATCACAATACATTAGTAAGTGGCTTGTACTAACTTTCTCTACATGATAAATGCCATTTGCAGAAGTGACACAACCCCAATTAATAATTAACCCTTTAATGACTGGACAATTTTTCATTTTTTTTTTTTTTTTATTCTAAGTCTTCCCAAGGCCATAACTTTATTTTACTATTCAGATAGATGTACTTTCTAATGGCATCATTTACGGTTGCATGCGGTGTAGTGGGAAGCAGGAAAAAAAAATCCAAATGAGGTGGAATTATCAAAAAAACACAATTCCACCACAGTTGTATGGGTGTTTTTTTACAGCGTTTCCTATGTGGTAAACTGACCGGTTACTTTCATTCTGTGGGTCAGTATGATTACATTGATACCACATTTGTATAGTTTTTCTTGAATTTTTAAAAATTTGTGGTTTTTATTAATATTATTTTGGAGTGTATGATTTTATCACTTTTTATTTAAAAAAATGTTCGAGGCAAAGTGACCAAAAAAACAGCGAATTGGCCTTTTTGACTTTTTTTTCTGTTTTGCTGTATGGTATAAATATTTTTATATTTTTTAATAGTACAGACATTTTCGCGGGCAGCGATCCCCATGATATTTTTTGTGAGATTTGCAGGACAGGAGCGGTAAGGATGGAGTTGGAGGCAGAATGGAGTGGGTAAAAGGAGACATGATATCACTGGTCACATATTGCCAATGTCGCCATCCTACCACTCTATTCTGGTCTGAGCCTTGAAGAGAGAGAGAAACCTTAAAAGGGTTTTCCAAGATCGTCTGGATAGGTCATCAGTATCTGATCGTTGATCTCACACCTGAGAGCCCTGCTGATCAGCCGTGAGTGCCTCTGCCTTCCCCGAGCTTACCATGCATAGTGCCGTACATTGTATATCAGCTGTGCTTGGCATTGCAGATCAGCCCCCTCACTTCTGTGGGGCTGAGCTGAGCCTAAACCATGTGATTGATGAATGTGTCATCATTGGGCTAGGAAAAGCTGTGAGAAGACTGCGGCACTCAAAGAGAACACTGCTGCCTTCTCAAACAGCTAATTGGAAGGGGTTCCCGGTGTTAGATCTACACCGATCATATACTGATGACCTATCTAGAGAAAAACCCTCAGAAAAACCCTTTGACCTCTCAGGAACCAATACATTCTAGGCTTTACTTGCAGTTCTTCTTTATACTGTCAGAGGATGAAGGACCTTTGATGATGTCATTACAGGTCCTGCACATACACCCTCCTAACCTCGGAACTACACCATTGACAGTGCAGTTCCTTTATTCTTTCAATGTTTAGGACCTGTGATAACGTTAACTTTGACTTTCTTTCTAAGCCTCTGAACTGCACTAATGATGCAGTGTTCGCATCATCAGTGCTGTTACTGTTCAAGAGTCCAGGCCTGGGTATTGTGTTAACAGTGCCCCTGCGGCCTCCACCACATGCTATGCCTCTGGCTCCACAGAACACAATCCCAGATGTAACCATCTTGAATTTTAAATTAAACTTAACTTAAAATGAACTAGCAAGTTAGAAGATATTCTGTCATCCCAACAGTGATCTGGGGGAGGGGATAAAAGCTGCCTATGAATGATTTCAAATACATATGATAATATTGTTTAACCATCTGCTTTCTATTTCCAGCGATAATTTAGGACCTATAAAAAGGAAAATGAAATATGTCTAAACAGATCTGCATTACTAGTGAGTGAAATTAAAGAAGGACAGTTCTCAGTATAACTCTAGTAGCTGATGGAAAATAAAGATAATTTGGACTACCTAATCTGTCTATTTTGCCATTCTTATACTATTTAATCAATGCTATTTCTCGATTTATTACACCCTGCAGTGTATCCAGGCCAGCTGTGAATCACATGTAAAGTATTAACCTGAGGCACTGCTCTAGGGAATCTGCCTTTCTACTTACTACTTCTGTCTCACACACTTCCATCTTTACATCATCATACATGACATTTTATATCCTATTTCCAAATGTTCTTTTTCACCCTGGACATATGCTTTTTTTCCATTTTAGGTTCAATGAATCACAACATTATGATATATATTTATTTCACATTTGGCATTGATATGACTAAGGTCATCGGAAACTAGTCAAAACGAAGTAAGGAAGATGACAACTAGGACAAGATTATACCTTATATAGAGCTGTCACCATTCACACCCATCCAAAATCAAAATCTCCTGTCTGAAACACCCTAGGGCTAATTCTGTTTGAAGGCAATTAACCTATTAGTATTATTTCACAGTGTAAGAATAAACTGGAGAACCTAGAGGACACTGTAACAAACCTATCTGTCTGGACATCTTGGCCAGGGGACAAATTCTCAAAGCTCCTGGCCAATCATGGTGCTCAGCTGTCCATCCAATTCAGAGGTCTCAGTCATCAGCTAGGCAGGAGGTTCAATGAGGGGACCAATTAGGGGGAAGATTAGCGAAGCAAGTCTGAGAGCTTGGCGCTACTTGACTCTCTTCTGCTGTTCAGCCAGTTATTGTCTCATCAGTCTGGTGCTGGATTTTTGGTTTGACTTCTGATTATCTGACCCAACTTGTCTCACTGCTCCTCTGGATTAACCCTTGTTCTGACCTGGATTTGTCCCTGGTCTATCTTATTTCCCATATGCCTGCTGTTCTGATATTTGTAGTTCATCCTAGTTATTATACCAGGCTCTGACTTTGTTGTGTATTACCTCTGGCTGTGTTGTTTGTCTCTGATTATCTGGCATCGACCACTGGTTTATCTGCTTACTCTTATATCTGTTGGCTCCACCATTCAGATACTAACCTTGCACCTCATGGGTGCAAGGGTTAGTATCGGTGGTCCCTTAGACTCTGCCAACCAGAGTGTCGGCATGAACCAAGTACTATTGCAGACACCCACAAAAGCACCGGAATACATACAACCTCCATGTAGATGCTCTTCTTGATTAGATTGTAACCCATAACTCCAGAGCTGCATGGCAACAGCGTTAACCACTAAGAAATGCCTTCAAAGAAATTATAGCTTTAACAAAGAAGACCCAAGCAGAAAAAGCATTGTTTTCAATGGTAGGTAGGCAGAGCTGCAGTTTGCTGGCTGGCGGTGTAAAGCTGCGGCTGCGCCAAGAAGGGACATGTCCCTTCTTGGCACAGTGTGCAGGCAGCTGACCCTTAAAACTGTGGGGGGTGTCTGCTCGTGGTTTGGCTCTATTCAGTGAAGCTAAGCTGTGAATGGTTCAGTGGTATTTAAAGTGAACAACCGCAACAGAAACAGTAAAGGTTTCTGCAGTGGAGAACGTGGTGGATTTTGGCAGCATCAAAATCCGCTGTGTGAACGTAACCTAAGGGTCTACAAACAAGAGATGAGGCATCATTTTTGTTTAGAAGGGTTTAACTCATGCAGACATCACCTGTCCATATGCTTCCCTCAGTATTAGGGCTCACGCACACGACCGTTGGCGTTTTTGTGGTCTGCTAATAGCGGATCTGTAAAAATGGATACCAGCTGTGTACGTTCTGCATTTTGCGGAATGGAAGGTCCTGCCCTGTATAGAAATTGTCCTATCCTTATCTGTAAAACGGACAAGACATTTTCTATTTTTTTGCGGGGCTGTGGAACGGACATACAGATGCGGACAGCACACAGGTTTGCTTTCCACATATTTTGCCGCCCCATTGAAGTAATTGCGGATCGGATGCAGACCAAAAATTGGTTCCTGTGTATGAGCCCTTAGACAGAGTGTAGACTCACTTATTTAGCGCAGCATCACTTCTGGTAGGCTCAACATGGCCATTCCTTACATGGTTGCTTATTCATTTGAGATGTACGGCCAGAGGAAACTACCCTGGACAACGGCAGCTATTAGGTATACCAAAAGCCAGCGTGAGTAAAATCACAATATAAATGTAACATTATTATTATAATCCTGTGTGTACTTTACTATTTTCTGGTGATTTTTATTTTTTATTTTATTTTCCATATCACTATCTATATTTCAAAAACAATCATAAAATCGCACAGTTTTCACACTATATTTGAAATCAGCCTCATTGACTTCTATGGGAGAGTTTTCTAGGCATCTAGGGAGCTGATAAGGAGTGATTTCACCTTTTGTGAATGGTAGATCTTGTGTTATCTATACAAAGGTGTCACTTGTCATTGTAATTCTGCCTGTGGTGCTCATGATAATGATTACTGAAAAGTTACTTGTACAGAACAGGAGATCTATTACCTATTATTAGATCCAGTGGCAGAGTGAAAACATTTTTTAAATCTAGATTGGAAAATAAATAAAAAAAACTCAAAATTCTTTCAAAATATGTTTAACGTAATATGATTTAAACAATTGGTCATTTTCTGATGGTACATGGCATTCCTGCCTCAAAATAACATAAACTTTGATAGAACTTGACAGACCCCATTATAGCCAAGAAATAACAACACCTCCATAAACTATAATACAAATGTAATATTTTGTGATGCTCATATTATTAATAATCACATTAAAAGACTATTATACAACAAGCATGGACTAATGCAAGATACAGCAATGGAGGTACCAGTAAATTCAGTTCAGCAGCAGCAAATTTATAACTTACCTTATACAAAAGAGAGCTAGAAAAAATATATGTCACTCAATAGTGTTCGGATTTACAGGCTATAATAATACATAAAGACAGCAAAGTGCAAAAGCTCTTCAACCACAATCATAGACTCTATCATCCACGGTAATCAGAGATGACAAGTCTGTGCGAATCCTGATGCAGGTTTTAAACCCCTTTAACGTGCACCTGGGTACACGTGGGAGATGAAGTTTCCATTGCAATAGATGTCGGTGCTGCTAAAATATGTATATGGGTCACTTTAGTTCAGATTTTTTCAAAATAGTATGTTGGTGGTAAGGTAAGTACCATGGATATACTGTATCACAGTGTCATGGTTAGGGATGAGCGAACCCGAACTGTATAGTTCGGGTTCGTACCGAATTTTGGGGTGTCCGTGACATGGACCCGAACCCGGACATTTTCGTAAAAGTCCGGGTTCGGTGTTCGTCGCTTTCTTGGCTCTTTTTGAAAGGCTGCAAAGCAGCCAATCAACAAGCGTCATACTACTTGCCCCAAGAGGCCGTCACAGCCATGCCTACTATTGGCATGGCTGTGATTGGCCAGTGCAGCATGTGACCCAGCCTCTATTTAAGCTGGAGTCACATAGCGCCGCCCGTCACTCTGCTCTGATCAGTATAGGGAGAGGTTGCAGCTGTGACGTTAGGGCGAGATTAGGCAGTGATTAACTCCTCCAAAATACTTCATTCAGAGATCGATCTGCAGCTGTGGATGATTGAACTGCTGCTATTGAATTGCTCACAGTTTTTAGGCTGCCCAGAGCGTTTTTCAGTCACTTTTTTTCTGGGGTGATCGGCGGCCATTTTGTGTCTTGTGGTGCACCAGCACAAGCTGCCAACAAGTGCATTTAACCCTCAGTAGTGTGGTTGTTTTTTGGCTAAATCCTACATCAGGGTCAAGCTGTCACACCAAGTGCATTTACCCATCAATAGTCTGGTTATTTTTTGGCCATATACAACATCAGGGGCAAGCTGAGCCTGTCACCAAGTGCATTTAACCCTCAATAGTGTGGTTGGTCAAGCTGTCACACCAAGTGCATTTAACCATCAATAGTGTGGTTATTTTTTGGCCATATCCCAGTCTAATTCTGTCCGTAAACGTATACCTGTCACCCAGCGCCTAAATAATAGGCCTCAAATTTGTAGTCTGCTAAATCTGTGGTTATTGCTGTGGCTGGGCGAGTTATTTAGTGTCCGTCAAAGCACAGTTTTTGTTCTGGGTTGAAATACAATTCCCAATTTAGCAATTCTCTAAATTAGTGGTTTCTGCTGTATCAGGCCTACTTTAAATTTATCCCTAAAAGGGTATATTAGATTCAAGGTGCAGATAGGGTCATTCTCAATAACTTCACACACACGCTACTGTGCATATCCCAGTCTAATTCTGTCTGTAAACGTATACCTGTCACCCAGCGCCTAAATAATAGGCCTCAAATTTATAGTCATCCAAATCTGTCGTTATTGCTGTAGCTGGTCAAGTTATTTAGTGTCCGTCAAAGCACAGTTTTTGTTCTGGGTTGAAATACAATTCCCAATTTAGCAATTCTCTAAATTAGTGGTTTCTGCTGTATCAGACCTCCTTTAAATCTATCCCTAGAGGGTATATAAGATTCAAGGTGCACATAGGCATAATGTGGTAAATAATAGGTCTCAAATTTATATTTAGCTAAATCTGTCGTTACTGCTGTGCCTGTATTAGTGTAATACGGTACCTAAATAGATAGCCAGATAGTGTTAGGTGTCTTTAAAAAAAGGCCTGAATTTGAATTCAATACATTGGGCCAAATAATATTTTTGTTGTTGTGGTGAACGATAACAATGAGGAAAACATCTAGTAAAGGACGCGGACATGGTCGTGGTGGTGTTAGTGGACCCTCTGGTGCTGGGAGAGGACGTGGCCGTTCTGCCACAGCCACACGTCCTAGTGCACCAACTACCTCAGGTCCCAGTAGCTGCCAGAATTTACAGCGATATTTGGTGGGGCCCAATGCCGTTCTAAGGATGGTAAGGCCTGAGCAGGTACAGGCATTAGTCAATTGGGTGGCCGACAGTGGATCCAGCACGTTCACATTATCTCCCACCCAGTCTTCTGCAGAAAGCGCACAGATGGCGCCTGAAAACCAAGCCCATCAGTCTGTCACATCACCCCCATGCATACCAGGGAAACTGTCTGAGCCTCAAGTTATGCAGCAGTCTCTTATGCTGTTTGAAGACTCTGCTGGCAGGGTTTCCCAAGGGCATCCACCTAGCCCTTCCCCAGCGGTGGAAGACATAGAATGCACTGACGCACAACCACTTATGTTTCCTCATGATGAGGACATGGGAATACCACCTCAGAACGTCTCTGATGATGACGAAACACAGGTGCCAACTGCTGCGTCTTTCTGCAGTGTGCAGACTGAACAGGAGGTCAGGGAGGAAGACTGGGTGGAAGACGATGCAGGGGACGATGAGGTCCTAGACCCCACATGGAATGAAGGTCGTGCCACTGACTTTCAGAGTTCGGAGGAAGAGGCAGTGGTGAGACCGAGCCAACAGCGTAGCAAAAGAGGGAGCAGTGGGCAAAAGCAGAACACCCGCCGCCAAGAGACTCCGCCTGCTACTGACCGCCGCCATCTGGGACCGAGCACCCCAAAGGCAGCCTCAAGGAGTTCCCTGGCATGGCACTTCTTCAAACAATGTGCTGACGACAAGACCCGAGTGGTTTGCACGCTGTGCCATCAGAGCCTGAAGCGAGGCATTAACGTTCTGAACCTTAGCACAACCTGCATGACCAGGCACCTGCATGCAAAGCATGAACTGCAGTGGAGTAAACACCTTAAAAACAAGGAAGTCACTCAGGCTCCCCCTGCTACCTCTTCTGCTGCTGCCGCCTCGGCCTCTTCTGCTGCTGTCGCCTCTGCCTCTTCTGCTGCTGCCGCCTCGGCCTCTTCCTCCACCTCTGGAGGAACGTTGGCACCTGCCGCCCAGCAAACAGGGGATGTACCACCAACACCACCACCTCCGTCACCAAGCATCTCGACCATGTCACACGGCAGCGTTCAGCTCTCCATCTCACAAACATTTGAGAGAAAGCGTAAATTCCCACCTAGCCACCCTCGATCCCTGGCCCTGAATGCCAGCATTTCTAAACTACTGGCCTATGAAATGCTGTCATTTAGGCTGGTGGACACAGACAGCTTCAAACAGCTCATGTCGCTTGCTGTCCCACAGTATGTTGTTCCCAGCCGCCACTACTTCTCCAAGAGAGCCGTGCCTTCCCTGCACAACCAAGTATCCGATAAAATCAAGTGTGCACTGCGCAACGCCATCTGTGGCAAGGTCCACCTAACCACAGATACGTGGACCAGTAAGCACGGCCTGGGACGCTATATCTCCCTAACTGCACACTGGGTAAATGTAGTGGCGGCTGGGCCCCAGGCGGAGAGCTGTTTGGCGCACGTCCTTCCGCCGGCAAGGATCGCAGGGCAACATTCTTTGCCTCCTGTTGCCACCTCCTCCTACTCAGCTTCCTCCTCCTCTTCTTCCACCTGCTCATCCAGTCAGCCACACACCTTCACCACCAACTTCAGCACAGCCCGGGGTAAACGTCAGCAGGCCATTCTGAAACTCATATGTTTGGGGGACAGGCCCCACACCGCACAGGAGTTGTGGCGGGGTATATAACAACAGACCGACGAGTGGTTGCTGCCGGTGAGCCTCAAGCCCGGCCTGGTGGTGTGCGATAATGGGCGAAATCTCGTTGCAGCTCTGGGAATAGCCGGTTTGACGCACATCCCTTGCCTGGCGCATGTGCTGAATTTGGTGGTGCAGAAGTTCATTCACAACTACCCCGACATGTCAGAGCTGCTGCATAAAGTGCGGGCTGTCTGTTCGCGCTTCCGGCGTTCACATCCTGCCGCTGCTCGCCTGTCTGCGTTACAGCGTAACTTCGGCCTTCCCGCTCACCGCCTCATATGCGACGTGCCCACCAGGTGGAACTCCACCTTGCACATGCTGGACAGACTGTGCGAGCAGCAGCAGGCCATAGTGGAGTTTCAGCTGCAGCACGCACGGGTCAGTCGCACTGCGGAACAGCACCACTTCACCACCAATGACTGGGCCTCCATGCGAGACCTGTGTGCCCTGTTGCGCTGTTTCGAGTACTCCACCAACATGGCCAGTGGCGATGACGCCGTTATCAGCGTTACAATACCACTTCTATGTCTCCTTGAGAAAACACTTAGGGCGATGATGGCCCAGGAGGAGGAGGAGGAAGAGGGGTCATTTTTAGAACTTTCAGGCCAGTCTCTTAGAAGTGACTCAGAGGTAGGTTTTTTGCAACAGCAGAGGCCAGGTACAAATGTGGCCAGCCAGGGCCCACTACTGGAGGACGAGGAGGACGAGGATGAGGAGGAGGTGGAGGAGGATGAGGATGAAGCATGTTCACAGTGGGGTGGCACCCAACGCAGCTCGGACCCATCACTGGTGCGTGGCTGGGGGGAAACGCAGGACGATGACGATACACCTCCCACAGAGGACAGCTTGTCCTTACCTCTGGGCAGCCTGGCACACATGAGTGACTACATGCTGCAGTGCCTGCGCAACGACAGCAGAGTTGCCCACATTTTAACGTGTGCGGACTACTGGGTTGCCACCCTGCTGGATCCACGGTACAAAGACAATGTGCCCACCTTACTTCCTGCACTGGAGCGTGATAGGAAGATGTGCGAGTACAAGCGCACGTTGGTAGACGCGCTACTGAGAGCATTCCCAAATGTCACAGGGGAACAAGTGGAAGCCCAAGGCCAAGGCAGAGGAGGAGCAAGAGGTCGCCAAGGCAGCTGTGTCACGGCCAGCTCCTCTGAGGGCAGGGTTAGCATGGCAGAGATGTGGAAAAGTTTTGTCAACACGCCACAGCTAACTGCACCACCACCTGATACGCAACGTGTTAGCAGGAGGCAACATTTCACTAACATGGTGGAACAGTACGTGTGCACACCCCTCCACGTACTGACTGATGGTTCGGCCCCATTCAACTTCTGGGTCTCTAAATTGTCCACGTGGCCAGAGCTAGCCTTTTATGCCTTGGAGGTGCTGGCCTGCCCGGCGGCCAGCTTTTTGTCTGATCGTGTATTCAGCACGGCAGGGGGCGTCATTACAGACAAACGCAGCCGCCTGTCTACAGCCAATGTGGACAAGCTGACGTTCATAAAAATGAACCAGGCATGGATCCCACAGGACCTGTCCATCCCTTGTGCAGATTAGACATTAACTACCTCCCCTTAACCATATATTATTGTACTCCAGGGCACTTCCTCATTCAATCCTATTTTTATTTTCATTTTACCATTATATTGCGAGGCAACCCAAAGTTGAATGAACCTCTCCTCTGTCTGGGTGCCAGGGCCTAAATATATGACAATGGACTGTTCCAATGTTGGGTGACGTGAAGCATGATTCTCTGCTATGACATGCAGACTGATTCTCTGCTGACATGAAGCCAGATTCTGTGTTATGGGACCTCTCTCCTCTGCCTGGGTGCCGGGGCCTAAATTTATGAAAATGGACTGTTACAGTGGTGGGTGACGTGAAGCCAGATTCTCTGCTATGGGACCTCTCTCCAATTGATATTGGTTAATTTTTATTTATTTTATTTTTATTTTTATTCATTTCCCTATCCACATTTGTTTGCAGGGGATTTACCTACATGATGCTGCCTTTTGCAGCCCTTTAGCCCTTTCCTGGGCTGTTTTACAGCCTTTTTAGTGCCGAAAAGTTTGGGTCCCCATTGACTTCAATGGGGTTCGGGACGAAGTTCGGATCAGGTTCGGAACCCGAAGTTCGGCCGAACTTCTCGAACCCGAACATCCAGGTGTTCGCTCAACTCTAGTCATGGTTTCTAGAACCCATGATGCTAGCATGAACATTAGCCTGAACTGCAATTATCTGTTGATTTGGTGGATTTATAGGACAGGCAATTCATTAGAATTGATTTTTTTAAATTTAAAATGCATAAATCAATTTTTTTCTTTAAGCAATTTTTTATGATTTGTTTTGGCAATAATGTCATGACAAGCACGTTTGTGAATTGACAGTAATTTATTGCAATAATATGATACTTATCTATGTCATCATTTTACATCTGATTCTATGAACTCTCTAGGTGGAGTGCTATTACTGGATAATTAAAATGCTTTTATGAGAGTGATATTTAACAATGAATATTGATCTAAAATGTAGGTAATTTTTTCTTTTATATTTTGTTGCACTTGAAATCTTTATATATATTTATGCTTTATACTTTATGCATATATATCCTCTAAGGGTAACTGACTTTCCAGTGCATCATAATTTTTGAAATTTTACAAATGAAGAGAGAGTTGCATAGTTCAGATTATGGGGTCCACATTAGTAGAATCATCTTTTACCCAGAGCAGAGAGGAGATAAAAAAAAGGTCTTTGATCTGTAGAACCTTGTCCATTGATTTCATTGCAAACCCTTAGGGGGTCATTTATCATTCTGAAATACACCTAAATACGCCGCTATCTGCGACTTCTTCTCGCTCACGCCAGGTATAAAATTGTGGGCAGGGAAGGGCTGGCAGGCTGGTCTCATTTACCATTTTCTACGCCTGGTTTAGGCATAGAAAATGGTTTATATGTAAGACAGCAAGGAAGCTATCTTACATTTAGAAGCAGCAGTAGGTACACTGACGTTATGAAGAGGCCAGCACTTCTACATAACTCCAAAGGATCCACCTCCAGTTTAGGGGTTTCTAAAACGCCGGTCTTAATAAATGTGCCCCTTAGTGCTTTAGTTGCACTGTAGTGTCACTGCACGGAAATTAAACACTGCCTGCAAAAAATTGCAAAACTGACAACTCCTTCGTGTTGTCCCTTTTAGCTTCACCAGGGTGTTTTGGTCCTAGCAGAACAAGGAAGAAGTAACTGGTGTCGGAAAGCTGTCAGATTCTTTGGCGCTCATGGTGGACAGCAAGTCACTGCAGTCCGGGTTGCTGATGTATCTTAATCAGAAAAGCAAAAAAGAGAGAGATCCACACCTTATAGTGTAGTGTTTTAAATAGCACCCATCGTACCCTGATAGCATAGCATTTACAAACGCATCCATCAAGAAAACAATTACACTTACAAGAGTCAAGTCTTGATTCGAGTATCACAGTAGGATATAGCCCAAAGTCCAGACAGATCATTTGCAAAAGATTTTCAATTAACTATTACTAATAATGATATTACAATATTACAACCTTTTTCCTTTCTATTAAATAGCTAAGAAGCTAAATGTCAGGGCTGTGTTAGGTCTAGTTAGACACAGCAGCACAATCACCTGACAGATGGCTTGGTCATCACATGTTCAGCAAGATGGATAGAGAATGGATGAGAACTTTGACATGCAGTACTCCAGACCTGGGGGCTATCTAAAATTGCACTGCATATAGTTTGTATCGTTATACAGTATATTTGTTCCAGTAAGAATATGGATGTCAATAATTTTCAAGAAACAGGGCTAACTACCCTGTTCCTCCCCTCTAGGTAAGAGTGGGCTGGTCCTGCTTCCTGCCATGAGGGGGAGTTCCTGTCCAGAGATACAGAGGAGAGGAAGCACACTGCCAAGCTCCTGCTCCTAAAAATAATTATCCAGAGGGAACACCCAACCATTTTTTCTCAAGTAAATCCTCAATAAACCAGTAAGCAGAGTGACCAGCTAAGAAAAGCATGTGAGGTGAGGGACTACAGCTAAGACACCCATCCTCCACACTATTACTAGGCCAGTTCAATATAAGTTCTAAATTGATTTCATATTCCTTACTAATGCCAGAGAATTGCACTTGGAAATTGCTGCTATTTAATGTACCTGAAGTTACAGTTTGTACTTAGTAAAGTAGCCTGTTCTAGGTTTACTTCTGGCCTCATTCTTCAAAATACATTTCCACTGCACGGAACCCCAGGGAGAAAAGGCCTGAGGGAGAACACCATGACACAATCCTTCATCAGGGCCAGCACCACTCCCATCCTCTGCACCTGCTCCTCCGGGGCTCACTGCAGACACTTAAAAAAAGTTACTCTGAAATTGTTATTACATGTTCTCTGTTAGGGACATATGACAATCTATGACATGGATCTCCAGCTTGAAGATCTCTGGGTGATGCAAGACTAGAATTCCTAGCATATCCTGACAGCCCCAGTCTATCAGAGCATGTTGGTAGTTATATGACAGTAAATTTAATACTGTTAAATAACGCACGAACTTAAGTATGTGACAAATACAAGCCCCAGAATATCCCCACTGTGATCTTCTGTATACTGCTTATCTCCATCTAGCTGAATGCAAGTACTCTCTCTACAATGGTAGCAGATATGGTAGCTGTCTTGGTCCAATTGTAAATCTGTAATCTTGACTAATTACTGCTTGTCAAACTGATGCATTGCTATGTAATGAGTGACTAAACTTTCCATAAGGTTTATAAGGCTTGCAATAATATGAATGCAATCCATTGAGTTGTTAATATGTAATTATGGAATATTATAAAAGCCCTTGTGTATTGTGTTTCTCACTTGTTGGTCTCTAATCCTGATGATTGTCTTTTGAAATCTGGTTACTTCTGGTAGCAATGAATTCGCAGACAAAGGTTTCATTCTATAATAGACCATAATGTCATAGAGTTATACATATTACAGCCAGGAAAAAAACATAAAACTAAAGAACCCAAATAAATTATAATAGGATTATTAGTTCAGTCTAACAATTAAACAATAAAAATGAAAATGGTTATATAGCTGCAGACTAGAGATGGCCTTGCGGTTCGCCCGGCAGTAATTTTGCTGCGGACTTTGCTCGTTCGCCGAACATTCTAACATATGGCAATATTCGCACGTGCCGAACTTTGACCCATGACACATCCATCAGGTGGGACAGGACAGCCAATTGAGACGGTTCAGCACGTGGACACATCCCCACCCTGTAACAGAAACCGATCTGGCAGCCATTTTACATTATGTGATGATATTGAAGTAACTAATTGCAACTGGTGTGATGATACCTGTTGCCACAAAAAAAAATATATGATTAAGGGCTGCGATATACCTTTTTCCACAAAATCCTGATCGAAGAGTGCTATATACCAGTTTCTGCCAAATACTGATTGAGGGGTGCCATATACCTTCTTCCACAAAATACTGATTGAGGGGTGCTATTGCTATATACTTTCTTCCACAAAATACTGATTGAGGGGTACTATACACCTGCTTCCACAAAATACTGATTGAGGGGTGCCATATACCTGTTTACGCCAAATACTGATAGAGGGGTGTTATATACCTGTTTCCGCCAAATACTGATTGAGGGGTGCCATATACCTTCTTTCACCAAATACTGATTAAGGGCTGTGATACACCTGCTTCCACAAAATACTGATTAAGGAATGCCATATACTTGTTTCCGCCAAATACTGATTGAGGGGTGCTATATACATGTTTCCGCCAAATATTAATTGAGGGGTGCCATATACCATCTTCCACTAAATACTGATTGAGGGGTGCTATTGCTATATACCTTCTTTCACCAAATACTGATTGAGGGCTGCAATACACCTGCTTCCACAAAATACTGATTGAGGGGTGCCATATACCTGTTTCCTCCAAATATTGATTGAGGGTTGCTAAATGCCTGTTTCCACCAAATACTGATTGAGGGGTGCTATATACCAGTTTCTTCCAAATACTGATTGAGGGGTGCTATATACCTGTTTCCGCCAAATACTAATTGAGGGGTGCTATTGGTATATACCTTCTTCCACAAAATACTGATTGAGGTGTGCTATTGCTATATACTTTCTTCCACAAAATACTGATTGAGGGGTGCCATATACCTGTTTCCGCCAAATATTGATTGAGGGTTGCTATATGCCTGTTTCCACCAAATACTGATTGAGGGGTGCCATATACCTGTTTCTGCCAAATACTGATTGAGGGGTGCTATATACCTGTTTCTGCCAAATACTGATTGAGGGGTGCCATATACCATCTTCCACTAAATACTGATTGAGGGGTGCTATTGCTATATACCTTCTTCCACCAAATACTGATTGAGAGCTGCAATACACCTGCTTCCACAAAATACCGATTGAGGGGTGCCATATACCTGTTTCCACCAAATATTGATTGAGGGGTGCTATTGCTAAATACCTTCTTCCACCAAATACTGATTGAGGGCTGCGATACACCTGCTTCCACAAAATACTAATTGAGGGGTGCCATATACCTGTTTCCGCTAAATACTGATTGAGGGATGCTATATACCTGTTTCCGCCAAATACTGATTGAGGGGTGCTATATACCTTCTTCCACAAAATACTGATTGACAGCACAGGCTGCAGATGGCAACACTATTATCAGTAGCTGACATGTTAAAAAAAAGCCCACACTGCGGAGCCATGTGCCGGCGTCCTGGGAGCGCAAGATGTGACCGTGCATGGTGGAGGGCTCGCTCCAGATACATTTGCAGTCTGCTTTTTGCCTTCTGTGCACCGTGAGTTCTGCCTGTTTCTCTTTCTCCCTTCTATCTGCTGATCCGTCTCTCCCTCTGAACTCCCCTCCTCTTCCTCTTTTGTGGGCACCCATGTGATGTCCATCGACACGTCATCATCGTCACCTTAACCACCACTGACATTAGAGATCTCGGAGTAGGCAACAACAACTGGGACCACCCTCCTTAGGGCTGCGATACACCTACTTCCACAAAATACTGACTGAGGGGTGCCATATACCTTCTTCCACAAAATACTGATTGAGGGGTGCTATTGCTATATACCTTCTTCCACCAAATACTGATTGAGAGCTGCGATACACCTGCTTCCACAAAATACTGATTGCGGGGTGCCATATACCTGTTTCCACCAAATACTGATTGAGGGGTGCTATATACCTGTCCCTGCCAAATACTGATTAAGGGGTGCTATTGCTATATACCTTCTCCCACCAAATACTGATTGAGCACTGTGATACACCTGCTTCCACAAAATACTGATTGCGGGGTGCCATATACCTGTTTCCACAAAATACTGATTGAGGGGTTCCATATACCGGTTTCCACCAAAAACTGATTGAGGGGTGCTATATACCTGTCCCTGCCAAATACTGATTGAGGGGTTCTATAAACCTGTTTCCACCAAACACTGATTGAGGGGTGCCATATACCTTCTTCCACAAAATACTGATTAAGGGGTGCCATTGCCATATACCTTCTTCCACCAAATACTGATTGGGGGCTGCTATATGCCTTCTTTCACAAATACTGCTCTTCTCTACGGACTTAGGCAGAGGGACATATAGAAAATGACAGGCAGAGGAAGAGGCAGACCATTCCGCAGGGATGGTAGGGGTTGGGCAGGTTCACCAGGTCGGAGCCTAAGTGGAAAGTTGGAGAAGGCACATGCGATAGCTTCAAAGGGTGCACCACAGTTGGTTGAGTGGCTTACTCAGCCTTCCGCTTCTGCACCCTCCTCATCCTCTGTATCTGCACCCTCCTCACTATCGGCTGTGTGCACCCCCAAAGGCACCACCACCACCACCCCCACTCGAGTCAGAGGATTTATTTTCCCATCCATTCCCAGACCTTACCGATGCACAGCCATTCTTGGCATCAGATGGGAAAGAGGAGGTGGCAACAGCCACTACTCAGCGGTCTGACGACAGTACCCAGATCAGCCCAAGGAGCGTGGTCCCTGTTGTTGCTTCCTACTCCTAGATCTCTAATGTCAGTGGTGGTTAAGGTGACAATGATGACGTGTCGATGGACATCACATGGGTGCCCACAAAAGAGGAAGAGGAGGGGAGTTCAGAGGGAGAGACGGAGCAGCAGATAGAAGGGAGAAAGAGAAGCAGGCAGAACTCACGGTGCACAGAAGGCAAAAAGCAGACTGCAAATGTATCTGGAGCGAGCCTTCCACCATGCACGGTCACATCTTGCGCTCCCAGGACGCCGGCACATGGCTCCGCAGTGTGGGCTTTTTTTAACATGTCAGCTACTGATAATAGTGTTGCCATCTGCAGCCTGTGCTGTCAACGCATAAGTCGCGGTTAGCCCAACACTCAACTAGGTATGACAACCTTAAGAAGGCACCTGGCCTCCCATCATTGAGCCCAGTGGGAGCAATGCCGTCAGAACCCACAAAGCCACACTCCCGGCGCTCCACGTCCTGCCTCTTCTGCTTCTCCTTCTCCTCTCTCCTCCCATTTGTCCTCCACTCCACCCTCCACCATGCCGTCGTCGTGTTCATCTGGCACAAAGCAGGCTTCCGCGGCCCAAATGTTCGAGCGTAAAAAAAATTGGTGGACTCGGAGGCCTTTAGAAAATTTGTGGACATTGGCACACCGCAATGGAAGGTCCCAGGAAGGAAATATTTCTCCCAGAAGGGCATCCCTGAACTATATGGCCGCGTTCAGTGGCAAGTTAATATATCTCTGGCACACAGTGTCGGTGCCAAGATACATCTGACCACAGACACGTGGTCTAGCAAACACGGGCAGGGAAGGTGCATAACTTTTACTGCCCACTGGGTGAACCTTCTGACGGCAGTCAAGCATGTAACCCGTGGCACCCGTGTGGATTTGGTTTTACCGCTACTGATTGCATGCAGGCCTGCCTCTTCTTCTCCTCCTCCTACTCCATCCTCTGTCTCCTTCTTGGATGACTCCTCCTTTTCCACTGCTACTGCCTCTTCCGCTGCACCCCCAAAGCTCCCCAGAACCTATTCGACGTCCTAGGTGAGACGTTGCCATGGAAGACAAGAGCCACACTGGTCCTGCACTCCTTTCAGCTCTGTGGTCACAGGCCGATCAGTGGCTAACTGTGCTCAATTTGACAGTTGGTAAAGTGGTGTGCGACAACGGTGCCAATCTGCTGAGCGTGCTGAAACAGGGCAAAATGACACACGTGCTGTGCATGGGAAACGTCCCGAACTTAGTCGAGCAGTGATTCTTTGCCAAGTGCCACGGGGTCCAGAACGTCTTGCGGCAGGCCAGGAAAATCTCTGGCCATTTTAGAAGATCTTACACGGCCATGGCTCACCTTGCTGATGTTCAACAGTGACACCACTTGCCCATCAGATGCCTGATTTGTGACTGCCCGACGTGCTGGAACTCCAATTTGTATATGCTTGATAGGCTTCTCCAGCAGAAACATGCAGTTTATGACTTTCTGTACAAACTCTAGCAGGACAGGTTCTGGGGAGCTCGTTTTTTTCACTGCGCCAGTGGCTGCTCATGCGCAATGCATGCAGATCACCAAACTGGTCAGTCCCAGCCAGGGCGGCATCAGTGGCATCGTACCTTACGCCTTCTTTCTGGAGCATGCATTGCATTTTTTATTGATCAAGCCATCAAGAAGCAGGAGCTGGAAGATAAGGAAGTTGCAATGCTGAATGAATACCCTGGGGGGGGCTACTCCATCTGAGACAAGTCAGCAGGAGTCTGAAGAGGAGTCAGAGGAGGATGGTGGCTGGGGGAAGGACGAGGAAGAGCAAGAAGAGCAGGTTTTAAACATCCCTGATGTTGTCCGTGGCTGGGGGGAGGAGACCGAGGACGACATTCTCCTGGGCGATGAGCAGGAGCAAGGGTGCTCCACTGCTTCCAATTTAGTGCAAATGGGGGCCTTCATGCTCCAGTGTTTGAAAAGAGACCCCCGTATAAAAAGGATAAAGGTCAAGGACCTGTACTGGGTGGCAATGTACTTAGACCCACGGTACAAACACAAAATGGCAGACATGTTACCAGCATCATAGAGGGAGGACTTTCAGAATGCAGCATTTCCAGGTCTTGCTGCGAGAGATGCTGCATTCTGCTGTTGCGGGCACTGGCAGAGGAATTTCCACCCACAGCGAAACAGGTGTGGTTACCAATCCTACCGCGCCTGCAAAAAGAGGGTGGTTTGAAGATGTGTTGGTCACTTGGGATATGAGATAATTCTTGCAGCCAGCCTATACTCGTTGAGTGTCCTTTCCGAACTTGCAATCTCCTAGCTCACGACTACCTCACACTTTTAAAAATGAATGAGGTATGGATTTCGGAGGAATTCAACACCTGTGATGACCACATGTAATTGAATCTCCTCATGCCTACCCACACATATCCGTCACCACACAGAACAAAGAATGGTCCTTGCCTTATATATGTACAGTGGCATCAAAGGCCTTTTGTGTCAGGTGAATGCCTAACAGTTACATATTTATCCTGTGACAGCCTAATGTACCTCCAGCCACAGAATCCAAAATTCTTTGCTGTCAGGTGAATGCCTATTGCCTAATTATTGGGGCCTGTACTGGCCAACAGTTGCATGATTTTCCTATTCTATGACGTAAAGTCATGATTTTATTAAAGACACGGAGGCTTCGTATTGCATAACTCTTTCTTTACTAGAATCCACAGCAGCAAAGAATTTACATAAAAAACTAGGGACAACCCCCAAGCGAACCCCTCCCAATGGACAGTCCATAAATAGGCTCTCCCCAGCCATCTCATCCTCTTTCTTTGATGTGACCAGCCGAACGCTACACGAACACCGGAGCGAACTCCTACTTGCACGGACAAAACTCCAAACCGGCGATCCACCACAAGATCTCGTCCCTCGTCTCGAGATCCAGAGACACCTCGTCCGCGTAGGATGCTCCCGCTTGAAGGTGTGCGATCTTCAATCGCTGCAACGCCCGATAATGAAGAGGCGCAGGGAAAATTGCCTGTATGGAGGAAGAGAGGAGACCGATAATGCGTGCAAGGTGACGTAACGAGATCCGAGGGAGCCTCAGAACCTGACGCAACTCCTTGCGGATGGCCTTGATCTTGGAACCCGGAAGGTACAGGGTCTGTTCGTTGGAGTCCACCACAAACCCCAGAAACTCCATTGACCTCGAAGGTTGAAGACACGATTTCTTGGCGTTGATGACAAACCCAAGCCCGGTGAGAAGGGCCAAAGCCGACCGCAGATGGAGTAGAAGGTCCGAGGGAGAACGAGCCATGAAGAGGATATCGTCCAGATAGATTACTAGACGAATACCCTGGCAGCGAAGCCACGCCACCACGGGCCTCATCAACTTGGTAAAACACCAAGGGGCTGATGAGAGGCCAAATGGCAGGCACGTGAATTGCCAAAGATGGCCGTGCCACCGAAACTGGAGGAGACGTCGGGACTGGGGAGCCACAGGAACCGTCAGGTAGGCGTCCTTCAGGTCCAACTTCACCATCCAGTCCCCCGGGAGCA
Source organism: Bufo gargarizans (assembly GCF_014858855.1). Taxonomy (NCBI): domain Eukaryota; kingdom Metazoa; phylum Chordata; class Amphibia; order Anura; family Bufonidae; genus Bufo; species Bufo gargarizans. Next base: position 127,869,615 of record NC_058080.1, on the reverse strand, counting down.
GAAGGTCCCTGAGTAAATGAATACCCTCCATTTTGAAATGGCGGTATCGCACGAACCTGTTTAGGTTCCTCAAATTTATTACCGGACGGAACAGGCCACCTTTCTTTTCCACCAGGAAAACATTGCTGACCACTCCCACCGAGTGTGGCGGAGCTGTCTCTATAGCCCCTTTGACCGCCAGGGACCGGAGCTCCTGGTTCATGCACGCCCGGGCTGACCCTGACAGCACTAAGGGCGGAGGTTCTGGAAGGGAAAGACGGGCGTCTATCAAATCTATCTGAAAGCCTTGAACCGTGGCAAGAACCCACGGATCGGAGGTGACCCGGCTCCAAGCAGGCAAAAAATGTCGGAGTCTGCCCCCTATACAAGGGTTGAAAGAAAACTGAGGGTTTATGAGACTTACCAATGGGACGTCTAGATCCCGTGTTGCCTCTGAATCCTCTGGAGCGATACGCAGGGCCTCTGGACGGGAAGAAAGAGGACTGCTGCCTCTGGTCCTGGAACGAGGAATGTTGATGAAAGGGACCTCGACCGTTTCCACGAGTCTGGAATTGGACACGGCCGGACAGTCGGCCCCTGAAGCTGCCGGCCCTGGAAGAGACACGCCCACGGAACACCTTGCGCATTGATGATTGGGCTTTATCAAGCGCCGTAAAGGCCCCTACAAATTTGCCTAAGTCCTTTATGAAACTGTCCCCAAAAAGGAGGCCCTGGGCCTCCTTACCCGTCTCAGTGAGCGCCATGTTTGACAATTTGGGTTCTATTTTCATAAGAAGCGCTTTCCTCCGTTCGATAGAGAGGGAGGAGTTGACATTCCCAATTAGGCAAATAGCGCGTTGAGCCCAGCCACTGAGCTCCTCCGGGTCAATGGACGTGCCCTCCGTCCTGGCTGTCTCAGCCAATTCAAAAATCTTTGTAAGGGGACCCAGACTGTCCAAGAGCTTGTCTTGACAAGCCCGCAGAGCAGAATCTAGGCCCTTGCGGGGATTAAATCCCGTCTTAGATAGAAATTGTACCATCTTGGGATCTACATTTGGTGTATCGCACACCTTATTCTGCACCAAGGGGCGGGGACATTCCGCTTTTAATTTGTTCCGGGTCTCTTTAGACAGTGGTTTTCTGACCCTGTCCTCTAGGTAGCGGGCCACATGTGGGATGGGGAGCCACTCAGCCGACCTAGGATGGTGCAGGTTGTCTGGGTCAAACAGGGGGTCGCCCTGTGGGTCAACAAGGGAGCTAGGTCCCGGGGCAATGGTCTCCTGGGCCACACTAGAAGCGGGCTGTGGAGACGGGGAGACCCCTTCCAACATGTCAGAAACTTGGATCCCATCCAGATCCACGTCTGAGGCATACTGACCCTCATCAAAAACCTCCTCATCAGACTCTATATCTGAGTCAGACCTGGGTTCGGGCTGAGCCCGAGCGGATTTCCAGGAGCGCGTCTTTTCCGCCTGGCGCTGGCAGGCTCTTTTGCGTGACCTCGGCACGCCGTCTTTCGATAGAACTAGGCTATCAGTATTAAGCATTCTGGAGGTATCAGAGACCGGAGCTGAAACCGGGGTAGCAGCTGAGGTTTGTGCTCTGAGTGCCTGGGTGATAGATTGACTAATCATGGATGACATATTGCCCATGGCATTAGCTATGGCAGTAGAGATGGACAGCTGCAGATCCCCAACCTGAGGCTCATTCAGACATTGAGCTGCAGGAACTGGGGTAGAGCTAGTGGTGGGGCCAGCAGGGGCATCGCTAGGCAGGGACATATTCGCAGGAGTAGTTACTCCAGAGTGAGCAGGAATAGGTAGGGAGAAAACGCTACTTAGCTGAGCCCTGGCAGACAGGCACCGATGTCCGGCGAATGGAAAAAAGGCGCCGCCGCAAACCGGAAGGGGTGGGGATAGCGACCCGACCCCCTCCAGAATCAGGGAGTACCAATATGGCGCCCGAGATTCCCTGTCTCAGGCGCCAATACACCCAAACCTAAAACAAGATGGCGCCCGAGATTCCCGAACTGGTGCCGAAATCACGTGTGATGTAAGCAAATCTCGCGATCACCGCGACTACGGCCTGGAAGAAACACGCGAACGGGGAGACGCGCGAACAGGGAGAAGCAGATGAGGAAGATGGCGTCCGGAAGGTACAAAAACGGGGGGGGGGGGGCGCCGGGGGGGGAGAGGGAAAACGCAAAGCTACCAGCAGGAAAATCAAGGACAGTCCAACGGCAGACGAACAAAAAGGGTGGTGGGGGTTTAGCTGAGAGAGACCCCCCCCCGAATATCAAGAACACAAACTATTAGTAATAATAGCCCTAGAAGGTCAAAACGGTAAAAACAACCTACATGAGGAAAGATCAAAACAAGAATAAACAAATTCGAATAAAGACAGTAATAAGCCCCACAAAAATAATGGGACAAGGACAAAATACTGCACAATGTAAAATAATGTACTTATCTGCTGTGGGCAGCAGCAAAGAAAGAGGATGAGATGGCTGGGGAGAGCCTATTTATGGACTGTCCATTGGGAGGGGTTCGCTTGGGGGTTGTCCCTAGTTTTTTATGTAAATTCTTTGCTGCTGTGGATGCTAGTAAAGAAAGAGTTATGCAATACGAAGCCTCCGTGTCTTGTTATAAAATTACATTTTTATCCTGTGACCGCCTAATGTACCTCCAGCCACAGAATCCAAAGTTCTTTGCTGTCAGGTTAATGTCTATTGCCTAATTTTTGGGGCCTATACTGGCCGACAGTTACATATTTATCCTGTGACCGCCTAATGTACCTCGTGCCACAGAATCTAAAGTTATTTGCCGTCAGGTGAACGCCTATTGGCTAATTTTTGGGGCCTATACTGGCCGACAGTTAACTTTTTTATCTCTAGCCACATAATCACACCCCTGTCTCACTCCTCTGCTTCTCATTATGGTGGCATATGAACCACATTCACCATAAGGACCTTCTATTGTCACAGGGTCATGTGACTGTGCCCCCACCCTGTACTGTGCCCCTCACCCCATACTGTGACCCCTTTTACCCTGCATTGTGCCCTCTTACCACACCCTGTGCAGTGCTCCTAGTCATTCCCTGTACTGTGCCCTCCTATACCTTTTTATCCAGTCACGGTATGGCGGTGTTATCCTGTCCCTGTACAGAGGTGTTATCCGGTGAATGTATGGCGTTGGTATCCAATAACTGGATGGCCATAACTGTATCCCTTTCCCTGCCCACGCCATCCTTTTTTAGACCTGGCATGAGCAGGAAAAATATGCAGATTGTGGTGCTAGCAGTGTCAGAAATACGGCTAACATAGATGTATTTCTATATAATAAATAACCTCCTAATTGTATTATTATTCGGGGGTAGGGCTAATATCTTTATATACAGTACAGACCAAAAGTTTGGACACACCTTTTCATTCAAAGAGTTTTCTTTATTTTCATGACTATGAAAATTGTAGATTCACACTGAAAACATCAAAACTATGAATTAACACATGTGGAATTATATACATAACAAAAAAGTATGAAACAACTGAAAATATGTCATATTCTAGGTTCTTCAAAGTAGCCACCTTTTGCTTTGATTACTGCTTTGCACACTCTTGGCATTCTCTTGATGAGCTTCAAGAGGTAGTCACCTGAAATGGTTTTCACTTCACAGGTGTGCCCTGTCAGGTTTAATAAGTGGGATTTCTTGCCTTATAAATGGGGTTGGGACATCAGTTGTGTTGTGGAGAAGTCGAGTGGATACACAGCTGATAGTCCTACTGAATAGACTGTTAGAATTTGTATTATGGCAAGAAAAAAGCAGATAAGTAAAGAAAAACGGGTGGCCATCATTACTTTAAGAAATGAAGGTCAGTCAGTCCTAAAAATTGGGAAAACTTTGAAAGTGTCCCCAAGTGCAGTCACAAAAACCATCAAGCGCTACAAAGAAACTGGCTCACATGCGCACCGCCCCAGGAAATGAAGACCAAGAGTCACCTCTGCTGCGGAGGATAAGTTCATCCGAGTCACCAGCCTCAGAAATCGCAGGTTAACAGCAGCTCAGATTAGAGACCAGGTCAATGCCACACAGAGTTCTAGCAGCAGACACATCTCTAGAACAACTGTTAAGAAGAGACTGTGTGAATCAGGCCTTCATGGTAGAATATCTGCTAGGAAACCACTGCTAAGGACAGGCAACAAGCAGAAGAGACTTGTTTGGGCTAAAGAACACAAGGAATGGACATTAGACCAGTGGAAATCTGTGCTTTGGTATGATGAGTCTAAATTTGAGATCTTTGGTTCCAACCACCGTGTCTTTGTGCGACGCAGAAAAGGTGAACGGATGGACTCTACATGCCTGGTTCCCACCGTGAAGCATGGAGGAGGAGGTGTGATGGTGTGGGGGTGCTTTGCTGGTGACACTGTTGGGGATTTATTCACAATTGAAGGCATACTGAACCAGCATGGCTACCACAGCATCTTGCAGCGGCATGCTATTCCATCCGGTTTGCGTTTAGTTGGACCATCATTTATTTTTCAACAGGACAATGACCCCAAACACACCTCCAGGCTGTGTAAGGGCTATTTGACCATGAAGGAGAGTGATAGGGTGCTGCGCCAGATGACCTGGCCTCCACAGTCACCGGACCTGAACCCAATCGAGATGGTTTGGGGTGAGCTGGACCGCAGAGTAAAGGCAAAAGGGCCAACAAGTGCTAAGCATCTCTGGGAACTCCTTCAAGACTGTTGGAAGACCATTTCAGGTGACTACCTCTTGAAGCTCATCGGGAGAATGCCAAGAGTGTGCAAAGCAGTAATCAAAGCAAAAGGTGGCTACTTTGAAGAACCTACCATTATGACATATTTTCAGTTGTTTCACACTTTTTTGTTATGTATATAATTCCACATGTGTTAATTCATAGTTTTGATGCCTTCATTGTGAATCTACAATTTTCATAGTCATGAAAATAAAGAAAACTCTTTGAATGAGAAGGTGTGTCCAAACTTTTGGTCTGTACTGTATTTGTGAAAGCAGAGACACTTGGTTTATCTCTGAGGCTGATGTGTTCACCTTATTTGCCGCTGCCTGGTATTAGAGGTGAGTGTCCAACCTACTCTCACCAATAATGAGTGGCTGATAGCTATACAGACGTGGACAAAATTGTTGGTACCCTTTGGTCAATGAAAGAAAAAGTCACAATGGTCACAGAAATAACTTTAATCTGACAAAAGTAATAATAAATTAAAATTCTATAAATGTTAACCAATGAAAGTCAGACATTGTTTTTCAACCATGCTTCAACAGAATTATGTAAAAAAATAAACTCATGAAACAGGCATGGACAAAAATGATGGTACCCCTAGAAAACACAGAACATAATGTGACCAAAGGGACATGTTAATTCAAGGTGTGTCCACTAATTAGCATCACAGGTGTCTACAACCTTGTAATCAGCCATTGGGCCTATATATATGGCTCCAGGTAATCACTGTGTTGTTTGGTGATATGGTGTGTACCACACTCGACATGGACCAGAGGAAGCAAAGGAAAGAGCTGTCTCAAGAGATCAGAAAGAAAATTATAGACAAGCATGTTAAAGGTAAAGGCTATAAGACCATCTCCAAGCAACTAGATGTTCCTGTGAGTACAGTTGCACATATTATTCATAAGTTTAAGATCCATGGGACTGTAGCCAACCTCCCTGGACGTGGCCGCAGGAGGAAAATTGATGACAAATCTAAGAGACGGATAATCCGAATGGTAACAAAAGAGCCTAGAAAGACTTCTAAAGAGATTCAAGGTGAACTTCATGCTCAAGGAACATCAGTGTCAGATCGCACCATCCGTCGTTGTTTGAGCCAAAGTGGACTACATGGGAGACGACCAAGGAGGACACCATTGTTGAAAACGAATCATAAAAAAGCAAGACTGGAATATGCCAAACTACATGTTGACAAGCCACAAAGCTTCTGGGAGAATGTCCTGTGGACAGATGAGACAAAAATCGAGGTTTTTGCCAAGGCACATCAGCTGTATGTTCACAGACGAAAAAATGAAGCATATCAAGAAAAGAACACTGTCCCTACTGTGAAACATGGAGGAGGCTCTGTTATGTTCTGGGGCTGCTTTGCTGCGTCTGGCACAGGGTGTCTTGAATCTGTGCAGGGTACAATGAAATCTCAAGACTATCAAGGAATTCTAGAGAGAAATGTACTAGCCAGTGTCAGAAAGCTTGGTCTCAGTCGCAGGTCATGGGTCTTGCAACAGGACAATGACCCAAAACACACCGCTAAAAACACCCAAGAATGGCTAAGAGGAAAAAATTGGACTATTCTAAAGTGGCCTTCTATGAGCCCTGACCTCAATCCTATTGAGCATCTTTGGAAGGAGCTGAAACATGCAGTCTGGAAAAGGCACCCTTCAAACCGGACACAACTGGAGCAGTTTGCTCATGAGGAGTGGGCCAAAATACCTGCTGAGAGGTGCAGATGTCTCATTGACAGTTACAGGAAGCGTTTGATTGCAGTGATTGCCTCAAAAGGTTGCGCAACAAAATATTAAGTTAGGGGTACCATCATTTTTGTCCATGCCTGTTTCATGAGTTTATTTTTTTACATAATTCTGTTGAAGCATGGTTGAAAAACAATGTCTGACTTTCATTGGTTAACATTTATAGAATTTTAATTTATTATTACTTTTGTCAGATTAAAGTTATTTCTGTGACCATTGTGACTTTTTCTTTCATTGACCAAAGGGTACCAACAATTTTGTCCACGTCTGTAGATATGTATAGAATACCGGCGCTGGCACAAAGAAGGTAGGGGAGGGTGAAAATTAATACATATATATACACAGGACACTTATTATAAAGTCTCTACCTGTGTCTGGTAGATGATCGTTCCGTGATGTGGTGTGATCCCGTTGTTCCAGGAAGCGCTGTATAGATTTAATGGGCCGCTTCTTGCTCTAACTCACACCTTGCGCGCTGCCCCGGCCGGTAGCTAGCGCACGCGTGGAGGAGCCTGCAGGGATGAGTTCAGGAGCGTCTTCGTGTGACGTCACAACTTCGCTCTGGGTGCCTCCAAGGGACAAGTTTCCATCCAACACGTTTCTGAACCTACGGGTTCCTTCGTCAGGGATAGTTCATGGTACAAGTCCTGGGGATTAAATAGGTTTCCCATTCCCATAATCATTCCTGCAGTGACTGCTCCTTTATTCTAATCTTTATTTGGCGTTTAGTCCTGCCGACATAGATTTTCTGACAGGGGCATTTGATGAAGTATATTACCCCCTTGGTGTCACAGGTAATATAATTTTTTATTTTATAAGTAGTTGAAACATCTCCTATTTCCAAAATGACTTTATAATAAGTGTCCTGTGTGTATATATATATATATAAATATATGTATTAATTTTCACCCTCCCCTACCTTCTCTGTGCCAGCGCCGGTATTCTATACATATCTATAATATCTTTATATTATATAGATTCTAGTGTATTATACTGTGCCCTGTATTTTCCAGTAGAAAATGATCCTTAGGAAACACAGGGCCAGATTTATCATGACTCTGACATCTCACTCCACTTTAACCTATGGCTAAAGTCAGTTTTAGCCAAGTCAGATTTATGATCGGCCCTTTAAGACTGTAATAAATGTGGTTTGACGGTAGCAGTTTATCCGTCAGTAAGCAGCTTTACAAAAGTCGCACATCTTTACAAAAAAGTCTCACGTTTTTATGAAAAAGTCGCATGTTCTATTAAAAAGTCTCCTAAGATAAGAATGGTCCTCACTGGAGTGAAATTCATTCATTTACCTAAGAAAACACGCCCACTTTCAGAAAACTGGCGAGCATAGTGCAGAGCAGAAAAAAATTGCTAATTTGTGCGCAGTTTTAGCGTTTGGGACTTTTTTGGGGACTTTTTCACTCCATTATTCTGACCTGAGCTAATGATAAATCTGGCCCACAGTCTTCATCCCTGACCACCAGGACCAGGTAGCACTCTGTCAGTACATGGCTGCAGGGAGGAGAGATTGCATGCTATATGAGAGCGGCTCTGTCCTCATTCTAGCAATCGGCGGGGGTATCAGAACAAAACCTTCACTGAACAAAACCTTTGATACAGTATATCGTTATTACATACAAAGATTTTGGTGACACTTTAACATAAACTGACCTGTTGAAGGGAGCTGCTTGGGCTGGAAATACATGGTCTAATTCTGTTCCCGATGACAATGCCTGTATAAGGCCAAAGCCAAAAGAAGTTTTGGCCATTACAGGCTAGCATGGATGACCTGGCAAGGTGTATCACCTAGAGCATAGAGACAACTGGTGCAAAGTATGGCCTCCTGCATCAGCTGGCACTCAAGTGGCACACAGACTGGTGAGGTGTATCAGAGTAAGAGCAGGATCAGAGTCAAGCTTAGTACGTAACAGGGAAATCAAGAAATAAGAATAATTTTTCGGTTACCAATGGGGTCACATATGACCATGGCCAGGAGTTGATGGATCGAGGTCACATAAGTATTTGTTTCTCAAACTGCAGGACACTCCTTGTGCAAATGTCTATTTTGTTCTGACAATTCATCTTCAATCTCAGTTGCCCTGGATAGTAGGCACAATCCAAAAATGGGGGGGGGGCAATCCCATACCAAGTTGCCAAGTTGACCACAAAATAATTAAACTGTCCAAAAGTAGGGATGAGCGAACCCGAACTGTATAGTTCGGGTTCGTACCGAATTTTGGGGTGTTCGTGACACGGACCCGAGCCTGAACATTTTCGGAAAAGTCCGGGTTCGGTGTTCGGCGCTTTCTTGGAGCTTTTTGAAAGGCTGCAAAGCGTCATACTACTTGCCCCAAGAGGCCATCACAGTCATGCCTACTATTGGCATGGCTGTGATTGGCCAGTGCAGCATGTGACCCAGCCTCTATTTAAGCTGGAGTCACGTAGCGCCGCACGTCACTCTGCTCTGATCAGTGTAGGGATAGGATGCAGCTGCTGCTGTTAGGGCAAGATTAGGCAGGGATTTACTGTTTCAAAACACTTAATGAAGTGATCGATCTACAGCTGTGAATCATTCAACCTCTGCTATTTAAATGTTCACTGTTTTTAGGCTGCCCAGAGCGTTTTTCTGTCACTTTCTTCTGGGGTGATCGGCGGCCATTTTGTGTCTTGTGGTGCGCCAGCACAAGCTGCCACCAAGTACATTTAACCAATAGTGTTTTTTTTTTTGTTGCTATATCCTATATCAGGGGCTTGGCTGTGCTTGCTATTTTATTGAGGGGTGAAATACAATTGCCAAAATAGCAGTACCCTAAATCTGGTGTTTCAGCTGTGCCTAGCCAATTGTAATACTGTCTGCTGTCTGGCAAACGATATATTTTTTTCTGGGTTGAAATACAATTCCCAAATTAGCAATTCCCTAAATCAGTGGTTTCCCGCTGTAGCAGGCCAAGTTTAAAACTATCCATAAAAGAGTATATTACATTGAAGGTGCTGATAGGATCATCCTCAATAACTTCACACGCTACCGTGCATTTCCAAGTCTAATTCTGTCCGTAAACGTATACCTGTCATCCAGGGCCTAAATACTAGGCCTACAATTTATATTCAGCTAAATCTGTGGTTATTGCTGTGGCTGGTCAAGTTATTTAGTGTCCGTCAAAGCACAGTTTTTTTTCTGGGTTGAAATACAATTCCCAACTTAGCAATTCCATAAATCAGTGGTTTCTGCTGTATCAGGCCAAGTTGAAATCTATCCATAAAAGGGTATATTACATTGAAGGTGCTGATAGGGTCATCCTCAATAACTTCACACGCTACCGTGCATCTCCAAGTCTAATTCTGTCCGTAAACGTATACCTGTCATCCAGGGCCTAAATACTAGGCCTACAACTTATATTCAGCTAAATCTGTGGTTATTGCTGTGGCTGGTCAAGTTATTTATTGTCCGTCAAAGCACAGTTTTTGTTCTAGGTTGAAATACAATTTCAAACTTAGCAATTCCCTAAGTCAGTAGTTTCTGCTGTATCAGGCCAAGTTTAAATCTATCCATAAAAGGGTATATTACATTGAAGGTGCTGATAGGGTCATCCTCAATAACTTCACACGCTACCGTGCATCTCCAAGTCTAATTCTGTCCGTAAACGTATACCTGTCATCCAGGGCCTAAATACTAGGCCTACAATTTATATTCAGCTAAATCTGTGGTTACTGCTGTGCCTGTATTAGTGTAATACGGTACCTAAATAGATAGCCAGATAGTGTTAGGTGCCTGTAAAAAAAGGCCTGAATTTGAATACAATACATTGGGCCAAATAATTTTTTTCTTATTGTTGTGAACGGTAACAATGAGGAAAACATCTAGTAAGGGACGCGGACGCGGACATGGTCGTGGTGGTGTTAGTGGACCCTCTGGTTCTGGGAGAGGACATGGCCGTTCTGCCACAGCCACACATCCTAGTGCACCAACTACCTCAGGTCCCAGTAGACGCCAGAATTTACAGCGATATTTGGTGGGGCCCAATGCCGTTCTAAGGATGGTAAGGCCTGAGCAGGCACAGGCATTAGTCAATTGGGTGGCCGACAGTGGATCCAGCACGTTCACATTATCTCCCACCCAGTCTTCTGCAGAAAGCGCACAGATGGCGCCTGAAAACCAAGCCCATCAGTCTGTCACATCACCCCCATGCATATCAGGGAAACTGTCTGAGCCTCAAGTTATGCAGCAGTCTCTTATGCTGTTTGAAGACTCTGCTGGCAGGGTTTCCCAAGGGCATCCACCTAGCCCTTCCCCAGCGGTGGAAGACATAGAATGCACTGACGCACAACCACTTATGTTTCCTGATGATGAGGACATGGGAATACCACCTCAGCACGTCTCTGATGATGAAACACAGGTGCCAACTGCTGCGTCTTTCTGCAGTGTGCAGACTGAACAGGAGGTCAGGGAGGAAGACTGGGTGGAAGACGATGCAGGGGACGATAAGGGTCCTAGACCCCACATGGAATGAAGGTCGTGCCACTGACTTTCAGAGTTCGGAGGAAGAGGCAGTGGTGAGACCGAGCCAACAGCGTAGCAAAAGAGGGAGCAGTGGGCAAAAGCAGAACACCCGCCGCCAAGAGACTCCGCCTGCTACTGACCGCCGCCACCTGGGACCGAGCACCCCAAAGGCAGCTTCAAGGAGTTCCCTGGCGTGGCAGTTCTTCAAACAATGTGCTGATGACAAGACCCGAGTGGTTTGCACGCTGTGCCATCAGAGCCTGAAGCGAGGCATTAACGTTCTGAACCTTAGCACAACCTGCATGACCAGGCACCTGCATGCAAAGCATGAACTGCAGTGGAGTAAACACCTTAAAAACAAGGAACTCACTCAGACTCCCCCTGCTACCTCTTCTGCTGCTGCCGCCTCAGCCTCTTCCTCCACCTCTGGAGGAACGTTGGCACCTGCCGCCCAGCAAACAGGGGATGTACCACAAACACAACCACCTCTGTCACCAAGCATCTTAACCATGTCACACGGCAGCGTTTAGCTCTTCATCTCACAAACATTTGAGAGAAAGCGTAAATTCCCACCTAGCCACCCTCGATCCCTGGCCCTGAATGCCAGCATTTCTAAACTACTGGCCTATGAAATGCTGTCATTCAGGCTGGTGGACACAGACAGCTTCAAACAGCTCATGTCGCTTGCTGTCCCACAGTATGTTGTTCCCAGCCGCCACTACTTCTCCAAGAGAGCCGTCCCTTCCCTGCACAACCAAGTATCCGATAAAATCAAGTGTGCACTGCGCAACGCCATCTGTGGCAAGGTCCACCTAACCACAGATACGTGGACCAGTAAGCACGGCCAGGGACGCTATATCTCCCTAACTGCACACTGGGTAAATGTAGTGGCGGCTGGGCCCCAGGCGGAGAGCTGTTTGGTGCACGTCCTTCCGCCGCCAAGGATCGCAGGGCAACATTCTTTGCCTCCTGTTGCCTCCTCCTACTCGGCTTCCTCCTCCTCTTCTTCCACCTGCTCATCCAGTCAGCCACACACCTGTGCGATAATGGGCGAAATCTCGTTGCAGCTCTGGGACTAGCCGGTTTGACGCACATCCCTTTGGTGGTGCAGAAGTTCATTCACAACTACCCCGACATGTCAGAGCTGCTGCATAAAGTGCGGGCCATCTGTGCGCGCTTACGGAGGTCACATCCTGCCGCTGCTCGCCTGTCTGCGCTACAGCGTAACTTCGGCCTTCCCGCTCACCGCCTCATATGCGACGTGCCCACCAGGTGGAACTCCACCTTGCACATGCTGGACAGACTGTGCAAGCAGCAGCAGGCCATAGTGGAGTTTCAGCTGCAGCACGCACGGGTCAGTCTCACTGCGAGACAGCACCACTTCACCACCAATGACTGGGCCTCCATGCGAGACCTGTGTGCCCTGTTGCGCTGTTTCGAGTACTCCACCAACATGGCCAGTGGCGATGACCCCATTATCAGCATTACAATACCACTTCTATGTCTCCTTGAGAAAACACTTAGGGCGATGATGGAAGAGGAGCTGGCTGTCACAACCAGACAGCTGAGAAGTTCTGACAGAAGCCTTTCAGAACCTCCTCCTTGAGTTTTCTTTGTTTTGAATTTCAGTTCCTCATCTCGTTAGCCTCTCTCAGCTGTCATGTAGTTGGACTGATTGCATCCCTTTAAATTCCTTCCCATAATGCATTAGTGTGCGGCTTATACAACTTCCTGGAGTGTGTGTGCATGCTGATCCTATCTTCCAGCCTTCTACAAGATAAGTGCTGTACATTTATTTGTGATTTTCTGTTTGCTGGATCCCAGGTGACCCTGACTCCCTCCGTGTCTAGTGTAGGGAGCCGGTGGTCGTGTCCCCTCACTATTGTAGGGTGTTCAGGTGGTATATAGTCGAGGTACGTGGATATGCGATCATCCACCATTGGGATTTTCGCATAGGCTGAGCAGACAGGGAGAGAGCCAGGTCTGATGCAGGGGTCTCCCTTTTGTTCCTTAGTTTTGGATCCAGTGAGTCATATATTCATTTTGCATGGTCTTGTTTCCTGTACACCTTCCGTGACATTATAAGCCGCCAAAACCGTCTCAAGCATGGATCCGGTTTCACTTTTGACTGAACGTTTCCAGGGTCTTTCATTGGAGGTAGCTGATCTCCGTGAGACTCTTTCTCAGTTTCTAGTGACCAGTTCTTCTTGCGTTCATGGAGTTTGTTCTGAGCCTAAGATCTCGCTCCCGGATACATTCTCCGGGGGTAGAGAGAATTTTGTGCATTTCAGAGAGGCTTGCAAACTCCATTTTCGCCTTCTTCCCCATTCCTTTGGTGATGGGGAACGGAGGGTGGGGATCATTATATCGCTGGTCAGGGGGAACGCTCAGTCGTGGGCCTTTTCGCCGCCGGTGGGGGCACGGCCCCTCCGTTCAGTGGATAATTTCTTTTTAGCCCTGGGTCAGATATATGATGATCCGTCTGTTATGCCAGGGTAAACAATCCGCAGAGATATACTGCTCAGAATTTCGGAGATGGGCAGCTGATACTGGTTGGAATGATGCTGCACTCCGAAGTCAATTTTGCCATGGTCTTTCAGAGGGATTGAAAGATGCATTTGCCTTTCATGAGAGGCCTATCTCCTTGGACTGTGCTATTTCTCAGGCCGTTCGTATTGACGGGCGTCTTAGAGAGGAGAGATCTCTCCTTCCTGTCATACTCAGTCCCAGGACAGTGCAGCGGTCTCATTCTATGCGCAGGGGTCTCAGTCGCTGTCAGCCCCTTCTGAGCAGGAGCCCATGCAGCTGGGGTTGATTGCCTCTGACAATAGAAGATTCAGCCCGCATGGGAAGGTTTGTTTTTGTTGTGGAGGTATAAATCATTTGGCAAATGTTTGTCCCTCTAGGAGATTCAGGCAGTTTTCTGGGAGTAATAAAGAAACAAAAAGGAAAAAATCTTTTAAAAATGTTCCATCTGTTACTATTGGCAGGGTTGAGGCGGAAATTGAAGGTTTTCCGTTTGCTTGTAGTTCCCGTTTTGTCCTGCCTGCCAGGGTGGCGCTAGAGAGCAAGAATATTTTTGTGAGATTTTTGTAGATAGTGGAGCAGCTGTCAATCTCATTGATAATCATTTTGCGATAACTCATGGTTTCCAGGTGTGCACTTTGGGAAAGGATATTCCTGTTTTTGCTATTGATTCCGCTCCACTTTCTCAGAAATCATTAAAGGGCATAGTTCACAATATTCGTTTAATTGTGAGTGATGCTCATGTTGAGGATGTGTCATGTTTCGTCCTTAGCGGATTACCTACTCCTCTTGTGTTGGGGCTACCCTGGCTCACTAAACATAACCCCACCATTGATTAGCAGGCGAGGCAAATAAATGGTTGGAGAGACTTTTGCAGAGAGAATTGCCTCACGACATCTGTTTCTGAGGTTTCTACTAAGACTGTACCTTCTTTTCTCTCTGAATTTTCGGATGTCTTCTCTGAGAGTGGAGTTCAGGATTTGCCCCCGCACAGGGAGTACGATTGCCCTATTAATCTCATCCCAGGCGCCAAGCTGCCTAAATCTTGTTTATATAATCTTACCCAACCTGAGAGGATCGCTATGCGTGCTTATATCTCTGAGAGTCTGAGAAAAGGACACATACGACCCTCGAAGTCACCTGTTGCCGCTGTTTTTTTCTTTGTTAAGAAAAAAGATGGTTCTTTAAGACCATGTCTGGATTTCAGGGAGCTGAACAGTATCACTATTCGTGACCCTTATCCGCTTCCTCTGATCCCGGACCTGTTTAACCAGATTGTTGGGGCTAAAGTCTTTTCCAAGTTAGATCTAAGAGGGGCATACAACCTGGTCAGGGTCAGAGAAGGAGACGAATGGAAGACGGCCTTCAATACCCCTGAGGGCCATTTTGAGAATTTGGTTATGCCTTTTGGTTTGATGAATGCCCCAGCCGTTTTTCAGCATTTCGTGAACAGCATTTTTTATAATTTAATGGGAAAATTTGTATTAGTGTATTTGGATAACATTTTGATTTTTTCTCCTGATTTCAAAACTCATAAGGAACACTTACGTCAGGTCTTGCTCATCCTGCGGGAGAATAAATTATACGCGAAACTGGAAAAATGCGTGTTTGCGGTTCCAGAAATTCAATTTCTGGGGTTTCTTCTCTCTGCTTCTGGTTTTCGCATGGACCCCGAGAAGGTCCGCGCTGTGCTTGAGTGGGAGCTTCCTGAGAATCAGAAGGCGCTGATGTGTTTTTTGGGCTTTGCCAATTATTACAGGAAGTTTATTTTGAATTATTCCTCTATTGTTAAACCACTCACTGATATGACCAGAAAGGGGGTAGATTTTTCTTCCTGGTCGGTGGGTAGAGGCGCCTTTTCTAATATCAAGGAGAGTTTTGCTTCCGCTCCCATCTTGGTACAACCTGATATTTCTCTACCCTTCATAGTTGAGGTTGATGCTTCTGAGGTGGGTGTGGGTGCGGTCTTTTCTCGTTCCTCGGGGAAGACTGTGATTCTGGTGGTGGTGGACCGTTTTAGCAAAATGGTGCATTTCATCCCTTTTCCTGGTTTGCCTGGCGCTGGCGCAGGCAGTTATTGATCACATTGTCAAATTGCATGGTATTCCTTCAGACATAGTCTCTGATAGGGGCACGCAGTTTGTTTCCAGATTCTGGAAGGCTTTCTGTTCTCGCTTGGGGGTTCGGTTGTCATTCTCTTCTGCTTTCCACCCGCAGTCGAATGGCCAGACAGAGCGCGTCAATCAGAATCTGGAGACATATCTGCGCTGTTTTGTGGCGGAGAATCAGGAGGATTGGTGTTCTTTTTTGTCCCTTGCTGAGTTTGCTTTAAAAAACCGTCGTCAGGAGTCCTCTGATAAGTCACCATTTTTTGGTGCATATGGGTTTCATCCGCAGTTTGGGACTTTCTCGGGAGAGGAGTCTTCTGGTTTACCTGATGAGGACAGATTCTCCTCTTCTTTGTCTTCTATTTGGCAAAAGATTCAGGATGATCTAAAGAGCATGAGTGAGAGATATAAGCGTGTGGAAGATAAGAGACGTGTGCCTGGTCTGGACCTGAATGTTGGTGATCTGGTGTGGTTGTCTACCAAGAATATCAAATTGAAGGTTCCCTCCTGGAAGTTGGGTCCTAGGTTTATTGGGCCTTACAAAATCCTGTCTGTCATCAATCCTGTTGCCTACCGTCTTGATCTTCCTCAGACTTGGAAGATCCATAATGTTTTTCATAAGTCCTTATTGAAACCTTATGTTCAACCCATTGTACCCTCGCCTTTGCCTCCTCCTCCGATTATGGTTGATGGGAATCTTGAATTTCAGGTCTCTAGGATTGTGGATTCTCGTCTTGTCCGCGGTTCTCTCCAGTACCTCGTTCATTGGGAGGGTTATGGTCCTGAGGAGAGGATGTGGGTCCCAGTGACGGACATTAAGGCCACTCGTCTCATCTGGGCTTTCCATAGGTCCCATCCTGAGAAGGTGGGCTCTGAGTGTCCGGAGTCCACTCGTAGAGGGAGGGGTACTGTCACAACCAGACAGCTGAGAGGCTCTGACAGAAGCCTTTCAGAACCTCCTCCTTGAGTTTTCTTTGTTTTGAATTTCAGTTCCTCATCTCGTTAGCCCTCTCAGCTGTCATGTAGTTGGACTGATTGCATCCCTTTAAATGCCTCCCCATAATGCATTAGTGTGCGGCTTATACAACTTCCTGGAGTGTGTGTGCATGCTGATCCTATCTTTCAGCCTTCTACAAGATAAGTGCTGTACATTTATTTGTGATTTTCTGTTTGCTGGATCCCAGGTGACCCTGACTCCCTCCGTGTCTAGTGTAGGGAGCCGGTGGTCGTGTCCCCTCACCATTGTAGGGTGTCCAGGTGGTATATAGTCGAGGTACGTGGATATGCGATCATCCACCATTGGGATTTTCGCATAGGCTGAGCAGACAGGGAGAGAGCCAGGTCTGATGCAGGGGTCTCCCTTTTGTTCCTTAGTTTTGGATCCAGTGAGTCATATATTCATTTTGCATGGTCTTGTTTCCTGTACACCTTCCGTGACAGTGGCCCAGGAGGAGGAGGAGGAGGAAGAGGGGTCATTTTTAGCACTTTCAGGACAGTCTCTTAGAAGTGACTCAGAGGGAGGTTTTTTGCAACAGCAGAGGCCAGGTACAAATGTGGCCAGCCAGGGCCCACTACTGGAGGACGAGGAGGACGAGGATGAGGAGGAGGTGGAGGAGGATGAGGATGAAGCATGTTCACAGTGGGGTGGCACCCAATGCAGCTCGGACCCATCACTGGTGCGTGGCTGGGGGGAAACGCAGGACGATGACGATACGCCTCCCACAGAGGACAGCTTGTCCGTACCTCTGGGCAGCCTGGCACACATGAGCGACTACATGCTGCAGTGCCTGTGCAACGACAGCAGAGTTGCCCGCATTTTAACGTGTGCGGACTACTGGGTTCCCACCCTGCTGGATTCCCGGTACAAAGACAATGTGCCCACCTTACTTCCTGCATTGGAGCGTGATAGGAAGATGCGCGAGTACAAGCGCACGTTGGTAGACGCGCTACTGAGAGCATTCCCAAATGTCACAGGGGAACAAGTGGAAGCCCAAGGCGAAGGCAGAGGAGGAGCAAGAGGTCGCCAACGCAGCTGTGTCACGGCCAGCTCCTCTGAGGGCAGGGTTAGCATGGCGGAGATGTGGAAAAGTTTTGTCAACACGCCACAGCTAACTGCACCACCACCTGATACGGAACGTGTTAGCAGGAGGCAACATTTCACTAACATGGTGGAACAGTACGTGTGCACACCCCTCCACGGATTGACTGATGGTTCGGCCCCATTCAACTTCTGGGTCTCCAAATTGTCCACGTGGCCAGAGCTAGCCTTTTATGCCTTTGAGGTGCTGGCCTGCCCGGCGGCCAGCGTTTTGTCTGAACGTGTATTCAGCACGGCAGGGGGCGTCATTACAGACAAACGCAGCCGCCTGTCTACAGCCAATGTGGACAAGCTGACGTTCATAAAAATGAACCAGGCATGGATCCCACAGGAACTGTCCATCCCTTGTGCAGATTAGACATTTATAACTACCTCCCCTTAACCATATATTATTGTACTCTAGGGCACTTCCTCATTCAATCCTTTTTTTATTTTTATTTTACCATTATATTGCGGGGCAACCCAAAGTTGAATGAACCTCTCCTCTGTCTGGGTGCCGGGGCCTAAAAATATCTGACAGTGGCCTGTTCCAGTGTTGGGTGACATGAAGCCTGATTCTCTGCTATGACATGAAGCCTGAATCTCTGCTATGGGACCTCTCTCCTCTGTCTGGGTGCCGGGACCTAAAAATATCTGACAGTGGCCTGTTCCAGTGTTGGGTGACATGAAGCATGATTCTCTGCTATGGGACCTCTCTCCTCTGTCTGGGTGCCGGGGCCTAAAAATATCTGACAATGGCCTGTTCCACTGTTGGGTGACATGAAGCCTTATTCTCTGCTATGACATGAAGCCTGATTCTCTGCTATGGGACCTCTCTTCTCTGTCTGGGTGCCGGGGCCTAAAAATATCTGACAATGGCCTGTTCCAGTGGTGGGTGACATGAAGCCTGATTCTCTGCTATGGGACCTCTCTCCTCTGTCTGGGTGCCGGGGCCTAAATATCTGACAATGGCCTGTTCCAGTGTTGGGTGACGTGAAGCCTGATTCTCTGCTATGACATGAAGCCTGATTCTCTGCTATGACTTGAAGCCTGATTCTCTGCTATGGGACCTCTCTCCTCTGTCTGGGTGCCGGGGCCTAAATATTTGACAATGGCCTGTTCCAGTGGTGGGTGACGTGAAGCCTGATTCTCTGCTATGACATGAAGCCTGATTCTCTGCTATGACATGAATCCTGAATCTCTGCTATGACATGAAGCCCGAATCTCTGCTATGGGACCTCTCTCCTCTGTCTGTGTGCCGGGGCCTAAAAATATCTGACAATGGCCTGTTCCAGTGGTGGGTGACGTGAAGCCTAATTTTCTGCTATGACATGAAGCCTGATTCTCTGCAATGGGACCTCTCTCCTCTGTCTGGGTGCCGGGGCATAAAAATATCTGACAATGGCCTGTACCAGTGGTGGGTGACATGAAGCCTGATTGTCTGCTATGACTTGAAGCCTGATTCTCTGCTATGGGACCTCTCTCCTCTGTCTGGGTGCCGGGGCCTAAATATCTGACAATGGCCTGTTCTAGTGGTGGGGGACGTGAAGCCTGATTCTTTGCTATGACATGAAGCCTGATTCTCTGCAATGGGACCTCTCTCCTCTGTCTGGGTGCCGGGGCCTAAATATCTGACAATGGCCTGTTCCAGTGGTGGGTGACTTGAAGCCTGATTCTCTGCTATGACATGAAGCCTGATTCTCTGCTATGACATGAAGCCTGAATCTCAGCTATGGGACCTCTCTCCTCTGTCTGTGTGCCGGGGCCTAAAAATATCTGACAGTGGCCTGTTTCAGTGATGGGTGACGTGAAGCCTGATTCTCTGCTATGACATGAAGCCTGATTCTCTGCAATGGGACCTCTCTCCTCTGTCTGGGTGCCGGGGCCTAAATATCTGACAATGGCCTGTTCCAGTGGTGGGTGACGTGAAGCCTGATTCTCTGCTATGACATGAAGCCTGATTCTCTGCTGACATGAAGCCTGATTCTCTGCTGACATAAAGCCTGAATCTCTGTAACGGGACCTCTCTCCTCTGTCTGGGTGCCAGGGCCTAAATATCTGACAATGGTCTGTTCCAGTGGTGGGTGACGTGAAGCCTGATTCTCTGCTATGACAGGAAGCCTGATTCTCTGCTATGACATGAAGCCTGATTCTCTGCTATGACATGAAGCCTGATTCTCTGCTATGGGACCTCTCTCCTCTGTCTGGATGCCGGGGCCTAAATATCTGACAATGGCCTGTTCCAGTTTTGGGTGACGTGAAGCCTGATTCTCTGCTATGACATGAAGCCTAATTCTCTGCTATAGGACCTCTCTCCTCTGTCTGGGTGCTGGGGCCTAAATATCTGACAATGGCCTGTTCCAGTGTTGGGTGACGTGAAGCCTGATTCTCTGCTATGACATGAAGCCTGATTCTCTGCTATGACATGCAGCCTGATTCACTGCTATGGGACCTCTCTCCTCTGTCTGGGTGCTGGGGTCTAAATATCTGACAATGGCCTGTTCCAGTGGTGGGTGACGTGAAGCCTGATTCTCTGCTATGACATGAAGCCTGATTCTCTCCTATGACTTGGAGCCTGATTCTCTGCTATGACTTGGAGCCTGATTCTCTGCTATGGGACCTCTCTCCTCTGTCTGGGTGCCGGGGCCTAAATATCTGACAATGGCCTGTTCCAGTGGTGGGTGACGTGAAGCCTGATTCTCTGCTATGACATGAAGCCTGATTCTCTGCTATGACATGAAAGCCTGATTCTCTGCTATGCCATGAAGCCTGATTCTCTGCTATGACATGAAGTCTTAATCTCTGCTATGGGACCTCTCTCCTCTGTCTGCGTGCCGGGGCCTAAAAATATCTGACAGTGGCCTGTTCCAGTGGTGGGTGACGTGAAGCCTGATTCTCTGCTATGACATGAAGCCTGATTCTCTGCAATGGGACCTCTCTCCTCTGTCTGGGTGCCGGGGCCTAAATATCTAAAAGTGGCCTGTTCCAGTGTTGGGTGACGTGAAGCCTGATTCTCTGCTATGACATGAAGCCTGAATCTCTGCCATGAGACCTCTCTCCAATTGATATTGGTTAATTTTAATTTATTTTATTTTTATTTTAATTCATTTCCCTATCCACATTTGTTTGAAGGGGATTTATCTACATTTTGCTGCCTTTTGTAGCCCTCTAGCCCTTTCCTGGGCTATTTTACAGCCTTTTTAGTGCCGAAAAGTTCGGGTCCCCATTGACTTCAATGGGGTTCGGGGCGAAGTTCGGGTCGAGTTCGTATCCCGAACCCGAACATTTCCGGGAAGTTTGGCCGAACTTCTCGAACCCGAACATCCAGGTGTTCGCTCAACTCTATCCAAAAGCATGTCCTTCAGGATGAATTGACACATTTTATAAGCGCCGGTTAAACAACTTTTTATTGATTCATTCTGTTGCCTTTGAATAATAAGAACATGAAGTGATATCACAGTAATGAAATGTGAGGTTAGAATATGATCTGTCTGCATTTGTACGTGTTGTGTACTTTGGTGGAGCATAGAACACTGTGGTGCAATTTTGCTATATACATTACATTTGGGGCCCACCCAAGATCCTTCTTCATTCTTCCAACTTTAACAATTCTATTGTCTTATAGGTTTAATGGTTATTAGTGTGCTCAAATTTGTGGACGTGCTTGAGGTTACAAACAATATAAAACAGAAATGCCATGTGATTGCAACATTCAGCTGTAATGTCAGACTCTGATAGCTATCTACTTTGTAAGGTAGAGTAAAGATCAAGAAATGTCATCCTTACAAGAAAGCTGTAAACATGTATTTAATACTCAAACACGAAGGTCTAAAGAATGTAAAAGGAAAGTGCAGCATATGCCACATTCTTGAGTGGTATTACACAGAGGGGAGCCAAAATATAATTAACCTCATGATTATGGATACCAGCTCAGTTATACCAGGGACATATGCGTCAACCATAACATGGACATTAATGATCTATGTAAAATGCATTAACATACATACAGTAATTCCCCACTTCCACAGACCAAACAAGAATCATCTAATTAGGAACACAAAAATCTATTTTCACTAACATTTTCAAGTCCTATATCTACTAATTTGCAAGGTACATATACACTACTCACAAAAAGTTAGGGATATTTGGCTTGTGGGTGAAATTTCAGCATGAACCTAAAATCCACTCTAACCTTTACAAATTAATATAATGTGACCTTCTCTAAACTTTTGAATGCACATATCCAACTGTTAAATGTTTCAGTACTTTTTGGACAATCATTAATTTCTAATGATAATTTGTTTTCCCTTAGTCCTAACAGCAGCACAGATGGGGTTAACTTCCCCCCGTGGACTGGTAGGACCGGCAGAAATTTTAATGAGCCCAAGAGTAACCAATGAAAGAACTCCAGTTCCCTCAAAGGGAGGGGTTCACCCCCCCAGCCCACCGTGTCTATAACAAGAAAGTACTTTAGGGTGGGAAATTTGTGTGCTGCTGTTAGGACTAAGGGAAAACAAATTATCGTTAGAAATTAACGATTCCCTTACGTCCTACCAGCAGCACAGATGGGGAGATAGCAAGAAGAATCCCCTAGGGAGGGTCCTCATGCCTGGCAGAAATTAAGAACTGTCTGCCCAAAGGCTGAAAACTCTGCTACCTTAGCATCTATTCTATAATGAGAGATGAAGGCTGATTTCAGAGCTCCAGGAACAAACGCCTTAAAGATCAACTCTAGGGGGAGAAGATTTCTCCCGCGACAGAGGTAGCTGCGCCCCCAATAGAATGGGCCCTTATACACTCCGGAGGATCTAAGGGTTGGGAGGTGAAAGCTTCCCCAAAGGTTTCCTTGACCAGCGACTAATAGTAGTTTAGACGCCTTACGGCCTTTAAACTTACCGGCAAACAGGAAGAAGAGGTTCTCATCTATCCTGAATTCTCTGGATCTATCCACATAGATCTGGAGGCATCTCGATATGTCCAGAGGATATCTGACTGGAACATCAGAGGAGGAGGAGGGGAATAATACAGGTGGAGAAATTACCTGATTGATATTTTGAAAGGTTGGAACCTTAGATTTAAAATTAAGGTAGATATCTTAGAAGGACTCTGTCCTGTAGAAAAAATAATATATGAGTGCAAAGCGGAAAAGCCCTGCGGCTTAGAAATTCTTTTGGCTAAAGTAATAGCCAGGAGAAAAACCACCTTAAGAGTTAAAACTTAAAGCTTGCCTCCTCCAAAGGTTCAAAGGGGGGGGATGCTAACCCCCTGAGAGCAACTGACAAATCCCATTGAGGAACAGGTTTCAGTATTGTAGGCTTCAATCTTTCCGCTCCCTTAAGGAAGCGTTTGATGAGCAGGTCCCGAGAATATGGTCTATTGAGACAGGTCGAGATGGCAAAAACTTGGACCTTCAGGGTAGAGGTGGAGAGACCTCTGTCTATCCCATCCTGAAGTAATTGTAAGATCGCTGCGAGGGGCGGATCTGCAGATGCCACCTGGTTGGGGCTACACCAGAAGGTGAAGATCCTCATGATCCGGGAGTAGGCTCTGCTCTGGAATGCGATAAAGTTCTCAGGACCGACTCAGAGAGCCCATCCACTCTGGGAAGGGACTGATCAACCTCCAGGCTGTCAGGTTGAATCTGTGCAGATCTGGGCAGAGATGAGTGTCCCACGACACCAGGGTCTGCTCTGGGGGGAGTCTCCAATATTGTCCCCGACTCATCTGAATGAGCTGGGTAAACCAGGATCTCCTGGGCCAAATGGTATGATGGCTATTACCGAGGCCTGATCCTGACAGATTTTCATCAAAACCCGGAATCATGGAAAAAGGAGGGAAGATGTATGCTAGCCTGAACCTCCACGTTATTGTCAGAGCACCTATCGCCAGGGGGTTGTCCTCCCTATATAGGGAACAGAACCTCTTTACCTTGGCATTGAACCTGGTTGCCATGAGAATTACCTCTGGCATCCCCCATCTGAGGAATAACTGTTTGAAGATCTTCGGATGCAGTGACCATCCCATGGTCGGTAAGCCGCGACTTAGGCGGTCCGCGATGACGTTGAGGGAGCCTCGGATGTGAGTGGCGGATAGATGGGATAGGTTTAGCTCTGCCCACCGCAGAATTACCCCAATCTGACAGAAGGGGTAAGGATCTTGTGCTTCCCTGCTTGTTTATATAAGCACAGCAGACATGTTGACTGAACTTTCACTGCTTTGCCCCGAATCTGAGGGGCGAAGTGAAGGAGGGCTAGCCGGATAGCACGCATCTCACGGAGATTCGGAGAAAGATGCCGCTCCTGAGGAGACCAAGATCCCCGAACTGGGGATCCGTCTAAATGGGCGCCCCAGCCTACAAGGGACGCGTCCATAGTCAATATGAGCCAAACTGGTTGGGTCATAGACTTCCCTGCTGGTAGATGGAACCACCATCTGAGGGAATTCTGGGTTTGGTTGGATAGGGAGCACAGGGAAACTAGCCCTGCCGGGCTGCCGTTCCATTTGTTTTAAGACCTCTGATTGAAGGAGTCGGAGGTGCCATAAAGCCCAAGGGACTGCATCCGCAGCCGCTGACATGAGCCCCACCATCCTCATGAGGGTCCGAATAGAGACTCGTCGTGGTACATAAAGGAACCCTGCCAGGTCCTGAATCTGCGTACTTCCTTCTGGCGTCAACTGGAGGGACATCTCCAGAGAGTCGATTATGAATCCTAGATAATGGATAGAAGTTGAAGGGCTCACGTTCGACTTCTGCCAGTTGATAATCCAGCCTAGGCGGAGCAGAAAGGAAATTGCAACATGAAGATGATGGGAAAATAGAGGGACTAAAGGGGCTAGAAGAAGCCAGTCGTCCAGGTAAGGGACAATGGCCAGCCCTGGAGTCTCAAAGCTGTCACTACGAATACTACCACCTTGGTGAAGATCAGGGGGGCAGATGAGATTCCGAAGGGAGGGGCGGCAAACTGAAAATGCCTGCACACTCCCGACATCTGGACCACGATCCTGAGAAATTTCCGGGAGGAAGGATGGATCGGATGTGGAGGTAAGCATCCTTGAGGTCCAGAGTAGCCAACACATCCCCAGGATTGAGGAGGTGGCTGACTGACCTTATGGTTTCCATGCGGAACCTGGTTCTCCTTACGAAACGATTGAGGAATCTCAATCTATGATCATCCGCAGATCTCCTGTCTTTATAAGTACCAGAAATACCGGAGAATAAATCCCTAGACCCTTCTCCCCTGCCGGTACCTCCTCCAGGGCTCCCTTGGAAAGGCAGTCCTGGATATAGGACTCTAAGATTTTTTTTTCCTTTTTGTCTAGCCGGCCAAAAAACTGCGCATGGCAATGAATCTTTCTAGGGGGAGAGAAACGAGGTCTATTAGATAGCCCGAAGCTACTATGCTTTGGCCCCAGGGATCTACTGGGCCCATAGGTTTACACCAGAAAGACGACCTCCTCGTTCTGGAAGGTGAGGAGGTTTACGGGAAAACCCAGAGGCGTAATGACAGGGGTAGCAGGGTTAATCCAAGAGCCTCAGAGAGGCCCAACGTTAGGAGGGTTTTGACTCCTTGGTGGGTTTTCGGGAGCGTCTAGAAAATTTCCTAGACTGTACCCCCCCAATCTCTACGTTTAGCCTGCTGTCCGGATCTGCCCCCACGATCTTGCCTGCCTCGGGTCCGAAAGGGCTGTTGAGGGAGACTCTTTCCCTTTTTATCGGAGAGTCCCTCCATGATGGTGTCTAGTTCCGAACCGAATAAACGGTCTGGCTCGAAGGGGAGCCCACAGAGATTATATTTGGAAGCGTTATCCGCATTTCAGGGCTTTAGCCATAGAGGTCTCCTGGCAGCTGACACTAGAGCCATTGTCTTGGCTGCCAATTTCAGCTGTAATTGGGATGTATCACATAGGAAATCCATGGCCAGATTTATGGATTTAAACACGGGCAGTCCCGTGAGACACTTTGGTCAACATCGGTCTGAATCTGGTTCAGCCTGGACCGTAGAAAGGAAGTAACCTCTGTGGCTGCGATAGAAGTTGAGGCCGAAGCAGCGGCCGCCGTGTAGCTCCTTCTCAGGGTGCACTCTATCCTCCTATCTAGAGGGTCCTGCAGGCTAGACCCATCGTCTGCTGGAACTAGGGTGCGCCTGGACAACTTGGCTATAGCCATGTCCACCTTAGGAATGGAACCCCATGATTCCACTAAGGATTTAGCCATCGGAAACATCTGTTTGAATCTCCGGGTGAGGACTGGGCCTTTCTCCGTTTTTTTCCATTCTGTGCGCATCACAGAAAGGAGGGTCTCATCCGCCTTAAAGACTCGCTGGGTCCGACAGGCGGGATCGGAGGACTCCCCTATGTCAACATCACGGTCCCCCGACCTGAAGGACTTCAATAGCTTCTGTGTTTTTTCTGGAGGGAAAAAACATGAAGTAGATTCTTCCTCCTCAGAGGAAGATGACCCCACAGAAAGGGGGGTGGGTCTGACGGTAGGGTCGGCAACATCCATGGGCGTCTGGGAAGAGCCAGGTAGTCTCTCATTCAGCAGGGTTACGACCCCCTTGATGGAATCATCCACATACGTCTTGGCCCACTGGTACATGTCCTGCATCGTGGGTTCCTTAGCAGAACCGGAACGGCAACTGTCGCACCTGGAATAGGGGCAAGAATCGTCTAAAGGCATATTGCAATCATAGCAGGTGTTTCCTCTTGGTCGCCGATTTTCGCTTCTGGTCTGGATCTCTAGGAGAAGCCATAGCTGAAAAGGAAAAGGATTAAAACATCCCTAAAAACTCAAAGGGACTTTAACACCTATGTAACGGCACGAACCAGAGCAGTAAGACAGGCAAAATAGAAAATATTAGAAACTGAAAATTCTGTAAATAGCAGAAATTCTCAGTCGGCACAGGAGACTCTGGAGCTAGCTTATCAAGCAGCGCAGCCAGAGACCGACTGAAGGAACTCAGGGAGCTTAAATAGCAAAGCTCTGCCTAGGGGAGTGGTTTCCTATGACAATCCTCCTCCTAAACAACACTGCTGAATTAAACCCTTAATAAGATCTTTTTCTTTTTTTTTTTTTCCCCAAAAAAACTTATGCCTAAGTGAGGAGAGCCCTCACATCACATCCCCCCCCTGTGGAACCAAACCCGACCGGCATCCTCAGTAAGTTTGACCGAGGACGCCGATGGCCGGGCCGAGAGACCGGAAGTGATGCCGCGGCAAGCCGCGCGTCACTTCCGGTCATGGCGGCGCCCATGCCACGCCGGCGGCGGAACGCCGCAGAGTTTACACCGCAGGGGGGGAGGCGCAGATGAGGCAAGCATGCCCCCAGGTCCCGCAGCGCGATCAAAAGGGGGAAAAATTATAAAAAATAAAGCGCAAATATAAGCGCTCCTCTGTTTAAAGAAAAAAGGAGACAACTCAGATAGAGTCAGAAGCGTCTCCAAACTCCCCAGAAGGAGAGAAAAACTCGCCAGTCCACCTGTCCAAAGCACAGAAAAAAACACGGTGGGCTGGGGGGTGAACCCCTCCCTTTAAGGGAGCTGGAGTTCTTTCATTGGTTACTCTTGGGCTCATTAAAAATTCCGCTGGTCCTACCAGTCCACGGGGGGCAGTTAACCCCATCTGTGCTGCTGGTAGGATGTAAGGGAACTTGCTGTTCTCTAACAAGGAGTTCAAAGGATAACTGTCATTTATTTGCAAGTTTATTACAGCTAGGCATGTATACCTGAGTTAATCTGTCAATAATTGTCAAAAGATCTGTAATTACCTGATAATAACTGCTTTCAATAATGTCTCCTGTCCCTTTCAACTGCTCCCTTAAAAGACCATTGCTATGGCTCATCTGTCTCTGGGCTAGGAAGACGGAGGGGCGGACCTTCACACTGCATGCCTATTTATTTGTTTTATCGATTTCAATAAAGATATATTTTTGGATATATATCTTTGTATTATATTTTTGTATATACTGAGTGCCTGGGTTTGTCCCATCTGGGAGCTATAAATGGTCTAATAACGCAAGGGGATCCGGACTCTGCAGTTGCCATTGTGGCTAAGTTTAAAGTGACGGGGCCCAGCGTGCCATCACAGGCCAGGAGGAGAAGAAGCGGGGAGTCAGCCCCCAGAAGTAGGTAAGTAATCTTTCCTTTCCTTTACAGGTCCTCCACCTCATTCTTGCACAACCCCTTTAAAGCTTGCAGAAAGCTTAAAGGGGTTATCCAGGAATTACTGTTGATGACCTATACTCTGGTCATCATTATTAGATCAACTATTAGAAGAGGCCCGGCGCTCCGTGACCGCCGAGGACTTTTCCTAGGCCCTGTGACATTATCATGCATCTGTCACTTGGCCTAGTTGCAGGTGAGCCCCATTCCAGCCTGACCTGCAATACCAAGCACAGCCACTACATGATGTCCGTTTTTCATGACCGTTTTGTATCCATTTTTCATGGCCGTTAAAAAATGGCCATGAAAAATTGATGAATTTCATAGCTTTTTTTTTTCATAAAGATCCAAAACCCTGCAGTACCCTCAGTACATACAGTACAGACCAAAAGTTTGGACACACCTTCTCATTCAAAGAGTTTTCTTTATTTTCATGACTATGAAAATTGTAGATTCACACTGAAGGCATCAAAACTATGAATTAACACATGTGGAATTATATACATAACAAAAAAGTATGAAACAACTGAAAATATGTCATATTCTAGGTTCTTCAAAGTAGCCACCTTTTGCTTTGATTACTGCTTTGCACACTCTTGGCATTCTCCTGATGAGCTTCAAGAGGTAGTCACCTGAAATGGTCTTCCACCAGTCTTGAAGGAGTTCCCAGAGATGCTTAGCACTTGTTGGGCCTTTTGCCTTTACTCTGCGGTCCAGCTCACCCCAAACCATCTCGATTGGGTTCAGGTCCGGTGACTGTGGAGGCAAGGTCATCTGGCGCAGCCCCCCATCACTCTCCTTCATGGTCAAATAGCCCTTACACAGCCTGGAGGTGTTTTTGGGGTAAATTGTCCTGTTGAAAAATAAATGATGGTCCAACTAAATGCAAACCGGATGGAATAGCATGCCGCTGCAAGATGCTGTGGTAGCCATGCTGGTTCAGTATGCCTTCAATTTTGAATAAATCCCCAACAGTGTCACCAGCAAAGCACCCCCACACCATCACACCTCCTCCTCCATGCTTCACGGTGGGAACCAGGCATGTAGAGTCCATCCGTTCACCTTTTCTGCGTCGCACAAAGACACGGTGGTTGGAACCAAAGATTTCAAATTTGGACTCATCAGACCAAAGCACAGATTTCCACTGGTCTAATGTCCATTCCTTGTGTTCTTTAGCCCAAACAAGTCTCTTCTGCTTGTTGCCTGTCCTTAGCAGTGGTTTCCTAGCAGATATTCTACAATGAAGGCCTGATTCACACAGTCTCCTCTTAACAGTTGTTCTAGAGATGTGACTGCTGCTAGAACTCTGTGTGGCATTGACCTGGTCTCTAATCTGAGCTGCTGTTAACCTGCGATTTCTGAGGCTGGTGACTCGGATGAACTTATCCTCCGCAGCAGAGGTGACTCTTGGTCTTCCTTTCCTGGAGCGGTCCGCATGTGAGCCAGTTTCTTTGTAGCGCTTGATGGTTTTTGTGACTGCACTTGGGGACACTTTCAAAGTTTTCCAAATTTTTCGGACTGACTGACCTTCATTTCTTAAAGTAATGATGGCCACTCGTTTTTCTTTACTTAGCTGCTTTTTTCTTGCCATAATACAAATTCTAACAGTCAATACAGTAGGACTATCAGCTGTGTATCCACCTGACTTCTCCACAACGCAACTGATGGTTCCAACCCCATTTATAAGGCAAGAAATCCCACTTATTAAACCTGACAGGGCACGCCTGTGAAGTGAAAACCATTTCAGGTGACTACCTCTTGAAGCTCATCAAGGGAATGCCAAGAGTGTGCAAAGCAGTAATTAAAGCAAAAGGTGGCTACTTTGAAGAATCTAGAATATGACATATTTTCAGTTGTTTCACACTTTTTTGGTATGTATATAATTCCACATGTGTTAATTCATAGTTTTGATGCCTTCAGTGTGAATCTACAATTTTCATAGTCATGAAAATAAAGAAAACTCTTTGAATGAGAAGGTGTGTCCAAACTTTTGGTCTGTACTGTATGTGTCCCCTATAGTGGCCCACAGCAGTAATAATATATCCCATAGTGGCTCTAAGCAGTAATAATGTCCCCCATAGAGACCTCCAGCAGAGGTAATATCTCCCATAGTGGCCTCCAGCAGTAGGAATGTCCCCCATGTTGGCCAATAATGCCCCCCATAGCGGCCCCTGCATTAATAATGCCCCCCCCACACACACACACACACACACATACACACCCCATAGTAGCCTCCAGCTGTAATGTTTAGTTTAAAAAAACAAACAAAAAAACATACCTCATCCTCTTGCACACGCAGAGGCAGTTGGTCCTCTCTTGATTGAAAAGGACCTGCCGAAGAATCTGTGCTCAGGGTGATGACATTGCGTGCTCCCACCATGAGAGCACAGTGATGTCATCAGGTTGAGCGCATGTCTTTTTCAATCAAGAGAAGAGCGACGGCCTCTCTTGCGTGCAAGTTGATGAAGTTATGTTATTTTATTATTTTTTTAACCCCTAATAGGCCACCCGATGGATTTCAATGGTGGAAAATGGCCAAAAATAAGACATGCCCTATTTTTTTATGGCTGCTATTGACTGGCCATTAAAAAATGGCCATGTGAATAGCCCTCTAGGCTGCAATGGTCCTGAACACAGCCTTTTTTCACTGTTGTGAGCATGTAGCCTTACCTGCATAACGTCTTTAAGTGGTGGGACATGTCCCTATAGGGACATGCCCTCACAAACAATATGGTTCCAAAGAAAGTTCAGGGTTGTTCATTTCAGAATGTCATCAAACTGTTGATAAGTTAAAATAACTTCTACCAGGTTTATATAACGTACTCAGTTCTTATTAAGAAAGTGCTTTTATGATAGTTTCTGTAAAATGTACCAATCTTAATAAAAGAGCTGTAGTGGTTGATAACTTTTAATGCAAAGAACTTGTCTCGTCAAATACAAAATAATTCCCCTGTTAGAGGTTCTTTAAGGTATTTCATTTCTGTGACCTAAGTATAACCCCGGAGTATTAAAATTGTCATATAATGTTGCAAAAGCATTGGGTGTGTATGTGTTTGGATTCACATCTTCCCCTCCTTTTCCCTGCAGGCCATAGGTGGAGTTGTGTATTGATGCAAGGAGGAGGCAGGCTACTCCTTCAGGAACTTTGTGTGTACCTGTTCATTATTTATATCCGTGATTAACCCTTATAGCAAATCACACAGAGGTGTCATAACAATTAGTTTGAACTACATATTTCAGCACATTTTTGTTCTTTGGGAGAAAGCACTTTCTTAATGTTCAGTATTGAAATACAGGGCAAAAGATTGCCATTTTAAGTCAAAAGGGCACAAAAGCAATTATTCTCCAAAAATAAAAATAAAAATGTACTATTCTGATTCGACTTCGAAATGCTATTTTAAAATGTTTTTAAAGTTTTAGAATCAAAGCTCAAAGTTTTTCACCGAAGACTTTTAATTCTGTACGGAGACAGGTCTCCGTACAGAATTATAACAACATTAGGGAACAAATCAACTTCAGATCTTGGATCCAAAGTGCAATTCGCTCAACCCTACTACTTATATATGCCATGACCTGGATGAATGAGAACTTTCACAGACATTTCGCAACAGATTGGAAGCTCTTGTTCTGTTATTGTGCCATTGTTCTACCCTGAACATTGTGAGTCAATAATTATGAAGCCCTGGCATAAAAAAGATACACAGACCCATAGTTTGTGACTTTTTAGACAACATTGGGCTTAAATTTAGGCGCAATTGGCTTTTCTTCTTTCTGAAAAGGGGGGAGTGATGCGGTGGGGAATATGGACCACCAGTTTACTGTGGTAAATGACAATTGAAATCCACTCCAGCTGCGGGTTGGAGTAGCTTTCAATCTAGATGCACAGACTGCCTGAAGATGCGCCTAATTTTTGACCAGGTTTGCGCCTCATCATAAATTAAGAACACCCTCTGGCAGTGTAGGGGATAATCCTCAACAAGCATTGGCCCAGGTGGCCAGAGTTACGGAAACATGGCCTGTGCTCCGCTGTTTCTGTGACTCTCATGGCAGTGAAGGGAAGCTACTCAATAAAAGGACTAAATTGAACAACCCTTTTCATTACTACAGACAATGCCCCAGGTCTTTTTGCTGTATCAATATAGGCGATACAGATGTAGCCTGAAGGGGCTGAATTGGTCTTTGTCCCATAAGAGTTATAAAAAAGGCATGATAGTTGGGAACCCTGTTACAGATTTTGCACTGGAGACCTTGCACTTCAAGTTTTGACAAATTTAGGTAGTCCAACAATTTGGAATTTGATCATGATTAATTTTGATTAAAGGGGTTCTCCAGTCATTTCACCTCCTCTGATGCCCCCTTTTCTGGCTTTTCCACCCGGGTCCTGACCAGATGTGACCACTTCTTTTCCTGTTCAGCTGCATTTACACTATTCCAGCTAAAAAGGAAAATAAGTGGCCACATATGTACAGGATCCATGCAGAAGAGTCCACATCAAGTGCAGTGCAGAAGAGGGCATCAACAGAGTCAGGGATGGATAAGTACTGTCTAAAGCCTCATTCATGCGTCAGTGTTTTGGTCAGTGATTTCAATCAGTGATTGTGAGCCAAAACCAGGACTGGAGCCTCCACAGACATAAGGGGAAAATCTGCATCTGTTCTGTGTTTGGAGCCGCACCAGGTTTTGGCTCACAATCTTTGATGGAAATCACTGACCAAAACACTGACATGTAAATGAGGCATAAAAGAACTTCCTTCCACAGGTTAGTAACATCTGCGGATTAGTTGAAATGGACCCTAATTATGCTCAGTAGTGGGGTCCTGAGGAGGACAGAAGCAGTTTATTACTACTTCTTCTTTCGATTTTCTAGCATATATAGTGCTCAATGAATAGAGCTATCCGATGAATAGAGGAAGCGGCAATGACAGTCTAGTGATCACTGGTCTATTAGCAGAGCTGCTGAGTCTCATCAAACCCAGATCAGCTCTCCCATACTGGTTGTATTTCCTGTAACTGCTGAGGCTCATATAGATGCCCCAGTTACAGTTGAAAAGTGCAAAAAAGGGTTGTGTGAATGTCCACCAGAGGTCTTTAGGTGCTATTTTGCAAATTTAAAAAATAAAGCTATAATTAAAAAATATTTTTTTTTTTGCAGTTTTCCCCAAATAAAACAAAACAAATAACTTCTCTCTAAAAATATAATAACAAACTTCCCTATGTGTCACGCAAAAGGCACAAAAATAAGTTTGGTAGCTCAACAAAAAATTTGAGGCCGTTAAACTACCACTAAGTGCATAAATCTCACTTACAGCTTACGTTGATTTAAATGCTATGGCCATGTTCACATCTCCGGTGAACGTTTCCGGCAGGCTGTTCTCTACTGGGGCTCACTGGATTTGGCATTGCCAGATTCTAAAGATCTTCGTTGGATCCCTATTGACTGCAATGGGATCCTGCGGAGATCCAGTCACTTTCCAGCATAAATGCCAGGTTTCACTGGACAAAAACTGTTGCATTCAATGATTTTTGGTCCAGCTGACAGCCAGCATTTGTGTTGGATCAGGCAGCCAGATCCTCTAGCTGCAGATGTGAACGTGTCCTAATTATATTCCTGTGCACTGAGCTCCCCCTAGTGGTGACTGCAGGCAGACAATTTTTTTAATACACTATGTGAAGGAAAATAATACTTTAGAGATTTAAACAGGAGATTTATCAGTGAATATATCTCAAATTTGTTGAAGCTCCTGTTCCACTTTTTCTGACATAAAGTGCAACATTTTTTTTTTCATTAAAATTAATTTCATTTTTTTTTTCATTAAAATTATTTTATTAATTTCTTCCACTTAATAAGAAAATCATAAATTTGTGAGAAGTCTCTAAAGTTATTCTTTACATTCTGTATTGTATGGGAATGTTTGACACATGTGTACTTGGAAACTGAGTGAGGCAGGAGGAGCCATACCGAGTTTTGCACTGGAGCCCTGTGAAATGTGTGTACACCCTTGATTAAGAGGTTAAAGATCCATGAAACGTGACTTGAGTTATTAGCCAAACTATAGACACTCATCTGCAGACAGAAATCACTACTCATCAATACAGAGTATGGCTTGTATATGTAGATGTATCTTTTAAGCAATTTGCTTATTGAGGTCATACGATTGTTCTCTGAATAGCATTTTAATTAGAGTGAAGACAACACCCAGATGCTCATATGCATGGGCATTCACTTAGATGGTAGCCACCTGCAGGTAGTACTAGAGAGAGAGAATGCTTCCTTTCTTCTGGAGGAGAGCCAATTTTCATATGTTTGCCCAGGGAGTAAAGACTCTCTACTTGTTGGATCTCCACAAGGAAAATCAGTACCTTCTAAGAGAAGTATAGTCCACAGAACACAGCAGTGGTAGATCTTGTTAAAAAGCAATAGGAGGATTTTGCATTTAACAATTGTAAAGCAACATAGTATTTTAGATTGCTTTCACAATAATCAGATTCCAAGAACTAATCTCATAATCAATGTTCAGCAGAACATTGCAGTCATTGCTAGTCTGACACTCGTGTAATGTGCTCCCATTGTAGTTCACTGGCAAGAAAGTCAGAGCAAGTCTGCTGTAATTAAGTCAACAGTGACTACATTGTTGACTTGGGGGATCATTCCAAGCCAAGCCAGGGATTTGAAGCAGGAGGGCAAAAGGAAACAGGTCTTGATGGGAAAATTAGCCAACCCACCTAACATAAGGATGCCAATAACAGACCACACCGATTAAACTTTTCTGATTGTTTATAGACAAGGAAGGAAATTTTCTCAACTGTAAAAGAAAATCATTGGCTTAACTACCATCCGTCATTATAAAATTCTTGCCGCCTACCTTACTTTCAAAGGAAAACTCTTAACAGCTATACTGTTTCTCTGGGTGTTGTCTTCACTCTAATTAAAATGCTATTCAGAGAACAATCATATGACCTCAATAAGCAAATTGCTTAAAAGATAAATCTACATATACAAGTCTATCATTTTAAATTTTGAGTTGACATTTTTCAAGTACAGTACTGTATTCTTACCTTGCATAGATTATACTGATCTTTCAAGGAGTTTGATGGCTAACTAAATGCACCATGCAGGGCCAAGTATAAGTGTGGCAAAGTTTGGAAGAGCTGGGTTAGGTTACTGTGATGAACACACATGTCTGCATCTGTATAAAGTCCACCGCACTTCCACTTAGGTTGGCATAGAATCTTATAGTAATCTGGCTTTTGAAAGTGTAGGTGGCCAGGGTGTTATGGCCCTACTAGAGAAGCTAAAAGGTGCTTTATTACTGCCGTCTGAGAGCAATCTCGGTTCTATTGCAATTGTGCTGAATTTATTTTTCATGTATGCTCTTGGTAGTTTTCAGGAACTCTGCAAAATATCTACTAGAGAGGCAGTATATTCACTACCTGCAGAAAAGGATAGCATGCTGAACATTATAAGCATCCATGGTTGGACAACCACAGAAACCCAACTAATTCTACATCTAATTCCATTCTCTAGAAAGAGGCATTATACCAAAATTCATGATAGCATCACATTTTATTTTAATGGATTATCTGGCCTAGGAGATGACTAACCCAAACATGGGGAGCTATGCCCAATTTAAAAAAATCCCACTCACCTGCCCACAGATTCACTATTTCAGCCAATTCAGGTCCCTGCCAGACCAGAGGAGGCTTGATTCCATAACTGCTGTGGTCAATCACTGACCTCAGAGGTCATATGTGCTAGTGACTGCTAGTGGCATGTTAGTGATGTATGGGGTATTGTCATCATGGACTGTGAATACTATCTAGAAAAATCCCACAGGATATTATCAGACAAAGAATACTATAGGACTCTCAAGGAAGATCCTAATGGATCTTTAAAAAAAATCACTATTCAAACTTATTGAATTTGGGTTTAAATCAGGGATTATTGACAAAAAAAAAGAAAATAAATTCCTTACAGCAACACATCCATCCATAAGTCGCTTTTATTTTTTGCCTAAAATTCACAAATCCCTAGAAAAAAAACCAGGGAGGCCAATAATATCAGAGATCGGTTCCCTTACATCTAACCTATCTGCTTATGTCGACAACTTCCTCCAGAAATATGTTGTCCAACTCCCCTCCTATCTAAAAGACACACTCGACCAGTGGCGTACACACAATCCATGGGGCGCCGGTGCAAAACTGATCCATGGGGCCCCCTCCCCGTCAACCCCCCTCAACCCACCGACACTGTTATGGGATATGTGTGGATGACACACTTATGGGGGATCTGTCGATGACACACTTATGGGGGATCTGTCGATGACACACTTATGGGGGATCTGTCGATGACACACTTATGGGGGATCTGTCGATGACACACTGTTATGGGGGATCTGTGGATGACACACTGTTATGGGGGATCTGTGGATGACACACTTATGGGGGATCTGTCGATGGCAGCTTTTCCTGAGCCATGTAACATCACATTCATTGGTCACATGGCCTAGGTGCAATGAATGGCGCTGAGCTGTGACACCAAGTAGAGCCGCTATACCATGTACTGTACAGCGCTGTGTTTGATGAGCAGAGATGATATACTACAGGGGATTACAGAAGTATTTCTCATGTAGTAGTACTGTGCACACTGTTACACCAGACTCTTGTATCGCTCATAAACAGTACCAGGGTTTACCTAATCCAGCCTAGGGTCAGTAAATTACAAGGTGTGATATAATGCACAGGACTACTTTCCATAGATAATGGAAGCACTGGCCTGTGTATGAAGTAGCACTGTGCAAACTATAGCCATTGGGGGAGATTTATCAAAACTGGTGTAGAGGAAAAGTGGCTTAGTTACCCATAGCATACCTCATTGTCTGTTATCAGCTGCCACCCAGATACCAAGAAGTGAATAAGCCTCCCCTGCCTTGTATTACTGGAAGGACACAATCAGGAATCCTTCAGTGTCTGCAGTGCACCCTCTCCTCCCCTGACCACAGCAGTTGCAGGCTGTGCAGAGTATTACACCTCACACTATCCCATGTCCTGCAGACCAGCCAGCTGCTACACTGTGCCTGTTATGGGTATTATACAGGCTTGCTGGTACCTACCTAGTGTAAATCTAGTACTTCACAGTTCATTATAGGATGTAGCTGCCAGGCTTCAGGTTTCAGCAGGAGGCAGATCACAACTTCTCCCGGCAGGTGAAGACAGGGGGCGGAGCCAGTGCTCTAGGGACAGCAGACAGTGCCACAGACTCCATATGACAAGTCCTGGCCTGGTATGGGGTAACTGGGAGCAGTGGGGATAATAGCAAGGAGGTAGGGAGGGGGAACCTAGACCGGAGGCCAGCCACAAGAGAGCACAAAAGGGAAGCTGAGACTCTGAGGAGCGTCCAGGTCAGGTCTCCTATGTCAGGCCTGCTCTTCTATTCCTGTCTGAAACAGACAGGAATAAAAGAGCTTTGAGTCATCTCACAGGGTTCGCCCTATGGCTACAGCGGCCCTGAGAAGAAGCGTAGTAATTACTCGAGTCCCTCCTCACTCTCCTCTCCCTCGCTCATTTTGGCCTGCTGTTGTGTGCGGCCCCGCACACAGCTGTAAAGTATATTCATAAAACGTAATCTTTGTAAAAAAAAAAAAAAACTGCTGCACTTACTTACTAACTAGGGTGGCATGCAGACTCGCCGCCGGCAGCTTGAGCCTAACATCTCTCCCTCTGTCATGTGACTCCTGCCCCGCCTACCTGCTTCATTCATAAAGTGGGAGGAGCAGGCAGACGGGGCAGGAGGTGCATGACGGAGATGTTTCTGACACTGACTGCTGGCATGTTGCTTGAGCGGCGCGATGGCTCAGCGAGTGAGCGAGGATTATAAAGTTGTGAGCGGGGCCACACAATAATTGCTGCGCGGCCACCCACCCGCACACAGCTTGAAGGGAACACTGACTGCAGGGGCCAGGGGAGTCCACAGGCGGCTGGGCCCCCTGGAGTGCCGGGCCCGGTCGCAACTGCGACCCCTGCGACCCCTGTATGTACGCCACTGCACTCGACTCTAAAGAAAGGAAGTAGGGTTTCATATGGGTCACCCTAGATGTATCTTCACTTTATAGCAACATCAAACATGATCTGGGACTCCTA
Source organism: Bufo gargarizans (assembly GCF_014858855.1). NCBI lineage: Eukaryota > Metazoa > Chordata > Amphibia > Anura > Bufonidae > Bufo > Bufo gargarizans. The sequence continues at coordinate 127,831,626 of NC_058080.1, read as the reverse complement.
GCGATAAGAACCTTCCTCAAAACAAACCTGATTATGCCTGAACTCCAAAAATAATTTATTTAAAAAGCCATCAAATTCATACTACATCACAATTATTTTACCTTTAACGAAGTCTTCTATATTCAAGAAAAGGGGACCTCTATTGGAACCAAATTCACGCTGCCCTATGCAAACCTCTTTATGGGGCTTTTTAAAGACAAATTTGGCCTACTTTCCCACCTAAACATTACATTTTATCGGAGATATATTGATGACATCATCTTTGTTTGGGAATAAAGTGTGGAGAAACTTCTATCATTTGTGGAAACACTAAACACTAATGATTGGGGACTAAAATTCAGCATCGAATATAGCTACACTGAAGCCATTTTCCTTGACATCCATCTCATCTGACAAAATCATCACTAAAACTCACTTTAGAAAGGTGGACGCCAATAGCTATTTGGCCTATACCAGCTGTCACCACCTAAAATGGAAAAGAAACATTCCTTTTAGTCAGATGAAGAGAATTAGGAGAAATTGCTCGGATGATGACATTATGAAACTACAGCTTGAGATCCTCAAACATCTTTTTGGGGAAAAAGGCTATCTTAAGAAGCTCATAACAGAATCCTCCAAAAGAGTCCTCAAAGAAAATCAGAAAAAGGCCTTGAAATCAAAACGTACAGTATCCAACAAAACACAACAACATACCCCTACCAGCCTCCAACCTAATCTGATAACCAGATATAACTCCAAACACATGACGATTAGACGAATATTAACCAAACACTGGGGAGTATTGCAAAAAGATCCCATTTTAAAAAATGAATTACCACGCTTTCCCATCATCACGTACCGTAGGGCACAGACCTTAAAAAACATCATAGCACCATCTTGCCCCAACATTAAGAAAAATAAAAAAAAGACCAGAACCCCCCTCTGACACAGGATGAACCCATAAGAAAAGGGGCTTTTTTTTCTTCCAAGGAAACCTTTTTTCTTAAACATGATATGAGTTGTGGAATAAGTAATGTTATCTGTCTCTTGCAATGTCCATGTAACTTGCATTATGTAGGTTGAACCACCCAAACCCTGAGAGAAAGAATGCATGAGCACCGTTCGAACATTAAAAGTAAAGTCCTCACACATAGCGTTTCCAGACATTTCTCCATTTGCCATGATAATGACCCCTCTCTTCTTCAGGTCACCCCCTTAGAATGGATCCCCCAATCCTATCAATTATTATGCAGGAAAGAGATGTATTGGATTTATCGCCTAAGCTCCTTTCTCTTTTTGGCCTTAGTGAATCTCTGGAATATACGAATTACTAGTCTGCATATATTTTTATTTCCATTTCCAGTACACTGGGAACTATCCAATAACCCCAACATATACTCACGCTTTTTTATCAATATTTTATCTACCCTTATCCGAATATTTATATATATTTATGCACTCATACTCCTATATAGGGTTGAGTGAACCCGAACTGTAAAGTTCGGGTTCGTACCGAACTTTTGGATTTTTGGACCCTGGACCTGAACCCGAACATTTCAGTAAAAGTTTGGGTTCGAGTTCGGTGTTCGGTGATTTCTTAGCGCTTTTTGAAAGGCTGTGATTGGCCAGTGCAGCATGTGACCCAGGTTCTATATAAGCTTGAGTCACGTAGCGCTGCATGTCACTCTGCTGTTACTAGTGTAGGAAGAGGATGCTGCTGGTGATTTCAGGGAGAGAATAGGACAGAATCTGTAATCAGAACTCAAATCTAACTCAGCGATCTACATACATTTAGTTGTGTGGGTGCAGTGCACAATCTTTTTACCCTGACAGTGACAGAAAAAAATAACTTTCATCTATGGGAGGCGGCGGCCATTTTATGCAAGCTCAGTGCACCAGCACTGAATCTGAGCTTTTGTGACATTCAAATCCAAGCTTGAAATACTGCACTAATAATCTGGTTTTAAAAACACACCCTTTTTTGCCAATATACAACATCTTGTGCATTTGCAGGATTAGTCAGTGTGCAATTCAAGCTAGAAATAGAGCCATAATTTGCTGGGTTTTTACAAACACCCTTTTTTTTGCAAAATCCACTATTTTACAGATCTGCACGTGTGAAATTCAATCGTTTTATACAGCTTTCATATTCTGTTATTAAAAAAAACAACGTTTTATTTAAATCCTTAATATTGCAGCCCTTGCTGCATCTGTGATTATTAAAAACAAGTTTTGAAAATGTGAATAATTTTCTAGCTTTGAAAAAACTAAAATTTTTGGCATTATCCAACATCTGGATTATTCAGTGTGCAATTTAAGCTAGAAATACAGCCATCATTTTCAGTTTTTTTTTAAAACACTTTTTTGCCAAAATACACAATTTTACAGCTCTTGCAGCATCAGCACGTGTGAAATTAAAGGGTTATATACTGCTGTCATATTCAGTTATTAAGCAAACACCAGTTTTGGGCAAAAAAAATAATTTTGCAGCCTTTGCGAGATACACACTTGAGATACTGTGGTTATATTTATTTATTTGAAAAACAGGCATTTTGGGCAAACAAATTTAATTGCGGCCTAGTCTGGATTAGTCGGTGTGAGATACACCCTTTAGATACTGTGATTCTATTCAGTTATTTAATATACAGCCATTTTGGGCAAACAAATTTAATTGCGGCCTAGTCTGGATCAGTCAGTGTGAGATACAGCCTTCAGATACTGTGGTTATATTCTTCTATTAATAAAACACCCTTTTTGGTCAAAATACACAATTTTACAGCCCTTGCTGCATCGGCACGTGTGAAATTCAAGGGTTATATACTGCTGTGATATTCAGTTAATAAACAAACACCCATTTTGGTCAAAAAAGTTTCTTTTGCAGCCTTTAATGCATATGTCAGTTTGAGATACACACTTTAGATACTGTGGTTATATTCATTTATTTTTTCACAGGCATTTTGTGCAAAAAATAAATAAATTCTGGCCTAGTCTGGATCAGGGCGTGTGAGATACACCCTTTAGATGCTGTGGTTATATTCAGTTATTTGAAAAACACCCATTTTAGGCACAAATCTTTAATTGCGGCCTAGTCTGGATCAGGGTGTGTGAGATACACCCTTTACATACTGTGGTTATATTCAGTTATTTGAAATACAGCCATTTTGGTCAACAAACTTTCATTGCGGCCTAGTCTGTATCAGGACATGTGAGATACACCCTTTATATACTGTGGTTCTATTCATTTATTACTTCACTGGAGTGTGATCGTAAGATGCGCGAGTACAAGTGCACGCTGGTAGACCCACTGCTAGTGGCATTCCCACCTGACAGCGGGGGCACAGGGGAAGCACAAGGCGAAGGCAGAGGACAAGGAAGATGTCGCCAACGCAGCTGGGGCTCCGCCAGCACCTCAGAAGGCAGGGTTAGCATGGCCGAAATGTGTAAAAGCTTTGTCAGCATGCCACAACAACCAGCACCATCAGCTGATTTGGAACGTCTTAGCAGGAGGCAGCATTTCACCAACATGGTGGAGCAGTATGTGTGCACACGCCTACATGTACTGAATGACGGGTCTGCCCCCTTCAACTTCTGGGTCTCAAAATTGGGCACATGGCCTGAGCTTGCCCTTTACGCCTTGGAGGTGCTTGCCTGCCCTGCGGCCAGTGTATTATCTGAACGTGAGTTTAGCATGGCAGGGGGCGTCATCACTGACAAGCGCAGCGCCTGTCCACAGCCAATGTGGACAAGCTCACGTTCATTAAAATGAACCAGGCATGGATCCCACAGGACTTGTCTGTACCTTGTGCAGAATAGACATGTATACCGGCCTTAACCAGCCATTGTTATACTGCAGCGCAGTTACTCATTCTTGTATTTTGGATATTTCACAGTCTTTTGGAGTGTACCCTAATTTAAAAAATGTTTATTATTAAAACCAAACACCAGTGTTGGCTACCTCGTCCTCCTCCACCGCCGCTTCCACCTACACCGCTATGTCTACCGCCTCCTCAAACTCCTACTCCATATGGAACTCCACCTCATAAATCAATTTTTTATTTGTACGTATTTTATTTTAATTTATGTCATTTTACTACTTTATCTGTTACATTTTCGGGTGAGATTCACCAATTTTTGGGTGTGATGTACCACTGCTATACCTAGTAAACACATAAAAAAATATAAAAAATGTGTCATTTACATTTTCGGGTGAAATTCACCTATTTTTGGGTGTGATGTAACACTGCTATACCTAGTAGACAGGTTAAAAAATAAAAAATAAATGTGTCTGTTACATTTTCGGGTGAAATTCACCAAATTTTAGGTGTTATGTACCACTGCTATACCTTGTAGACAGGTAAAAAAAGTAAATAAAATTGTCTGTTACATTTTCGGGTGAAATTCGCCAATTTTTGGGTGTGATGTACCACTGCTGTACCAAGTAGACAGGTAAAAAAAAAAATATAAAAAAATTGTAAGTTACATTTTCGGGTGAAATTCACCAATTTTTGGGCGTAATATACCCCTCCTCTACCTAGTTGACAGCTTTATAAATTTCAATAGTTTTTCTTTTACATTTTCGGGTGATAATAAACAATTTTTTTCTGTCATAGACCCCTGCTCTACCAAATAACAGGTTAAGAAATTTCTGTAATTTTTCTGTTACATTATTGGGTTGACATTTTACAATTTTGGTCGTGACTAAACCCCTGCTCTGCATAGGTGACAGGGATTAAAATTTCTGAAATTCTTCTTTAACCACTTCAGCCCCGCTAGCTGAAACGCCCTTGGCAAAGACAACTTTTCCAATTTTTTTATACAAAGTTGGCATTTGACCAAGATATTTTTCTCCCCCAGCATGGGTATATGTAAAATGACACCCCAAAGCACATTCCCCAACTTCTCCCGAGTACGGCGATACCAGATGTGTGACACTTTTTTGCAGCCAAGGTGGGCAAAGGGGCACATATTCCAAAGTGCACCTTTCGGATTTCGCAGGCCATTTTTTACACATTTTGATTGCAAAGTACTTCTCACACATTTGGGCCCCTAAATTGCCAGGGCAGTATAACTACGCCACAAGTGACCCCATTTTGGAAAGAAGACACCCCAAGGTATTCCGTGAGGGGCATGGCGAGTTCCTAGAATTTTTTATTTTTTGTCGCAAGTTAGTGGAATATGAGACTTTGTAAGGAAAAAAGGAAAAAAAAGAAAAATCATCATATTCCGCTAACTTGTGACAAAAAATAAAAAATTCTAGGAACTCGCCCCTCACGGAATACCTTGGGGTGTCTTCTTTCCAAAATGGGGTCACTTGTGGCGTAGTTATACTGCCCTGGCAATTTAGGGGCCCAAATGTGTGAGAAGTACCTTGCAATCAAAATGTGTAAAAAATGGCCTGTGAAATCCGAAAGGTGCACTTTGGAATATGTGTCCCTTTGCCCACCTTGGCTGCAAAAAAGTGTCACACATCTGGTATCGCCGTACTCAGGAGAAGTTGGGGAATGTGTTTTGGGGTGTCATTTTACATATACCCATGCTGGGTGAGAAAAATATCTTGGCAAAAGACAACTTTTCCCATTTTTTTATACAAAGTTGGCATTTGACCAAGATATTTCTCTCACCCAGCATGGGTATATGTAAAATGACACCCTAAAACACATTCCCCAGCTTCTCCTGAGTACGGCGATACCAGATGTGTGACACTTTTTTGCAGCCTAGATGCGCAAAGGTGCCCAAATTCCTTTTAGGAGGGCATTTTTAGACATTTGGATCCCAGACTTCTTCTCACACTTTCGGGCCCCTAAAAAGCCAGGGCAGTATAAATACCCCACATGTGACCCCACTTTGGAAAGAAGACACCCCGAGGTATTCAATGAGGGGCCTGGCGAGTTCATCGAATTTTTTATTTTTTTGCATAAGTTAGCGGAAATAGATTTTTTTTTTGTTTTTTTCTCACAAAGTCTCACTTTCCGCTAACTTAGGACAAAAATTTCAATCTTTCATTGACTCAATATGCCCCTCACGGAATACCTTGGGGTGTCTTCTTTCCGAAATGGGGTCACATGTGGGGTATTTATACTGCCCTGGCTTTTTAGGGGCCCGAAAGTGTGAGAAGAAGTCTGGAATATAAATGTCTAAAAATGTTTACGCATTTGGATTCCGTGAGGGGTACGGTGAGTTCATGTGAGATTTTATTTTTTGACACAAGTTAGTGGAATATGAGACTTTGTAAGAAAAAACAAACAAAAAAAATATATATTTCCGCTAACTTGGGCCAAAAAAATGTCTGAATGGAGCCTTACAGGGGGGTTGATCAATGACAGGGGGGTGATCAATGACAGGGGGGTGATCACCCATATAGACTTCCTGATCACCCCCCTGTCATTGATCACCCCCCTGGTAAGGCTCCATTCAGACGTCCGTATGATTTTTACAGATCCATGGATACATGGATCGGATCCGCAAAACACATGCGGACGTCTGAATGGAGCCTTACAGGGGGGTGATCAATGACAGGGGGTGATCAGGGAGTGTATATGGGTGATCACCCCCCTGTCATTGATCACCCCCCTGGTAAGGCTCCATTCAGACGTCCATATGATTTTTACGGATACATGGATACATGGATCGGATCCGCAAAACACATGCGGACGTCTGAATGGAGCCTTACAGGGGGATGATCAATGACAGGGGGTGATCAGGGAGTGTATATGGGTGATCACCCTCCTGTCATTGATCACCCCCCTGTAAGGCTCCATTCAGACGTCCGTATGATTTTTACGGATCCACTGATACATGGATCGGATCCGCAAAACACATGCGGACGTCTGAATGGAGCCTTACAGGGGGGTGATCAATGACAGGGGGTGATCAGGGAGTGTATATGGGATGATCACCCCCCTGTAAGGCTCCATTCAGACGTCCGCATGTGTTTTGCGGATCCGATCCATGTATCCATGTATCCGTAAAAATCATACGGACGTCTGAATGGAGCCTTACAGGGGGGTGATCAATGACAGGGGGTGATCAGGGAATATATATGGGTGATCACCCACCTGTCATTGATCACCCCCCTGTAAGGCTCCATTCAGACGTCCGCATGTGTTTTGCGGATCCGATCCATGTATCCATGGATCCGTAAAAATCATACGGACGTCTGAATGGAGCCTTACAGGGGGGTGATCAATGACAGGGGGGTGATCAATGACAGGGGGTGATCAGGGAATCTATATGGGTGATCACCTGCCTGTCATTGATCACCCCCCTGTAAGGGTCCATTCAGACGTCCGTATGTGTTTTGCGGATCTGATCCATGTATCTGTGGATCCGTAAAAATCATACGGACGTCTGAACGGAGCCTGACAGGGGGGTGATCAATGACAGGGGGGTGATCAATGACAGGGGGGGTGATCAGGGAGTTTATATGGGGTGATCAGGGGTTTATAATGGGTTAATAAGTGACGGGGGGGGTGTAGTGTAGTGTGGTGTTTGGTGCGACTTTACTGACCTACCTGTGTCCTCTGGTGGTCGATCCTAACAAAAGGGACCACCAGAGGACCAGGTAGTAGGTATATTAGACGCTGTTATCAAAACAGCGTCTAATATACCTGTTAGGGGTTAAAAAAAATCACATCTCCAGCCTGCCAGTGAGCGATCGCCGCTGGCAGGCTGGAGATCCACTCGCTTACCTTCTGTTCCTGTGAGCGCGCGCGCCTGCGTGCGCGCGTTCACAGGAAATCTCGGGTATCGCGAGATGACGCGCCGATGCGTCCAGGAGGAACAAATCAACCACCTCCCGGACGCATCGGCGCATTAGGCGGTCGGGAGGTGGTTAATTGATGCGCGCCACCTCTTTTATTCAATGCTTAAACTTTAACAAGTTGTCCCACATTTGCTCTTCAATAATTTGTCCCACAATTGCGCTTTACTAATTTGTCCTCCATTTGCGCTTTACTAATTTGTCCCACATTTGCGCTTTACTAATCTGTCCCACATTTGTGCTTCAATAATTTTTCCCACATTTGTGCTTTAATAATTTGTCCCACATTTGCACTTCAGTAATCTGTCCCACATTTGCGCCTCAATAACTTTTCCGATATTTCCTCTCGATCCAAAAATAATTTAATACTTGTATCTCCCTTGGATGTGGTCTCTCTTTCTCATGCTCCCTCTCCGGGGTGGAACCCTGATTCGCCGATAACCATAATCAACATGGTAGGCTCAGAAAAGAACATCGAAAGTTGATAGAGAAGATATCCAAATGGATGGTGGACATTACAGGGACGTGCGATCAGGCAGAAGTTATCTAGAGTCAACAAAGCGGCAGCAGGGCCTTTCCTGGCTAACGTTTCCAAATCCAAATACCACAGTGACATTACCTATAATTTTTTTATTAATCATTCCAATAACAGGGCATCTTAAGAGTCCTGTATTGATATTTATCGTCACTACCTCCCTGAGTCGGGAATGGGTAATTGATACCCCCTTATTTCCTCAAAATTCTTCCGTTTTAATAGCTTCTCCCACATTTACGCTCGATCACAATTAAATTTCATCCATGGATCTCCATTGGATGTGGTCTCTCTTTCTCATGCTCCCACTCAGGGGTGGAACCCTGATTCACCGATAACCGTGATCACCATGGTAGGCGCAGAAAAGAACATCGAAAGTTGATAGAGCAGATATCCAATTGGATTGTGAACATCACGGGGACGTGCGACATGGTGGGGCAGTATGTTTGCCCACGCCTACACGAACTGACTGATGGTTCTGCCCCCTGCAGCTTCTGGGTCTCCAAATTGGGCACATGGCCTGAGCTTGCCCTTTACGCCTTGGAGGTGCTGGCCTGCCCTGAAGCCAGTGTATTGTCTGAAAGTGTGTTTAGCATGACTGGAGGGGGTTATCACAGGTTATATTTCCAAACATTTTGGGGTGTACCCTTATTAAAAAAATAAATTTAAAACCAAAAAACTGTGTAGGCTACCTCCTCCTCCACCGCCGCTTCCACCTACACCGCCACATCCACCGCCTCCTCAACCTCCTACTGAATATGGACCTCGTCCTCCTAGATCACAATTATTATTTTTTATTTTTATGTATTTTATGTTATTTAAAGTAATTTCCCTATCCACTTTTGTTTGCAGAGCACTTGCTATGCTCTTAATCACATTTTGCTGCCATCTGCAGCCCTCTAGCCCTTTCCATGACATTTTTACAGCCATTTTAGTGCTCAAAAGTTCGGGTCCCCATTGACTTCAATGGGGTTCAGGTTCGGGGTCAAGTTCGGGTCCCGAACTCGAACTTTTTTGTGATGTTCGGCCGAACTCGTCGAACCCGAACATCCAGGTGTCCGCTCAACTCTACTTCTATATTTTATCTACCTGAATATATTTCATTTTTTATATATATATATATATATATATATATATTATATAAGGAAAACAAATGGCGGCACTGGAAGAAAACAATGTGGGTGCTAGGTTCAGGGATGTAGCAGCTTACCCCGTATGATAAAGTTGAAAAACGGACAGCACTCCAAGTAAAAGTAGTGGTGTTTATTCACCCATGTGGATGGCAACGTTTCAGCTCATACAAGAGCTTGAAAAAGGCTCTTGTATGAGCTGAAACATTGCCATCCACATGGGTGAATAAACACCACTACTTTTACTTGGAGTGCTGTCCGTTTTTCATCTATATATATATATATATATATATATATATATGTCTTTATCTATATATTTTTTTAGGGAAACATTGGAGAATTTTCTACCTTACAATTGCACAAACTTTTATACATATTACCACTTGGCTTACATTATGTATTTTTCTATGTGTATGAGTATGTATATGTATTGTAGGAAGGCGCAAGGGTCCGTCGTTGACGGAAGGTATGTGTCACCAAGGTTCCTGGCCTCGGTGAAGTAAGAGCCGGTATTTTTAGGTGTCAGCGGCAGCTAATGCTGATTGACACTTTGCTATTTTAGTATGGCTGTATAGATGATCTGGGACGGCTCTTACTGGGAGTAGCCAAAGTGATAGGTGGGTAACTACTCCCCACGTTGCAGGCCAGGACTTGACTGGCCTATAAAAAAAACAGCCAGCAGTGTCAGCTGTGAGTGGATTACTCCTCTCTGACAGTGGAGCTATGTCAGTCTCTGTGTTGGGACCTGGGAGTTTGGGCCTGCATTAAGGCCTGCTACCTTGTTGGTGTCAAAGCAAGTGGATACGGCTTTGTCCAAGGACTTCTTCTTTGCCACATGGTGTGAACGAACACCTGAATTACAAGGTGACTGTTTTCCTTGAAGCGTTTTTTTGTTTTGTTTTATCATTTACTTAATTTGTGAATAAACACTGAACTGTTTAATTCAAAGACTTTGTTGTTGCCTCTATATTGCGTCTGCAAACCTGTCTACCAGAGCGAATCCCCACAGAATATATATATATATATATATATATACACATACAGTCCTGATCAAAATTTAAGACCACTTGAAAAATGGCAAAAAATCATATTTAGCATGGCTGGATCTTAACAAGGTACCAAGTAAAGCTTCAACATGCAACAAGAAAAAATGGGAGTGAGAAAAAAAAAATTTGAGCATTCAATTTAATGAAAACAACGAATAAACTGAAACAGTCTGTTTTTCAGCTGATCAAAAGTTTAGGACCACACCTCTAAAAAAGAAAGAACCCCCCCCCCCCCCCCCAAAACAGAAATCTAACTTCCAAACATGAACTCAGTAATGAGTAGCTCCGCTTTTATTGTTTATCACTTCCAAAATTTGTTTCGGCATGCTTGATGCAAGCCTTTCCATGAGGTGAGTGGGAACATTTCTCCAAGTGGTGAAGACGGCCGCACAAAGGCCATCTACTGTCTGGAACTGTTGTCCATTTTTGTAAACTTCCCTTGCCATCCATCCCCAAAGGTTCTCAATTGGATTTAGATCAGGGGAACACGCAGGATGGGCCAAAAGAGTGATGTTATTCTCCTGGAAGAAGTCCCTTGTCCTGCGGGCATTGTGTACTGTAGCGTTGTCCTGTTGAAAAACCCAGTCGTTACCACACAGACGAGGGCCCTCAGTCATGAGAAATGCTCTCTGCAACATCTGGACATAGCCAGCGACCGTTTGACGCCCCTGCACTTCCTTAAGCTCCATTGTTCCACTGAAGGAAAAAGCACCCCAGACCATTATGGCGCCCCCTCCACTGTGGCGCGTAGAAAACATCTCAGGTGGGATCTGCTTGTCATGCCAGTAACGTTGGAAACCATCAGGACAATCAAGGTTAAAGGTTTTCTCATCAGAGAATAAAACTTTCTTCCACCTTTGAATGTCCTATGTTTGGTGCTCTCTTGCAAAGCCCAAACTAGCAGTTGTGTGGCATTCAAGGAGACTAGGTCTTTGAAGACGTTTTTTGTTTTTGAAGCCCTTCAGTCTCAGATGCTGTCTGATGGTTATGGGGCTGCAGTCAGCACCAGTAAGGGCCTTAATTTGGATCGCGGATCGTCCAGTGTCTTGACGGACAGCCAATTAGATCCTCTTGCTCAGTGCTGATGAAATTTTTTGGGGTCTTCCACTTTACTTTTTTGTTCTATAACCCTCAGGATCATTTGTCTTACTGCGTCCCACCTCAGCAGCGATGGCGCGCTGTGAGAGACCCTGCTTATGCAGCTCAACAACCCGACCACGTTCAAAAAGGGAGAGTTTTTTTGCCTTTGCCATCACAATGTGTGACATTATAATATATATAAAAAATAATAGATCAATAAAATTATGAAGTGATATTCCTATAGTGTATACCTTTAGGGTACTTTCACACTAGCGTTAAAATTTTCCGATATTGAGTTCCGTCATAGGGGCTCAATACCGGAAAGAAACGCATTAGTTTTATCCCAATGCATTCTGAATGGAAAGCAATCCGTTCAGGATGTCTTCAGTTCAGTCCCTTTTACGGGATTTGGCCGGATGCGGTACCAAGTGTTCTGGAAAAACGGATCGAGTTTCTCAGACCTTTAAAGGGAACCTGTCACCTAGAAAATGCATATTAAACCACCAGCATTACCTTATTGCAGCCTGTAGTATGATTATAAAGGTGTCTGTGTCTTTTCTGTGCAATGCGCCAAAAGTCTGAAAAAAGTATTTTATTCAACTGACCATGCTATGTAAACAATAGTCTTGAAGTCAAGGAGGCAGTGGCTTTCTCGCCTGAAGTCAAGCATTGCCCGCCCCCTTTCCGGCACTGGACGCTCAAACGTAGTCTTGCGCTGTGTCCCTGCAGTTGTGGCATCTGCACACTGTTCCACTCCGTTGTGAGGAAGGCTTGAAGATAAGGCACTCGCGCATGAGAGCCTGTGCATGCGCAAGACTACGCTCAAGCGTCCAGCAGTGAAGGAATTGGAAATCCTATCAATCAAATACTAAGGGGCGGGCAAGGGGGCAGGACATGCTTGACTTCAGGCGAGAAAGCCGCTGCCCCCTTGACTTCAAAACGACACTTCTAGCAGACATACTGTATATATCCACATCAATGAAAATGAGTAATTAACTCTTTCCCGACTCATGACGTACTACTACGTCATGAAACCACTGCGTTCCCGCAATTTGACATAATAATACGTCATGGTGATCGGGCGGGCACCGGAGTGGTGCGCGCATGATCACTGCAGGGACCCGGCAGTCTATGGTAGCCGGACCCCTGCTGTATCTGCCGGCATCGCTGTAAAAGCCAATGCCGGCGGATTAACCCCTTCTATGCCACGGTCCGCACTGACCGCAACATAGAAGGGGTTTGTGTAGGGTGAGTGAGTGCATCGAGTCCCCGCACTGCTGTGGTGGGGACTCGATGTGTCAAAAGGCATCGGGACCTGCCTTCTACGGGTGCCGAGGAGATCCAGCCTCAGGCTGGGTCTGCTAGGCAACCTCTTAGTGTACTACTCACTGTAGTACACAAACAGGCAATGTAGAGGGGATTAGCAGAGGGGATTAGACCCTCAAAAGTGAACATCAGAAAAAAAGTTTAAAAAAATTCGTTTTTTATAAAATTAATAAAGTAATAAAATTAATAAAGGAAAAAAGGAAAAAAAACGCCCCTTTCCAGTTATTTTATAATAAAAAATAGAGAAAAAAACACACATATTAGGTATCGCCGCATTCGTAATGACCAGCTCTATAAATATATCACATGATCCACCCTGTCCAATAAACACCATAAAAAATTATATAAACAGTGTAAGAAGGCCATTTTTGTCACCTTACATCACAAAAAGTTCAACACCAAGCGATCAAAAAGGCGTATGTCCCACAAAATGGTATCAATAAAACCGTCATCTCATCCAGCAAAAATTGAGCCCCTACCTAAGACAATCGCCCAAAAAAATAAAAAAAGCTATAGCTCTCAGAACATGGAGACACTAAACTCTCTATAAAAAAAAAAGACAGCGCAGCTCAAACTTCTTCTGTAGGGATGTTGATAATTAGGGTACGTTGATAGTATCTTTAGGTGCAATCGATCACTGGATCTCAAATTTTAGGTTCCCCTCACATTCAGATATTTCATCTCCTGGGTGTTATATAAGAGAACTGAACATAGTGAGGTACCGCAACTGTTCAATGGACAAATGTATTTTATTATACTCACATGGATTAAAACAGATCCGTACATATAAAAATATTAAATATTGCTTAAATATCGCGTGCCCGACCCGGATTTTGCTTTTGCTTGCTTCGTCAGGGGCTGCTCTGAATTCATTTATCTTACCCACCCTTTTATACTCAGGTGAGCGTTAATCAAATAGGCCATTTAAACACTCCTAAAAGTGAAACTCCCAAAAAATCGGCAACAAAAACTTAACATCCATACATAGAATCCCCAATCAGCACATATTCTAATAAAATGACATTTCACAAGTAAAACATTTTTTGAAAGGGAGTGGCTCACGCCCTATAGCTATGGTTTGGTGCTTAAACCAAAAATGGAATCACCCTATTCAATACAAAAACACTAAACAAATTTGAATGGATAGGTAAGCACTCAACCACCGTGGATCAGACACAAGTTTAATATAGGATATAGGTACAATAAAATAGAATAAAATACACTCTAAAATTACTAAAATAGTATACGACTGAAATAAAACTAAAACACACTCTATGACTTGATAAAAATTGGTGCAGATTGAATTCACGTTCCAACAGATTATGTCCTTCCCAACTAATATCAATGTTGAATGGCCAGCACCTGTATCCTTTGATGTAACGTAACATCCGAAAAATCAAGAGAAAATTTGCGAGAAAAATCGAGAAAAAATTTGCAAAATAAATCGCAAGTAGCAATAGTCATATATTCAATTGATATAACGAGTCAGTGATTGCTAGTACACACCTATTTGCGTTTGGATATAACGCTGCATCCACAGATATCGCATCCGAAAGGGGCACAAATGGTTATGTTGCCGCACTATACTGGTAGCATGCGGATAATCGGTTGCTCACTGAGCACTCACCCGACCTGTTGATGTGTAGTCCTCACACTGGCTGGTGTGTCCTCCGATAATATTCTCCGGGTGGGTTTGTACCAGGGTGGGTTTCTTACACGTTGCCTTCACTGCCTCTGTCCCACTCTGCATGCAGTTCTCGTGGGAGTTGGAGTGCAGGTTCACCGATTCAGGTCTCTCCTTGTCTTTGGTATTCCGGTTATTGAAAGATCATATTCGTAGAGTCAAAGTCGCATGGCCATGCTTCAATTGTTTGTGGAATCTTTCATAGCATCGGTATCCAGCACCAATGGTTGAGTGCTTACCTATCCACACAAGTAAAACATGTTTCTTCTATATTATAGCTTTCATATGAGCAATACAAATAAAAAAACGCATTCCTCTTCTCTAACGGTATTCACAAACAGAAACGCGCATAATTCTTAACCATGTAAATATAACTGCGGTCCGCAATACGGCAATGGGCAGCACACGTTCGTGTGCTGGAGGCCTTAGTGTACATGCTGGGAATTGTTGTTTCACAGGAGCTGGGCTGCTGAAGGTTGCTAATCCCTGACCTAATATGTAGAGTACCGGTGGTAACACATGCTCAGTAGCTCAGTCCCACCACCTGAATTCTCTTGTAGATGGGCAGCGGAGTGATTCTTGCTATTATGCAGCCAACCAATAAAAACTAACATACAAGTAGCTTCTTCCCACACTGGACTTATTAGGTGGACATTTTGAGATGGAACCATATGTACAAAAGAGGGCACCATAACGGGTATCTAACAGCAATATCTAGGCGTCTTATTTGTTAGATTTCAGCCACAATGTATGGGACTTGCACCAGTGAACCAAACTTTTATCCCAACTGAACCTTATTGTGACCTAATTTTGGTTAAATAAAACTGCTGTAGTACAGTCATAATATGGAAGCTAAAATAGTGATAACGTAATACTTTTACATCCCATTGGAAATAAAGTTGCCAAAATTCATAGGGAAACGTGCATATATTTGTAATAATAACTCAAATTGACTATTTATGGTATTTGTAGCCAAGATATTCTTGTATAGTTTTTACACACTAGACTTTGCATTTGTATCGAGTAGCATTGCAGATGTTTACAGGACTGACAATGTTAATCCATGCAAACCAAGAACCCCTCGCTCTCCTCAATCAATAACCTATACAAATGTGCATACATGAACAAAGGAAAATATGTAAAACTTTAATTAAATTCTGAAGGAAACGCGGCCATGTTTAGAGTTGTTTTCATATGTACAGACGTGGACAAAATTGTTGGTACCCTTTGGTCAATGAAAGAAAAAGTCACAATGGTCACAGAAATAACTTTAATCTGACAAAAGTAATAATAAATTAAAATTCTATAAATGTTAACCAATGAAAGTCAGACATTGTTTTTCAACCATGCTTCAACAGAATTATGTAAAAAAATAAACTCATGAAACAGGCATGGACAAAAATGATGGTACCCCTAACTTAATATTTTGTTGCGCAACCTTTTGAGGCAATCACTGCAATCAAACGCTTCCTGTAACTGTCAATGAGACATCTGCACCTCTCAGCAGGTATTTTGGCCCACTCCTCATGAGCAAACTGCTCCAGTTGTGTCCGGTTTGAAGGGTGCCTTTTCCAGACTGCATGTTTCAGCTCCTTCCAAAGATGCTCAATAGGATTGAGGTCAGGGCTCATAGAAGGCCACTTTAGAATAGTCCAATTTTTTCCTCTTAGCCATTCTTGGGTGTTTTTAGCGGTGTGTTTTGGGTCATTGTCCTGTTGCAAGACCCATGACCTGCGACTGAGACCAAGCTTTCTGACACTGGCTAGTACATTTCTCTCTAGAATTCCTTGATAGTCTTGAGATTTCATTGTACCCTGCACAGATTCAAGACACCCTGTGCCAGACGCAGCAAAGCAGCCCCAGAACATAACAGAGCCTCCTCCATGTTTCACAGTAGGGACAGTGTTCTTTTCTTGATATGCTTCATTTTTTCGTCTGTGAACATACAGCTGATGTGCCTTGGCAAAAACTTCGATTTTTGTCTCATCTGTCCACAGGACATTCTCCCAGAAGCTTTGTGGCTTGTCAACATGTAGTTTGGCATATTCCAGTCTTGCTTTTTTATGATTCGTTTTCAACAATGGTGTCCTCCTTGGTCGTCTCCCATGTAGTCCACTTTGGCTCAAACAACGACAGATGGTGCGATCTGACACTGATGTTCCTTGAGCATGAAGTTCACCTTGAATCTCTTTAGAAGTCTTTCTAGGCTCTTTTGTTACCATTCGGATTATCCGTCTCTTAGATTTGTCATCAATTTTCCTCCTGCGGCCACGTCCAGGGAGGTTGGCTACAGTCCCATGGATCTTAAACTTATGAATAATATGTGCAACTGTACTCACAGGAACATCTAGTTGCTTGGAGATGGTCTTATAGCCTTTACCTTTAACATGCTTGTCTATAATTTTCTTTCTGATCTCTTGAGACAGCTCTTTCCTTTGCTTCCTCTGGTCCATGTCGAGTGTGGTACACACCATATCACCAAACAACACAGTGATTACCTGGAGCCATATATATAGGCCCAATGGCTGATTACAAGGTTGTAGACACCTGTGATGCTAATTAGTGGACACACCTTGAATTAACATGTCCCTTTGGTCACATTATGTTCTGTGTTTTCTAGGGGTACCATCATTTTTGTCCATGCCTGTTTCATGAGTTTATTTTTTTACATAATTCTGTTGAAGCATGGTTGAAAAACAATGTCTGACTTTCATTGGTTAACATTTATAGAATTTTAATTTATTATTACTTTTGTCAGATTAAAGTTATTTCTGTGACCATTGTGACTTTTTCTTTCATTGACCAAAGGGTACCAACAATTTTGTCCACGTCTGTATATGTCTAGAACCAGAGGATTTTTCTGTTTGCAGACTCATTAGATTGCAGAGCTTGTCCTTAACCCACCTTCATCCTGTCACAGTCAATAAGCAATAGGCTAGATCTGGGCTTGCCGCCTATTCAAAAATTGTACAGAGACTATGTGAAAGGAAACATTGTTAGTCAATTACAGTGAACATACCCCAGGCTATATACAATTTAGTATCCTGGGTTTTAAATTTGAAAACATAATTTCAGCTTGGAACATCATTATACACCAAACATGTAGATATGCTTGATGAAAAAAGTTGAGTAACTTTGCATAAAGATTGCATCACCTTTCTTACACTGGCACTCATTTCCAGCCTGTCCTACAGCTCAGCATTGCATTCACCTTTCTGCAAGCTACAGCTCAAATCAGTTATCATTTTGTCACAAGACAGACACCTTATAATGGAAGGATGCAGGTTGGGCTTAAAGGGTATATGTCATTAGAAAATAACCCATTGTTTAAATCATATTTTAATGGTAAACATATTTTTTTTTAAAAAAATTAATTTCCCATTCAATATCTATTTTTAAAACCCCTAAAATCCAGCCGTTTTTTCACACTGGCCACTAAGCCTAATAAAAGGTGCCACTTCTTGGTCAGTACAGATCACCTTACTGCAGTTACATGCTTATCATTACAAACAGGATTAGAATAACATATATCACCAATATATAGAGGTAACATGGATCCACCATTCACATTAGGGGATACCACAGCTTATCTGCTCCCTAGTGACTTTTGCAACTTTTGAAGACGTCGTGGGACGGCATGCAGTGATGAGAAGGAGTCTGGGCTCCTACTGCCTCATGATGGTTGAGGTGCCCTTGGTGTTGGTAGTTTTGAGGTGCATGGCAGGTTCCCTGTTGTCGGTGTAATAGTAGTTCAGGGAGCAATAATGAAGCAGTTGTGCAGTAGAACAGTTCTTTACTGAATAGTTCACATGCAAACAGATCAGGGCAGGTCTTAGCATGCACAGACTGGCAATTGGTCAGAAAATGCAATTTCACAGATGTTGCAGTTTTCACAGCTGCACAGTTAGTTTGTAGGCCAAAATGTGTCTCTTTAAAGTATTCCTCCTTACTCTGCACTTCACTAGCTGACTGACAGACACAAGCATCCAGAAGTGAGGTATACATTTTAGACAATACAATGCAATGTAACCCACGGGGTGGTTCTCCCTGACAGCAGGAAAAAGTTCTTCTTCTCCATTTCAACGGGTTTCTGTACTTACATAGATGTGCAGATTTTCACAGTGGGCCAAACTGTGCTTTGGTGTGCTCAGACTCCTAAGCACGGATGTTATAGATTCAATAAGTTCCTTACACCTCTCTCTTACATCTGGTCTGCTTCTCTAGGTGTCCCAACCCTATCTTGGGTGGTACCGGGTCCAGGATGAACTAACCTGTCAGCTGTATACATGAGCAAGTTATGGCACTGTCATCCAGAATGACAAGTTCTTCAAAAAATGTCCTTCTTTAATCACTGGTGTTTAATCAGCTCAAATCTCTTAAATGGTAGCTGTATTTTTTTTTAAATGTAATTGAATTGGTCTGACTAAGTTTACCTTAGTTCCCTAGTTAATACTTTGTACAGGTATTGAATTACCTAGTAATTGCAGCATGTTCTTTCCTCCCCCAGGCATTTCAGTGGTGCAGATAAAACAGCGTTGCTAGCTGTCCGCCGTCTCCTATCTTCTATATACAGAAGACGGAGGACGTAGTAGTGGGCAGTTCCGAACGCTGCGTGCGCACTTCTGTCTGACCGGGATAGTGGCGATATTTGCGATAAAAATTTGCAATTAGAATATTCGCAATCAACTACTCAGGAGGAAGAGGGCGTGTTTAAGTCTGGGGTTCCCGAGATGAGCCGAATGAATTCTGGGTAGTTAGGGAGGGAGGTCTTAGCCTCAGAGTAAGGGCATCGGCGGCCATCTTGAGAAGATAGTCAGAAAGAAGTCTTGTGAGGAGCGGTTGCTATGGACATAATGTTATTAAACAAGTTGTATGTGAACACAATAATTAGTGATTATGGATTATCACTACAGCAGCAACGACATATATGAAAATTGAATTGTGAGTGAAAATATGACAGTTATCCTTTAACCCCTTAGGGACTGGGCTAATTTTCACCTTAAGGACCAGGCCATTTTTTTCAAATCTGACCAGTGTCAATTTATGTGGTGATAACTTTAAAACGCTTTGACTTATCCAGGCCATTCTGAGAATGTTTACTCGTCACATATTGTACTTCATGACACTGGCAAAATGGAGTCCAAAAAATTAATTTGTATTTATAAAAAAATACAAAATTTACCAAAAATTTTGAAAAATTAGCACATTTCTAAGTTTCAATTTCTCTACTTCTATAATACATAGTAATACCTCCAAAAATAGTTATTAATTTACATTCCCCATATGTCTACTTCATGTTTGGATCATTTTGGGAATGACATTTTATTTTTTGGGGACGTTACAAGGCTTAGAAGCAAATCTTGAAATTTTTCTGAAATGTTCAAAAACGCACTTTTTAAGGACCAGTTCAGGTCTGAAGTCACTTTGTGCGGCTTACATAATAGAAACCATCTAAAACTGATTTTTACAAACTTTGTTAACCCTTTAGGTGTTCCACAAAAATTAATGGAAAATAGAGATATCATTTCAAAATGTCACTTTTTGGCAGATTTTCCATCTAGTAGTTATAGCCAGGGGAGTATAGCAAATCTTCAGCGTATAGCAATCCCCAGTGTCGATCAGTTACCCAAACACCAGCCTCAACATACTGAAGGGTAAAACAGCAACTCTTTATTGAACACACAAGCATTGACTTATATACACATTTTCCAACAAGGATACCACCCCCATAGTCCTGGTTGGGAACTGAGGACATGACATAGCAGCCAATCCTTTACAGTTTAAACACAAAAACTAACCCTATTCAGCAAACACAATGGCATTGTCTGTGACGCAATTAACAATGAACAACATGCAGACATCTTCACCCCCTCCATAATGAATGAATAGGAAGAGAGGAGACACATGTGATGGGATTATCTCCTGAGTGTATCATAGAGTGATCTACTCATCTAGGAGTCGGCTGCTATTATAATCAACTATCTTAATCCCATCACTAACACAATCAGTGGGAGTCTCAGTGCAGAGTTAACCCTTTTTGTGTTGCTGAATCCACACCATGCCTTTTTAATGGGCAATAGGAAATATGTGGCATATAAATTACACACATAAATCAGGGTTCAAAGTTCCTTGTAACCCTAAAAGGTCTTAAAGGGTCGCCATAGTTCTCAGTCCATAGTCTGTAGGAAGGAGGCTGCAGCCCCAGTGACGGTTCAGTCGGTCACATTTCTCCCCTCCCAACAGTAGACTAACCAGGTACCTGACCTCCAGTCGGTCAGTCCCTGAGTTAGTCAAGTAGCCCACCCATAAACAAACACTGGTCCTGTTGAACTCTGGGGCCTGGCTATGTTCTGTATGTCCCCAGCTGTTGAGTGGGCGTCTGTTACTCCTTGCTTCATTGTTCTTCTCTAGCTTGGAGCTGTGGGTACTTGGTGGGCAGAGGCCAACTGCGCTCTGCCCAGATGCCAGCTCTTCCGCTGGGATAGCCTGTGGGGAGTCAGCCTCTGGACAAGAGGATAGGGGAGGGCAGAGGCCAACTGCACTCTGACCAGATGCCAGCTCTTCCGCTGGGATGGGGTCAAGGAATCCTACCCCCAGGACCTTGTTGCGGATCAGCTGTGGAGAGGAGGGGTCGCTTACCTCCTCCTCCAGGCATTCCTGCGGGGTTAGTGGGGGATCTGTACCAGCTGTCCAGCATCCCTGTAGGTCTGGTGCAGAGACCGCGGTCCCATCTGCACCATCGGAGCCAGGGGTGCTGTCCCCCTGTGGCCGGGGAGAGAGACCGACTGTCTCCTCTCCCATCAAGGTAAACTGCCGCTGGGGAGCAGGACCGACTGTCTCTACTCCCTGAAACTCCGGCTGCTGTTGGGGATCTGGGCCGACCGCCCAGCATCCCTGTATGGCCAGTGGAGAGATCTCGGTCCCATCTCTGCTATATGGGGTTACCCCCTTACAGCTGCACGGGACCCAATGGCACCTCCGACTGCCCGCCGCAACTCCCGTAAAAGCCGCAAACCGCAGGTCTAAATTGACCTACGGTTTGCGGCGATCGCGACCCCCCCCCACCCCCCACACATTGTCCCAGTGTGCCTGCTCAATGATTTGAGCAGGCACCTTGTTCCGTTCACCGCCCGCCGGGCGGCGGTGATCAGAACTACACATGACGTACCGGTATGTCATGTGTCATTAAATACCAGGACATCATGACGTACCAGTACATCATGTGTCCCCAAAAGGTTAAAGGAAGCTTAGAAATGTAATCGTTTGTTACAAGATGAAAATACCATGGCTACATTTTTCCAAGAACAGAGCAGAGCTATTGCAGCTCAGCCCATTTACTTATTATAGCTGAGTTGAGATGCCAGACACAACCCATGGACAGATGTGATGCTCCAGAGGCATGACTATGTTTTCTAATCCTGTATAACTCTTCTAACATAGACAAGCTCAAAAGTCAGATCTTTACTTTTTATTGGTGCCTTTGTGATATAGGAGGTAAGTGGCATCAGATGAAGGCATTGCTGTAATAAACTTACCTATCCAGGTTCCAGCGGTGCAATCCTCAGCCTCAGCACGACCGCAACGGTAGAGAAGTGCTGCTGAGCCATGCCTCCTGGTGACGCGACCACATCCTTAGTAACAGGATGCAATGTCCTATTTCTCCCTGCAGCAGGCGTGTGCTGAGGGAGATTAGCAGTGGGCTAATTAGCTCAGCTGCCCTATTACTGTGTACTAGTGTTCTGAGTAATGGAATGCCGAGCCATGGACCTATCAGGTTCTGATCCTGGTACTCGGCACTCCATTTAAATACCTTCCTGGCCATGTACCATTGCCAGTAATAGTCTTGTTTGGCTCACTAGCTGTTTTCTTGTTCCTGTTTTACTTATTAATATCCTGTATTTCTGACCTCAGCTTGTCTTCTGACCACTCTTTGTCTCGGCTATCTGACCCATTTCTGATAACTCTGGTATTGTGTTTGTTTGTCTGTCACTGCACTTAAGTAGCGTAGGGACTGTCGACCAGTTGTCATCTACGGCTTGTACAGCAAGTACAGCAAGTAGGTAGGAACACTGGGGAGGTTGCAGTCCAGGGCCTCACTGTCCTTGTTCATATCTTCTCTACTGATGTGACAATTGCGACTTCTAAGGTCATAGCCTAAAATGTTGATTCAGCTATTTACGGCAGTCCTATAGTGGTGAATGGAGAGCACGATACCACTTGCGCACTATTCATTCACCACTATGGAACGTCTGAAAAAAGTTGAATGTGCTAGCTCAGCTATTTTTGTAACTGTGCTGTAAGGGACCCTGTTCACTTTGGGGACCCTGTTCTCTAGGTTGGAGCAGAAGAAGCATTAGTGAAACTTAAGTCGTACCACTAGCTTCAAAATCTGCTATGGTCTTATTAGACCAACAAATCCCTGTAGGGGTCACTAACTAATATTTAAACAAAATGAAATATAAACTTATCTTTATTAATGCCAATACAAGACTTACATACACAAAAACTATTTAAAATTGTCAGGGATCAGTGAGATGATATTAGGCTGTTATTTCTATACGCTAATGACTCTTAGCGATATTGGGGTATTCCCTTATGCCTATGGGGTGCATTGTTGGGGCACATACAAATGCATACTGTAGAGGACCTCTTATATACTATATTTTGTGGGGTAATTGTGACCGGTCCACATCAACAACCTTTGTATTTTAAGTTGTTGATCTAATACATATGGGATTCAGGAGTGACAAATTCACTGTGTGTTACAGTATATCCATGCGTGCGAGCTCCAACTAGAACTATCTCCTATGTTCCCTATTGTGGGATATCATTCATGGCAGTCTAAGTTCTCTACTCAATTTTCTGCTAGGTGCTCCCCTATAATGCATGTTGCTGCTGGATGCTCGACTGCAGCACAGAATGCTGCTAACTGTTGTCACTGTGCACTCACTAAAACTACCCTGTATAATAATTGGATAGACACGGTCAAACTCCCTTGTACTCTCTAGATTGATATCACTGTGCCTTCGTTATTGCTCCCTTGACTTCTCACTGTCCCTGTTTAAAAGGTAGCACCCTACACTGTTACACCCCTCCCGACATGTTTCGCCACTATGTGGCTTCGTCAGGGGAAGTGGGCATGGTAGTACCACTAGCTTTACACATATTTTCTACATGTGCTTGTATTTTCTTTTCTTTTGTGAGTACAATAAATGGTTCGCTATTTCTTATAACTGCTGCGGGATTTCACTATTGTTGGCTATCCTTTCCTGTCTGATTCTAGGTCTTAGCTCCATATAAGAGGGTTCCCATATTGAAGCGGCAAAAAAGCGTTATTCATGCAGATTGTTTTTTGCTGGCTTATTAAATCAACAAGTGTGGTGTTACCTTATTGTTTTTCAGGGTCTACAGAGCTGGAGCAGTGCAGATCCTGGTTTGTCTATTCTGATAGTCAGAAGGTCCCACCCAAGTTCTTATTACATACTCTCCTTTGTATTGAGGATGGGGGATTTGAAAGGCCGCTCCTAACCTGTGTCATATCATTTGATTTGTACAGACTATCAAGGGCAGAGAAAGAAAGAGAGGGGGGTCAGTTTTTTGGGACATAACAGCTTAATTATTTACAAAGAAAATAGACAATACGATGTTTCATAAGTAATATTTCCTGAAATTAGGCAAAACTATAATTACAGAGCTTAAGGCAACATTTTCTTACCACTAAGTGTCTTTTAAATGGATTGCTGCCAATTTTTGCATGATGGAGACAAAGAATGCTGCTGTGGCAAGCTTGATCAGACTCTTGATAAATTGGGAGGAGGATAAATATTGTTAGGGTTCAAAAGGGTGAAGGAGAGGTAAACTTTTCTACACAAGAGAAATGTATATAAGACAAAGTCCACAGAGAGCATTAAATGCAATAGGAACCAACATGTGGGCCCTACTCCTGGACAAAACAATACTAATGTAACATGGCTGCATAATGATTACACCGGCAGTCAGAACAGTTTTTGGAAATGTACTGTAATTCAACCAACGTTGGCTTAGAGGGAAACCAATTCAGCTCCACTGAATACTACAAATGGATGATTTTGCCAAAGTGTAGCAGTACACTTGGTGACAGATGCAATACAGCAGTGGTGCAAGAATTGTCTGAGACAATGGCCCGCATTTAATATGGTAAGTGTGCCACTTTCTTGTCACAGTTTGCACCAAAATTTTAGCACATCTCATTTTACACATTTGTTATTCATATGTGCCAAAAAGACATTTCCTGATTTTAAAGGGATTCTCCAGGCTTTTACTATTGATGACCTATTCTCAGGATAGGTCATCAATATCAGATCGGCAGGGGTTCGGCACCCGCACCGATCAGCCGCATTAGGGGATGGTGCGGGCAATGTGCACGTGCTGTCTCCCTTCTCACTGCTGCTGCCTATGGCAAAGACAAGAGATGGCACGTGCACAATGCGTTCACAGTCTCCTCATGCGGCTAATCAGCGGGGGTCTTGGACCGCCGCCGATCTGATATTGATGACATATCCTGAGGATAGTGAACGAAAAGAGGCAACGGCAGCATCTTTAGTGCATTCTTTATTGGACGAGCTTCACAGAAAGTGTACCATAAAAACCAGACAGCAACGTTTCTGCTACAAGGCTTGATAAAGGCTACCATGTAGCAGAAACGTTGCTGTCTGGTTTTTATGGTACACTTTCTGTGAAGCTCGTCCAATAAAGAATGCACTAAAGATGCTGCCGTTGCCTCTTTTCGTTCACTATTCGGTGGTGAGGATCTGCGGTTGTGGCTCGGCTGTTGCATTTCAGTGCTGCTCTACACTTGCTATTTACACTATCCTGAGGATGGGTCATTAATAGTAAAAGCCCGGGGAACCCCTTTAAACTAGATATGGACATTGACAGATTTTCTCTACCTTTTAGATACATTTATGAACCTTAACTCCATGATTCTGGGATATAAAAGTGGCGAACTACACCAACTTAAAGTTGGTCTAAAATTTTGGTGGACAGAAATTTGCCATATTGAGACAGATTTTTGGCTCAGAGACAGATTTTGGTGCATTTGGACACATTTTTGGCTCAGAGACAGAATCTTGGAGCATTAGGACATATTTCCAGGGCATGTGGGCACATTTTCAGCCTAAGCCAAACCAACTAATGGGTGGTATAAACTAGACTACACAGTCTAAAGAATCTTCAGTTTTATCATCCAGCATCAACCACCATAATAACTTTGGCACATTTTTGGACTGTCTATATTTACTCTGTCTACAAGTTAAAGGGTTTCTATCACCCCACTAAACTCTTTTTTGATTCGGTGCAGGCGCTCTGAGAGAAGGAGGCTCGCCTCCTCAGCACTCCCTCAATGCGCCTGCGCCGATGACGTCTTCTCTTTCGGTGACGTCATCGGCGCAGGCGCACTGAGGGAGTGTTGAGGAGGCGAGCCTCCTTCTGTCAGAGCGCCTGCGCCGAATCAAGATAGGCGCACGATTTTTGAAATGCAGACAGGGCCAGCCGGAGGAGGAGATCGCGGCTGGCCCTGTCAATCAACAGGAGGAGGGGGCGGTTTTTTGCGGCTGCTACCAGCAAGTAGACGCCTTACTTGCTGGTAGATAGGTAATTAGCATATTATAAAAGTATGTTTTTTGCCTTCTCTACAGACCGAAAATGATTAATAACATAATGCATAGATATATCGCAGTATAGGGATTATAAGTACCCCAAAAAATAAATAAAGAGTTTAGTGGGGTGACAGAAGCCCTTTAAACAATATTAGTAAATGTGGGCCAATGTTACACTTGTAGGCACGTTCTCTAAAAACCTGTTATCCTCTGATGCCAATGTCCTCCAATGCTGTTCTCCTCTTCAATAAAGGAATATAGCTGAACAGGCTAGCAAATAAAAGTCCTCAAAATAGAATATGACAGAATATGAGTTGACCAATTGATGTATTATATACCTCGCTCTATATCAGAAAGGCCCCAGATGGTAGTGTTCGTCCAAGCCATCAAAGCTGAGAGCACTGTGTATAGGATGTCACTTAGGACATATAAGAATTCTCTTATTGAAGAGGGGAACAGCATAGGTGGACATCCACATCAGTGAATAATAAATTCAAATGGTTTGTGACTGTGTGAATTTTCTTCTTGACTATTCCCTCATTAATACTGAGTGCCCTAAAAATTTAATAACAATAAGTTAACAGTAAACCATTTAACATGAGACTGACTCCCTTTTTGGTGGAAGATGACATTTTCTCTGTCTTTGGACCTGTAAAATTAGAGGCTGCCATTTTATGCGATAGGTGAAGGAGGATTCCCCCCAAAAATCTGATTTGTTGGAAAACAATGTTTTGGGGAAATTAGTGAAACTTTTGACTTGTTTAGAATCTATTGGCTTATCTCTAAAAATGATGTATGCCATGCTCTCTTTTATTGGGTGAATTCATATTTTCTATTGTTTTACCCTTTTTGACAATATAAGATTATGGTGAATTTCCTAGCATCATTGATGTGCTAACAATAAGATGACCAGTTGGATAAATCTAAAGTTTAAGAAAATAATTCATACAAATCAACCTTGTACATGTTTTACTGGGCTATAGCACATGTGCTACCG
Organism: Bufo gargarizans; assembly: GCF_014858855.1. NCBI lineage: Eukaryota > Metazoa > Chordata > Amphibia > Anura > Bufonidae > Bufo > Bufo gargarizans. Next base: position 127,804,457 of record NC_058080.1, on the reverse strand, counting down.
ATATACTTTTTGCCATAGAAACAGAAATAATTACAAGCCAGTACATCATCTTTGATGAACGTTATTTACCATAATTTGTTATTTCAGCTAAGGCTTGGTGTAAATTTGTCAGCGGGTGCGGCCTTTTTCAATGAATGTTTCTATTTATTGAATGATAAGTGCAGTCCGCGAAAATGTGGGCTTTCCTAACACCACCTCTGATGTAACATTTTCCTATAAAACAATAAAACTACTATGTAAATTGGATCTTTAGTATGCAGTCAGTTCAAGATCAGTAGTATTGTATGTATAACCTGTTTTTATAATAAAACAGATTTTTAATGTTCATTTTGTAATCCACAATATATATATGCAGTGGCCAGGGACGGGTTGTTTAATGTTCTGTATTTGTCGTGACGCCAATTGCAGCGTGCGCAGGGTACTACCCCAGTGCCCTTCTAAGGTGTTATAACGCACGTCCCAGCTTAGGAATGCCAGAGTGGTGTGATTGCCTATAATGTCTCTGTATGGTGATAATAATGGTGTCAACGGTGTCTCCTACCTGGGTACGGCCGGACTCACTTACCCTATCTGGGTACGGCCGGCTCACTTGCAATAAATGGAGTGCAGTGATAGTAGGAGTAATAGAGGAAGTTTGCAGCAGAAATGATGACCAGACCTTTAGATGAATTTCAAACTTTTCTTTACTGAAGATAACTTGTATCCAAACAGTATGCAGCTTTGGTCCTTGGTCCCAGCATGTTTTGGCAATCATTGGCAGGAATAGAGGCTTCTGCTTTGAACGGTACCTTCTGCTTTGTGGGGACAGACTAGCTGAGGAGGAATGGCTTCTCCTAGGTCTCCGGACTTGACTCACAGATATATTCTCACGGGATGCTTTCTTCCTGGAATTCTGGAGGTTGTTTGCAACTTTCAGCTTTTTGTCATCCAGCTGAGCTGCAGTGCTCAGACTGGGAATTTGATCAAGTCTCAGCACGAGACTTGGTCCTTGCGGTCTTCCCTATCCGGTGGAAACTAGAACTGGTTCTGTTTTTTCCTCCCTTGCTGCAGGAAGATGTAAACCTCCACTTCTCTTCAGCAGGGGGCAGAATAGAACAGGATTGTTCCACTCTGAATGGCTGCTGGTGAACATGGAAAATGAGAAGGAAATTTACATTTAAAGGGAGTCTGTCACCTCTATATGGCCATATACAGTGCTTACATGGCTCTGTAGCACACCTATACAGGATTTTAACGGTACCTTTGTTCTTTTCTTTAGACTTGCACCAGCAGGAAAAACCAAGTTTAATATATGCAAATGAGCACTTTCAAGTGCCCAGGGGTGGGGATCAGTGTGTAAGTGCCCAGGCTGCTCTGCCTTCTTTTCACTTTACTCGTCCCCAGCCTCTTCCATTGCCCACCCTCCAAGTCCGGACCTATCGATGAGGCAAGAGACTTGGAGGGCGGGCAAAGGCAGAGACTGGGGAGGAGTAAAGTGAAAAGAAGGCAGATCAGCCTGGGCACCTACACCGAACACCGCCCCTGGGCACTTGCGAGTGCTCATTTGCATATGAATGAAACTTAGTTTTTCCTGCTGGTGCAAGTCTAAAGAAAAGAACAAAGGTACCGTTACAATCCTGTATAGGTGTGCTACAGAGCCATGTAAGCACTGTATATGCTCATATAGAGGTGACAGACTCCCTTTAACATAGTTTAAAATGCACAGTTGTGAAGACATGAGCAAAATCATATCAGAGGACAATATAAAAGCTCTTAGAAGATTGTAGCCGGGTAGAGGCGTGGGGTGTGACATATAATAACATCTTTAAGACCTCCTACACATATGTCCAGTTATCCGGCTCAGTTTCTCTCCAGAATGAAGCAGTAAACTCCATTGTGGGGTTTTGCTCTGGTAGATAGGGTAAGCGGGCGCAGTACAGAGGCAAAATACAAGTTCTTAACTCAAAACTTCTGTGTTTATTCACACTTGAGGCAATTGCACAAAACAGCACATAACTTTGCAGTCTTGGTGTTAATTAACACATAATGGAAAGTTCATATAACACAGGTCACCTTGCTAGCAGTTCTGCCTCCAGTAGTCCACAGAAGGCTTTAGGGGGCCTGTTTCCCCAGCATGCAGCTCTCAGCCCTCCAGCACGGCACAAAGCCTCAGATTCCAAAAACAGAGACATATCTGCTGAGCCCAGCTGCCTATTTAAGGACAACCAGGTGCTGCCAAAACCTGGACCGGTACTTAAATTCTGGTCTGGTATTTGACCTCATCTGGCTGGAAACCAGCCCAACCGCACATGCTGGGAGGAAAATACCTGCCTTGCCAGACAAACCTCTCTGTGTCACACCATATTATGGACTGTGTGGTCACAAGGGATCCTGGACATTTCTTCTCGACTTCCAGCTGGGGTCTGCATCATATTGACAACATGTGACAACTGCAGCCAATCGCTGGCTCAACAGTGTACCTTTCAGGCCAGTGATTGGCTGCAGTGATCATGTGTTGTGGATGTGACATTATAAAAAGAAAATGGCTGCACACCATTATACATACAAACAATATAGCTAAGAAATGGGGATCATTCTAAATAAAAGTGGTATAATACCTACTATAAATGAGTCAATGGAAGCTCTTAGCGCACATATTTGATCAAACGTGTGTCGGGCCCATCTATAAGGCGCCAAGGTGGCTTCCGCAGATGGGTCCCTAACACTAGTATACTGCCTCTCTTTGGACTTACCTAAGCCTACAATATTCAGGGCAGTGTAGGAACCAGCTACATAAGTACTCTGCTCAGAAGTCCCAGGTAGATGGGACATGTTTGCTTCATCGATATGCACCTGTGATTCTGAAGGTTCTAGTCTAAATTTTCTTGGAGTATATATTGAGGGTAGGGCCTCTTTTAGACTGAACACGCCCATCTACCTGGGACTTCTGAGCAGAATACTTATGTAGCTGATTCCTATACTGCCCTGAATATTGTAGGCTTAGGTACAGTACAGACCAAAAATTTGGACACACCGTCTCATTCAAAGAGTTTTCTTTATTTTCATGACTATGAAAATAGTAGATTCACACTGAAGGCATCAAAACTATGAATTAACACATGTGGAATTATATACATAACAAAAAAGTGTGAAACAACTGAAAATATGTCATATTCTAGGTTCTTCAAAGTAGCCACCTTTTGCTTTGATTACTGCTTTGCACACTCTTGGCATTCTCTTGATGAGCTTCAAGAGGTAGTCACCTGAAATGGTCTTCCAACAGTCTTGAAGGAGTTCCCAGAGATGCTTAGCACTTGTTGGCCCTTTTGCCTTCACTCTGCGGTCCAGCTCACCCCAAACCATTTCGATTGGGTTCAGGTCCGGTGACTGTGTGAATCTACAATTTTCATAGTCATGAAAATAAAGAAAACTCTTTGAATGAGAAGGTGTGTCCAAACTTTTGGTCTGTACTGTAAGTCCAAAGAGAGGCAGTATAGTAGTGTTAGGGACCCATCTGCGAAGCCACCTTGACGGCTGATAGATGGGCCCAACACACATTTGATCAAATATGTGCGCTAAGAGCTTCCATTGACTCATTTATAGTAGGTATTATAACACTTTTATTTAGAATGACCCCCATTTCTTAGCTCTATTGTTTGTATATACAGTTTAACGGTGTGCAGCCATTTTCTTTTTTCTTCATGGATTCTGAAGGTTCTAGACTACATTTTCTTGTAGTGGATGTGACATTAGCGCTGCAGCTTTGTAATCTAAGACCGGCCAGAATGGAAGCAATGAAGCTGAAAACAATTCAACATTTAAGCAATGCTTATTCTGTTATTTTACACTATCCCCTGCCGGTGGCCCAGTTTTTCCTAACATTGGACAAACCCTTTAATTATATCCCTTATGTACTGCTTGTCTTGTAATTAGTACAAAATATTGATATTTTAATAATGTAAATCAGGTGTTCACCATGGAAACATTACCCATATAGTCTCACTTTTCCACTTCTTAGACATAGCCCTTCTTGACAAGGCCATATTACGGCTACATACAACCTATGGGCAGCATAGTGGCTCAGTGGTTAGCACAGGTGCCTTGGGTTGGGGTCCTAGGTTCGAATTCAACCAAGGACAACATCTGCATGGAGTTTGTATGTTCTCCTTGTGTTTCCTCCCACACTCCAATGACATACTGATAGGGACCTTAGATTATGAGCCCCATTGGGGACAGCCTGATGCTAATGTCTGTAAAGCCCTGTGGAGCAGTAATATGCCATCTATTGAAGCCTATAGAGCTCTTCTATGCCTCTAGTGTTTTATGGAGATACACAAGGTTTTTTCTGTCTGATTAATTTGAAATTGACCTGCCTGCTGGCTCCCATATGTCCAGTCCCCAGACTGTTTACATCCGGCAGTGCATGGGCATGGATACATGCTCCGCTGCAGTCAATAACTGGCTTCAGTGGTGATGTGCTGCTTGTGGCCATATTGCAGCTGAAGCCAGCTATTGGCTGCATTGGTGATATGGAGATTGCACAAGACCCTGATGAATGGGAGAACAGGGCTGCCAGCGGCCTGTTGTGGGCCTTAATGACCAAGCGATTAAAAAAAAAAAAAAATGTAATCATCGCTAGAGATGAGTGAATTTCTAAAAAATTAGATTCGGCCGGTTCGACAAATTTTTGGATAACATTTGGTTCGATCCAAATTTATTCACGATTAATCTTGTTTAAAAAAAATGCTATTTCCTGGCTGCAGAGAGCCTTTATAGTGGTGTAGAACACTGAGTCTTGCAGTAACACGCATAGTGAGTCTGCTATGGTAGTGAAACAACACTGTGAGTCAGTATGACACACAGATGACAGGCGTCGCTCTTAGAATCACTGCACACTACACTAAACTAAGCAGTTACAGGGGCAAAAACTGACCAAATAACTCAAGTGTGAACTCAGCCTTACAGGTCAATGTTAGCGTCAAGAAGAAGCGCACTCCTTTTACACCATCAGCAGCTGATTCCGCATAAACGCTTATACAAGTAGTTCCCCCGACAGAGTGGAGAGGATGTCAGCAGTAAGTTTGTGTTAACGTCACAGATTATTTTGCCCTTCCTCTGATCCGTCAGAACAATAATCCCCAAAAAACTGTGGAGCATCCGCCTTCACTCGATCAGCATTTAGTCAGTAATCCATCAGTATTGCTAAATCCCCAAAAAACAGGAGTGGATCCAAAACAGAGATGACACCATGTCTTCTGTGTTTTGTACCTACTCCTGCTTTTGGCTACCAAATCATAAGCCAATTCTGATGCAAAATAGGGACCATGTCATGCAGGCCGTACAGCTGTTGCATAGACAGGATTCTTGTGCGTTTCATTTTTCCTTCCTTCTGACAGATCAGAAGAAGGGTCAAATAAATGATGATGTCAGCGAGGCCGAAAGGCAAAATAGTGGCCCAGTCATGAAGTGGGAAGGGTGGGAAAAGCATGAAAACTACACAGAGTAGCCCTATGACATAGTGATGAGGTGGAAGAAGCATGAGGAGACCAAATAGAGTCTGGAGGTGGCAGCAGCATCAGGAGGAGGCCACAGATTGGCACAATGACCGTGTGGAGGTGGCAGCAGCAGCATTAGGAGGCCACAGAGTGACACAATGACAGAGTGTGGAGATGGTGGCAGCATCAGGAGGAGACCACAGGGTGGTACAATGACAGTGTGGAGGTGGCAGCAGCATCAGGAGGCCACAGAGTGGTACAATGACTGTGTGAAGGTGCCAGCAGCATCATCAGGAGACCACAGAGAGGCAAGGTGACATAGTGTTGCAGTAGCAGCAGCATCGGGAGACCACAGAGTGGCAATGTGACATAGTGTGGAGGTGGTAGCAGCATCAGGAGACCACAGAGTGGCAAGGTAACATAGTGTAGAGGTGGCAGCAGCATCAGGAGACCACAGAGTGGCAAGGTGACATAGTTTGGAGGTGGCAGCAGCATCAGGAGACCACAGAGTGGCAAGGTGACATACTGTGGAGGTGGCAGCAGCATCAGGAGATCACAGAGTGGCAAGGTGACATAGTGTGGAGGTGGCAGCAGCATCAGGAGACCATAGAGTGGCAAGGTGACATAGTTTGGAGGTGGCAGCAGCATCAGGAGACCCCAGAGTGGCAAGGTGATATACTGTGGAGGTGGCAGCAGCATCAGGAGACCACAGAGTGGCAAGGTGACAAAGTGTGGAGGTGGCAGCAGCATTAGGAGACCACAAAGTGACCCAGTAACAGAGTGGGGAGGTGGGTGGCAATAGCAGTACCATCTGAAGATGGTGTGTGAAAGAAGGAGCACTTGGCATCAGATGTGTGGCATCAGGCGGGTGGCAGCATCAGAATAGTAGCTGAGGCATGTAGCCAGAAGAAACCTGTCTCTTATCAAAATGTTGGTGTGGCACCATGGATAATCTAGTCTGATGCATCAGGCATTGGTGGGTGGAAAACCTGGCTGATCCACGCCTGATTCATCGTGACAAAGGTCAGTCTCTCCACATTTTGGGTGGACAGGCGAGTTTTTCTTGGGGTAACTATGGCCCCCCCTGCACTAAACATCCGCTCTGATGCCACACTACTGGCCAGGCAAAACAGCTTTTCCAGGGCAAACTCTGCCAGTTGCGTGCACAAATCCAGTTTGGCTGCCCAGTAGTCCAGCGGATCTTCAATGTGGGGTGGCAGCATGCTGTCCAAGTATGCCACCACCTGCTGGTTCAGGTCCTGCTCCAGGTCTAGATGCTGCTGCTGGTGAGTAGTTTCTTCACTAGGCGGGTGAAGAAAGCTGCTCATCAGCAACTCTAGACTCAAGTTGCTTCTGATGGAACTGGAACTGCTTCTACCCCCACCCCCCACCCTGCCACAGCAGCCATGGCAGAGGAACGTGAGCCCCACGATCAAACTTGCGAGAGGATGGACGATGGCGCAGATAGGCAGCAGCCAAATGACTACATAGGATGTCTCTATAGTAGTTCAGTTTATCCTCCCTTTCAGCGGGTGTAAAAAAGGCCCCCATTTTGGACCGGTAGTGAAGGTTCAACAAGGTGGAGAGCCAGAAGTCATCCCTCTGCCGAACGGTGACAATTCAGCTGTCACTACGCAAGCAAATGAGCATGCATCGGGCCATTTGTGCAAGTGTCTCGGAGGGACTCCCTGCCTCCATCTCCACTGCATACTGCCACAGTGTGTCTGGGTCCTCTGCCTCGTCTTCCTCATTGCCCTGTAGCTCCTCTGGCTGCATCTGGTCCTCCTCTCCTGTCACCTGTGTAGAAAAACCACCCATTTCGCTACACATTGCTTGTGCTCCAATGTCCTCCTCCTCCTCCAGTTCAGCCCCCACAGGGCTCATGTGGCCGTGATAGATAGGCGCCATGTCTCCAGTCCCCTGACCCGCCTGATTCACCAGCATCTGTTCCAGGACATAAAGCAGTGGAATGACATTGTTCATCCCATAGTCCTGGCGACTGACAAATACCGTGGCCTCTTCAATGGGCCTGAGAAAACGGCAGGTGTCATGCATGAGCTGCCACTGACTGACATCGAAGATACACAGGGGAGTAATCCTGTCCGCTTGGATCATCAAGAAATCGTTTATGGTCTTTCTCTGTTCGTATAGTCGTTTCAACATATGGAGGGTGGAATTCCAACGGGTGGAAAGGTCACATATCAGCCTATGTTGGGGGATGCCGTTCTGCAGATCCGGATCAAGGAGTGTGTGCTTTGCGGTGTAAAAGTGGCTGAACTGCATGCAAAGTTTCCTGGCCATTTTTAGGATGTCTTGCAGATGGGTGGAAGACTTCAGGAACCGCTTGACAACCAGATTGAACACGTGTGTCATGCAGGGCGCATGGCTCAGCCCTCCTTCATGCAGAACCAACACCGTGTTCTTCCTGTTGTCAGTCACCATGGTTCTGATTTTGAGTTGTTGTGGAGAAAGCCAGGATTCGATTTCTTGATGAAGGACACAGAGCAATTCCTCCACTGTGCAACTCCTATCGCCCAGGCAAACGAGGCGCAGAACAGCGTGACACCGTCGTGCCCTGCACATGTGGTATGCTGGAGGGGCACTGTGAATTGTCCCTGCAGTGGAGACTGAGGACATGGTGGAGGATGAGGAGGCAGAGGCGGACATTTTCGCAGGTCCAATAGCGTGAGAACGTGGAGGTGGAAGTGGCATCACCTGGCCAAGTTGCTGGTGTGACTGTGCAGGAACCACATTCACCCAGTGGGCCATAAAGGCCCTTAGTTACAGCTCCACACGTTGGCAGACACGACAGGCTCAAGGACTGGCCCACCTTCTGTTCTACATACAGTACAGACCAAAAGTTTGGACATACCTTCTCATTCAAAGAGTTTTCTTTATTTTCATGACTATGAAGGCATCAAAACTATGAATTAACCCATGTGAAATTATATACATAACAAAAAAGTGTGAAACAACTGAAAATATGTCATATTCTAGGTTCTTCAAAGTAGCCACCTTTTGCTTTGATTACTGCTTTGCACACTCTTGGCATTCTCTTGATGAGCTTCAAGAGGTAGTCACCTGAAATGGTCTTCCAACAGTCTTGAAGGAGTTCCCAGAGATGCTTAGCACTTGTTGGCACTTTTGCCTTCACTCTGCGGTCCAGCTCACCCCAAACCATCTCGATTGGGTTCAGGTCCGGTGACTGTGGAGGCCAGGTCATCTGGCGCAGCACCCCATCACTCTCCTTTATGGTCAAATAGGCCTTACTTTCAGTTTAGTTTTCTCAATTTTTCAGACTGACTGACCTTCATTTCTTAAAGTAATGATGGCCACTCGTTTTTCTTTACTTAGCTGCTTTTTTCTTGCCATAATACAAATTCTAACAGTCTATTCAGTAGGACTATCAGCTGTGTATCCACCTGACTTCTCCTCAACGCAACTGAGAATGCCAAGAGTGTGCAAAGCAGTAATCAAAGCAAAAGGTGGCTACTTTGGTGAACCTAGAATATGACATATTTTCAGTTGTTTCACACTTTTTTTGTTATGTATATAATTCCACATGTGTTAATTCATAGTTTTGATGCCTTCAGTGTGAATCTACAATTTTCATAGTCATGAAAATAAAGAAAACTCTTTGAATGAGAGGGTGTGTCCAAACTTTTGGTCTGTACTGTATGTGTGCAGGGCTGGCACTGCCATTTTGGCAAACAAATGATGGCTTGGGACTCTCCACCTCGGCTCGGCACAAGCCATCAGTTCTCTGAAAGGTGCAGAGTCCACCTCTTGGAAAGGGAGGGACTGCAGCAGCAGCAACTTGGCCAGGAGCACATTCGACTTCTGCATCATTGGATGAGTGCACCACTAGTTTCCGGGCAGGTAGGCTCCTGCGAAGCGGGTGGTCTACCACTGACATGTTTGGCTCCCGACCTCCCACTGCTGCTACCCTGGTAAGCGCCCGACTGTTTAAGGAGGGTGCTAAGAGACTGGGGGGCTCTCCTAATCCCCCTTCCCCCTTTTGTCTCCAGTTAATAGGGTTCAGGGCCCTGATTTAGGAATTAAGATTATGGTGGGGGGAGAAGGGTTTGAAGGGGTTAAGTTGGAAGCCTTCCCATGATTACCCGCAGCAGAAGGGGCAGTGCTGGAGGCTATATATTCTATGATTCGCTCTCGTCACTTCATCTTGACGGTGGAAGCGCTGGTTTGAGGTACCTCTTGCCACTGTCATGGCCGCGGGAGTTATGGCCCTTAGGGAATCCCTCCTGGCGCGTTTTCAGGAGGAAGGAGAGGGATGGCTGCGTGCATTCCTGGGCAGCCTGCATTCCCCTCTGCCTTCCTCTCCTCCGGCCCCTATGCCTGCTGCTGCCGCTGAGCTCCCAGCTTCTGCCGGCAGCTCTGGGATTTGTACAGGGGATCGGCGGTCTGCGAGGCATTCCCGCCCCCCTGCAAGTCTTGGCCATAGCCCCCCTCTGGCCCTCGCTTCCCGCCGCGGCTGTTCTCAGGGTCCGTCCCTGGCTGGTGGACACTTACCTGCTTGCTCCGGGCGCCGCGCCTGGTCGGGCCGCTCCTACGGGCGGGGGGATAATGGGCAGGAGCAGCGCGGTGCTATGGCTCCTCCCCTTACGCCGTCATCTGTGCTTGTTGCCGGCGGCGCTCTGAGTTCAGGCACCATAATGGAAGCCCGGGAAAGCTCGCTGGCGGCAGATTCACCCCCTACACCCCCTCCATCTCAATTGTTGCCCCCCCGGTACTGAGGGGCAGGGGTCGGCTATATTAATGGCTGCATATATATCTGGGGATCCGGTCAGGGTGCCAGATAATAGTATGATAGCGGCCTCCTGCGGTACCTCCGCACCCCCCCCCCCTTCACAACCTGTTCCCGCTGCAGCTAGGCAGAGGAGACGCAGGGAGGTATCTGTCTCTCCTTTTTCCTTAGTAGAAGGTCGTAGGGGTGAGCGCTCTCATCGCAGGCGTCCGTCCCGTCGCCACTCATGGGAGTCACAGACGCTCCAGATTGAGTCGGCTTTTAGGCTCCTCCCTGTTCATCCCGATTGCTTTCATTTGCTGGGAGGTTTCTGGGAGGGTCAGTTTTACTATGACACATGTCTACCTATGGGCTGTTCCATCTCGTGTCACTATTTTGAGTTGTTCAGTTCCTTCCTAGAATGGGTCGTGCAGTATGTCTTGATAAACTTGGGGATTCATTTTTCCTTCAATGATATCAATCCGTCCAGGCCCTGACTGAGAAAAGCTGCCCCAAACCACGATGCCCCCACCACCATACTTCACAGTTGGGATGAGGTTTTGATGTTGGTGTGCTGTGCCTCTTTTTCTCCACACATAGTGAAACTTTGGTTTCATCTGTCCACAGAATATTTTGCTAGTACTGCTGTGGAACATCCAGGTGCTCTTGTGCAAACTGTAAACGTGCAGCAATGGTTTTTTTTGGACAGCAGTGGCTTCCTCCCATGAAATCCATTCTTGTTTAGTGTTTTACGTATGGTAGATTCGCTAACAGGGATGTTAGCATATGCCAGAGACTTTTGTAAGTCTTTAGCTGACACTCTAGGATTCTTCTTCACCTCATTGAGCAGTCTGCACTGTGCTCTTGCAGTCATCTTTAGAGGACGGCCACTCCTAGGGAGAGTAGCAGCAGTGCTGAACTTTCTCCATTTATAGACAATTTTTCTTACCGTGGACTGATGAACAGCAAGGCTTTTGGAGATACTTTTATAACCCTTTCCAGCTTTATGCAAGTCAACAATTCTTAATCTTACTTCTTCTGAGAGCTCTTTTGTGCGAGGCATCATTCACATCAAGCAATGCTTCTTGTGAAAAGCAAACCCAGAACTGGTGTGTGTTTTTTATAGGGCAGGGCAGCTGTAACCAACACCTCCAATCTCATCTCATTGATTGGACTCCAGTTGGCTGACACCTCACTCCAATTAGCTCTTGGAGAAGTCATTATTCTAGGGGTTCACATACTTTTTCCACCTTCACTGTGAATGTTTACATGGTGTGTTGAATAAAAACAAGGTAACATTGAATTCTTTGTGTGTTATTAGTTTAAGCAGACTGTGACTGTCTATTGTTGTGACTTAGATGAAGATCAGATCACATTTTATGACCAATTTGTGCAGAAATCCATATCATTCCAAAGGGTTCACATACTTTTTCTTGCAACTGTATGATCAAAAAAATTTACTAACATGTCCCTCTAAGCTTAGCATTCTCTGCCGCACTCAGAGTTCTGCATGTATCTTGCAGCCACAGGCTAGAGAGTCACTGAGTCACACCCATAAGTGCTCCACAACAATAAACTCAATTTATACCTATTACATGTAACAGCCATAATTAGCTTCTAATGAAATTTATGGAAAATGGCTTTTATAGCTTTTTAACTGTTCAAGTGATTAACTTTGCATAATTTGTACAAAATATATAGTTTGACACTGCTTAGTTTCCTAGGTATTAGCACAAGGCAGTTCTTATATTAGATTTTTTTGACACATGACGGCAAAACAAAAGTGTTTAAAGAGGCATTAACCACTTGGCTACATCTTCCGCACAAGTACAGCGAATGTTGGGGTTTTAAAATAGCATTATATTATATATTTTTTTATTTTTTTCATATAATAGAATGAATTTATCAATTGCTGATTTATTTTTGTAGGTATGTCATCTGCACATGTACCAATACAGTAAAGGCTCAGGTGAAAAATTATTAGTGCTACGTGAGTTGTGCGGCCATGTGAGCTGCCGTCACAGTGGGGAATTGTTTATAGTGGAGAATTTGTTCAGATGAACAATTTGGTTTAGAAGAATGAATTTACTCATCCCTAATACCATTTTTACGTTGGGCAACTGACCCCTATACGCAGTAGAATGCTATAGCCCATTTATCAGTCCCATGTAATGCATTCACGGCCTAACTGAAACATGGCAGCAGTCATGTGACACTCTGCACATATAATCCCTGACATTCAGTAACCAGCAGTGTTACATTACATACTGTACATGTGTTGGATCAGCACACAGGACACACTTATTTAATAATTAAATGACTAGTGATGGAATAATGCAGTAACTACTGTGTGTATTCACATGGCCGCCTGTCTCTAAGGGATTGATAAAATGGCTACTGCCTGTCTCTAGCTGATGTTGTCATGTTGTTAATTAAGTTTAGTGTAAAAAATAAAAATAAAAAAACACAACACACGCACACACAGATTTGCTTCTATACAGACACTGACAGAGATACTACTGCAGGTAGTCATACTGAATATACTGTATATATTTTGCCATGTCATGGCCTGCCAGATTTACTATACTATAAACAAGCCTTAGTTATAGCTCAAGTCTACGCCAGCCCTTAGCTGGCATAGGTGGGCTTTATCATAGATCATATGATAAATTAGGTGCACCCTTCAGCAGTCCGTACGCCTAAAGTGAAATCTATGCCAGCTCGGAGCGGGACTGGCGTGAAGGAAGATAAATGAACAGAGCCCTCTGGCCCACCTCCTTCCTGGCCTCTCCACACCTCCTCAGAAAAGTGTTGAGGCCACGTCAAAACCCCTCACCAACCCACTTGACTGTGACTTTGCTTTAATTTCCACTTGCTCATATCAAATACAGCAAGCAATGGTGAAGAACTGCAGAGACCAGGTCAGAAATGGACTGAGGATTCCTTACACAGCAAACGTTATCGTAACTGAGAATGGGAGCCTGAGTCCACCGTAGAGATAACATACACTGATGTAAATGAATATATATGCTTTATATAGGAACAGGACACATGAGCTTATTGCCCTCATGAACAGTGAGGAGAGTGGTAGGAGAACAGATTCAGAATTGCACAATTGAGTTGACTGATTTGGTTGAGAGTCATGGCCATGGCAATGTAATGGCTCCATACATATAATCGATAATATGTTTTAGTTAGGCTTAGAGCAGACACAGTGCTCACAATGCCAGGGCTGGCAGACAAGAAACAATAAATGTAAGTGAATCTATACATATAAAGAAGGACGTATGTATGTTCCGTGATCACTCAAAAACGAAACCATCAATTTCAACGTAACTTGGTATACAAATCCCTTGCTACCTGGAAAGAAATCTTGTGGGGGTCACAGCTCTCTAGGATGTACCGTTCCTGAGATATTCCCAAAAAATTACCTGCATTAGCCAATACAAGCCTGCAAGTTTCTCTTAATATCCCAACTGCCATACACATGGTCACATGTCACTTATCAGCCAATAGAAGCTCGCAGGCCCTTAGTCTCCACATACACACAGTTTTACTCCAGGTTTCCATAACAACCCAGCCATTTTTCTTCACTGCTGTAGGTCAGCTTTAGGCTAGGGCTACACAACGACAATAAGTCTCACAACACATAGGGCACAACTACACTGCTACGTGTGTTGCGCGACACTGATGTCGCACCAATGTCGCACAGCAATTTTTATAATGATAGTCTATGGTGTTGCACTGCGACATGTGACATGCTGCCACTGCGACGTGACAGTCGCAGAAAAATCCATCTTGGATGTCGCGTCGCAGTCGCAGCATGTTGCAGTGCGACACCATAGCCTATCTTTATAAAAATTGTTGAGACAAAATGTTGCATGACACATGTCGTTATTTAGCTCTAGCATTAAAGGGGCAGGGCGCTGTGGAGGTCACTGTTAAAGGGGTGGACACCGTGGAGGTCACTGTTAAGGCGGCAGGGGCCACTATTAAAGGGCAACTGCTGTGGATGTCACTGTTAAGGCAGCAGGGTACTGTGGAGGTCACTGTTAAGGCAGCGGGGTACTGTGAGGTCACTGTTAAGGCAGCGGGGTACTGTGGATGTCACTATTAAGGGGGCAGGCCCCTGAGGAAGTCACTGTCATGGGAGTGGGGTGCTGTGAAACTCACTGCTAAAGGGGCGGGCTGCTGTGAAGGTCAAAGTTAAGGGGATGGGCTGCTGTGGAGGTCCCATTTTAAAGTGGCAGAGCACTGTGGGGGGGGGTCAGTGTTAAGGGGTGGGGGACTGTGGAGTTCACTGTTAAAGGGGTGGGGTTCTGTAGAGGTCACTGTTATGGGGGATAGTGTCTATATCTTTTAACGCCACACACAAACATTAAATTAAATAGATGAAATATACCTGTGTGAAGCTGGGTCCTTCTGCTAGTATGAATAAGAAAATTACATAAACGGACTCGGCATAACTTAAAATATAAACCGGGTCCTGTAGTTTGGGGGGGTTTCAGAGCTGACAGATTCCCTTTGAGTTGGTAAGCTTTACACCAATGACGGATTATAACAAAGATTGTCTGGGCAGCCAACTATCATAAAAGAGAGCCCAAGAGTGTCATTTAGGTTTTTATGGGACTAATATATTAAAGACCTATCCATAGGAGAGGAAAAATAATACATGCAATGCCTATTAAAAGACAGAGGCACATGTATGGAGACTGGCATAATGACTTCAGTGAACCACCCTTATGGGTTTAAATAGTGCCCCCCTTACCAGAAGATGAACACATATTTATTAAGGGGAAACTTTAGATCTTTGGATTTTGAGCAAATTGAGATTTCACTTGATTTCAACTGATTTGTTTAGATATAGATTAAGTATGTTACTCACAGAATTAAAGGGCATCTGTCAGCAGATTTGTCCCTATGACACTGGCTGACCTGTTACATGTGCGCTTGGCAGCTGAAGGCATCTGTGTTGGTCCCATGTTCATATGTGCCCGCATTGCTAAGAAAAATTAAGTTTTAATATATACAAATGAGCCATTAGGGGCAACAGGGGCGTTACCATTACACCTAGAAGTTCTGCTGTCTCTGCAACTGCCACGGCAAATCTTCAGACAGATGCAGACATTGAGCTAAAAAAACACAACCGTGGCTCTAATAAATTATTCTAATACTAAAACAAGCCATGAACCTTGTATTCTTATTGTATATCGTGAGATGCTAAATTCTCCTAAAAACTCTCACAGTTGATTGACACCTGCAAATTTGTGATTCTTCGAATAAGTGTTTGCTCTGCTACTTGGCCTCCAAGATACACAAATCTAGGCATTAGAACTGTGATAATACAGTATTAGCACAGTGTAGAAAATCTTAGATAAGGAGCTTACGTAGTTTTTGAACAGAAAAGCTTATAACAAATCAGGAGAAGACTTGCCAAGTTGTGTTTTAAAATGTGAACAGGTCTAAATATGGAGACAATCATTCAGGACTGGTGCCAACATCTAGTGAGCTTGGGCAAATGCCAGGCCCCCTGGCAATCTAAATAAATCTCTAAAGTTATTAAGCCAGTATTAAGCTCATGATGAGGGAAGTGGACTGTGATGACGTAGGGCGCATACATCTGACGTCGATTTTCCCTGCATTCTCCTGCCCTGCTTTCCTCTCCTGTTCCAGCGATTGGGCCCTGTAAGCGCAGGAGTGAATTGGGGATTGGTTGCGGGGGCTGAGGTTGAAGATGTGAGTCCTTGGACTCTCTGTCATGTGTACTGTGGTCCACTAGTGATCCCAATGCAAGGCTCCTGTTAAAGTTATGTTGTTGATCCCTGCCAGGGCCTTTGTTTCTTCAGCAAGTGATATCACTGGGCCTGTAATTAACTGTGGTAGTGAACGGTTGATTTTTATTTTCTCTTTTTCTTCTTTAATTAAAGATTACACTGCTTTAGAAGTTTTGCCTCTCAAAATTGTTTTCAAGGAGGAGTCTGTAACTATGTTAAAAAAAATTCCAGGTGAAGGGGGACTCCTCATTCAAGAATGCCAGCAGAGTAGGAGAACATTTTAAGATTTTGTAGGAGTAGAAGAACATTTTAAGTATTTGAGTTTTCCATAGGTGGGAGAGAAGGTGCAGCCAAAAGACATGGTCGCTATCTCCAAGGTGATAGAAGTTGAAGGGTAAATCTATTCTGTCTCATCAAGCATTAGTGATAGCCTTCCTTCATTTATTAAAATTAAGGACTACCAGACAGCTCTATTCTAAAAGAGATCCTAGCAGCTATTAATAAATCAGATCGTGTACATTATCTTCCCAAATTTCTAAAAATTAAAGTGAAATTGTTTTTTCTGTGACCTCATATGAGCAAATTTAGGGAAAGATTTGATGCAGCAGAAAGTAGAATAAGCAACATAGAGAATACTGTGTCTTGGGATGTCAAAGCTATTGGTGCTTCTGTGAAGGATTTGATGACTAAAGTGACTCAAATGGAAGATAGGTCTTGCAGGTTTAATGTAAAGATGGTTGGTTTTCCAGAAGGTATAAAAGGCCTGGATTGTGCACAATGTGCTACCAAGTGGATATCTGAAAGTTTTGGTTTAGATTCCTTTTCCAACTTTTTTTTGGTGGCAAGAGGACACAATTACCATCACCATTACCAATACCGTTAAAAGATCTAGGTTCCAGGGGCCTACCCTCTCC
This sequence comes from Bufo gargarizans, assembly GCF_014858855.1. Classification (NCBI taxonomy): domain Eukaryota; kingdom Metazoa; phylum Chordata; class Amphibia; order Anura; family Bufonidae; genus Bufo; species Bufo gargarizans. The sequence continues at coordinate 127,787,551 of NC_058080.1, read as the reverse complement.
AAATTTGGTGTAAACTGATTAATTCAAGAGATTGTGATGATCTTAGGGTAGTGAGAGTAAAGTCACAAATAGAGTTTAACGGCCAGAAAATAATATTGTTTCCTGAGAGAATGCCAGTTAATGAAGTGAAGATGCGCCTGTGCTCAGCAGAGATTAAATATTATATGATCTTTCTCTCCAAGTTGAGAGTCATTAATAATGGGACATATGAGTTTTTTTTTTTTTTTACAAAACATCAGGAGTTTCTTTTATGTATTTGAGGTGTCAAACAGGAGCTGGGGGGGGGGGGGAGGAGATAAAGGTGCCATCCATAGTGAGACAAATGTGCCATACGGGTCATGTAAGGGGAGGTCAGGAGGAGTTATTTCTGAGAGTGAACCAATTTTATGCTTTTCCTTTGATCTTCTTTTGATTTTCCTCTTTTTCATGGGGAGTGTACATTTTATCCCACAAATTTTGAATGAAGATATTCGGCTGAGCAAGATTGACAAACATTTTAGATGTAAAGGGCTATATGGAGTCTTTGAGGGTATAAAACTGACCTTAGTTGCAATATAAGTTCCACTGTCATTCTCGTCTTATTAAAGGTTAGTAACTCATTAACAAATTGGCTACCGGGCCCACTTTTATTGCTGGGTGATTTTCACAATGTTGCTGATGATAATTTTCATAGGTTATGATGAAGTGGAGGAGATAGTTGACAGCCAGTCTCAGGATTTGAGAGACTGAAGGCTGAGTTGGAAAAGATTGACGTTCGGAGGAAATTTGATCCACAAAGACTGTTTTTTTCTTGTTTTTCTCATTCGCATAACTCTTTAACTAGGATCGATTTAGCATTGGCCAACAACTTCATGATTTCTTTGATTGGCAGTGCAAAATATGAGTTTTGTAGTTCATTCCTCTATGTGCATCCATCGTAGCTCAGCTGGATCTAGACCTGCGATAAACCTTTTCAAAATAAATCCTGGCTGGCTCTCTTTAGTAGGAACAGCAGAGATTAATAACAAAATTAGTTTTTTTCAATAACAATGAGATCAAGCTGTTAAAAAAAAGGCCAGCCAGGAGATGGATTCATTTTTGGAATAGTTGGGACTTTTTGAAGGGGATTGTGTCCATACTGGAAGCATCAAGGTACTCAGGAGCCTTAAAGAGACCAAAAATATAAAGATTTTCTAAAGAATTTAGCCTAGAACAGCTTGCTATGCCAGGAATGTGTGTAGTTTAAAGGAGCAGGTAAGCAGGAAACTGAATTGCCTTCCTTAAAAATGGTGGAGGGAAAATAATTAGTGATTCAGCACTTATATATTTAAAGATTATTTATAGTACCCTGGAGCAGGGTTACTTTGAAGTCTGGACATGGTATATAAGAAGAGGGACCAGTGCTTGGAGGGGAGACTATGCCAGACCACTTGAGTGACCAGAATAAGATGCTAAGATGGGGGTGCTGAGCCACAGACCATGGGTCCCCAGCCCTGTGACCAAGGAGCCATCCGGACTACTGAACTACAGACAGTGGGCCTCCTGCCTTTGACAGGGTACCAGCCTTCTGACAAAGAGAGGGACCACTAGCTCAGGCCTTTCCTCAGCATCAAACCCTTCTTCTTCCAGGGAGGAGACTGGAGAAGCCAGCCCTATGCTTCGCCTGCATTGTTTTGCATCTGAATTCCTCCTCCAGTAAAAATGCACACTGGTTAACTGCAGACCCTGACTATCTAGACCTATTTCCCATTGGGGTGCACAATGCCTTACTATTCCTTCTGGAGACCAGCAACAAGTGTGACACCTCATTAGGGGTCATTATTTCAGAAGACTGAAAGGTAGGCAGACAATGTCATAGAGCAGCAGGAAATGCTAGCAGAATGCTTGGGTGTATAGGGAGAGGCATTACCAGTAGAAAGAGGAAGGTGCTCATGCCGCTCTACAGAGCACTAGTGAGACCTCATTTGGAGTATTGTGCACAGTACTGGAGACCATATCTCCAGAAGGATATTGATACTTTGGAGAGAGTTCAGAAAAGAGCTACTAAACTGGTACATGGATTGCCGGATAAAACTTACCAGGAAAGATTAAAGGACCTTAACATGTATAGCTTGGAAGGAAGACGAGACAGAGGGGATATGATAGAAACTTTTAAATACATAAAGGGAATCAACAAGGTAAAAGAGGAGATACTATTTAAAAGAAAAACTGCTACAAGAGGACATAGATTGAAATTAGAGGGGCAAAGGTTTGAAAGTAATATCAGGAAGTATTACTTTACTGAGAGAGTAGTGGATGCATGGAATAGCCTTCCTGCAGAAGTGGTAGCTGCAAATACAGTGAAGGAGTTTAAGCATGCATGTGATAAGCATAAGGCTATCCTTCATATAAGATAGGGCCAAGGGCTATTCATAGTATTCAGTATATTGGGCAGACAAGATGGGCCAAATGATTCTTATCTGCCAACACATTCTATGTTTCTGTGTTTCTCAACTGTGTCCGCTGGACCCAGAGTATCATTGGAGTCACCCCAAACCTGGCCACTGCATATGATGCTGCTCGTTAAGAGTCTGCCTCCTGGAGTTTTAATACTCCGACATTGTCTGTGGATCAAGCCATGTATTTAGCTGCCCCTATTAATTTATTGGAATTTAAGGAGACCTTGAGATGCACCCCCTGCACTGATCACTTTGTCAGGTAAGGCACAAGGTAACGAAGGGATCAGTGCGATCATGATTTGTTTCTATACCAGAAAAGTCTTATAATTTAACTTCAGGTAGTTATCTCCCTCTGAGCGCTACCAGCAGATCCCACCTTTTCTTCCCGCTATCTTCTGTGTATTTCTGGGCCCACACAGACACTGGAAGGATGGTGAGCAGCACCCGAGGCCTTGTGATCCGATATGCATGCAGAGCTTTTGTGTGGTCAGCACTAGCTGAGTAGTCACTCCCCGTGTCTTCATCCATTTAGTACAATGGTGCTGCCCATATCTCTCTCCTCTCTTCTCCTGTAGCTCAAAATATGCATAAATGCTAACAGTCCAAACTTTACAGGGACCCACCTTAATTTTCAGAGAAAATCCCACTAATTTTGGGTCATCACAGGTAAAAAATAAGTGAGGTTTATTTAAGCCCTGCCCAGTGGGTGGTCGTGAATGAATTTGGGACATTCCCATAAGAGGGGCTTAAATGTGCCGAACAAGATTGTTGGTAAATATGTGGTGGCCACAGATGAGTTGTAAATATAGTGCTTATTAAGTTATCTGAAAACACAACTTTTTAGAATACATTACCACTCCCATGACAGCTGGTAGGTTAACATGACTATACCTCAGGACCACAGAGTCACACAGAGATTGTAGGAGGAGAGGGAATTTCTCTACTTAAGAAGATAACCTTCAGATGAGATAGCTGCCTGGTGGTGCCAGGCGAGAGAAACTAGATCCCCAGGAAAATGAAGCAATATAAATTATATCGCTACTCCCAAGATTGATGTGGATCACATGAACAAATATATACTGCAAATATATTTTGCATTTTTCACATTTTCTGTATGATTGTATATCTATTGTGGGATATAGGATCCATCTTTAAGAGAATACTCCGAAATGGATTATTTCTCTCACATATTGCTCCATCATCATGCATCTTGAGGACCTAATCATGGTTAAGAATATCGCATAAGCATTGTATACTAGTAATCCTTGCTGTGGCTGTGCGTGCTCGCGCCTTGCGTCATATGGGGAGTATCTTGCGACTTGGCTCACGGATGTGACGTCGGGCTCCACAGTGTACTTCCGCTGTTTGGAGCGCATCGTTGGGCTGGGGTCACTTCCGGGAGCCATTTTGCGCATGCGCACCCGCGATGTCAACACGCCGGCTTAGCTGGCGCCCGCGGGTGCGCGTGGACCATGCACCGGGACACATACAGGTGATACCTGTCGACCCTCTTACCTAAGAATATCTAAATTGCCTTATCAGGTTTGACCACAATTTATGTAACATTTATTCAATTAATGATATTGACTATAAAAGCTGAGTTTTAGGATCACAATGCACATGGACCTCTGAGGAAGCTGGTCTAGGAACCAGCGATACGCGTTAGGCTGCTGTGCATTCCTCTAGGATGGGTTTTGTATGCCTTGTGTGTTACCATTGATTATGTTCTCACCATAGGATTGAGGGATACAATTTCTTGACAGTGTTTTCATGATTATCCTGCTTATTTATTGTCATCTCTGTGGGACATTATTCTAATGTTGACATAATTACTGTTAGGCCCCTTTCACACGAGCGAGTTTTCCGCGCGGGTGCAATGCGTGACGTGAACGCGATGCACCCGCACTGAATCCTGACCCATTCATTTCAATGGGGCTGTGTACATGAGCGTTGTTTTTCTCGCATCAGTTCTGCGTTGCGTGACAATCGCAGCATGTTCTATATTCTGCGTTTTTCACGCAATGCAGGCCCCATAGAAGTGAATGGGACTGCGTGAAACACGCAGTGCATGCGGATTTAATGCGTTGCGTTGCGTTGCGTTTCAATTTATCAAAGGATGTGACTTAGCAGCTGGGCTGTCACATGACCCAGGAAGTTAGCTGACTGCTGATCTGAGCGTTTTTTAAAGTCTGGAGCAGATCCAAACATTTGTCCCAGCCCCTGCCGTTCTATTTTGGCTACCATGCCTAAAATCCCCAGACCACTTGATGTGGAGAGAATGATTATCCTGGTGCAGGATAGGCCCTGCATTTGGGACACACGTTCCGCGGAGTACCACGACCGGTACAAAAAGGATGCTGCCTGGCAGGAGGTTACACAGGAGCTTTTTTCAAATGTGTGGGGCAAGACGTCGGAAAAGAATCGTCATGCTTTAGGTAAGTTCAAATTGTAATCTAATGTCGTATCCTGTAGTATGTGTCCTAGTACATGTCGTATCCTGTAGTATGTGTCCTAGTACATGTCGTATCCTGTAGTATGTGTCCTAGTACATGTCGTATCCTGTAGTATGTGTCCTAGTACATGTCGTATCCTGTAGTATGTGGCCTAGTACATGTCGTATCCTGTAGTATGTGGCCTAGTACATGTCGTATCCTGTAGTATGTGTCCTAGTACATGTCGTATCCTGTAGTATGTGTCCTAGTACATGTCGTATCCTGTAGTATGTGTCCTAGTACATGTCGTATCCTGTAGTATGTGGCCTAGTACATGTCGTATCCTGTAGTATGTGGCCTAGTACATGTTGTATCCTGTAGTATGTGGCCTAGTACATGTCGTATCCTGTAGTATGTGTCCTAGTACATGTCGTATCCTGTAGTATGTGGCCTAGTACATGTCGTATCCTGTAGTATGTGTCCTAGTACATGTCGTATCCTGTAGTATGTGTCCTAGTACATGTCGTATCCTGTAGTATGTGTCCTAGTACATGTCGTATCCTGTAGTATGTGGCCTAGTACATGTTGTATCCTGTAGTATGTGTCCTAGTACATGTCGTATCCTGTAGTATGTGTCCTAGTACATGTCGTATCCTGTAGTATGTGGCCTAGTACATGTCGTATCCTGTAGTATGTGTCCTAGTACATGTCGTATCCTGTAGTATGTGTCCTAGTACATGTCGTATCCTGTAGTATGTGGCCTAGTACATGTCGTATCCTGTAGTATGTGTCCTAGTACATGTTGTATCCTGTAGTATGTGTCCTAGTACATGTCGTATCCTGTAATATGTGGCCTAGTACATGTTGTATCCTGTAGTATGTGGCCTAGTACATGTCGTATCCTGTAGTATGTGTCCTAGTACATGTCGTATCCTGTAGTATGTGTCCTAGTACATGTCGTATCCTGTAGTATGTGGCCTAGTACATGTCGTATCCTGTAGTATGTGTCCTAGTACATGTCGTATCCTGTAGTATGTGGCCTAGTACATGTCGTATCCTGTAGTATGTGGCCTAGTACATGTCGTATCCTGTAGTATGTGTCCTAGTACATGTCGTATCCTGTAGTATGTGTCCTAGTAAATGTCGTATCCTGTAGTATGTGGCCTAGTACATGTTGTATCCTGTAGTATGTGGCCTAGTACATGTCGTATCCTGTAGTATGTGGCCTAGTACATGTCGTATCCTGTAGTATGTGGCCTAGTACATGTCATATCCTGTAGTATGTGGCCTAGTACATGTTGTATCCTGTAGTATGTGGCCTAGTACATGTCGTATCCTGTAGTATGTGGCCTAGTACATGTCGTATACTGTAGTATGTGTCCTAGTACATGTCAAACAGTACAGAGAATGTTAATATTTTGTTTCTTATATTTTCACATTTTAGTTGACGAGGTGAAAAACCGATGGCGGAGCTGCAGAGACCAGTTCCGAAAGGAAATGGTACATAGCCGCAGTGGGTCTGGCCTCTCAAAGAAGCGGCCATATATGTATAAGGAGCAGCTTATGTTTCTGCGTGCCATCATGGATTTGCGTCCGTAAGTAATATTTTCATAATCTACAAATGATGTTATAGTAATGTGAATAATATGATGTTATGTATATAAAAGCTAACTATATTTGAGCCTTCAATGCAATTTTGATGTGGGCTTGGTGTATATGAAATATTTGTAATAATATCCCGTCTGTCATGTGTATGCGCCTATATATTTTTTGGGCAGATTGGATCCCAAAGTGCTAAATGTATTTTTCATATAATGGTATGGATTCTTTCAAACTTGTGTCAAGTATAGCTGGCCTTAAGTTGCCAATAGCAACCAGTATCATTCTTTTATTTTGTTATTTTTGGATTTTGGATAAATTAACGGAGGAATGTCCGAGAAACACATGACACCCATTTGATAACTGTTCACTAATGTTTTTCCACCTTTTTTAATAGAACGGAGGACAACCTTGAGGAGGACGTGGAGGAGCCTTTTGAGCAGCGCTCCAGTGCCTGTGAGGCAGAAGGGCCATCCTCGCAACCTCCTACTGATGTGGAAGAACATCCAGTGCATCACAAGTGACTGCTCCCCCTCCTGTGGAAGTTGAGGCAGCATTGGCAGGCCACACACGCCGAAAGAGACCAGCCCAGCCTGTGGACACCTCTGTCAACCTGCAGGTGCTTGAGTACCTCAATCGTGCTCGCCATGAGGACAATTTTGACCTGTATGCAAGGAGTCTGGCCACCCACTTTCGAAATCTGCCTGTAGAACGATACTTTCAGATCCAATCTGTAATTAGTATTGCTCTGGAGGCAGCCACTCCTCCTAATGATCCTTCGGATCTTTTTAGGGCCTGTGAGTACTGGCGGTTATATGGCAACACCAGTGGGCCTGTGCCAAGGCCACCTCCGCAAATATACCCACAGCCATCCCAATACCCTCCACAAGGGCAACACTATGGCCCCCCACCTCAGCATTATGGGCCTACATACAGTGGAGAGGCCGCTTACCGGCAACCGGGCCCCTCATCTTCCCAGAGTATGCCAGCGCCACAGCCAGGTCCCTCCTCACGTGCCACTTACCATGGCCCACAGTATGAGGCAGGCACATCCTCGCCCACACGTTTTGTTCAGTTATAATTTGTTTTTGTGTATTTTATTTAGTTATGTTGGCCAGGACAGGAGGTCCTATCCGCAAAAAAAAAAAAAAGATGAAACAGATAATCTTTATTAAACACGTTTATTTTGGTTATTTACTTGTCTGCTTTTTCTTAATGAACACTTTATTATTTAACGTTATTGTTTACAGACTCATTCCACATCTCCCTCGGGATACTTTTTATTATCATACATTACACACAATGTACACTATGGATGTATTGGAATGTGTTTTACAGTATTGAAATAACTATACCCTTTATTTCAAGTACACAAGGCCAAATATGTTCTTTATTCCACATCTTAAATAAACATGTCCGTCATTAAAATATCATGTACTACAATTTACACACTTTTATATTAACATTACATTAATAATATGTAGTAAAGTAGCCACAATACTCATACAAGAGAAAAAAAACATAGTCTCCTGGGACATCGCTGAGAATATCAGATAGCAGTGAGCAGGGATGGGCAAAGTGCGGCTCTCCAGCTGTTGCAGAACTCCAACTCCCAGCCTGCCAAGACTGCCTACATCTATCAGCCTGCAGTAGGGAATGGTTGGAGCAGGATTTTAGCCACAGCTGTAGAGCCACACTTTTTCCAACACTGGACTATAGACACGTGAGTGCATCTGACAGGTGTTTCGGTGTTTATTTTCTAGTGGTTGTGGGGCGGATCACACCTCTACACAGATGGTGCTTGGTGTCTATGAAGAGGCCCACTTTCCTTTCACCTCTCAGGGTGTATTTAGCTCAGGATATTCACCTTATCGCCAGTCCAATAATGGTTGTTTGGGTATCCTGTGCGCCCCGCTCATCTGAAGCTAAAAGTTCTCCTGATTTTCAAAGTTGGGTTTTGCCTCGGTCTCAGGGAGACGAAGGGCCTTTCACGGTGAATGGTAAGGGATATTTCATCCCCTGCTCTCTATATTTGGCCTTGGGACAGTATGAGCAGGGAATAGGTTCCAGCGTATGAGTTTGCACACCATGAGGACTTGCTCATACTGTCACCTGTCATGGCGAGGCTCCCACCTGGATTGAAGTTGACCTTTCACTCTTCACTAGATTTGAGCCATAGTGTGTGTACTTGGTCATGTTTGTTTATTTGTTGTTCCCCTTAACCACTTACCGCTAAGCTAACGCCGAAAGGCGTCATCTCCGCGGCGCTCCCAGGCTACGCTAACGCCGATTGGCGTCATCTCGCGTGAGCCGAGATTTCCTGTGAACGCGCGCACACAGGCGCGCGCGCTCACAGGAACGGAAGGTAAGCGAGTGGATCTCCAGCCTGCCAGCGGCGATCGCTCGCTGGCAGGCTGGAGATCCGAATTTTTTAACCCCTAACAGGTATATTAGACGCTGTTTTCATAACAGCGTCTAATATACCTCCTACCTGGTCCTCTGGTGGTCCCTTTTGTTAGGATCGACCACCAGAGGACTCAGGTAGGTCAGTACAGTCGCACCAAACACCACACTACACTACACTACACCCCCCCCCGTCACTTATTAACCCCTTATAAACCCCTGATCACCCATGATCACCCCATATAAACTCCCTGATCACCCCCCTGTCATTGATCACCGCCCTGTCATTGATCACCCCCCTGTCAGGCTCCGTTCAGACGTCCGTATGATTTTTACGGATCCACGGATACATGGATCGGATCCGCAAAAAGCATACGGACGTCTGAATGGAGCCTTACAGGGGGGTGATCAATGACAGGCGGGTGATCACCCATATACACTCCCTGATCACCCCCCTGTCATTGATAACCCCCCTGTAAGGCTCCATTCAGACGTCAGCATGCGTTTTGTGGATCCGATCCATGTATCCATGGATCCGTAAAAAATCATGCGGATGTCTGAATGGAGCCTTACAGGGGGGGTGATCAGTGACAGGGGGGTGATCACCCTGATTACCCTGATCACCCCTGTCATTGATAACCCCCCTGTAAGGCTCCATTCAGACGTCCGCATGCGTTTTGTGGATCCGATCCATGTATCCATGGATCCGTAAAAAATCATGCGGATGTCTGAATGGAGCCTTACAGGGGGGGTGATCAGTGACAGGGGGGTGATCACCCTGATTACCCTGATCACCCCTGTCATTGATAACCCCCCTGTAAGGCTCCATTCAGACGTCCGCATGCGTTTTGTGGATCCGATCCATGTATCCATGGATCCGTAAAAAATCATACGGACGTCTGAATGGAGCCTTACAGGGGGGTGATCAATGACATGCGGGTGATCACCCATATACACTCCCTGATCACCCCCTGTCATTGATCACCCCCCTGTCATTGATCACCCCCTGTAAGGCTCCATTCAGACGTCCGCATGATTTTTACGGATCCATGGATACATGGATCGGATCCGCAAAATACATGCGGACGTCTGAATGGAGCCTTACAGGGGGTGATCAATGACAGGCGGGTGATCACCCATATACACTCCCTGATCACCCCCCTGTCATTGATAACCCCCCTGTAAGGCTCCATTCAGACGTCAGCATGCGTTTTGTGGATCCGATCCATGTATCCATGGATCCGTAAAAAATCATGCGGATGTCTGAATGGAGCCTTACGGGGGGGGTGATCAGTGACAGGGGGGTGATTACCCTGATCACCCCTGTCATTGATAACCCCCCTGTAAGGCTCCATTCAGACGTCCGCATGCGTTTTGTGGATCCGATCCATGTATCCATGGATCCGTAAAAAATCATGCGGATGTCTGAATGGAGCCTTACAGGGGGGGTGATCAGTGACAGGGGGGTGATTACCCTGATCACCCCCTGTCATTGATAAACCCCCTGTAAGGCTCCATTCAGACGTCCGCATGCGTTTTGTGGATCCGATACATGTATCCATGGATCCGTAAAAAATCATGCGGATGTCTGAATGGAGCCTTACAGGGGGGGTGATCAGTGACAGGGGGGTGATCACCCTGATTACCCTGATCACCCCCTGTCATTGATAACCCCCCTGTAAGGCTCCATTCAGACGTCCGCATGCGTTCTGTGGATCCGATACATGTATCCATGGATCCGTAAAAAATCATGCGGATGTCTGAATGGAGCCTTACAGGGGGGGTGATCAGTGACAGGGGGGTGATCACCCTGATTACCCTGATCACCCCCTGTCATTGATAACCCCCCTGTAAGGCTCCATTGAGACGTCCGCATGCGTTCTGTGGATCCGATACATGTATCCATGGATCCGTAAAAAATCATGCGGATGTCTGAATGGAGCCTTACAGGGGGGGGTGATCAATGACAGGGGGGTGATCAGGGAGTCTATATGGGTGATCACCCCCCTGTCATTGATCACCCCCCCCCCCCCTGGTAAGGCTCCATTCAGACATTTTTTTTGGCACAAGTTAGCGGAAATTTTTTGTTTGTTTTTGTTTTTGTTTTTTCTTACTAAGTCTCATATTCCACTAACTTGTGTCAAAAAATAAAATCTCACATGGACGCACCATACCCCTCACGGAATCCAAATGCGTAAACATTTTTAGACATTTATATTCCAGACTTCTTCTCACGCTTTAGGGCCCCTAAAAAGCCAGGGCAGTATAAATACCCCACATGTGACCCCATTTCGGAAAGAAGACACCCCAAGGTATTCCGTGAGGGGCGTATTGAGTCCATGAAAGATTGAAATTTTTGTCCTAAGTTAGCGGAAAGTGAGACTTTGTGAGAAAAAAACAAAAAAAAATCAATATCCGCTAACTTATGCAAAAAAAAAAAAAATTCTAGGAACTTGCCAGGCCCCTCATTGAATACCTTGGGGTGTCTTCTTTCCAAAGTGGGGTCACATGTGGGGTATTTATACTGCCCTGGCTTTTTAGGGGCCCGAAAGTGTGAGAAGAAGTCTGGGATCCAAATGTCTAAAAATGCCCTCCTAAAAGGAATTTGGGCCCCTTTGCGCATCTAGGCTGCAAAAAAGTGTCACACATGTGGTATCGCCGTACTCAGGAGAAGTTGGGGAATGTGTTTTGGGGTGTCATTTTACATATACCCATGCTGGGTGAGAAAAATATCTTGGTCAAATGCCAACTTTGTATAAAAAAAATGGGAAAAGTTGTCTTTTGCCAAGATATTTCTCTCACCCAGCATGGGTATATGTAAAATGACACCCCAAAACACATTCCCCAACTTCTCCTGAGTACGGCGATACCACATGTGTGACACTTTTTTGCAGCCCAGGTGGGCAAAGGGGCACATATTCCAAAGTGCACCTTTCGGATTTCACCGGCCATTTTTTACACATTTTGATTGCAAAGTTCTTCTCACACATTTGGGCCCCTAAATTGCCAGGGCAGTATAACTACGCCACAAGTGACCCCATTTTGGAAAGAAGACACCCCAAGGTATTCCGTGAGGGGCACGGCGAGTTCCTAGAATGTTTTATTTTTTGTCACAAGTTAGCGGAAAATGATGATTTTTCTTTTTTTTTCTTTTTTCCTTACAAAGTCTCATATTCCACTAACTTGCGACAAAAAATAAAAAATTCTAGGAACTCGCCATGCCCCTCACGGAATACCTTGGGGTGTCTTCTTTCCAAAATGGGGTCACTTGTGGGGTAGTTATACTGCCCTGGCAATTTAGGGGCCCAAATGTGTGAGAAGAACTTTGCAATCAAAATGTGTAAAAAATGCCCTGCAAAATCCGAAAGGTGCACTTTGGAATATGTGCCCCTTTGCCCACCTTGGCAGCAAAAAAGTGTGACACATCTGGTATCGCCGTACTCAGGAGAAGTTGGGGAATGTGTTTTGGGGTGTCATTTTACATATACCCATGCTGGATGAGAGAAATATCTTGGCAAAAGACAACTTTTCCCATTTTTTTTATACAAAGTTGGCATTTGACCAAGATATTTTTCTCACCCAGCATGGGTATATGTAAAATGACACCCCAAAACACATTCCCCAACTTCTCCTGAGTACGGCGATACCAGATGTGTCACACTTTTTTGCTGCCAAGGTGGGCAAAGGGGCACATATTCCAAAGTGCACCTTTCGGATTTTGCAGGGCATTTTTTACACATTTTGATTGCAAAGTTCTTCTCGCACATTTGGGCCCCTAAATTGCCAGGGCAGTATAACTACCCCACAAGTGACCCCATTTTGGAAAGAAGACACCCCAAGGTATTCCGTGAGGGGCATGGCAAGTTTTTAGAATTTTTTATTTTTTGTCGCAAGTTAGTGGAATATGAGACTTTGTAAGAAAAAATAAAAAAAATAAAATCATCATCATTTTCCGCTAACTTGTGACAAAAAATAAAAAGTTCTATGAACTCACTATGCCCATCAGCGAATACCTTAGGGTGTCTACTTTCCGAAATGGGGTCATTTGTGGGGGTTTTCTACTGTTTGGGCATTGTAGAACCTCAGGAATCATGACAGGTGCTCAGAAAGTCAGAGCTGTTTCAAAAAGCGGAAATTCACATTTTTGTACCATAGTTTGTAAATGCTATAACTTTTACCCAAACCATTTTTTTTTTGCCCAAACATTTTTTTTTATCAAAGACATGTAGAACAATAAATTTGGCGAAAAATGTATATATGGATGTCGTTTTTTTTGCAAAATTTTACAGCTGAAAGTGAAAAATGTCATTTTTTTGCAAAAAAATCGTTAAATTTCGATTAATAACAAAAAAAGTAAAAATGTCAGCGGCAATGAAATACCACCAAATGAAAGCTCTATTAGTGAGAAGAAAAGGAGGTAAAATTCATTTGGGTGGTAAGTTGCATGACCGAGCAATAAACCGCTAAAGTTGTGGAGTGCCGATTTGTAAAAAAGGGCCTGGTCACTAGGGGGGTATAAACCTGTGGTCCTTAAGTGGTTAACCACAATTACCGTTATATTGATGATTTCCCAAATATAACACATCACATTGCTCAGGTTCCTATTAATGAGGTCTTAGTCCATATTTCACAGACATTTATAATAAACATATTGTGGAGAAATATCAATAGAATATCAGCTATTGGTATGTTTTGCACATTCTGATAAATCTCCCCCGGATGTCTGCCAAATATGTAAGCTTGCAACCCACGTCAAGGGTCCTCATTGTCTTGCGAGTCCCTAACTACAAAAATATGAACAAACTAACAAAAAAAAATATCCATCCAGGATGTATCCACTCTATATAGTCATCTTGAGTGAAATTCAAAATAAATTTAGGTATCACTACGGGAAGATTGCTGGGAAGTAAAAGGAAAAGAACCAGCTGGAGAAGAAAAATAATCAGCAAATAATTCCCTCACCCTCAGTCCTGCTGAACCAGCTCTTCCGAGTTGAGAGGGCTCTCCATGGTCTGGTGCTGTAAAGGCTTGGGTATCTTCATCCTGAGTAGCCTCATATATCCGAATGTAATTATGGAGGACTACACATGCTTTAATGACTGTGTTAAAATTTTGCGGGGCCATCTGGATGGCAGAAAGAAATATACGCCATTTGCTGGCTAAGATCCCGAAGGCACACTCCACATATCTTCGGCCACGGCTTAGGCGATAATTGAAGGTTTGCCTTTTCGCGTCCAATCCTCGCCTAGGAAAAGGACGCATGAGGTTTGGAGAGAGTGCAAACCCCTCATCGCCAACTATGACAAAGGGTGCAGGTGGTCCAGAGGATCCAGGAAGAGGAGCTGGCTGGGGAATGTCCAGTTGGTTGGTCTGAAGCCACCGACTCATTCTGGAAGCCCGGAAGATGCGAGCATCTGCCGAACTTCCATAGGCCCCGATATCTACAATTATAAACCTGTAGTTTGTGTCAACCAAGGCCAACAAAACTACAGAGAAAAACTGCTTATAATTATAGAATCGGGACCCTGAGTTCGGTGGCTTCTTCACCCGTATATGCTTCCCGTCAAGGGCACCAATACAGTTGGGAAATTGTGCCCTCTCCAGGAAGCCCTGGGCAATATTTAGCCACTGCTGCCTTGTTGGTTGTGGCAGCACGGCAGCTCTCAGACGCAACCAAATAGTGGCACAGGTTCCCCTTACTATGCCAGCTATGGTTGAGGTCCCCATGCGAAACTCGAAGTGGAGTGAGGTAAAAGAATTCCCTGTGGCCAAAAATCTGTAGGGAAAAAAGTATTAAAACACTGTAACCATGCTCTCTTTTAGGGCTCAGGCACACGAACTTGTGCTGGCCGTTATGTGCATTGGGGACATTTGCGGCCCTAAATGCATGGCAGCATCTGTGCGCATGCCGCAGACAGATCCAGACCCATTGAACTTGAAGGGGTATGTGATCTGTGTACGCCCCCAAAAAGTGGTGCATGCACTAGTTTTTGCCGGGGCTGAGGCACGTACTGAAAACATAATCTCTAAATCCACAATAATTTACTTTTATGTCTTTATAACTACACAGTATTTTACCTACCGGAGAGTAATTATGAGCCGTTCCTCTGCAGAAACACAACGCCGCATGTTGGTGTCCATGAAGGTCAACCCAGGCCTCAACTCCGCCAAAAGCCGATCAAATGTGGAAATGGACATTCGGCAGTAAGCAAAAAATTTTGCAGGGTGCGCACGGAGGTCAGAATACAGGCTGGCAAACTGACCTTTACTAGCCCTCTGCGCCATAATTGGATGAACCCACATTCTTTTCCTCTGCGGTTCCTCCTCAATACTTTCTCTCTGCTCCCCAAAGCAACGGGATACCAGCCAGTGCAAAAGCACATGGTCAGTATATGATACAGAGAAAGTAGACATCCTGCTAAGGAGCAAAATCAAACACACAACAGCTTCTATCCACACAAAATGGAGCTTTCCCAAAAAGAAGAGCATGCTGGGGGTATTTATATGTCTGGATAATGAACAGGTGACTCAAAAGGATAGTTGCGTTTTTTTTAACGCGCGGAAAAAACGCAGCCAATCCGCATGTCACCCGCGCGGAAAAAACGCAAACATGGAATGCAACCGCTGTGAAAACTGACTTGTTTTTGTGTCAAAATCGCACCATTTTCCCTGAACGCATCCGGCCCAAAACCGCAACGCCAGTGTGAAAGAGGCCTTATACTATTTACTGCACCATCCTTGGGGTTGCCCCATGTGCATGCTGTTTTTAACTTTGACATTTCAATAAAATATTTTCTATTTTCTACTTTGATGTGCGGCCATTATATGGTATTTCTTTGTCTGGTTGTTTTCATGGTGGTATCTCCAAGGCAGTCATTGTAGATGTATGTGACAGCAGGTGCCACACATATAACTGCATGTCCATTTGCAGTAAGGCACCACATTAACAGTACAGTTCAGTATGTAAGACCCTATAAGATTGTAATTCACAGCTGAATCAGCTTTAGAGGTTTATTAGTTTTTTTTTTGTTAAGTATGTGGTAGAGTTTGGACCAGACCTTCAACCCTCCCTTAGAACACAATCCATCACTGGGCATAAAAAGTTTCTGTGGTAATTTATCAAAGGTGACTCATCCCATGTGCTCTAGAGCGATTCTGAATTGATCACAATTCAAAAATTGTTGTATGATGTATCATCTAGACACAAATGAACCACAAGAACCTGCAGTCATTAATAAACTAGTAATAATCTGGAAATATTGTTTAACTGACTTCTAAAGTTACCGGAGGAACCTGTGGGGAGCGTAACGCCAGTGTGATTAATAAGATTTTACTATAGAACTTTCGGTATTAAAATTCAAGAGCTGCATAAATATTAGAAGGATTTTGGCTGTGGTTGGTGGTGGTCAGAACGCTAGGCAGAAGCGTAGCTAGGGGTATGGGCATTTTCCCCATTTGCTGGGTACTAGGAGGTACAGCCATAAAGCCACCATGCCTTGGCAAAGGAATATGGATGTAGGCATACAGTAACAAACTGAATCTTTGCAGCAGGTAAAGGAAAGTCCAGCACTTCTGGTGTCTGAAAAACAAAGCAAATTACTGTACATGCAGCAACCCACAGCGGGAAAGCCAGGAGAAGGGTAGGAGTGGTAGTTGTGACCCTGATTGGAGTTGTAGTGGTTCACAGTGGCTGTTCTTACTCCAGTGCTTCGTAGAGCCATGTAGTGAATGAAGGGCGCACCTTCTCTTCCCTCGGGGCCCACACGGTACTTTCTGGGGATCCTGCCTGGTGTTAGGTAGGGTGCCTTTGATGTTAGGTAGATGAGTGCAAGGTGAGGCTCCCTCATGGTGCAGGCAATGCAATGGTGGCAATAGTGTAGGTGTTGGGTGCAAGGCAATAAGGAAGCCACCATAATGTAAGAGGTCCAACAAGCTTTACTGAGGTATTTTTGCAAATAACACTTGTTATAACAATTTTGTACCTCTCAAGGGGACACACTCTTTCCAACACTGAATATGGGAAAGGGGATGCAAGATAGATGACTCTAAGTATCTTTCTAAATACATTTTGCAATCTTCCCAAATAATCATGTACGGTTCTCAAACATGTGTTAGGAGGCTACAACCTGTTCCACACGCAGCAAAGTCCATGTTATCATTACTGTCCTGCACCTGCACTCACCTGGTTCTGAACAGTCTCGGAATGTTTTTTTACTTATTTCCTCTTGGAGCTTCAGATCAGATAGTTTTTAACAGCTTCCTGGATTGGTGTGTCTCCTGGATTAGACCTCTCACTACACACACCCATGCACCTCCTCACACTTCAGCAGCCTAGGCCAGACTCACTGGCTGATGCAATCAGACTACACAACTTCTTCCTCAGAAGAGGCAGGTCCAGCCAGCCTCCTTTTGAGTAGGGCACCATTACTAAGCTGTTTTCCCCATATCAGCTCTTGGAATCACATTGAAAGCATGGAAAGCATATTAATCCTTAATGGTAAATGCTAATCTTTTTAGCAGTGATCTACTGCGATACTGTATATGCAGTGGCCACTTGTATAAAATGTTCAGTATTTGTTGTGACGCCAATTGCAGCATGTGCAGGGTACTACCCCAGGGCCCTTCCAAGTTGTTATAACGCACGTCCCAGGTTAGGAATGCCAGAGTTGCTGATTGCAATAAACTGGTAGCATTTTTACTGAATGTGCAAGATACATGGGGGTAGATTAATGAAGTCCGGCGTGTGGTACAGAGGACTTTATATTCCCTCAGTTGCTGGAGGACGTAATGTAAATTAGGCGCATCTTCTGGCAGTCCATGTTAAGTCTAAAATATATGGCAGCTTGTAGCTGCTGTAGATTTCAGTCTTCATTTACACCAGAAAACTATCGTAAAAGAAGATAAATGTGCCGTTATCGCCAGCCAGGCCCCTCTCTTGCCATTAGTTCAGAAACTGGTGAGGGCAGTGTAGAAACACCACTTGTGACAAAATTTTGTTGCAGTGGTGTTGAAGGCTACTTTCACACTCGTGATTGGTGCGGATCCGTTCAGATAATACAACCGCCTGCATCCGTTCAGAACGGATCCGTTTGTATTATCTTTAACATAGCCAAGACGGATCCGTCTTGAACACCTTTGAAAGTCAATGGAGGACTGATCCGTTTTCTATTGTGCCAGATTGTGTCATAGAAAATGGATCTGGCCCCATTGACTTACATTGTGTGTCAGAACGGATCCACTTGGCTCAGTTTCATCAGACAGACACCAAAACGCTGCAAGCGGCATTTTGGTGTCCGCCTCCAAAGCGAAAGGGAGACGGAGCGGTTTGGTCCAAGTTCAAAGAGTTACTAAGTATTTGTGGCACAATCCTAATTTACCTGAGATGTTTAGGCTGTAGGGCTTCTCCCCCTGGGAAGATAAGGTTATATTTTTTCTCTATGAGATCCAAGCTGACGGGGTCGTTCGCACAACTCTAGTCTGAATTTGGCTTACCTAACACATTATTCTACCAGTTCCTATAACTGAGGCATGTCTATCAGAAACAGTTTAAAGATGGATTGGAGTTGTCAACGGCCATGACAATCATACAACAGGTGTTACGTAAGGGCAGCTCCAAAGGCTTCATTTTCCTGCTTTATAGATATCTACTAGATAAGTCTACCCCGCCAGATCTAAAACTAAAGTAGGAACAAGACGTTGGTCCTATCTCGCAGAAACAGTGGGATACTGTGCTCAGCCTAACTCCCAGTTTAACACTTAGTGAAACCCAAAGAATGTCCCAGCTACTCTTACGTCATATACTGTAGTGCATAGAACTCCTCTATTCCTTCATAAAAGAGTTCTCCGGACCTACTCGTTGTCCTGTTGCGGGGCAGAAGATGCTTCTCTGCTTCACACTTTTGGGGATTGTCCTGTACTGGGTGTATACTCGACGGGGATTTTAGGGATCATTATGCAAGTACAGTTACCATGGGAACCAAGAGCATGTTTATTAGGTTTCCTAGGCATCTAGGACGAACACAGTACATCTTCAGTGGGCATTCAAAAAGTGCCATTTCAAGCCAGGATACTAATAGCCTGTCATTGGATACAGCAGAATCCACCTACTCGGCACGAGTTTGTAAATCGCATGAACACCATATTTAGGTTTAAGAGAGGGGTGTATGTGATTAGCAAATGCCCAGCTAAATTTTTTGCATTGTGGAAGGGATGGCTATCAGCTATTACTGAGGGAGTGTTTACTGGTATAACTGGACCTATAGTGAAAGTCAGCTAGATCTCGCTCACCGATGTAGCACGTTGTTAAAGGAAATATTAATTATTAATATTTTGGGTTAATATCAATAATTAATATTCATAAATAGGCGTGAGTCATCTATTGATGAATCTGCCTATTTATACTATAAACACAAACTACCTGGTTGCTATACCTTTCTGTGAACTACGTGCGATGGATTATTACGGCGGCGACCAAAAGGACTGTAAACTGCGTATTTAACAATAAATTAATTTATTACACAAATACAAGTCTACAGTCTATTATTATTGCTATATCTATATATATTTATATCACTGGTTACATAAATATATACACAAATAGACACACACCACAATACATTAACAGCACTATAAAACCTGACTACGCTAACACAACGCACTCCTAACTATAATTCCAATTCCACATATCTTCACAGCATATGCTGTGAAAATACGAGATGTGCAGCACCTGAAACTACGGATACTGGAAGCCTGTGCTAGCATTTCTCCTGCTGTGTTGCTATTAGTGTGTGAAGAGTGGGAGAAGAGGGTTGCATTGACAATCCAGCACAATGGGCAGCACATTGAACACATTCTATAAGTGGTCAGAAACTTGTAAATAACTCATGAAAGAATAAAGTTACGTTAAAACCAAGCACGACATTGTTTTTCTTGTGAAATTCCCAATAAGTTTGATGTGTCACATGACCCTCTTCCTATTAAAAAAACAAAAGTTGGATTCAAAATGGCCAACTTCAAAATGGCTGCCATGGTCACCACCCATCTTGAAAAGTTTCCCCTCTCACATATACTAATGTGCCACAAACAGGAAGTTAATATCACCAACCATTCCCATTTTATTAAGGTGTGTCCATATAAATGGCCCACCCTGTATATATATATATATATATATATATATATATATATATATCTCAAATACTAGGACCCCCCACTGGCCATACAGGGCAAATATATATGTATATATGATTGACCTAGACATATATACATATATATATGCAGATATATATCACTTCCCTCTACACTCGTCCAGTAGAACAAAGATGAGAAATACTTACATGACGCTGTCAGCAGGATTAAAGAAAACATCATAGGTAATGCAGAGATATCTTTATTATTATTATTATTATCTTTATTATCTACGCATTTCAAGGGCAGGAGAGCCCTCTTCTTCAGTTTGCAACTCAATGCAAGGAAAACCATTTAAAAAGCAATGGTGTTTGGGCGTTCCTACTGTGATTGAGACATACCTCACTTGTCATTGCATAAAAAAAATACATGATTAAGTGGTGCTATTGGTGATGGGTGTCTGAGCCGTAGTCCCTCACCTTTCAGCAGTGTCTGTAAAGCTGTATTTCCCTGATCACTCTACTGTCTTCTCTCCCTGGTGCTTTCTTAAAGCTGAATTTTGCTGGTCTCGCTTGTGTGGGTCTCACGGGAGAATAATATATAATTCCCAGAAGTTGCATGTCCTTCTCCTCTCCATATCTAAATAGCAACTTCCCCTCCTGGCAGGAAGCAGGACCAGACCACTCCTACCAAGAGGGGAGGAACACGGTGGTAAGCCTTGTTCCTGCCAAACTTTGCCAATCATGCCTCTTTATACTGGTACACACGGCCAAAACAATGAAAAATACATAACATTATACATTACAAACATTTGTAGATTACCCAGGTCTGAGGTACTGCACTAGTGGCCGGTGTACTTTGGCTTAGCAGCACCCTGCCATATACACACTTACCAACTGATCACAAGGCCCTTTGAGCTGGTCATATTTAAGCATCACCACACTACGGAGTCAGCATGTGTGATCCCTGACAACAGCCAAGCCGCGTGTCCACCACTACAGTCTTAGGGCCCATTCAGACGGCCATAGTGCTTTGCGGATCCGCAAAACACAGATACTGGCCATGTGCGTTCTACAATTGGCGGACCACACATGGCTGCAACCATAATAGAAAATGCTGATTGCAGACAAGAATAGGACATGTTCTATCTTTTCCGCAGAGTCGCAGATGCGGACTCATTCATACGGCCGTCTGAATGATCCCTTACACACAAAAACACAGTGGGGAAGCTTTATCAAACTGGTGTAAAGTAGAACTGGCATAGTTGCTCATAGCAACCAATCAGATTTCACTTTTCATCTTACAAAGGAGCTGTGAAAAATGAAAGGTGGAATCTGATTGGTTGCTATGGGCAAATAAAGCAGTTCTAGTTTTAGTTTGATAAATCTCCCCCAGTTACTGCATCAAAACGTATGTTAGTCTTCACTTATAATCCTCTGTCCAGCACACTAATCCATTACAACATGTTGTCACGGACACTTCCGTAACAGGGGCCAGGAGATCAGAAAGACTGGCAACACGTGGGTTAATCTGAATGGTTCCTTGTGGATCATTTGTGTCTGTGTTATTTTGGTAATGACCACACCTCTGGCAGGTGTTGGTTTGGTCATTTAACTTCCCCTATTTATTACTGCTTACCCCTTTTGGTTTATAGCTTCAGTTTCTGGACTCTGGGCTAGCTGGTTGTTGGATCTCGGTTGAGCTGCTGGCGCCTCCTTTGCTCCACGTGAATTTAATTGTGGTCTTTCCTATTTGTATTTTGTTTGTTTTAGTTCCCTGTCTTTTGTATCCAGGTCTGAGGGAGACTCCTGTTCATCCTTCTGGTGGAGGAATAGGTTGTCTCAAGTCCTGTCACTATACCAGGGCCCTACAGGGTGTGTTAGGGCTCTAGTTTCCTGTGTATGAACTTTACTACCATCAAGGTCAGTTCATACAGATTAGAGATGAGCATATCAAAACTGATGAAGTGGAATTCGATCCGAATTTCAGGAAAAATTCAATTTGCAACGAATGTGAATTTCCTCGAGCTTCGTAGTAACGAATCACAATTTTTCCTAAAACAGCGGCTACATGTGTAAGAACTGAGGACATGGGGCAAGGAACTCTGGGAAGGCACCCAGATTGACATGCATGCATGCAGCCAATCAGCAGCCAGCCAGCCCTGTGATGTCACAGCCCTATAAATACGGCAGCCATTTTAGAGTCTGCCATTTTCCAGCGTTCTGAGTGCAGGGACAGGATAGGGACGGCAATAGTAAAAACCTGATTGTGGAAAAAAAAACTGAACAAAAGATTTATAAGTACAGGGAAAGGATAGGGAGGAATCATTTCACAGCATCTTAGTGCAGGGCAAGACGTCAGAAGGCGCTAAGGACAGAGATAGGAAAGCAATTTCCAAGTGCAGGAAAGATTATTCGGGTATCCAAATAGCCATTATACAGCTCTGTCATTCCAGAAATTTGTTCTTGGGGTGCAAGTGCTATGTTGAAAAGCCTTTAGTGGCTTATATCTTAGTATCTTTAGTATCTTATATCAGTACTACAAGAAAAATATATACGCATTTCACTTCTGCAGCTATTTCTGTTGAAAGCGTATAGGGGTTGTAAGAAGGTACAAGGAATCATCGTAGATGATAGGTATGTGTCACCAAGGTTTCCTGGCTTCGGTGGAGTAAGAGCCAGTTTTTCTGTGTCATCAGTTACTGTTTGACACCTTGCTAGTGTGGCTGGAAATAGCTGATCTGGGACGGCTCTTAAGTGCTGGGTGGGTGACTACTCCCCACGGTCCAGACCGGGTTTTGGCAGCACCTGACTGTCCTTAAATAGCTGGGCTCAGCAAAGATGTCTCTGTTTTTGGGATCTGAGGCTTTGGAGGGCTGAGAGCCGCACACTGGGGAAACAGGCCCCGTAAAGCATGCTGTGGACTACTGGAGGCATAACTGCCAGCAAGGGGACTTGTGTTGTATAAACTTTCCATTGTCTGTGAATTAACACTAAGACTGCAAAGTTAAGTGCTGTTTTGTGAATAAACACTGACGTTTTGAGTTAAGAATTTGTATTTTGCCTCTGTACTGTGCCCACTTACCCTATCTACCAGAGTGAAAATCCACAGGGTGTATTTCAGTAAAAAAAGAAAAAAATATACGCACTGACTTTTGCCGTTATTTCTGTTGAAAGCGTATAGGGGCGTATTTCAGTACTACAAGAAAAATATATACGCACTTCACTGTTTCAGTTTTTTCTGGTGAAATCGTATAGTGGCCTATTTCTGTACAACAAGAAAAATATATTTTCAGTTCACTTCTGCAGTTATTTCTGTTGAAAGCATATAGGGGGATATTTCAGTGCAAAAAGAAAAATACATTGTCAGTTCACGTCGGCAGCGGTTATATGTCTTTAAAGCGTTTAGTGGCCTAATTAAGTACAAAAATAAAAATACATTCTCAGTTCACGTCGGCGGCAGTTATATGTCTTGAAAGTGTTTAGTGGCCTATTTCAGTACAAAAAGGAAAACTATATACGCATTTCACTTCTGCAGTTATATATGGTGAAAGCGTTCAGTTTCCTATTTGAGTACAAAAAGGAAAAAAATATACACACTTCACTGGTGCATTTATTTCTGCTAAAAGTGTTTACTGGCCTTTTTCAGTACAAAAATATATATATATATATATGCATTTCACTTCTGCAGTTATTATTATTTCAGTACAAAAACAAAATATATTCAGCATTCACTTTTGCAGTTATATGTAGTAAAACCTTTAGTGACGTATTTCGGTAGAAAAAAAAATATATTCAGCGTTCACTGTTGCAGTTATATGTGGTAAAACCTTTAGTAACGTATTTCGGTCGAAAAACAAAATATATTCAGCGTTCAGCACTGCAGTAATATTTGTGGTAAAATCTTTATTGACGTATTTCGGTTCGAAAAACTAATTTTGTTCAGCACTGCAGTTATATGTGGTAAAATCTTTATTGACGTATTTCAGTCGAAAAACAAATTTTATTTAGCTTTCAGCGCTGCATTTATATGCTGTAAAATCTTTATTGACATATTTACATTAATTTCTGAGACGTCCGTATTAGTGATGATCGCGAATATTCTAATAGCAAATTTTTATCCCGAATATTGGCACTGTGAGAATTCGCGAATATCTAGAATATAATGCTATATCTTCGTAATCTGGAATATTCTAGATTTTTTTCATCAGTATTGTGGGGATTCGCTCTGGTAGACAGGGTGTGCGGACACAGTACAGAGGCAAATTGAGCGGCCCGAAGAAGCGCGAGAGTACGCGCGAAACGGTCGTAGCCGCTACCATCTGCAACAAAGTGTCTGCTCCTGCGTCCTGCATGTAACTCTCTCCAATGAAGGAATAATAAAGAAGATTTATGTTTGTAACTTCGGTGAGTGCCGCACGTCTTTTATATATCTTCTCTATATTGTCGCATTTGAGAATCTTCTCCTATTCTAAGTGCAGAGCACCATGCATGAAGTTTGAATGATCGGTTCAAAGAGTGGCTGGATTGTAACCTGAATTTGCAGTACTGCCGCCGTATTCTCCTTTTTACCTATATTCTAGAATATAGTGCTATATCTTCGTAATCGCGAATATTCTAGATTTTTTTCATCAGTACTGTGGGGATTCGCTCTGGTAGACAGGGTGTGCGGACGCAGTACAGAGGCAAATTACCAGTTCTGAAATCAAACTTCCGTGTTTATTCAGACATAAAGCAAAAACAAAACGTCACTTTGCAGTCTTGGTGTTAGTTTACACACAATGGAAAGTCTACATAGTAAATATCACCTTGTTGGCAGTTCTGCCTCCAGCAGTCCATAGTAGGCTTTTAGGGGGCCCATTTCTCTTACAGACAGGTCTCAGCCCTCCAGCATGGCACAAGCCTCAGATTCCAGCACACACCTCCTGAGCTCCTCCTCACCTGGCAGTGCTGGCTGGTTTTTAGGCCTGGCAAAACTCGGCCTGGAACATAGGGAGTAGTTACCCACCCATCACTTTGAGTACTCCCAGTAAGGGCCGTCCCGGATCAGCTATACAACCATACTAAGTATTAAGGTGTCAAACAGCAACTGCTGCTGACACATAAATACCGACTCTTACTCCACCGAGGCCAGGAACCTTGGTGACACGTACCTATCATCCACAATGATTCCTTGTACCTTCTTATATACCTTCCCCCTTTGTTCAACCCTGAGGGGGTGAACACATGCTATACAGTATACTCAGCACAGGGCATCCACGTTTCCCTGCAACAGGCCTGCCCTGTGTTTTATGGAGGACTTAAAGTTTTGTAAGGACAGGAACCCCCTGGTGACTCAGGCATTTCTCTCTTTGGCCTGGCTCATCCACTTTAAAGTGGAGTGGTCAGTCACCAGGCGGAATGTTCTCCCCAACAAATAATAGAGGAGAGATCCCCCATAACAGTGCGTCATCCACAGATCCCCCATAACAGCGCGTCATGCACAGATCCCCCAAAATTCCTATATCGTGCAGCCCTAATAGACGCCTGAGAGAGAGATCAAAGGGCCCGCTCTCTCAGTACGTTCTATTACATAACGTATTGTCTACTCTGACACTTTGGGTGAAGCTACTCCTGGGTTTGGGTCGGGAGAGGAACCCATGCAGTTAGGGGAGCTACCCCTGGATCCACTGGTAATAGGAAGGGAGTGTGTTTTTTCTTCAGAAAAAGGGGACATTTTATCAATGTATGTCCAGACATGCAATGGCAAAACGAGAGAAAAAAGACATTTAATTCTCATTCTGCATTTGTCTTTTACTGGTAGTACCCGATTTCTCCTGACTGCCGAGGTGGTGCTATAGTCCAAGACTGTGAGGATTGAGGTCTTTATCGACAGCGGGGCAGGGGTGAACCTGATTGATGTTCAGTTTGTCCGTATGCACAGGTTGTCACCAAGTGTATTAGAAAAAAACATTCCAGTATTCGCTATTGATTCTGCACCTCTTGCTCAGAAGTGTTTGTCTCAAGTTGTGTATGATATCAGATTAAGAGTAGATGACTTTCATCAAGAATTTATCTTGTGTTTTGTGTTGGAAGGTCTCCCTGCACTGGTGGTTCTGGGTTTACTGTGGCTTAGCAAGCAGAATCCAACTATCGATTGGTAAGCTAGGCAGATTCTGGATTGGGTTTCTTAGTTGGACCGCGCTGCTCCAGGAATAACAGAAATTCCACCCTTTAGAAACATTCAGATAACTGTGGATATATGAAAGCAAACAGGCCAAAACAAAGCCTTTCCTCCTTTCACTTTCAGGCTTTTATGGAAAACCAGGGATACCCCTGATGAAGCTTTTTTCAGAGCGAAACCCGGGTCGGGTGTTTGATCTCTTATATACACTGTTGGTTACCGACTTATATTGTGAGTATAATAAATCCGACTGATTTGACGGTACTTCACTATTTGTTGAATCCTTGGTTTTTCCATAGAAGCCTGAAAGTGAAAGGAGGAAAGGCTTTGTTTTGGCCTGTTTGCTTTCCTATATCCACGGTTATCTGAATGTTTCTAAAGTGTGGAATTTCTGTTATTCCTGGAGCAGCGCGGTCCAACTAAGAAACGCATCCATATATGTGAACTGTACTCACTTCACGATTGGGACCTGCGACGCACCTAAGGCAACATACTTTTGAGGCTGTTTTATATATTTGATTAGATTCTGGATTGGGGTGATTATTGCATTGACAATTGTCTTAATACATCTTTTTCTGTTGTAACTACCAAGAATTTACCCTCTTTTATATCTGAGTTTGCCGACGTGTTTTCTGAGTGGATGCCAGGATTTACCTCCACATCGAGAATATGATTGTCCTATCAATCTTATTCCCGGAGATAAGTTGCCTAAATCTAGGTTGCATAACCTTTCTGAACCTGAAAAACAGGCCATGAGAGAGTATATTACCGAAAGTTTGGCCAAAAGACATATAAGACCTTACAAATCTCCAGTGGCAGGAGGGTTCTTTTTTGTTAAAAAAAAAAAAAAAGACGGAGGTCTTCGGCCATGTCTGGATTTCCGTGAACTTAATCGGATTAGTATCCGTGATCCTTACCCTCTTTCTTTGATTCACGATTTGTTTAACCAGATTATTGGCGCCAAGGTGTTCTCCAAGTTGGACCTATGGGGGACATATAATCTGGTTAGAATCAAGGAACGGGATAAATGGAATACGGCTTTTAAAACTCCTGAGCGGCACTTTGAGAACCTGGTCATGCCTTTCGGGTTGACCAATGCTCCTGCGGTGTTACAGCACTTTGTGAATGACATTTTTCATCACCTGGTGGGGAGGTTTGTAGTCGTGTATTTAGATGACATTCTAATTTATTCTCCAGATGTGGAAACACATCAGAACCATGAGAGACAGGGGTTACAGATCCTAAGAGATAATAAATTGTATGCAAAATTGGAGAAGTGTGTTTTTGCAGTGCAGGAGGTGCAGTTCTTGGGCTACCTGTTGTCATCTTCAGGTTTCTAAATGGATCCAGAGAAAGTCCGTGCTGTATTGGACTGGGATCGTCTGGAAAATCTGAAGGCTCTTATGCGTTTTTTGGGTTCACCAACTATTACCGAAAATGTATTCAGAATTATTCGACAATAGTAAAACCCTTAACTTGGTTGATCGCTTTAGTAAAATGGTGCACTTTATTGCTTTACTGGGCCTACCTAATGCTAAAACACTTGCAAAAGTATTTGTTGACAATATTGTGAATCTCCATGGCATTCCCTCTGACGTGGTCTCATATCGTGTGGACTCAGTTTGTTTCCAGATTCTGGAAAACGTTCTGTACTCAACTTGGGGTACAACTGTCCTTTTCTTCAGTTTTTCGTCCTCAGTCGAACGAACAGACAGAGAGCACCTATCAGAGTCTGGAGACTTACTTGAGATTTTTTTGTATCTGAGAACAAGGAGGAGTGGTCTTCCTTTTTGTCTTTGGCAGAGTTTGTCATAAACAATCATAGTCAGGACTCCACTTGTGAGTCAACGTTTTTTGGAGCATATGGGTTTCACCCGCAGTTTGGCACATTTTCTGATTCTGATACTTCTGGTATCTCTGAGGAATAACGTTTTTCATCATCATTGTCATCGATATGGGTGAAAAATTCTAAATAATTTAAACAATATGGGCAACAAGTATAAAGGTGTGGCTGACAGCAAATGTATGACTGTTCCTGACCTAAGAGTGGGTGATTCTGTGTGGCTGTCCACAAGAAACATTAAGTTTCTTGGTCCATATAAGATCACTGCTATCATTAATCCTGTAGCTTTTCGTCTTGAATTTTCTAAGGCCCTGAAAATTCATAACGTGTCACAAATCTTTGTTGAAGAGATATGTTGAACTTTTGGAGCCGTCTTCCTTGCCACCTGTCATGGTGGACGATAGTTTTGAATTTCAGATCGCCAAGATAATCGACTCTCGAGTTCTCCGTGGATCTCTTCAGTATCTTGTCCACTGGAAGGGTTATGGACCAGAAGAGAGTATGTGGGTACCGGCATCCGACGTGAATGCCAGTCGCTTGGTGAAAGCCTTTCACAAGTCTCACCCAGATAAGGTCGGTCCTGGGTGCCTGGAGGTCACCTGTAAAAGGGGGGGTACTGTCACGGACAATCCCATGACATGAACACTACCATGACTGGCAACATCTGGGTTAATCTGAATCGTTCCTTGTGGATCATTTGTGTCTGTGTTGTTTTGGTAATGACCACTTGTCTGGCAGGTGTTGTTAGTTTGGTCATTTAACTTCCCCTATTTATTACTGATTACCCCTTTTTGTTTATAGCTTCAGTTTCTGGACTCTGGGCTAGCTGGTTGTTGAATCTCGGTTGAGCTCCTGGCACTGCCTTTGCTCCACGTGAAGTTAAGCGTCGTCTTTCCTATTTGTATTTTGTTTGTTGTATTTCCCTGTCTTTTGTATCCAGGCCTGAGGGAGACTCATGTTCATCCTTCTGGTGGAGAAATAGGTTTCTCTCAAGTCCTGTCACTAAACCAGGGCCCTACAGGGTGTGTTAGGGCTCTTGGTTCCTGTGTATGAACTTTCCTACCATCAAGGTCAGTTCATACTGATAGTTAGTCAGGACTTGGATTAGGGTTGTTCTAGGAGGTGACCTTCTCCTTTACCTTAGTTTCCAGGCCTCATTCCTTTCCCCTTTCCTCCTGTGCTCGATGCGGAGTTTCCCACCCATACCGCATCCATGACACATGTACAACAAAACATGGTGATACATCATGGTTGTCACCGGCTACTTCACTGCCGATTACAGTTCAAGGATAGAGTTTGCAGAAAAGGACTGGATAAGTGTTCTGACAGTCATCATCAGGGTTTCCCCTTGCAGAGTGTAAAACTGTATATGTACAGTGCTTTGAAAAAGTATTCACCCCCCCCCCCCCCTCCTTCCCTTCCTGATGCTATCTGTCTGTGCCTTTACTCGTGTTTTCTTTTGCATGGAGAGTGATAAAATCAGAAAGGGAAAAGAAAATATCTAATTATACATGGCTACACATTCTGGCCACCCAAAAGACATTAGTGTCCTTATTATGAGAACATGTCAAACGATGAACATTTTAATACAGTCTGTCATTGACCTACATCATACTAAATGAAGAGCCCTTCTTTTGGAGAACCTGATTTTCTTGATTAATTTTTATTACTTCAATGTTTTATGTCATGTATATAGGGTGTGCTATACAAAGCACAACATTTTTTCGAGATGAGTATACTGCAATTTGAAATTTATATCAACTCACATACAAAGAGAATTTCCATATTGTAAAAGACTATCCAGCACAGTACTGCTAAGGCTACTTTCACATTAGCGTTTTTTGTGGATCCATCATGGATCTGCAAAAACGCTTCCGTTACCATAATACAACCGCATGCATCCGTCATGAATGGATCCGGTTGTATTATGTCTTCTATAGTCATGACGGATCCATCATGAACACCTTTTAAAGTCAATGGGGGACGGATCAGTTTTCTACAGAATGTTCTGCTCCGCACCACATCGTGGACAGAAAAACGCTGCTCGCAGCATTATTCTGTCCGCGATGGGAGCTCAACCAAACAGAACTAAATGCATTTTGGGGCATTCCGTTACGTTCAATTCAGTTTTGTCCCCATTGACAATGAATTGGAACAAAACTGAAGTGTTTTCTTCTGCTATTGAGTTCCTATGACGGATCTCAATAGTGGAATTGAAAAGGCTAATGTGAAAGTAGCCTTACTTGTAAAAGAGTTGGAAATAGCCCTGCCTCCTTAGAGAAAAAAATGGTATTCTTCACTGCATTAAAGAAGACCTGTCACCACATGCAATGTAATCTCAAGACAGCATGTTATAGAGCAGAAGGAGCTGAGCAGATCCATATACAGTATAGTTTTGTGGGAAAAGATTCAGTAAAACTTGTAAATTATATATTTAGCTCTCTGCTTTTTCTAACTTAAGACTTCCCCCATGAACAGCTGTTGGTACATGGGGGAGGTGTTATCAGTAACTGACAGCTATCTATTTATACACACATACACAGAGAATGCTATTAATCACTGATAACATCTCCCTGTGGACATCTATCAGTGACTGAAAGCTATCTCTGTATACACACATGCAGAGAGAATGCTATCAATCACTGATAACAACCCCCCCATGTACAACTATCAGTGACTGACACCTATCTCTGTATACACACTTTCACAGAGAATGCTATCAATAACTGATAACACCTCCCCTGTATACAGATATCAGTGACTGACAGCTATCTCTGTATACACACTTACACAGAGAATGCTAGCAATTACTGATAACACCTCCTGTGTACAGCTATCAGTGACTGACAGCTATCTCTGTATACACACATGCACAGAGAATGCTATCAATCACTGATAACACCACCCCTGTCTACAGAAATCAGTGACTGACAGTTATCTCTGTATACAAACTTACACAGAGAATGTTATCAATCACTGATAACACCTCCTGTGTACAGCTATCAGTGACTGACAGCTATCTCTGTATACACACTTACACAGAGAATGCTATCACTGATAACACCTCCCCTGTGTACAGACATCAGTGACTGACAGTTATCTGTATACACACTTACACAGAGAATGCTATAAATCACTGATAACACTTCCCCTGTGTACAACTATCAGTGACTGACAGCTATATCTGTATACACACTTACACAGAGAATGCTGTTGGTGCCTCAGTGGTTAGCACTGGTGCCCTGCAGCGCTGGGGTCCTAGGTTCGAATCCGACCAAGGACAACATCAGCATTGAGTTTGTATGTTCTCCCTGTGTTTGCGTAGGTTTTATCCGGGTACTCCGGTTTCCTCCCACACTCCAAAGACATACTAATAGGGAACAGATTGTGAGCCCCACTGGGTACAGCTTGATGCTAATGTCTGTAAAGCCCTGAGGAAAATAACAGTGCAATATAAGTGCATAAAATAAATTTAAAAAAATCACTTATAACACCTCCCCATGTACAACTATCAGTAATTGATCGTTCTCTCTATATTTCAAAGAGACTTTGTAACCACCAAGCATGTTGCCTTTTGTAACCATTAAGCTCGTTGCCTTAAAGGCTATGTACACCTTCAGAAGCATTTTTTTAATGATTGCATTCTACTCATTTCAGGCTAAATAGGACCTTTTAACTGGTCCTGACATAACAATATTAGTACCTGGCAGTGGGGGGCATGATAAGTAGATGTTCGTGCACTAATTCTTTTTTCAGATGCGCTGCTCCGTTCCCCTTGTCATGGAACCATGAACCAGACGTACAACAAGAGATAAGTGGAAAATAAGAAGGTTTTATTGAAGAGCAAGCCGTAAGCAAAGTCCGAACGGATGGCTAAACCGAAGCAGGGTCTTGCGGAGACAGAGGTCAGGAACCAGAAGGGTAGTCAGACGAAGCCAGGAACAGGAACCAACGGGGTAGTCAGACGAAGCCGGAATCAGGAACCAACAGGGTAGTCAGACGAAGCCGGAATCAGGAACCAACGGGGTAGTCAGACGAGGCCAGGATCAGGAACCAGAAGCAGCAGCAGTCTTGGAAGCATGTGAACACAGGAGGCCCAAGCAAGGAACTGAAGCCACAGACCTCCTATATATATGAGCTGGGCATCCAGCTCCTCCCAGTGGGAAGGAGGAGCCGCAGGGTGGGAGGCTACAAGAAAACCCAGAAACCAAGATGGCCGCCAGCACATGTCAAACGAAGGGAACAGCAAGGAGGTAAGACCATGACAGTACCTCCCCCTCAAGGGCCCCTCCTCCGCGGAGTAAGGAACGGTTTCTGAGGGAAGCGTGCGTGGAAGGCTCGGAGCAAAGCAGGAGCATGGACATCTGCGGAGGGAACCCAGGAACGCTCCTCTGGACCATAACCACGCCAATGGACCAAAAACTGCACCCGGCCGCGGACCAGGCGTGAGTCCAGGATATTGCTCACCTCATACTCCTCACGATTGCCCACTTGGACCGGACGAGGCAGAGGAATCGAGGAAGTGAAACGATTACACACCAGTGGCTTCAACAGGGAGACATGAAACACGTTGGAGATCCGCATGCCAGGAGGAAGCGCAAGGGCATAGGCTACCGGGTTTACCCTGCGAAGCACTCGGAAGGGACCAACAAAGCGAGGCGCCAGCTTGGGAGTGGGCACTCGAAGGTTGAGGTTGCGGGTGGACAACCATACGCGGTCTCCGACCTGGTAGGAAGGAGCGGGCGCTCGTCTGCGATCAGCCTGGAGTTTCTGGCGCTGCGCAGAGACCTCAAGGGACCTCTGGATCTGTACCCAAGAAGCACGTAGGACGGAAAGGTGATCCTCCACAGCCGGAATATCCTGGGGAGAGAATACCTCCGGTAACACGGCAGGTTGGAACCCATAATTGGCCATGAAGGGAGACGTCCCAGAGGAAGAGTTCACCGCCGTGTTCCTGGCAAACTCAGCCCAAGGCAGGAGGTCAACCCAATTGTCTTGGTGATCGGAGACATAGCAACGAAGGAATTGCTCCAAGGCCTGATTGGATCGTTCTGCGGCCCCATTGGACTGAGGGTGGTAGGCCGAGGAGAAAGAGAGATGAATCCCCAACTGGGAGCAAAAGGCGCGCCAGAACCTGGACACAAACTGACTCCCCCGATCCGACACAATCTCCTTGGGCAAACCGTGCAACCGGAAGACCTCCCTGGCAAAAATCGAGGCCAACTCTTGTGCAGAGGGTAACTTCTTGAGAGGAACACAGTGGCACATTTTGGAAAACCGATCCACAATCATGAGAATGACCGTATGGCCTCGGGATGCAGGGAGGTCCACAATGAAATCCATCCCCAGGTGTGACCATGGACGCTCCCCGGTGGCTATGGGTTGCAAAAGGCCCAACGGAAGGTGCCGAGGGGACTTACTCTGGGCACAAACAGAGCATGCCGCTACATATGCGGCGATGTCGGAACGTAGAGAAGGCCACCAGAACAGACGTGAAACCGCCCAGGACAGCTGATTCTTTCCAGGGTGCCCCGCGGCCTTGGAGTTATGGTAGGTTCGCAACAACCGAGTGCGCAACTCCTCAGGCACAAAACATCTGCCGTTGGGTCTCCCAGAGGGAGCACCAGATTGAGCCGCCAAAATCTGCTCACCCAGAGGAGAAGTCAGGCTGGTGCGAATAGCGGCCAGGATCTGATTCGGGGGTATGACCGTAGTCGGAATCGACTCCTCCCCGGACAGCTCGGAGTACTGCCGTGATAAGGCATCCGCTCTGATGTTCTTGGAGCCGGGTAGGTAGGAGACCACGTAATTAAAACGTGACAAGAACAGAGCCCATCTGGCCTGACGTGGTGTCAATCTCTTGGCCTCAGAGAGGTAGGTCAGATTCTTGTGGTCCGTCAGGATGAGAACCGGAACCACCGAGCCCTCGAGCAAGTGCCTCCATTCTTTAAGGGCCTGTACGATGGCCAATAACTCCCTGTCACCAATCTGATAGTTGCACTCCGCGGAAGACAGTTTCCGGGAGTAAAACCCACAAGGAAGCAGAGGACCCTCTGGTGTTCTACGCTGAGACAGGAGGGCGCCTACTCCCGTCTCAGACGCGTCCACCTCGAGGACAAAAGGCAACCCAGGGTTGGGATGCGACAGAATCGGAGCCGACACAAAGGCGGACTTTAGAGCCTCAAAAGCTCGGATGGCCTCGAGCGGCCAGACCTGAGGATTACTGCCCTTCCTGGTCAGATCCGTGAGAGGCTTGGCTAGCATGGAAAAGTCCCTGATGAACTTCCGATAATAATTGGCGAAGCCCAAAAAGCGCTGCAGGGCACGAAGCCCACTGGGCTGGGGCCACTGTAAGACAGCCGAAACCTTCTCAGGATCCATGGAGAACCCCTCAGCGGAAATGATGTAACCTAAGAAGGTTACCTGGGATCGGTGAAATTCGCATTTCTCAAGCTTACCGAACAGCTTGTTCTCTCGTAAGCGTTGCAACACTCGTCTGACATCCAGAATGTGGGCCTCCATGGATGCAGAATATACCAAGATGTCATCCAAATAGACCACCACACACTGCTGCAACAGGTCACGGAAAACATCGTTGATGAATTCCTGGAAGACTGCGGGCGCATTGCACAACCCAAAGGGCATAACCAAGGATTCATAATGACCGGTCCTGGTGTTAAACGCGGTCTTCCACTCATCGCCCGCCTTGATCCTTACCAGGTTATATGCCGCCCTCAGGTCGAGTTTGGTAAAGACCGTGGCCCCTTTGAGGCGATCGAACAGCTCGGAAATCAAGGGTATCGGGTAAGCGTTCTTGATCGTGATGCGATTGAGACCCCTGTAATCGATGCAAGGCCTCAACTCGCCTCCCCTCTTTTTCACAAAGAAAAATCCAGCCCCTGCCGGGGACGAGGATTTGCGAATGTGTCCGCGTGAAAGCGCCTCCCTCACGTACTCCTCCATGGCCTCATTCTCCGCTACCGACAGTGGATAGACTTTGCCACGAGGAGGAACGGCACCGGATTGTAACTCTATGGCACAATCGTATGGGCGGTGCGGAGGTAGGGCAACCGCGCGCACCTTATCGAATACATCCCGGTACTCTTCGTATTCAGGAGGCAACAGAGAGTCCGAGGAAGTACACAGCAACTTGACAGGCCCATGGATGCAACTAGCCCCACACTGCGGTGACCACGAGAGGATCTCGACCGATCTCCAATCGAAAGTCGGATTATGCTTCTGGAGCCAGGGGTACCCCAAGACCACCGAGTAGTGTGGAGACGAAATAACCTGGAGACAGACCGACTCTCTGTGAACGGCACCAATGACTATCCCCACTGGAAGGGTCTCATGAGTCACGTGTGGCGGCAGAAGGGGTCTGCCGTCTATCGCCTCAAGAGCCAGTGGGGAACCTCGAGGCTGCAGAGGAATGGAATTGGCGGCAACGAACACTCTATCAATGAACAAACCACCAGCACCAGAGTCCACCAACGCCTGGGTCGTCACCGAGCCCCCGACCCAGGAGAGGACAACCGTGATCAGTGGTTTGTCAACACGGGAAACCGGGGACGAGGAGACTCCACCCAAGATCTGCCCCCGACAGGACCTCAGGTGCGAGCGTTCTCCCGGACGGTTCGGACATGCCAACCGAAAATGCCCACCGAGACCACAGTACATGCATCGGCCCTCGCGTCTCCGGAGTACCCTCTCCCCCTCAGACAGGCGAGCAAACCCCCGCTGCATGGGTTCACCCCCAGACAAGTCATCCCCAGGAGGCGTGGGAGGAGAGGGAGGCACGGGTGGGACAGCAAACGTAGGCGCCAATCTGTTAGGAGACCTCCGCAGGCTCTCCTTAAAGGAAGGTCTCTCCCTGAGTCTGGTGTCAATCAAAATCAGGAAAGAAATAAGAGACTCGAGCTCCACTGGTAGGTCCTTAGCTGCAACCTCATCCTTCAAGGCATCCGAGAGACCATGAGAGAAAGCAGCGACCAGAGCCTCATTATTCCAGCCCACCTCTGCTGCCAGGGTACGAAACTCAATGGCGTATTCAGCTACGGATCGTGAACCCTGTCTGATGGACATAAGGAGCTTCGCAGCAGAGGCAGCACGAGCCGGCACATCGAATACCTTCCGAAGAGAAGCAACAAAACCGGAAAACTCGGCAACCACCGGATTGTTGTTCTCCCATAAAGGGCTGGCCCAGGCCAAGGCCTTGTCCGAGAGCAGCGAGATCAAGAAGCCCACCCTTGATCTCTCAGTAGGAAAGGCATGTGGCAGCAACTCGAAGTAAATGCCCACCTGGTTAAGGAAACCTCGGCACTGAGTTGGCTCTCCCCCAAAGCGCTGTGGAAGGGGGGCAGAACCGGTCATACCCTGAAACACCACAGGCGCAGCAACAGGTGTCAGGGTAGACTCTGGCGCAACAACCGGAGCGGCAGTAGGAGCGGGCCCAGGAGCGACAACCGACCCATCGGCAACGGAAGCTAAATGAGCCGTGCGTTCAAGCAGGGTTTGCAACGCCACAGCGAACCGACCCAACAGGTGATCCTGCTGATCAAGTCTGGCAACCAGCGTAGGTAGCGAGGGTGGCCCTGTACCGTCAGAATTCATGGCTTGGTCCTAATGTCATGGAACCATGAACCAGACGTACAACAAGAGATAAGTGGAAAATAAGAAGGTTTTATTGAAGAGCAAGCCGTAAGCAAAGTCCGAACGGATGGCTAAACCGAAGCAGGGTCTTGCGGAGACAGAGGTCAGGAACCAGAAGGGTAGTCAGACGAAGCCAGGAACAGGAACCAACGGGGTAGTCAGACGAAGCCGGAATCAGGAACCAACAGGGTAGTCAGACGAAGCCGGAATCAGGAACCAACGGGGTAGTCAGACGAGGCCAGGATCAGGAACCAGAAGCAGCAGCAGTCTTGGAAGCATGTGAACACAGGAGGACCAAGCAAGGAACTGAAGCCACAGACCTCCTATATATATGAGCTGGGCATCCAGCTCCTCCCAGTGGGAAGGAGGAGCCGCAGGGTGGGAGGCTACAAGAAAACCCAGAAACCAAGATGGCCGCCAGCACATGTCAAACGAAGGGAACAGCAAGGAGGTAAGACCATGACACCCCTATTGTGCCCCCTGTTCTTTTTTGCCGCCCTGTATGCTAATTTATAGTATCAGTACAGGGAGGAGGAGACGGCTGTGTTTCTCAAGGGGTATCTCCTTCTCCCTGGTTGCGAGCTACCCAATTCCAACTGATTGCGTCACAGCCAGGTAACTATAACCATGACTCTTCAGTCTCTGAAGACAGAATGAGGTTCCTTGTAGTCCTTTCTAAGAATGTATAATTACCTACTCATAGCTTTCCTGTATTGCCTGGGGAAATTCCCAATAAAAAGTCTATAGTTTCCTCCTACTGTATCCAAAGGAAATGTAAATTGACATTTTGGACTCCTGATGAGTTTCCTTCATTTTGCCCATCCTAAACTTCTTTTCACACTCTCAGAATGGAAAGAGTTTATTTTCTTTTCCTGTCATTTTTTTCCAACTATTCATTGGAGGTACAGAATGAAAATCACATAGAACCACAATCAAAGCCTTTCAAAAATAAGGTTGCCGTATTTGCTCTTGCTGAAGTGTCTTTCTTCTGTCCAGACTCATCATTTCAATAAATGTGATTTTGGAGGTTCTTCGTTTTTATATCTTTTTGAACAGTGTCTAGTTAATAAATACATGCATTCCCTATAAAAATAACTATTCTGGGGCATCTGCTCTTAGACCTCATTTCTCTTTCATTCGTCCTGGAAATGTATGACTAAATTGCCATCTGGGCATTACCATTCCTCATAGCAATGGAGCATGTCCCTAAATGCTGTGCCAGTGTCCAAAGAGTACTGATAGTGTCAGACTGTGTAAGTAGAAACCCTATTGACAACAGCTGAAAATAACTTTGCCCCTCCGAGAAGAAACCATATTCCTTACTGAGTTTTGTTTATATGGGTTACCGCTTTACTGGTTGTGGTGGCAATACCATCTAAGTTGAACTGATTAATGTCTGTTCCCGAGTGAAGAGAGGCTGAATGCAAATTGGTGATGCCACAGGTATTGGTGTACCAACACTTTGGGGGTCATACACCATGGACAGATTTTGATGGGAATTGAATTTGAAATGCAATGCTTGAGTGATGAACCACTCTGTGGTGGTCTGCTTTATGCACTGTACATAGAAGGCACAGTAGTGGAAGTGGCTAGAGTTAACTGCCTGGTAAAAGCCTAAACTGGTCAATGTGAGGGTCACACCATCTGGTGTAGCTAGCATATTCCACAGAGAACATATTTAGAAGTGCAGGTAGACCTCATTGTGAGATGCAGTAGAGACAGAGAATGAGACACAGCACTGATAGAGTCATCTGGAAAGTACTGCAGAGTCTCACGTAGTTACCTAGCAGTAAAGGTCAGGGTCACTAGCCATAAAGGTGCACCACCTCAGGGCCTACATAGGGCAAACATACAGCTGGGCATTGCATTGGAATTGAGGTTGAAGCAAAGCACAGTCTAAAGCTGCCTCCCCCGCAGAGATGACTTGGAAATGGCACGATGCAGAATTCTAATGAAAGAAGTCACAAGTTTATTGCCATCTTGGCAGTTGGTTGGGGCAGTGGGAAAAAACAGTATCTTTTGGCTGCTATACTCTAATGGGTATACCTGAGAGTGGAGTTGGAGATGCTGAGAGGAGAGCAAGCAAATGCCAGACAAACTGAACAGCAGTATAGAGTTAGACTGGAGTAACTTGTTTTGGTGAAAGAAAATTCCAGCTCCTCATTTCTACTTTTAAAGGCATTGAAAACTTTCTATCTATTATTGCATATGCATAAAAAAATGTAAAAAGTGAGCAGCTTTAGATTGGGTTGCCTGCTTGCTTGACCCTATGTTGTGAGTAGGATATTTTATCAATCTTGGCCTACCAGAAAGAAGCCACTTGACCGTAGTAAACTCTACCCTCGATGTAGTCGAAAGAGGCAGAATATTTGGCAATATGTGGTTTTAAAAATTAGTATAAATGTCTGTCAACCCACAAACTTCAGTGGATCAACCAAGTATGTGATGTGGCCAAACTGTGTATTGGTGGCTTTTGGTGACAGGAGACAGTTGTCTTGATAGCCTCCAGGTGAATATTACTTTCAAGTGCCACTGCTAGTGCTAGAAGATAAAGACGTTAATACAGAAAAACATGACTTCAATGACACAGATGCTTGAAATTGCACAACAGTGTGAACTCCTTTGTTAATATGTCCCTAATACACTGCCTCATAGCACGTAATATGGATGTTGACAAATTTACAAGAACCTCCTTTAGGGTCCATTCACACATCTGCAAGTGTTTTGCGGTCTGCAAATTGCTTATCCGCAAAACACAGACACCGGCCATGTGCGTTCCGCATTTTGCGGCACTATAATGAAAATGCCTTTTTTTGTCCGTGTCTGCGGACAAGAATAGGACATGTTTGGAAGCGCGGATGCGAACAGCACATGGTATGCTGTCTGAATCTTTTGCAGCCCCATTGAAAATTAAAGAGTGTGCACCCGTTCCACAAAATTGCAGAACGGATGTGGACCCATTTTGCGGATGTGTGATTGGACCCCAACATGCTTATTTATATGCATAATTCAATTGATACTCAGAATATTACTTATGCATTTACTTAGGCCTCAGGATAGGCCATCATCTGTTTGAAGTGGCTGCAGAGGCCCCGCTGAATCCTGTAGCCTCTTCCTAGACCAGTGACATCACCTGGGCTGCAGTGGTGCTTGAAAGTTTGTAAACCTTTTGGAACTTTCTATATTTCTGCATAAATTTGACCTAAAACTACATCATATTTTGACACAAATACTAAAACTAAATAAAAGATAACCAAACCATCTACCCAAACCAAATCAAACTAATGATTCAAAAATATTAGACTTGATCATTTATTTATTGAGGACATTGTTCCAATACTACGTCTGTGAGTAGTAAAAAAGTGAATTTTTGATTACCGTCTGCACCGTCTGCACATGAGCTTGGAGGAATTTTAGCCCATTAAGCCATAAAAAAACTGCTTCAACTCTTGTTATGTTGGTGGGTTTCCTCTCATGAACTGCTCGCTTCAGGTCCTTCCACAACATTTCTATTGGATTAAAGGGGTCGTTCATCTTCTGGGGGAAGAGTTTTACAGATCCCCTCTCATAGCTGGACCCGCAGAGGGAAGCATACTTACCTGCTCCTCTCTGTTGTGTCCTGCCTCCTTCGTTCCCCCGCCACAGCTGCAGAGCTTGGGTACCCCATTGTTAACATTTGTTTTGATGCTGCTGGAGCCAATGATTCGCTGCTGCGTTTATGTGCCCTTTTTACGTGACTGTTGACCTTTGTTGTGTCGATGTTGATAGCGTGGGATCCACCACAGCAGTGGCGAGGGAGTGAAGAAGGCGGGCCTTGAGTAGAAGGGAGAAGGTAAGTATGCTTTGAAGGTCCAGCTGTGATGGGGGCTTTGTCAAAAGTTTTATTCTTCTTTAACCACTGTTTGATAGAATTTACTGGTATAATTCAGAAATTCATTGTTTCATCAACAGCAAGCTATCCTGGCCCAGATGCAGCAAGACAGGCCTAAAATATGATACTACCACTACTATGTTTCACAGATAGGATGAGGTTTTTATGCCAGAGTTGTATGTGTTCCTTTCTGTAAACATCGTGTTTCTCATTTAAACCAAAAGGTTCTATTTTGCTCTCATTTGGTCTACAAAACATTGTTCAAGTAGCCTTATGGCTTATCCAGATGATATTTAGCAAACTGCAGACTGGCAACAATATTCTTTTTGGATAGCAGCAGCTTTCTCCTTGCGATCCTGTTCAGTGTCCTTCTGATGGTTCCTTTGTGACCTTGCAGACTATTACAATCCTTGCTCATAGCGTGATCTTTGTTGGTCAAGCACTCCCGAGGAGAGCAATAATGGTCTTGAATTTCCTACATTTGTACACAATCTCTCTGACTGTGGATTGGCGGAGTCCAAACTCTTTTCCAGGCTGATGAGCATCAAAAACTCTTCTTCTGAGTTTCTCAGAAATCTTTTTTGCACTTCCACAAACATGTTGTGAAGATCAGACTTTGATAGATTCCTGTTCGTTAAATAAATAAAATGTTATCCCATTGATTGAAAACACTTGACTCTAATTTCACCTTCACATTCACCTGCTCATACTTAAGGTTTACATACTTTGCCACTCACAAACATGTGATATTGGATAATTTTCCTCAATAGAAATGACCAAGTCTAATATTTGTTACTCATTTGCTTCATTTGGTTACCTTTATCAACTTTGACTGTGAAAATTGGATGTAGTTTTAGGTCAAATTTATGTAGAAATATAGAAAATTCTAAAGGGTTCACAAACTTTTAAGCACCACTGTACAATGAATGGCAGTGTGTTTGGTATGCTGTGAAGAGGCGGCAGCGCTCATTGGAACAGGACAACCTGTGGAGAGGTTATCAAGATAGGAGTCCCAGAAAACCCCTTTAATGTTATATTTTAAAACTTATCATGCATTTAAATCATATTACACTAGTTGGTTTATATAAAATAAAGATAAACATATAAGATGCCAAGCAAAGGTGTAGCAAATACTTCTATTTTTTAGGCATAATCCTAGCTCAGTTCAGAGGGAGGCTCTTGTAGCAATTCTCATGGCATATGCCAGACAATATGCCCTTTCCCTTCCTCTGACGCTCCCTGATCAACTTTGTCTCATGAAGACAATCCCTGTCCATATGAACATCAAAGAGGGTGGTCACCAGGGCTCGAGTCGAGGGGGAACGGGTGGGAACGGCGTTCCTGCACTTTTTTCACAGCAGGAACGCCGTTCCCGTTGGCAGGGCCGGCGCTTCCATAAGGCAGACCGAGCGGCTGCCTTAGGGCGCACTCTGCACAGAGAAAGGGGTGGGACTGGGCGGAAAAGCTAACTTTTTTTTATCACTTACTTGCCAGCAGCGCAGCACTGCCGGGCGCCCTCCCCAGCCAGTGTTCACTCTAAGCCACAGATAGGAGCAGGAGGCTGCTGATTGGCCAGTATCAGCTAGCTGCCCTGCCATTGGTCCATCCTTTCACACCCCCTTCTCTCTGGAGCTGAACACAGTAGGAGGCAGGCGTTCTCACAGTGGATCATGTGACCATGAAGGAGCATGTGACCAGTGACGTCACAGACCTCCTTCTAACAAATCCATTCTAGCATCTACCCAGCATGTATGGCAGGACTCTGCTGAGCAAAGACCATGTGCCCAGGTGAGGTGACCACAGAAGTGCCCTGGCATCTGTCTGCTGCTGGAAGCTCAATGTGGAGCTTTATGAATGTAAAAACTAATACCCAGGAGGCTAAAGAAAACCCTGCTTGTCTGCTTCTGACCCTAATCTTAACACATAACGTTCATTTGATTGCAATTTACCCTAACACCTAAAGGGATTTTTTTAAAGCCTGCTTATTCTCTAGATGACCTTATGCTGATAGTAGTGTTAATAGAGTCTCAAAGGTCTGTAAAAATAGGGTAACTGCTTTTATAGACCCTTGAGACTCTATTAACACTACTATAAACATAAGGTCATCTAGAGAAAGAGCAAGTTTTTTAAAAAAAAAATTCCCTTTAGGTGTTAAAACATAACTTATTTGATTGCTTGAACACCTAAAGGAAAACAAATTAAAAACCTGCTGTTTCTCAAGATGACCTTATGTCGATAGCAGTGGTAATAGAGTCTGAAAGGTCTATAGAAGCAGTTACCCTATCTTTACAGACCTTTGAGGCTCTATTAACACTACTGTCAACATAAGGTCACGTAGAGACGCAGCAGGTTTTTAAAATGATTTTTCCTTGGTGTTACAGCAATCAAATGAAAGTTATGTTTTAACACCTAAAGGAAAAACATAATTAAAAAAAAGATGCTGTTTCTCTAAATGACCTGATGTTGATAGTAGTGTTAATAGAGTCTCAAAGGTTTGTAAAAATAGTGTACCTGCTTCTATAGACCTTTGAGACTCTATTACCACTACTTTTAGCATAAGATCATCTGGAGAAACATCAGGTTTTTTACAATTTTTTTTTTCTTTAGGT
This sequence comes from Bufo gargarizans, assembly GCF_014858855.1. NCBI lineage: Eukaryota > Metazoa > Chordata > Amphibia > Anura > Bufonidae > Bufo > Bufo gargarizans. The sequence goes on along the minus strand of NC_058080.1, from coordinate 127,744,442 downwards.
GTTAGAGCAATCAAATGGAGGGGGAGAAATGTGACATGGGTGAGGATGGGGTTACATGATGGGCTGGAGACAATGTCTGTAGTCTGTCTGTGCCATGGACGGGGAGAAATATGACATGGAGGGCTGATGGCTGACATGGGGGTCTGATCTGAGGCATTGGGGCTGTGCCAGTGAGCTGAGGTCTAAATAACATTGCGGGTCTGACCTGAGGTGGAATGAAAAATATTGTTTCCTATTATCCTCCTCTAAAACCTAGGTGCGTCTTATGGGCCGGTGCATCTCATAGGGCGAAAAATACGGTACTTGCTTGCTCCTCCTCCCAACCTCCCCTGCCCTTTGCGTATGCCGCGCGCCGTGACGTCACACGGAGGCATTTGGGTGAGTTCCCACACTTTTTTTTTCCCAGGACTTGACCCCTGGTGGTCACCAATTTGGACTGGCCCACAGGGGAGCAGTTAAATCACCCAGTGGCCCCATGAGCAAGGTTGGCCCCTAGTCCCCTAAAATCTACATAAGGGGCACATGGCGGCACAGTAGTCTGACTGCAGTACAAATATATAGGCAGTGTATGGCATCTCAAAAAACCTATGTTCATTTTAAAAAAATGAGTAGATTATTTAATCAGTTGGAGGAGATGACTTCTAGATAAGGATCTAGCCTATAGTCTCTTTCCCCAGGGACCTGCTTTTTCGAAGCAATCATCTTGTAGTGTCTTGCTGCTGCAATTAGAGTCCTATCTATGAGCTAGTACAGAAACTCTCACTGTCCTAGTGACTCCAATTCTGGCGGACTTAAGCCATCCTTGTACTGCATGCAGGGGCATAGCTATAGGGGGTACAGAGGTTGCAGTTGTTACCGGGCCCAGTAGCCTGAGGGGGCTCCAAAGACCCTAGTACCACATAAGAAGACACCAGTATTATAGAAAGTACATGCTGGTCAAGTTATACCTCTGGCTGGAGGGAATGGGTTAGGTCAAGAATTTGGCATGGGGGGGGGGGGGGTAGCATGAAGGCTATGTGTTTCCCTGTGCCTGGCCACAAAGCAATGAGGGAAGGGAGGCCCAAGCTAAACTATTGCACCAGGGCCCATGAGCCTTTAGCTATGCCCCTGACTACATGGACAGCCATTCAACTGAATATCCACAATATAATACTTGCATCTGTATCCACAGTATGTCTGATCTTTTCATTTCATGTGTTGCAGGGTGGCAGTAGTAGATTGCCATGGGTCTACTGCAGCCCTGTCCTCCTGCTCTGTTGTTATGCTTGCCTTACCATCTTGATATTTGGAACATACATAAAATGTACCTTCCTAGCTTTTACATCTCTGACTCAGTGATAAGTATACATAACATGAAATCTGCTTAATCTTTTTAAAACATGCTTTCTTTGTCTTCCTGTCTTCTTATTTTCTGTCCACTGATTGCAGAGTTCGACATGAATCAAACCAGATGGTATTTACATAGTGTTAAAATGCCTGAGTAGATTAAAAATTATACAAAACAACAAAGGGCTGGCTTTTCTATAACTTTTCTTATGGCTCACAGTCAATTCTGATTCAAAATTGTTGAACGGATTGGTAGGAATGTATTCAGAATATTTGCCATCTGTGTTATAATTAGTATAGATGAAAAGGTGGCAATGAGACAATCTATGGTATGTTTAAAGGTTGACCATCCATAAAGTAATACTCTGGGCAAAAGTGATGCATTGTGTTACTTAGTGCAGGGACTCAACTAAAAAAACACAAAAAATACAGTCCCTGTGTCATGCTTCCCCCAGGGCCCTGTACTAGGCATTAAGCAGTTCATTAGTTTTCCCCCAAAAATTAAAAAGAAAGCCAATTTCAAGGCAAAACATGAACAATGTTGTGTAATATTGTGTCTTTCACATACACTCCTCACAAAAAGTTAGGGATATTTGGCTTTCGGGTAAAATTTTTGGGAAACATAAAAAGTTCACACTACAGTAATATTAGATCATGAAAGTCGGGCATTTAAGTAGAAGCAGCAATGGTGATTTCCTCATCTCAAACAATTTACCGAAACAATAGCCAACAACAGTGGTGAGTATACCCCAACAAAAAATGTCAATGCCTCAACTTGTTGTGTGGCCTTGAGCATCAATTACAGCTTGATACGATGTCTCATGCTGTTCACAAGTCAACTTATTGTCTGCTGAGGCATGGCATCCCACTCTTAAAGGGTGGCCCTCATGTCATCGAGGTTCTGGGCTACAGAGTTACAAGCCTCTACATGGCGACTCAGCTGAACCTATAGGTTTTTAATGGGATTCAGGTCTGGAGAAAGTGCAGGCCACTCCATTTGAGGTACCACAGTCTCCAGCAGCCATACCTTAATGATGCAACCTCGATAAGCTGGCGCATTGTTGTCCATGAAGATGAAATTAGGCCTGTGTTGTACATGCAGACACTCAATGATTGGATTAATGATGTTATTCAAGTAGTATGGGCTTGTCACTGTACCATTCACAAAGTGTAGAGCAGTTCTTTATTAACTAGACACACCTGCCCACACTGTAACACTACCACCACCATAGGCGCGTCTGGTGACAACAGTGGCTGATGCACAGCACTCTCCTTGACATCTTTAACATCCCTGGCAGTCATCATTTCTGCTCAGAGTGAATCGACTTTTAGCAGTGAACAGCACTGAGGCTCACTGGTCCCTCATCCAGCATAGATGCTCCCTGGCCCATGCAAGACAATGACGCCTGTGCCTGGTGTTGTGGTTAGGTACCCTTGCAGGTCATCTAGCACGCAGACCACACTGATGTAAACAGTTTCAAATGGTCTTACATGACACTTGGGTGCCTCTTATCTCCGTTAAATGTGGCTGGAGTTGTGTGGCATTCATCATCTGGTTCCAAGTGGCATTGTTCACAATGAAGCGGTCATCAGTGTGGGATGTGGCCAAAGGACGTCCACTTCTATGTCTTTCTGTGACTCTTCCAGTCTCTCTGCATCTCTGTTTAAACCTGCTGTGACACTCTAAGCTCAGAGGCCACTTCCATCAGAGAACAATCCGGCTTGAAGCCTCGCAATGGCGAGGTACTATTGAGCAATTGTTAGGTTATCTCATGATGTCAAAATGTGAACAGCATGGTGAGGAGGATTGTTTTTATAGCAATTCTAATTGAACCAGGAAATGTATTAGGCGATTCATGGATCAAACATCTGGTGTGAATTTTGCCGTTAAGCTCCTTGTTAGAGAACAGCAAGTTATGCAAGAAGTACTGAAACATTGAACAGCTGGACATGTGCATTCAAAAGTTTAGAGAAGGTCACAATAAGTTCACCTGGAAAGGTTAGAGTGCCTTTTAGGTTCATCATGAAATTTCACCCACAAGCCAAATATCCCTAACGTTTTGTGAGTAGTGTAAAAGTTATGAGGAACATTTATCAATTCTGCCATGTCAGTTTTGTGGCGTGAAAATGTCGCAAATGATGCCTGTGTGCAACATTTGCGGCATATTTTTGTGACATTCGGTGAGCCTCATCACTTTTAGAAGTGGAGTGAAAATTTGCTCAGGATTATAGATTAGAACACTTTTGTCTCATTTATGATGTGCAACTTTAAAAAAAAGTTGCATCGCCACTTCAGGCAAAACCGTGATGTACTTATAAAGACATAGGTGTACTCTACATTGCACTTGCGCCAAATATATTTTTACTGTGCGCCATTTCATGAATTTGGCGTAACCTCACAAAGCAAAGACAGATTTAAAACTGAACCCAGCCAGTTGGTCAGGAAAGATGACGTGCATACCTGAATATTGCCCAACACATCTGAATATTGCTTTGCTTGGTATTGTGCTTACATTCATTTGATTGGTACATAGGCCAGGAGTTGAATCCCCGCCAATCAAATATTCATGGCCTATTCTAAGGTTAGGCTATCAATATGAAAGTCCCAGAAAACTAAATTATTTAAAAGAAAACAGAAGTAAACCATGTAGTTTCTTATTAAGATAATTAGTAGACAGGGCTGGTTGTAGGTGAAACGGGGCCCTCAGGCGAAAAACAATAGGGCCCCCCCCCCCCCCCCCGACACCACATCTGCTGACTTTAACGCCCCCCCTATCACTACAGAAATACAACGCCCCATACTTCTTACATCCAGTGACATCTCCTTTGATGTAGATGTTCTCTGTCCTCGTCTTCTCCTTTCAGACCATCAGACCAGACCACCATTTTGTCACCATTTTCAGTCTCTGCAGTTTGACAACAACAAAAAAATCTTAGTTTACTACTTTTCCATCATCCTCCCATCTTCTGGACAAATCATCCTACTACCCCCAATACTGTGCCGCTGTGCTCCCCAATACTATACTGCAGAAACAGATAATACCCCTGATAATACTAGTACCACACTGAGCCCCCCATATAAAATACCCCTTCTTTGTGGCCTCAGTAGAAGCCCCTATAGTGCCCCATAAAAATTGTTCCAGTATCTAGTGCCTCTCTTCCACCCCCCATGTGCCAGTAACAAGTGCCAATCCCCCCATGTGCCAGTAACAAGTGCCTCTCCATGCCGCCCATGTGCCAATAACAAGTGCCAACCCCCCATGTGCCAGTAACAAGTGCATCTCTACCACATGTGCCAGTATCAAGCGCCAAACCCCCACATGTGCCAGTTTTAAGTGCCAACCCCCCATGTGCCAGGATCAAGTGCCTCCCGCTCCCCCCATGTGGCAGTAAAAGTCCGGTATGAAAAAAAAACATATATACTTACCTCCATCACACAGCGATGTGATGCTGGCCTCTTCCGGCCTGTGTCCCGCGGTGTACGGCTCAGGCAGCGCGATTATGTCATCGCGCCGCCTGTACCGGCCTCTGATCGGCTGCGAGCCTTGTGCCGGCAGCCTATCAGAGGAACAGGGAAGGGAGACGCCTCTCCCTCCCCTGCCCCACAGCACAGCCACAGATGACTATGGAGATGAACGCTTCCACAATGGAATCGTTCATCTTCCTGTGACCTGCCGGTGTCGGGTGGTGGGCTTGAGAGCCCCTAAGGACTCGGGGGCCTAGGGGAAATTGCCCACCTTGCCTCTATGGAAGCGTCAGCCCCGTTAGTAGACATGTAAGAGAGTTGAAAATAACTGCACCCCTGTTACAAGCAAATGTATCCTTACACTTATGACTGTTATAATGTTCTGGTGTGTGGATCATTTTGACCCTGTTATGGCTGCATTGCCACCCAAGCTGAACTGTTAAGTGGTTAGTTACTGTGCGAATTCCATTAATATGATGATTACTATGTGACATTATCTTTATTTCAATTTTTTCACCATGATGTATAAGATGTATCCTGATAACGGTAATGTCACAGGTGTCAAGCGCTACTTAAATGTGACTATGTAAGCCACAATCAAGATGTCGATGGGCACTCCAGGTAAGAGGTAAAGAGATGCTGAGAAAGAACCAGCAACATACTGCATGGTGGTAGCTAGCTAGTGGAGGTGAGTGGCACTGGCACTCTGCCTCGGGGTTTAGAGAGGGTGAGTGAAGCATTAACACTCACAGCAGAGAAGAGTAACCTGGGGTAGGTAACATGCATTTCCTAGTGCCGGAAGGGATGCAAATGAGCTCTTAACAAGCTCTGCCTCTAATGCCACCAGATGTAAGGCAGCTATTCTATAAGTCAATGTTCAGCTCTTAAAATAAGCCTTGAGACATGACTTGGATATTAAATAAGCCAGCACCTCATCTGCAGACAGCTGTTTCGGGGTGATTGCCCCTTATCAGTGCAGAGCAGAGAGTACTGGCTTAGAGCTCATTTGCATCCCTTCCCTCCCAGAATTCCAGAGGAGCGTGTATGGCCTATAAGTCTCCTTACACTGATTAAGGTGCTCTCTCCCTAAGGAGAGTTAGTTTCCCCCTGACCCGGACACAGGCCTCTCACCCAGTTAAGCCAGTACTCTCTGCTCTGCATTGATGAGGGGCAATCACCCCGAAACAGCTGTCTGCAAATGAGGTGCTGGCTTATGTAATAGCCAAGTCATGTCTCAAAGCTTATTTTAAAAGCTGAACATTGACTTATAGGATAGCTGCCTTACATCTGGTGGCATTAGAGGCAGAGCTTGTTAAGAGCTCATTTGCATCCCTCCCAGAATTCCAGAGGAGCATGTATGGCCTATAAGTCTCCTCACACTGATTAAGGTGCTGTTTTCCTAGTGCCTGCATCCTTCAGTGTCAGTAGATCTATGAGCAGTCAGGTCAGCAGGGACAAACCAGCTAGATGGCCACAAGCTGCAAAACTCTTGTATAGAAACACAGAGTATGCAGAGTACATCATGTGGAGAGCTGGATGCAAGGTCTGAAACTTGTTGCCAGAGAAGAAAGCACGTCTGTTTGAGAGAATAAGGTTGCCACTGATTAGTTCTATCCGTTCAGTAGCATGGTATCATACAGGATTAGATACAGTACAAGGGTCAGCAGCACAGTATCACACAAGATTATGTACATGGGCATACTCAAGTTTGGTAACACTTCACAATGGGGACTATACAAAAGTGTTTTGTGCGGCACATTAGTGACCTTAATGAAAGTGACCATACTTGAGCTACAATTCTTATTATTTCTGATACATTTGCAATAGTAAATCTGCCCCCAATGTCTATATGTCACATTCATTTAAAGCCCTGTACAGCAAATTACATACAACACCAGACAACACTCAGGAAGTCCCCAAACCAACTCTCTGTACAGGATACCATCCTGATTCTAATACACAGTGGCTTATTCCCCAGCAATATCCGTCATTCACTCCGAGACGTTTCCTTGACAGAAACACTAGGCGCTTTTCTCCTGGGTGGCACCCTGGCACCCTAAAATGAGGGGCTGCATTTGCTATAGGTTCCCGTCTGTTCTGCGTATGGCACTGACCTGCCATGGTTGTATTGAATGCCCAGAGGCACTGTGTATAAGAAAAAATAAAGATTTTACATGAAGTAATATGCCCTCCATGGGATGAGCACATGTTGTTCACATAAAAGAGACAGATGTCTTTTCATTTTTACAGTCATTCACTGAAAATCATATTTTTTGCCTTGTTTGTCTCATTTATGACCCAACCCATATTCCAGAAGCTAAGCATGAATGCACATAGAGAAAAAGAATCTCACCTTAAATAACAGTTAGACACAGGATTGCAAAACCCCCGGGAGAGTATTTCTGTAAACATATCCTATTGCGGCTCCACCCGGCTTACCACGGAGTCAGAAACACAAGATTCACTATGTTCTTTACAGCCTGAACTTAGAAATGACTGTTAGAGGTGTGCGTGGAGTCCAAGCTGAAAAAAAGAGTTTTTCATTCTAAAAATAACTCTTGGCACTTGTCCCGGTTTTAATGATGTCATTTTCTCGATTCTTTAAATCATTAAAATATGAAACTTTGTGCTGACACCAGTTTTTGTCACAAAATCTAGACGTTTCTAGAAACCGAAGAGATTGCACCACCTGGGAGTAAAATATAGCGCCATTTCGTAACTTCTTGAATTTACTGGGAAGGTGGACTTGGCGCACATTTTATTCAGAATATTAGGATGGCAATCATTGTGATTTGTATGGTAGATATCATCGAAACTCAAGGGATGGCGACATGGGTGGTGCCACCTGGAAATCTGTGCATGAAAGAAGTCTATTTACAGGTTAGGTAGCTATGCCACATTATGTGCTGATACAACCCAACAGAAGGAGTTATTCCATGTACATACTCTTGGATGTCTTACCACAACTTCTCCAGGTAGTCATTCCCTACAATATATCCCATTATAAGGTGTATGGAAGAGATTACAGAGACATATTTGCATTACTGTGGGTCTATTTCATATAAATCATTAAAAGGTGATGATTTGAGAAACTGATAGTATGGTGATTTATTGTAATGGGAAGTCCTTAAAGGGGTTTTAGTAGATTATAATATTGAAGGCCTATCCTCAATATCTAATGGGGCTTGGTCCAGCAACCTGCATTTGTACTAACCTGCTGTTTCTTAGTAGCTCCACCTCCAGCAGTTGGTGCCAAAACTACACAGCTCTGTCCGTTGTGCAGTGGACAGAAATAGTGAACACTGTGTTTGTCCCATTCACCTCAATGGACGGAGTTGTGCAGTTATGGCGCTGGAGCTACAAGGCAACAGCTAATAGGCTGAGGTAGGGGTGTTAGATCTTTCCACCTCCCCCTAATCAGATATCGATGGTCTTTCCTGAGGATATGCTATCAATTTTAAAATCCTGGAAAACCCCTTTAAAAACTGAAACTGAAAATATGAGCATAATTATTTTTATGAATGCGGGAATTTAGATATGTAGAAGATTTATTCTGTCTACCCTAAGGAACAATGTATTAATACATATCAAATTTCCAATAAGACTTTGTACTATCTCCACAGTAGAGATATATATCAGTCACACTGTATATTGCCGGCAGGTGTGCTTCATTGATGGCTGGAATGCCAGTGTTGCCTAGTAATGGGCTGGGCTCTATGAGCTGGAGCAGTGGCCATTCAGAGGGAATAGGATCAGGCATTATGATGTCACAGGTCATCTGATGGATGTCCCACGTAACTTAGGGAGTGCCCTATATAAACAGGCAACTGCTGGCCACAGTTGCCTTTGATTTAGATGTTTATTCATATACTCTACTATATTATGCTTTGACCTCTGGATTTTCTGGACCTTGGTGTGTTCTGTATACTACCTCTCTTGCTGATGATTTGGACCTGATGGGACTTCCTGATTTGACTTCTTGGCTTGGTACGTTTCTGCATTTAGGTTTCTGATTTGGCTTTAGATCTGATTCTCCTAGTATTGACTTCGACTTGTATGACTAAACCATTTGTTCTGTTCTGGTTCTGTAATGACCGGCAACACGCACAGGGAGGAAAACAGGGAAAGCCCTGCCCAAGGGAGAGGGAAAGGTGGTGACCCCTAACTCACCTTGCAGCTGGCACCTGCCTGCCCTGACGTCCCTAGACGGGTTCCTCGCCCATGCGGCGATCACGTGCCTAAACCCTGGCTTTCCCTGAAATGAGCCCTAGATAATGAACGGGCCGGTGGGATCGCTAGTCCTCACCACTGCACTAAGAGGGAAACACCAGGGAGAGGACAGACAAACACAAACACCCAGGTGGACGGCAACAATTGTCCACAAAGGTCCAACAGGGATCCGGAGGGTAGCGTTCTAAGGCAACACTCAGAGAACGCAGCAACACAGCTCCAGTGGGTCAGAATAGATGTCCAGGCAGGAAGCTCTATATCTGGCAACCAGAGAAGTGTGAGAGGGGAATATAAGGAGGATTGGGAGTGCTGGACAAGGAACAGCTGAGAGAAGGAGCTACGGATCCCTGAGTGAGCCAAAAGGGTTTGTAAAGCAAACCCAGAAAGCTACAATAAGGAAACTTCCCTATCTGACATAGAGCGTGCAGCCAACCGCTGCGACCTCCTGACCCCGGGTACAACGGAGTCAGGCGTGGCTCTTGACACCCTCTTGACAGGTTCTGACCCATCTCATCAGTATCTGCTCCTTGCTGATCCTTGGAATAGGTCAGCAGTATCAGATCAAAATGGGGTCTGACACCTGGCACCCCCATGATCAGCTGCGATCAGTGCTGGAACTTGCGCAATGTATGGAGCCAAAAGCAGACAGCTCCATACACTGTGTAGTGGCCATGCCAAGTTACTGCAGACCTGCCCCAGATTCTGCTTCTGGCGCTGTACACTGTGTTAGTTCTAGTGTTGGCGGCTGCTGCTACTAGCTGATCATTGGATGTGCCAGCTAATGGACCCCCATTGATCTGATATTAATGACCTATCTTATAGATACATCAAAGTCCTGGAAAAAACCCTTTAAGCCAATTTTTACCCTCATTGGCTGCCTTAATCTGCCACAGGAGTCTTTTTATAATACAGAAAAACCCCTCTAAAAGACCACCATCTAGACTAGAATACCTTATACCCCATGTATACTGAAACTTTTCTTTGAGACCACCCCTTTAGAAGACCATTCTCCACTTTATTACAGAATTGATCATAATGCAGTGACCAAAAATTCCTCTAAATTAGAGATAGACTTGAATAAAAATAATACTGCAACAAATGGTGTGCAAATAAAAAAAGAAAACTTGTGTATTATGTCCTATGGTTGTTTTGATATGTTTGTTTCACCCAAGGAAAATATGTAAACTCATAAATCATAAATTCTAACTCCTCCATATGACATCAGAAGACTATTGTTCATATACATCTTTCACAGTGATATGTCAAATGAAGTGTAGAGTTTTTGACATGTTGATAATTGTACTGTACTGTGTGAAGGATTCCAGAGTATCTTACTGTGAAAAAGCAAGACCTGGCGGTCAAAAGTCATGTTTCAGGCCCCTCCTCATCGAGACAGCCTTGTATCACAAGAACAATGCCGAGGGCTACAGTTTCAGCACTCATTAAAGGCGTCATTCTCTGTTTGTGTCACATACTGTACTCTTAGAAGTTTTTCCTGGAAATCTATTTTCTAATGACCATGAACACCATTTTTTTTTTTAAAGTATGTACCATTGTGGAACGTTGTGTACTTACACACAAAACACTAAGAACTCCTTTACATTGGACAGAACATATGTATTTTCTGTATATATGAACAAGGGGAATGGCAATTGTAAATTTACTTCCATCGACTGTAATTGTGGGATTAAGGCATTGTTCCCTTTTCTGTTCCAGTCACAACACCAACCTATGGATCTTTTATAAAAGGGTACATCAGGTTCCACCGCAGTGTCTGTCATTTGGAAAGATACAGGACTACGGCAGCAAAATCACCCCTTTGGTGAAGGAAAGCAGTACTACAATTTCATCGTATTTGTTTGTACGGAGCTCTATTATTCAAATCCAGAACTTCAAAAAATCACCTGCTTCCTGTCACGGATGAAGTTAGCAGATAGCTGGAACATATAAATAAACGAGCGACTGGCTTGATCCCAAACTAAGGAGCTTATAGGTGAGCCCTATAAAACCCTAAGAGCTCTCCCTGACTGCTATGCACATGCAGGGGTCTGTATGGTAGATGATTGCATGCCCGCGTACCCAATACTGTGTGACACCTGAAAACCCTATAATAGTGAGGGGACACGACCTCCGGCTCCCTGCACTTAATACGGACGGAGTCATGGTCACCTAGAATCAAGCCAGTAAGGAAACACAATAAAGTAAAAGACTTATCTGTACAAACAGCAGAAGCAGCCTCCAGCAGTGAACACCTCATTCAGGAAGTAGTATAAACCGCAAAGCGAGGCAGTAGGGGAGGGATTATAAAGGAAGACGATTAGTCAAAATAACTGATACCTGGCAGAAGGAAAGGAGTTGAGAAAGTGAAACCAAAACAAAGAACCACCATACAAGAGGTAGAGAAAAACGTCTGCCAGATCTTCTCACAGAACTGGCGGTGACACTTCCCTACAAACAGTCATAGTATTAAAGTGGTGCATTTCCCTATCATATCACACAAACAATTTTTAATTGGAATCATTTTGAAACAAATGCTCCTGTGTCTAGATAATACTGTGACATAACTGTGACAGTAGTTAGGTCAGGAACTAAGCCAGGGTTCATAAACAGGAAGGAAGGATTCATCAAGCCTAGGAATAATCTAGAAGTGTAGTAATGGGTAAGCCAGATGTCAGGACCACAGAAAAACAACGGTGCCAGGTGAGGTACAGGAGCGAGGTCAGGAACGAGGTGTAAGGCAGAGTCCAAATGGCCTAGGAAAAAATCAGGTTAGGAACAGTGTTGAGTTGAAGACACAATATCAGTATAGTATAATATACAATAGCGAACAGGAACGGCCTGCACCTTGATATCCAGGCAATGATTTTGATGCCAAGCTAGGTTTTAATAGCCGGTTTCAATGACATTATAGTACCCAACCAGGGGAAGTATCATGTGGTATAACAGAATTAAGTGTCAGCACAGCTGGGTACAGTAGAGAGAGAACTATACATAAACCTGGAGAGAAATGTAACACTTGTTAAGGCATACCCTGGTGTAATATATTTATGTAAATCTACTAGAGGGAGCTCATTGAAGATTAATTTATACAGCTCACACTGAATCCCATAAAAATATGTACAGCTGTGGCCAAAGGTTTTGAGACTGACAAAAATGTAGGTTTTCACAAAGTTTGCTGCTTCAGTTTTTTGGGGGGCAATATGCATTAACTCTAGATTGTTATGAAGAGTGATCAGATGAATTGCAATTAATTGCAAAGTCATTCCTTGACATGAAAATTAACTTAATAAAAAAATAAAAATTCTACGGCATTTCAGCCCAGCCACAAAATGACCTAATAACATCATTTCAGTGGTTTTCTCATTAGCTCAGGAGAAAGTGTTAACAAGGACAAGACAGCTGATATCACTAATACTGATTGAATAAGAAGAGCAGACTGGTTGCATTAAATGGGAAGTTGGAGTGCTTGAAATCAATGTTTTCCTCTGTTTACTATCGTTACCTCCAGGGAAACATATCTCACACTCGTGAGTGGGAGGAAAACACCACACCGAGCATAGGAAGGAAAGGGGATAACGGAATAAGGCCTGGAAACTAGAAAAGGAAGATGGACACCTCCTAGAGAAAACTCTAACTCCAGTCCTGACAGACTACCAGTATAAACAGGCCCTAAAGGTAGGCAAGTTCATACACCAGATACCTAGAATTCTATCTAACCCTGGAACTAATGTCAGGACTGAGGCAACCTGTTCCTCCAAAGGGAAGGACAAATAAGAGTCTCCCTCAGGCCTAATGACAAACAGGGAAAGGCAACACACACATATATATCAAAACAAAATACAAAAGGGAACTGAAACACTTATCTTCATTGAAGCTTTGGTAGCACCAGGAACTCAGCCGAGAACTAAATACAAGCTAACCACAAGTCCAACAAAAGCTATAAACCGCATAGCATAGTGGGAGAAACAACAATAAATAGAGAAGGTTAAATGACCATAATAGCCACACCTGGGGAAAGAAGGGTGGCAAGCACCAGAAACAACACTGATGTCATTTGATCCAAAAGGAAAACATGTCAGATCAAACCACGTGTTGCCAGTCTCACAAATCTCCTGCCACCTGTCTCGGGACGTCTGTATGTCTTGGTACGTCTGTGACAACATATGTATTCATTATTGCTTTGCATCAAAAGTACTTCACAGGCAAGGATATTGCTGCTTATAAGATTGTACCTAAATCAATTAAAGGATCATCAGGAAAGTCCAGCAAGTGCCAGGACAGTCTCCTGAAGAGGATTTAACTATAGGAGAGGGTCACCACCAGTGCAGCGCTTGATAAGGAATAACAGCAGGCAGTTGTGAGTGCATCTGCATGCATATTGAAATTAATGCTTTTGGAGGATCACCTCATGTCAAGAAGGGCAGCAAAGAAGCCACTTCTTTCCAAGAAAAACATCAAGGACAGACTGATATTCTGCAGGAATAACAGGGATTTGACTGCAGAGAATTGGGGTAAAGTTATTTTCTCTGATGAAACCCCCTTCATCAGACTATTTGGGACATCAAGAAAAAATGATTGTCTGAAGAACAAAAGGTGAGGGCTACCATGAGTTCTGTGTCATGCCTATAGTAAAGAATTAGCATCCTGAGAACGGTTTGCCAGTCAAGATTTGGCCCAGAAGATGATATCCAGCATGCCTGGGCAAATTGAAAGTCTTGAAAAAGAAAGGTTAACAAAAGATATATTGAGTTGTTGCATAAACTTGATGCATGTGTCAATAAAGGATAAAAAATGTATAAAATTCTTATAATTGAACTTCAGTGTACCATAGAAACATCTGACAAAAATATCTAAAAACAAGCAATAAGTTTTGTGAAAACAAAAATTTGTGTCAGTCTCAAAATGTTTGGCCACTAATGTACGCACTAAGCTCCTCCTTGGAATGCCTGCAGACAACGTTAATTTTATCATTTCATTTTGTGGTTAAAGGAAGGAAAGTAGTCCTGCATCATCAAATGTAAAGGAATATTATGAAGTTAAAGAGAATCCGTCAACTCATGAAATCTCACACTTCTGTCATCACTTCAAACCTTGGTGTATGTGCAGTACTATCCTTTCACTCTATCCAGCTACAAAGTAATGTAGTAAGCATGCTCTGAGGTTTGGAGTGATGACGCAGGCATGGGACTTTGGCGTCAGGCACGAAGATTAGGAGGTAGCTTGGCCCTGTCAAGCAAGAAAGGGATGCACTGAAGCCCTAATTTTCTTTAACATTTTTTTTCTTCAGATTGCAGGATCACTTTGGGCAGAAAAAGGTATGAGTACAATGCAGGGAGGCACCACTACCAGGCATTTTGGTTAGTTTAATGGAGACTTTCCAGCTGGCAAGAGTCCCTTCTCTCTGCAGAGAATTTGGCACCTAAAATAAAATATTGTTTATAAGTTTATTAAAAAGTATTAAAACACTTTTTTTTATATTTTACTTATAAAATTGGCTGCCGAACTTGGTGTCTATAGCGCTTTGGAATCTGTACTTTTTTACCCCGCTGACATGTCAGTGATGTACTGGTGTACAATGGGCGTTGTACTGGCAGAAGCAAACATTGTAGCCCCTGCCTGTGCCAGCTCCGCTAAAGCTTGGCATAGCACATCCGATGCCAGGTTTGAATGTAGCTGGCACAGGCCGGAGCAGCTATGTGATATGCTGAGCTCCTGTCTATGTCCGGACGCTCCATCAAAAACTAGGCAATAGTATTTAACAATCTTGTTCAAAAGGGTTAGGTACATTGTAAGCATCCATGCAAATGATATAGTTTCCTCATGCAGCACTGGTGGGAAAAAAGCCCTCTCAGAAGTAAGGGTCTTGTTGCAGCTTCTACTACTACTACTGTACTACTTAAAACATTCCCCCTTTTCAGACAAGGTGAAGAAGACATCTACATTTCATTACTTTTTAATCCAAGCAATATTCTAAAGGTGGAACTTTGATTTACAACAATCCCCAGAGAGAACATATCTGATTTAGTATTGAAACTGATGAGAACCTATCACATTTCATCACAGGTAAAGAAAATGTCCAAGCACTGAAAAAATGCAGAGTCTTTTTTTATTTTAATTAAATCTTTAGAAAATATTTAGCCTGCCCAGTACTTTGATGTAAGTACAATATGATTCAGTAGCCAACAGCCGACACTAAGCTAGATGTCTCCTGGAATCACACAGCTGAGATCTCAGGTTTGCCTTCCAATATCTAGGTGGAGGGCATGCATCTGGCAACACTATGGCAAGAGGGGAACTGATGGGGAGACTATTGACTAAGGATTAGTTTAGTCAGGCAGTTGCACACAAGACAGGGAGGTTTGAAGGTATACAGGGCCGGTTTTAGACAAAATGTGGCCCTGGGCAAAATCAAAAGAGGGGGCCCACATCTTGTAATAATGTGCTAAAATCACAGTCCGACACCCCCGCCGATCAGCTGTTTGAGGAGACGGTGTGTGCTGTTCACTGCTGCTGCCCCATAGACATACAGCAGCAGAGCAGGAAGAGAGAAGGGAGAGGGCACGTGAGCACGCTGTCTCCTCAAACAGCTGATCGTCGGGAGTGCCGGCCGGGTGTCAGACCCCCACCGGTCTAATATTGATGACCTATCCTATAAATAGGTCATCAATATGAAAAAACCTGTAGAACCTCTTGAAGCTGCTACCCCCAATACTGTGCCTGTTGTGCTCCCCCCATGTCCACAAACACTATACTATACACCCATACTGCCCTTATTAGTAATGGTGCCCCCAATAGTGATACTACTCCCCAAGATAGCCCCCATTAGTAGCAATGCCCTCCATATTGCATCAAATAATAATAATGCCCCTACAGCACCCTAGTAGTAATAATATAACCATAATGCTCCCAGTGGCTCTAATGTCATCCTGTGGTACCCCCAACTAGTTCCAATATATAATGCTTCCCACCATAGTGCCAATATATATATATATATATATATATATATATATAATGTTCTACCGTAGTGCCAGTATATAATGCTCCTCCATTCCTCCCCAGTAGTGCCAAATATATATAATTATCTCCTTTCCCCCATCCCTGGTGCCCCCAGTAGTGTGGACATTTTGTATTTTAAAAAAAACTGCCTCCCTCCCTTCCCTCCGCCGCTGTCTGCGATGCAGACCACAGTTTTATCTGTGGCTTGTGTTGCTGCGTCCTGATGCATGCGGTCCCAATGACATCACCACTCCTGCTCCGGGTCTCACATGATGACATCATCATGCGAGACCCAGAGCAGGAGGTTGCAGTGATATAATTTCGGCTTCTTGCTCTGTTCTAATGCCTCACAGGCTTGAGGCCTAGCGGCCTGAGGCTTGTGAACTTGGACTGCCATGAGTGGTCCCCCTTTATGGGTATCCAAGTGGCGCCCTAGGCAGATGACTACCCTCCCCTATACATTGTCCCAGCCCTAATTCAGAGCACATTTCTGCAGGAGGTATAACAGGAGAGGACTATAACTCCCAGCATGTCTATTTAATATCAGAGCACATTACAGGGGGACGTGTAAGAGGATGGGACTACAACTCTCAGCATGCCCAAGCCGTTATTATGTAATAGAGTACATTATAAGAGGAGGTATAAGAGAAGACTACAACTCCCAGCATGTCCAAGGGCTCTGAGTGCTGCCTCTGGCACCCATGCCATAGATTCGCCACCACTGATCTACGGTGATCTTCATGCCCCATCGGAGGGTGGGTGTGGGGACATTAATACATTGCATTCAGAAAGGTGGAAACTATTGTTGTGATCGCTGATCTAAGCCTCAAGGATTAAATAAACAGACAGGAACATGGGAAAATATAATATCAATATTCACTGCACACATTCATATAGATAATACAGATTTGCTTATGCAGAAAGAAATGAGTAACATAAATAGCTTCTCTGTTTGCTTTATATCTCATGGTGCATGACACACAGGTAACACGGCCAAAAAGTGTTGGGTGCAACGGGTAACACAGTTATTATGTTACAAGAACTATGGCTATATTAATGGAGTTGTCTGCCCTTTTTATCCCTAAGAAACAGCACCTCACTTTTCCATGGACTGTGTCTGATATTGCAGCTTCCTGTGATTGGGGCTAAGCTGCAATATGACGCACAGTCCATGAGCAAGAGGGGATCGGTTTCTTGGGGGGGGGGGATCTTTTTTTTTTAGTCCTCTCAATGACTCCTTTATCTTTTTTTTACACGTCTGCAGATTATTTAAAAGGCATCGGTCAAAGATTTGCACCTATGAAACTGGCTGACCTGTTGCATGTGCTCTTGGCAGCTGAAGGCATCTGTGTGCCTAGGATTAGGGATGAGCGAACTTGATGTTTTCAAGTTCGGGGTTCGTGTTCGGTGGCAATTCCATTATCACGGAATATAACAGGATTCTATGACGGAATGCAAAACGGAAGCATTTAAGAAGCATTCGGTTTTGCATTCCGTCATAATAGAAGTCTATGGGCAGCATAACGGATCTAGACGGTTTCCTATCTATAACAGAATTACCACTTAACCCGAACTTGAAAACATCAAGTTCGCTCATCCCTACCTAGGATATGTCCTTATTGCAGATGTGGAGTGTAGGGATTTGAAACATGGCTCTCAGACTGGTATACTGTGCTTCCATATACCTAAGAATTTTTTTCTTGTGAGGAAAAAGCCTGTGAGACGTTCAAGCACCTATTTTATTCCAGAGGCGCATGAAGTCACTGTATAGTAGAAAATAGTGTGACTATAGCTCCAGAACACAGACTCACAGGAACTCCAAGTGTCTGAACCCTTGGCCTAGAAAATGCCACGGCACTCACAAAGTGCCACAGTCCCTTCAAACAGATCCCCCCGCCGACCAGATACTGAGTATTAAACACTCAGACAACAACTTTAACTGTGATAAATCCGCACCAGGGACAACATCCGAGTACCTCCGCTTTCATCACACACTTCAAAGACATAATGATAGGGAACTTAGATTGGGAGCTCCAATGGGGACTTTGAGTGATGGTAATGTCTGTAAAGCGCTGCAGAAAATGTCAGGGCAAGACAAGTAAAACATAAGTAAGTTAAATAAAGCGTGGCAGTATCCAGATCATATTTTTCATATATTACTGGTGAAGTTGAACTTACTACCACAGGGTCTACTCCAAGAAGCCTAACCGAAAATGTAGAAGTGTAGACCAGCATCTAAGATGGTTGTCGTAATGCTTCCGTACAGAGGCGTGCACAGCCTATTGCATTAGGGTGTGCACCCTAAATCACAAACACACACACTGCGCGTGTGTGTATATATATATATATATATATATATATATATATCCTTTATGCCATTAGCCCCCATTTTCAGCTCTTATGTCTCATTAGCCCCCATTATGCCTCATTAGCCCCCATTATGCCTCATTAGCCTCAATTCTGCCCCATTAGCCCCCATTATCAGCCCTTATGCCTCATTAGCCACCATTATCAGCCCTTATGCCTCATTAGCCCCCATTATGCCCCTAGCAGCCTCATTTCTTATAAAATAAGAAAACACTTACCTCTCTGCTCCTGGACGCTGCCACTCCTCGCCACCCGCGATCCTCTTGTTTCTGCTGTCGGCTGTGCTCTGAACTGGTGCGCACAGCGTGATGTCACAAAGCGCCTCACGTTGTGCGCAGCCCTGCACAGCCGACAGTCGAGGACTAGGAAGCGGTAAGTACATAGCGTTCACCGCTTCCTGGTCCTCCGGTACTAATGAGTGCTTCCAAAATGGAAGCACTTCATTAGTATTCGCCGCCCAGCAGGCTTGATTAGGGTGTGCCTAGGCACACCCGGCACACCCTGTGTGCACGCCTATGCTTCCGTAGCACAATTTTTACTACTCTACTACCTAGTCTTCTTCACTTTAGATATATTGTGTGTGCTGTTGAATTCATACATATTAGATAAAGTGATCCTTATTTCCCTATTCCCCTTAACATCTGCACTCCAGATTAAAGTAAAGCACTGCAGCCTGTAATCTCAGAGGAACGTTATATCATTTCTGCTTGGATGACTGTGCAATAGAGCCTGAAGCACCATCCTTTGAGGCTTGCAAAATATGTATCATATTTATAATTAGATAATCCTGGTCATTTGGATCTTAATGGTATACATATGATCATAAACGTCTCTGCATTGTATGTATACATCTTTCCTTGCGTCACATGGGCCATGGGAGCCTAGCGGCACCAGATCCCTCTGCTCAAAGTGTTTATGAAGTACTTTCGCTAATCATATTGAGAACTATGTCATCCCTCTGACCAGGGCAGAAAGAGGAAGTTAAAAGCGATCAGCCCAGTAGAGGCTGAACACATTTAATTTCATGTCACGCTAATGAAGTTGGGAACTAGAGATGTGATTAAAACTGGATTTGAGATACAAATGATTTATTTTGGCTAAAAAAAAATTCCTTTCACTTTCAGTGGATCTGAAGACAGTGAATCCATCAGATTGCTGCTCTGACACTTCAATCTGTAGCCCTTATCTTTACTTTCCTAACAGCTCATATACACTCATTATAGCTAAATTCTAAACCATTTTAACAATAATAAGTGTTTATCAGCTATTAGGAAAGTACAGATAAGGACTACAGATCAAGCCGTCAAACCAGCTCTCTAATGGATTTAATGAGAAGGAGAAGCAACAGTCTGCAGATCCACTGAAAGAGAAAAGTGCAGATGAAAAACGGTTGAAAAAATCTATTTAAAAATTATTTTAGTCCAAAATGAGTAAAATGCAATAAAAAATGTCTCCAAAGGTGTCTGCAGCCTTTAAATCCTTCAGTTCCCTAGATTACCAGGGAGGCTGACATTAAAGGGGTTGTCCGGGTTCAGAGTTGAACCTGTAGATAACCTCTTCTTTACTTTGCAGGGCAAAGTCTGTTTGTTTGCTGCCGGCGACGTACCGGGCTTCTTCTCACTATGGTAGGTAGAGACTTCTGCCTAGCAGTAAGCCGGGTGACGTCGCTGGCACAAATGGTGTAGCGCTGCCCTAGGCTGTTTTAGAGGAGGGTACCACTAGCAACCACCTCTAAAACAGCCTAGGGCAGCGCTATAGACTGCCAATTTGTGCTGGTGATGTCACCGGACTCCCGGCAAGGCGGAAGTCTCCATCTAGCATACTGATGTGAAGCCTGATATGCCACAGGCTCACAACAAACAGACCTTGCCCTGAGTGATGCAGTGCAAGGCAAAATGGAGCATCGGAGCAAGGAAACACTGTGATGCTCCACTCATACATAGTAAATGAGTAAAGAAGAAGTTATATCCGGGTCTAGGTCGGAACCCGGACAATCCCTTTAACCTCTTCATTTCTCTAGACCACTGTTGTTATTAACATTGACTTTTTGTCTCAATAAGGGACATTATCATTAATTCCCTAGAAAACCTAGGAATTTTCACTAGAGATGAGCTGACCAGTCACACGTCTCTTGTCAGCCATCCGTTTATATCTTTCACCCATTTTTTTCAAATTAACTTGAATCTTCTGCCAGATAGATGACAAAGAGGAAGAGAATCTCTCCTTTTCTGGTATCCCAGAAGATTCTGAGACTGAGGGTGAAAACTATATGCGCCAAAAATAGTGACTTATCAGTTGACTCCTGCCTACGGTTATTCAAGGCAAACTCAGCTAAAGACAAGAACGAGGACCACTCATCCTGATTTTCAGCGACGACACACCTCAAATAGGTCTCCAGGTTTTGGTTAGTGCGCTCAGTTTGACCATTCGACTGAGGACGAAGAGCCGAAGAGAAAGACAACTGAATACCCAGACGAGAACAAAACGCCCTCCAAAAGCTGGAAAAGAATTGAGTCCCCCTATCAGACGCCACATCAGAGGGAATGCCATGTAATTTTACAATGTTATCAATAAAAACCTGAGCGAGAGTTTTCGCATTGGGCAAACCTGATAATAGTACAAAGTGAGCCATCTTGCTGAAGCGGTCCACTACCACAAAAATCACAGTTTTCCCAGAGGAACTCGGCAAATCAGTAATGAAGTCCATGGACAAATGCGTCCAAGGACGAGATGGGATAGGCAAAGGAAGAAGAGACCCTGATGGCCGAGTGTGAGCCACTTTCGCGCGTGCACAGGTCTCACAAGTTGCTACATAACCCTCAACACGTTTATGCAACCCTGGCCACCAGAATCTCCGGGAAAAAGATCTACCGTGGATCTACTTCCAGGATGTCCCGCAAGGACAGTATCATGATGTTCCTCGAACACCTTGTGTTACGGCCCCTTTGGCATCGAATAAATAACAAGAGGAGAGATACTGACGGGTGCAGTAGTTTTATTCTTTCGGAACAAAGGTGCGCAGCAGGGTTGAATATTATTTTCTTTATTTCCTTGAGCACCGTAAACATGAATATCGTAAGCACCATAGTACCATAGCACCGTGAAAACTGTAAATGACATACAACACACTTATTTACGGTTGTCACCAAAAAGGGGGTTACAGGGTTAATTACAGTTGTCTGCACACACATCTAATTACATTGAACATTCAAAGAAACATGGTTACATGCAAAGTGCCTTGGATTATACAGTATAGCGTATTTAAAACCAAACAGCATGAACAGGGTTTATCTCTAGAACATATACACCTTTTATAACAATGCACACTTTTCTGCATACCTCGATCCACTTGCCAAGGGGGGTACAAACTTTAAGCTTTAGGGATTTTCTGCGGACATCTTCCATGAAATCCTATGCAGACAGCTAACATGTGGCATCTGAGATACAGGAAAAGGCTTTTCTTTTAAGACAGGAAGAAGGAGAGGTCTTGTAATCCTGCTGATCAAAACATTCCCCAGGGAACCAAAGGGAGGCAGAAAGGTTCCACCCAGCAGTAAGTGCTGAACAAGATCCACAATGATAAGCGGACAGTTACACTCCCACCAAATTATGTTATGAATGAACATAACCTAAAAGTCATGCATAATTTACAGAACATAACCTTGGCCGCTATAAAACATGGTACATCATACACAATTTAGCTTATAGGTACCTCTGTAACTGGCTACTGTCTTGTGGTGGTATGCTAGTGTATCACTAAAACTGAACTTATTTGCTTTCTATGAGGACTACTAGCTTTTGAATAGGACGTTCAATAATTGAAGGTTTTGATACACAGTCCTTCTTATCTTGCAATCTTCTGTCACCTACTAACACCTTGACTCGACGAACTAGATCATCCTTTTCTATTGTAGTTTCAATTACACGCCCTAGTTGCCACTGGCATCTGGGAGACATATCATCTTTGATTATGACAATGTCATTTACTTTGAGGTTACGTCGAGGTGTGTGCCATTTCTGTCTTGTGGAAACACTCATGAGGTATTCTCTTTTCCACCGACTCCAGAATTGTTCTGCTAAATATTGCACTCTACGCCACCGTTTAGCTGCATATACGTCTTCCTTTACGAATTTCCCAGGTGGAGGTAATGCAACCTTGGATTTCATCAGGATGAGGTGGTTTGGAGTTAGAGGTTCTGGCGCCTTGGGGTCATTGATTCCATCGACAGTTAAAGGATGGCTGTTAACAATGGCCATGGCTTCATAAAATAGCGTTCTAAGAGA
Source organism: Bufo gargarizans (assembly GCF_014858855.1). Lineage (NCBI taxonomy): Eukaryota > Metazoa > Chordata > Amphibia > Anura > Bufonidae > Bufo > Bufo gargarizans. Next base: position 127,721,773 of record NC_058080.1, on the reverse strand, counting down.
AGCATCGTCTAGTCTACTTGAACATTGGACTGTTGTAGCATTTAGCACATTACGAATGGTTCTAATTTGACGTTCCCAGACTCCACCTGCATGACTTGCGGAAGGAGCATTGAAGATAAACTCACACTGTTTATCAGCTAGGAAAGTTTCTAGTGCCTTTGTGTCACATTGCTTCAGGGCTTCTTTAAGTTCGTTCTTTGCTCCTGTGAAGTTTGTGCCTTGGTCACAGTGAAGTTGGCAAACGGCTCCTCTTAAACTGATGAAACACCTTAAGGCATTGATGAAGGAATCTGTAGATAAATCTTCAAGCATTTCGATGTGGACTGCACGTGAGGAGAAGCATGTGAAGATTAGACCATACCTCTTGTATTCCTTTCGACCTTGTTTGGTGATAAAGGGACCAAAACAGTCCATACCACAGTATGTAAAGGGATCTGAAACTTCTATGCGTTCTTCGGGGAGCTCTGACATACGCTGCTCCTCTGTGGGACGCCGGAGCTTTCGACACTGTACACATTTATGTATTAACTTGGCAACTGACTTGCTTCCACCAAGCACCCAAAATCCATTTGCTCTGAGTTCTGTTAGAGTTTGGCTGCGGCCCTGGTGATGAATGGCTGCATGATAGTGGGACAGGATTAATTGGGTAATGTGCCCTTCTTTTGGGAGGATGACTGGGTGCTTTGTTTCTTGACTAAGAGTTGATCTTGACAGCCTTCCACCAACACGAAGAAGTCCTTGAACCAGAATGGGGTCAAGGCAGCTAAGAGGGCTTGAACTTGGGAGACTATCTCCTCTTTGAAGGAGTTTTAGCTCTTGGGGGAAAACTTGCTGTTGAACTAGACCTATCACTACCTCCCCGGCCTCCTTACGTTCCTCCACAGACACAAGATTGCTGCAGTGATACGTCTTTGTTTTTATTCTCCTGATTCTTGCAATCACCTTAATGAGCATTGACCAACTGGAGAACCTGCTCAGACGATTTAGAGTATCAGTTTGTTCATTGGCTTGTGATGCAAGGGTTGTAACAGGTTTGACTTCAGGGTCGCCTACAATTAGTTCTGCTGAAGAGCTTGAAGATGCGTGCACTTCAGATCTCCAAAGGAAACTAGGCCCAGATAACCAACTTGAGGTGGAGATATCCGCTACATGTAGACCCCTGGATGCATGGTCGGCTGGGTTTTGTGTCGTATCCACATAATGCCACTGGGTTGGATCTGTAATCTCTCTTATGAGTTGAACACGATTGGCTACAAACACGTGAAACCTTCTTGCTTCGTTATTGATATAGGCTAAGACTACTTGGGAGTCTGTCCAGAAGAACTCTTTGTCAACTTCTATTTCAAGTTCTGCCTTCAACATGACACTCAACCTTGCTGCAGTGACAGCAGCTGAGAGTTCAAGCTTTGGGATGCTCACAATCTTCGTTGGTGCAACTCTTGCCTTGGCCATTACGAAGCTGCAATGGACTTGATCTCTGTCATTTTTGTACCTAAGGTACGAACAGGCACCATATCCTATGTTGCTGGCATCGGAAAAGTGGTGTAGTTCCACTTTCATTCTGTTACCAAAGTCTGGGGGATGGTAACATCTGGGTATCTTGATTTCCCTTAAAGCTTGCAGACTACTCTTCCAAGCCTCCCACCGTGGACATAAGCTCTCAGGAAGTGCTTCATCCCAACTGATGCCTCTGCGGCAAAGCTCTTGGAGAACGCACTTGCCACTCAGTATGAAGGGGGCTATGAAGCCTAGAGGATCATAAAGGGAGGCTACGACTGACAGGATACCACGACGAGTTGAGGGTTGATGCTTTATGTCAGCACTGAAACTGAAGGTGTCGTTTTCAATTGACCACTGAATGCCAAGTACTTGTCCTTCTGTTGTTGAGTCTGGGCTAAGTTTGACAGGTACACTAGTTGTTGCTCTTTCTGACGGAGCAATACAGGACAGGACGTCCCTTTTATTAGAGTTGAACTTATGCAGTCGTAGGCCAGCATTTTTACATAATCCTTGAGTTTCGAGGATTAGATTCGAAGCTTCGCTGACTGTTGGAACGCTAGTTAGGCCGTCGTCGACATAAAAGTTCTTCTCGATGAAGGCTGATGCTGAGGGATGTTCTGACTTGTGTTGTCGTGCAAGATACTTAAGGCCGAAATTGGCACATCCTGGAGAGGAGCTGGCGCCGAAAAGGTGAACTGCCATTCTGTATTCTTTCGGTTCTGTTTCCAACTGACCGTTCTCCCACCAAAGGAACCTTAAGTAATTGCGCATTTCTGAGGGGATATAGAACTGATGGAACATCTTTTCAATGTCGCATATCACAGCAACTGCTTCCTTCCTGAAGCGACAGAGGACTCCCACTAGAGAGTTTATCAGGTCGGGACCTGTCAGCAAGGTATCGTTTAGGGAGATGCCTTTGAACTTTGCCGAACAATCAAAGACAACTCTTAACTTGTCTGGCTTCTTGGGGTGATAAACCCCGTGATGTGGGATGTACCACACTGTCTCTTCCTCTGATAATGAAGGGGCTAGTTCTGCATCACCTTTTCTGATTGTTTCTTCCATGAATGCAGTGTAGTGTTCATGGTACTGTCTATTTCCCTTTAATCTTTTCTTTAGATGATGAAGTCGAATAAGGGCCAGCCTCTTATTGTTTGGTAGTGCCAGTTGACTGTTGTCTTTGAAGGGTAACGGCATCTCGTAGTGTCCATCTTTCCTTTTCATTATAGTTTCCGAGAGAAACTGCACGAAGCGAACATCATCTTGAGACACGTACTTATCTTCATAATTTCTTTCAATGAAGTCCATTTCTAAAGCCTTTAACACATCAGCGACCGGCGGCATTGGCATTTCCTTCACTGCGACTCTGTGTACGAAGCTCTGGCTACCCTGTCTATCAAGATGTGGATTTGCTGATCCTACAATGCTCCAGCCGAGCATAGTTTTTTGAGCGAAGGGTTCATTTTCGGAGCCGATAACAACCTCCAAGGGAGCCAGTGCTGATGGGCAGTCATAACCGATCAGTAGTCCTACTTCGCAATCTTGAAGTGGCTGTAACTTGTTTGCCAAGTGTTTGAGGTGTGACCACTGGAGTGCAGTCTCCTTAGTGGGGATGTGAGACTTATCTACTGGAATGAAATCTCTTGTATAGGCTTGACGGAGTTGGACTTGAACTTCGGAGTTGAAGCCATGCACTTGCAGACCATGAGCAATTTGACTTGAAATAACTGTGTCAACCGCTGTCATTGTGCTGAGCCTTAGCTGTAATGGCTTGGTGCTCACACTTAACTTCCATACCAGGTCTGCCAGAATAAAGGTTGAATCACTCTGTGTGTCAAGTAAGGCATAAGTGAGGATTTCCCTCTGAGGCTCCGTAGTAGCTGACAACAGAACTGGAACAATGCAGGATGTGGCAGACGTATGTCTTGTCAAAGTATGGGACATAACTTTGGGAACGTTGTCGTTTGCCTTATTTCTCATGCCTACTGAATCATCGTTTGATGCCTTGACAGGCTCAGTGTCTCTCTGTATGTGCAAACAGGTTGGATGACGTCGACTGCATATGCTACACGTGTCTTCCTTTGCAGTCTTTTGTAGTGTGGCCCTTTCTTAAGCAACCAAAACAGAGATGGTTTTCGTGAATAAAAGCCTTCTTTTCATCGATGGTCTTTACCGCAAAAGTCGGACATTTAGCGACACCGTGTGTTTCGTCTTTGCAGACTAGGCAAGGTGGTTTCGGTCTTGAAGCTGAGATATTTGGAACGTTGAAGGTAGAGGGCTTCATTTGAGTGCTTGTGTTGAGGGCCTTGGCTCTCTTGGGAATTCTCTCATCTGTCGTCTTGGTACTGAGGAGAAAAGGAGAGGCAATGGGGTTGCATGCAATCTTAGCTTCCCTTTGCAGGAACTCTGTGAAACGAGCGAAGGTTGGGTATTCTTGGGACTTGTCCAGCTCGTCCACGGCGATGCGACTCCATCTGCGCACGATCCATTCAGGCAGTTTCTTGAGAAGCTTGTGGTTTTCTTCACAATCATTTAGAATAGCCAGGCCTTTAACATGAGGAATGGCCTCCACACAACCTTGAAGGAAATCTGCAAACTCTCTTAATGCTACAGGGTCATTTGCTGATATCTTTGGCCATTTAGCCAACCTTTCTCTGAAGGCTCTTTGCACTATGAATGGACCTCCATACCTGTCCTGTAGGATTCCCCAAGCACCTAGATAGGCATCTTCTGAATTTCGGTAGAAGAACCCTTCCACTGCTTTACGAGCTTCACCACCGAGATACCTCTTCAAGTACAGCATTTTTTCGCACACAGGGAGTGGTTTCTGATCAATCAGCGCCATAAAGGATATCTTCCAATCTATGAACTTCAAAGGATCACCTGTGAATACAGTTGGTTCAGGTATAGGGAGACGGTTGGAGATAAGCAGACTTGCAAGTCCTGGGGTTAGACTAACTTCTTCATTTGGTCTTGACACCCCAAGTGGTGTATTTGAAGGTTGAAATGGCACAGCCTTTGGATTCAATGAGTTTCGTGGTTCATTATTTTGGCAGAGGTATTGCACATTGTGGTCTGTCTCCTGTTCGTAAATTTCGAGACTATCATAAGAGTTGTAGGCTTTCACTCTTGCTGCAGCTACCTTGACTTCATTTTCTGCTTGTAGCTGTTGTAGTCTTGTCTTTTCCTCATCCAACTTCAGTTTAATTTCTGCCTCTAGTTTGTTCAGCTTAGCTTGCTCCTCGCGCATCTGTTGCGTCGCCTTTGCCTGTTCTATTTTGGCTGCAAGATCTGCTTCTGCGTCAGCGCGTTTGCTAGATCTGGAAGTAGCTCTTGAGCTTGCGTTGGAGTCTGGTGATGGCTCTGAGAGGACAGTTTCTGTTTCTGAGTTTCCAAAGACTGACTCATGCTCTTCTTTATTAAGCACCATCCTCACCCTTTCCTTCTCAAGTTGATCGTTAAAGATTTCATCTACATTCTCTAGCCGCTTGCTGATGAGGTTGCAGATTTCATCCGTTAACGCGGTGCATGCATCCATTTTCTTAACAACGTACGGGGTAGTGGAATTATTTCGGCACATGGACTCATACTGTTGGTGCACTAACGCTTCTTTGGCTTTAATCTCTTTCAATCTTGTATTAAGGTCTTCGGTTGAGCAGAAACCTTTTAACTTTGTCCTACATTCCTTTGCTAGCTCCTTCCAAGAGTTGCACACCTTGTTGAATGCCTTTTCATTTTTCTTAACTGTTTCTTCGTGCATTTCTTTGCCCTTTTCTGTTAGGCTTCGCTCTCTAGAGCTGGATCGTACCTGTTGTGACTCTGTGGGTTTGTCTGTTTCTTCAGCAGGTGACAACATTTTGTTCTAGTGTGCCTTTGCCTTTCAAGTGTGAGTGTGCCTGAAACCTAACTTGAATGAGTGTTGGCTCAAACTTGCTACTAAGGGCTACGACAGATAACAGGTGTTCACACTTGTAACTAAAGATTAGCAAACAATGCATACAGTACTACAAAATGTTTTAAACGAATATACTGCTGACACTTTCTAACCAGTCAATTAACCCTTTCTGTAAATAACTGCAGTTTAGTGGATTAGGAACTTGGAAGATAGCGTTGCTTTAAATCTGACACTAGGCCTCTAAACACGAATATAATAACTTGATCACTGGTTTAGCAAAATATTAACTATTTGGCTCGCATAGTAGTTAAGGGCGGCTTCCGGATCACATATAAGGAACCCGCTATATTTAAAAGTCCACGTGACACGTTTACTTTTTTAGCCAAGTCTCTGTTGCCAAGATGGCGTCCGCACGTGTCTTGCGAGGCGTTGGGAAGCCTTTACTCACAGTTCGATGAAGACAGCGACGCAGCTGGTGATGTCGAGTCTCCACCGCAGCGACGAGTTTTCACTGTTACGGCCCCTTTGGCATCGAATAAATAACAAGAGGAGAGATTCTGACGGGTGCAGTAGTTTTATTCTTTCGGAACAAAGGTGCGCAGCAGGGTTGAATATTATTTTCTTTATTTCCTTGAGCACCGTAAACATGAATATCGTAAGCACCATAGTACCATAGCACCGTGAAAACTGTAAATGACATACAACACACTTATTTACGGTTGTCACCAAAAAGGGGGTTACAGGGTTAATTACAGTTGTCTGCACACACATCTAATTACATTGAACATTCAAAGAAACATGGTTACATGCAAAGTGCCTTGGATTATACAGTATAGCGTATTTAAAACCAAACAGCATGAACAGGGTTTATCTCTAGAACATATACACCTTTTATAACAATGCACACTTTTCTGCATACCTCGATCCACTTGCCAAGGGGGGTACAAACTTTAAGCTTTAGGGATTTTCTGCGGACATCTTCCATGAAATCCTATGCAGACAGCTAACATGTGGCATCTGAGATACAGGAAAAGGCTTTTCTTTTAAGACAGGAAGAAGGAGAGGTCTTGTAATCCTGCTGATCAAAACATTCCCCAGGGAACCAAAGGGAGGTAGAAAGGTTCCACCCAGCAGTAAGTGCTGAACAAGATCCACAATGATAAGCGGACAGTTACACCTTGTATCGCAGTTCAGAAGGAACAAACAACTTGCCTGGAGGACAAGAATCAGGTGCCTCCTTTTGAGCCCCCAACACTTCAGTCTCCAGCTCGGGGTAAAGAGCGGAAACCACAACCCCATCAGCCAAAATCAGAGCAGGATCCTCCGAATCTCTCCCCCCCCCCCCCCCCCCAAAGCTACGTGACAACGCATCCGCTTTGATGTTTTTAATCCCAGGGCGATAGGTGACCACAAAATTGAACCTGGTAAAAAACTATGACCATCTAGCCTGCCTAGGATTTAAATGCTTTGCGGATGGCAGGTAAGCCAGATTCTTATGGTCAGTAAATACCATAGTCGGATGGGTGGCCCCTACTAGCCAATGATGCCACTATTCAAAGGCCAATTTGATGGCCAACAACTCTCTATTCCCAACATCATCATTTCTTTTGGCGCCCGAGAGTTTTTTGGAGAAAAAAGCACACGGGCGCCGTTTTCTAGGAGAGGGACCCTGCAACAAGACTGCTCCGACTCCCACTTCTGACACGTCAACATCCACAATGAAGGATTGAGACACACCAGGTTGCATCAGAATGGGAGCAGAAGCAAAACATTTCTTAGGCTACTTTCACACTTGCGGCAGGACGGATCCGACAGGCTGTTCACCATGTTGGATCCGTCCTGCGGCTATTTCGCCGTGCCGCCGGACCGCCGCTCCGGTCCAGCGGCACGGCGAAAGGCCGCTGGACTAAAATTACTGCATGTCAGGGTTTTTAGTCCGGCGGCATTCGCCGTGCACCGCCGTGCTGCGCCGGAGCTCCGCCCAGTCCCCATTATAGTCAATGGGGACGGAGCCGCAGTCCGGCCGCACGGCGAAATAGCCGCAGGACGGATCCAACATGGTGAACAGCCTGTCGGATCCGTCCTGCCGCAAGTGTGAAAGTAGCCTTAATAGCAGAAAAATCCTGTAATGCTTCATCCGGCCAGACAGAGAAGTCAGCGCCCTTCCTAGTCATATCTGTCAAAGGTTTGACAATGGTAGAATAATTCAGGATGAATTTTTTGTAGTAATTAGTATATCCTAAAAACCACATTAGGGCTTTCTGATTCTCTGACCGGTCCCATTCCAGTACCGCACAGACCTTTTATTGGGATACATATGAAAACCGGAGGCAGAAATCAAGTACCCCAAAAACTGCAGCTCCTGAACCGCAAACACACATTTTTCCAACTTAGCATACAATTTATTCTCCCGAAGGATCAATAACACTTGTCTCAAATAATCCTGATAAGTCTTCATATCGGGTGAGTAAATTTGTATGTCATTGAGGTAAATAACAATGAACCTCCCTACCAAATGATGAAAAATGTCATTGATAAAGCGCTGAAAGACTGCTGGAGCATTAGTTAAACCAAGGGGCATGACTAGGTTGTCGAAGTGACCCTCGGGGGTATTGAAGGCCGTTTTACATTCATTTCCTTCCCTGATCCTAATCAGATTATAAGCTCCTCTTAAATCCAACTTAGAAAACACCTTGACACCAACAATCTGATCAAATAGATCCGGAATCAAGGGAAGGGGATAAGGATCACTGACAGTAATTAGATTCAGTTCCCGAAAATCTAGGAACGGTCTAAGGGATCTGTCCTTCTTCTATATGAAAAAGAAGCCAGTGGCCATAGTAGACTTAGATGGTCTAATATGTCCCTTTGCCAAACTCTCAGCAATATACTCCCACATAGCTACTCTTTCGGGTTGAGAAAGATTATATAACCGAGATTTTGGCATTTTTGCTCCGGGGATAAGATTGACCACACGATCATACTCCCGGTGAGGGGGCAAGTCCTGAGCTCCACCCTCCGAGAATACGTCTGAAAAAATCGGAAAGAAACTGAGGCAACACCTTAGTGGACACCCCCGAAATAGAGTAACTAAGACAGTTGTTCATACAAAATTCACTGTTTGCCAGTTATGTATTATCAACCATGGTAAACCCAGAACCATCGGAGCAGGCAAACCTTTCATAACAAAGCAAGAAATGAACTCAACATGAGAATCACCCACCCTGAAATGAATATCCTGAACAATAGGAGTTAGACATCTTTGCGAGAGGGGGGTGTAATCTATAGAAAACACTGGTATCTCTTTGCTTAATGCGCTAGTTTTAAAACCAGGACTCTGGAAAAATTCAAAATCAATAAGATTAACCCCTACACCACTGTCAACAAATACCTTTAACTCAAAATTTACAGAGTCTAGCGCCACCATGGCAGGCAGGAGGAATCTGGTACTGCAGGTAGGATATGAATATGCCTGCTCTGACTTCCCATTCACACTACCAAGAGTAAGGGAGCTTTTTTTTCTTTGAAGGAATCACCCATTTGTTGTTCATTACCACTTCGAGGTTTAATCAAAGGGAACACATTAACGAAATGACGTTCTTGACCACAGAAGTAACACACTATTCAGCTTCCTAAAATTCCTATTACCAGAGCAAGAAGTAACCTGACCCAATTGCATTGGCTCCTCTCCAGCCCCTAATTCAAGTGTCATAGTACCCGAGGTACAGAAAGGACTGATTCTCCACCAGACAGTACCCCTTGCCCGAGGGGAACCTTTCACCTCTCCCCAAGACGTCTATCAATCCGTGTGGCCAAAGACATGGCCGCCTCCAAAGAATCAGGTTTTTCATAAAATGCAAGGGCATCTTTTAATCTCTCAGAGAGCCCCTGACAGAACTGACTACAGAGTGCAGGATCATTCCACTCTGAGTTAGTGGCCCATCTTCTAAATTCAGCACAATAGGACTCAGCAGTACGTTCTCCCTGGCACAAGCTGCGCAACTTAAATTCAGCCATAGAGACCCGTCTGGGTCATCATAAATCAGGCCCAGGGCTCCGAAAAATTCATCCACCAACCGGAGGGACTGTGAACTGGTCGGCAGAGAAAAAGCCCAGGACTGAGCGTCACCTTTTAGCAGAGAAATCATAATCCCTACTCTTTGGTTTTCGTTTCCAGATGAAATCGGACGCAGACGAAAATACAATTTACAGGACTCTCTGAACCAAAGTTATCACCTTCCCTGGAAAACCTATCAGGAAGAGCGACCTTAGGTTCCAGGCAGACCTGGTTTCCCCCGAAGGAGCCACACGCCAAAGTAATCTGACACCGTGCAGCCGAATTGCGGAGGTCAGCTACCTCCAAAGACAATCCCTGCATGCGATCAACCAAAGCATCAATAGTTTCCCTTTTGCAAACAGCAAGGGAAAAAATTATGGTACGGCGGGTTATAATGTCACAGTAGGTAAGATAAGGGAAGGAAACAGAACACGACAAGGCAAACAAAACAACTGACTAGGCCTCAAATGCTAGGGAACAAAGGGGCCACAATCCCTAAAACACGTTCCCTAAGCTACTATGCCCATGTGTATATCTCGATGGTAGATATGCACATGCCCACGTATCTAAGAATATAACACACTGAACCAGACCCAGAGCTGTAGGGAAGAGGGAAAGACACCCAGCTCCTACAACAACCGATGGAGCTAGCGTCAACCTAGAGGCCTAGAAAAAAAAGACACAGAAGGAAAAAAGGGAAAAGGGCAATTCTGACAGATCTCCTCAGAACATCCACAGGGCAGGGCATGACATCTGGATCCTCAATACACTCCCTCACTCGCTGCATCAAGTGTCGGACAGCTCTTGGTCGTCTAGGGGTTATATCATAATAGAATAATATTCTGATTGCTCGTTGTTAATTTTATAATATATGAAGCAGATCTTTATTACTGTGCCCAGCACAAGCACAGGGTACAGCACGGTGGTCAGCACTGTTAACTATTTTATCACTGCAAGTCACAGTATATATACACAAAGGTGTTACATAACACTACTACAACCCCCACAGTCTGCATGGACAACTGTGGTTTACGACCCTCTCACATCATTATCATACTGGTCATTCAACAAACAGAAGTCCCTAGAATCTTCCTTTTAGCTTGCTGGAATGATTATCTGGAAGATTCTAGACTGGTCAGCCTGGAAAACTCTGGAGCTTTCCTTCACCGTTATCTGACTCCATTTTGTCTGCATTAAACCTCACATCTCTTCTTCCTACACACATGACCTGTGATGTCACCACAGGTCCTTCTGCATTTCCAGTGCATTAGATTCAATTGTATTGTCCTCCTGAGGATGGCAATACATTTGTATCTGGCTGGCAGGTGGGACATTCGGGGCCTGGGGCAAAAAATCAGGGCCCAGGCCACAAATGTTTTAACCTAGCAATGCCCCTGTCCCTGGCAGAAAACATTTTAATGAGAAGGAAATGCCTGAGCTAGCTATCCTTCCCTCCCTTAGGAGTTCTTTAGACTCCATCACACAAATCAAAGAATAAAACACCTTATTGTCCAGAGTCCACTATGTTTTGGAACTGCAGAATCTATATGTAATGACCCAGAGTGCCATTACTAGTCCGCACCCCACTACTGTATCCTATGGGCTAACACAGTGTCATCTTATGCATTTATTGCAGGTCCTATACAATGTGCATTGCTATTTCTATGCAACTGTTATTGTTCATGTAATGTACCTGGTTCACCAAAAGGTGGCAGCAAGCATTGTAGAGCTACATTTACTGAGGATGGGACCTTCTTTCCATTCTCTTCTCTCCCTCTAAGGAGGAGTTTAGTTAGAGGTCAGTAGAGAGTACCCCCTGCTTGGGGAAGGAAGCAGGCCCACTTCCCTGCTGGAAATGTCCTTCCTAAGCCAGCAAGAGCACCTTCAGCTCTGCTGGACACAGAGGCCAAAGCCTGAAGCCTGTGAAGCCAGGAGGTATAGATTCCCTGGTATTAATCTAGAGTCAGACTACAGAGAAAAGTTTCAGCGTAAAGAAAGAAGCAAAGTTATACAGTAAGCTTGTCAGCACAGCAGAGTCAGAGAGCAACAGATGTAGCAGAGTTGAGTTTGTTTGCCTGCCAGAGTTAATGCTAACGCCTGCGGGGAACCAAGACAAAGCCTGAAACTGTTGGAGAAACATTTATTCAAGTAAAGCTGTTATTGAACTTCATCACAAGGTCTGGACCCAATTTATTTCTTCAAATCCCTCAATTATTCACCCTATTTGCTCTGCTTCGGATGACAACGCCTGGGTTTTAGCGTATACAGGTAGGAGAACCATTACACGTGCACCAACATTAAGGGACATTTAGGTCACCCTACACCACTCTGGCATTCCTACACCTGGGTACCATCTACTACATCACTAAAAGGTGCCCTGTGCCATTGTTGCTTCGTTGCAACTGGCGTCACGAAAAACATTTGCTTTAAGGGACACATGACCGTTGTTAGGCGTCACATATAGTAGTAGGCTATCTTCACCACAAACTGCAGTGACTAGGATGCGGGTATACGGATGCCACTTTAATGCAATGGGTCAGGTAATGGGTATAATAGTCTATAGTTTGTTTGTGACGCCAATTGCAGCGTGCGCAGGGTATTGTCACAGGGCCCTCCAAGGATGGTATAACTCCCACCCCAGGTTAGGAATGCCAGAGTGGTGTAATGTCTCTGTATGGTGGTGATAATGGTGTCAACAGTGTCTCCTACCTGGGTATGGCTGGACTCCTGGCTCACTTGCAATGAATTGAGGGTAGTGATAGTGGGAGTAATAGAGGAATTTGCAGCAGAAATTGAGATCCAGACTTTTGGTGAAGTTCAAACTTGTCTTTACTGATTATAACTTTCATCCAAGCAAGATACAGCTTTAGTCTTAGGTCCCAGCAGGTATTGGCAATGGTTGGCAGGGATTTCTCTTCTGCTCCATCAACCTGGAGCTTGCAGGAAAGGACGTCTGCTTGTTAGCTCTATATTGTGGCAGGAATTTGGCTTCTGCACTCCCTATCTTTTGCTGTCTGGGGACTGACTAGCTGAGGAGGAATGGCTTCTCCTTGGGTCTCTGGATTTTACTCACAGTTATCTTCTCAGGGTATGGTATCTTCCTGGAACTGGAGTTGTCTGTAACTTTCTGCTTTGTGTCATCCAGCTGAGCTGCAGAGCTCAGACTGGGAATTTGATCAAATCTCAGCATGAGACTTGATCTTTGCTGTCTTCCCTATGCAGGGAGAGCTAAAACTGGATCTAACCGTTTTTTTCCTCCCTTGCTGCAGGAAGTGGGAATCTCCACCTCCCTTAAGCAGGGGGGCAGAACAGAACAGGATCGTTCCACTTTGAATGGCCAAAACATTAAAACTATCCCTACCTGATGCTGCCACTTGCTGGTCAACCTGGAACATTACAAGGAAAAATTACCATTAACATGGTTTTATGCACCTTTGTGAATGACATAATCAAAATCACATCAAATGACAATAGAATGGCTCCTGAAGGGCAGTAGCGGGGAAAAAGAGCTTAGTAACACAACTCTGTGGTGTTACAAAACAAGTTCAGATATTTAGATCCGCGCTGCCGATATCCCGAAGCAGAAATCCAAAGCAGCTGGGAAGACCAAGTCCTCCTCTCCACACGAGCACGCAGACAATTACTGCAAGCTGGCCGCGTTGCCTCTCACTCTCCTGGTTTCCTCCACCTGTAATCCCTCTCAGAGACAAACCAGAGAAGATCCAAGATAGTGAAGTACAGCAACACTAGGTTCAGCCAAGGATATTTATCATATTTACAGGTTATTATATAAATATCACACAAATGATTACTGGCATCTGTGATATGCACCCTTGTGATCTCACCACAGCAAATCCCAGGCTGGCACAATTGTGATATCACCCCAGCAGAACCCAGGCGAGCATCATTTGTGATAACACCACAGCAGATCCCAGGCCAGCTCCATTGTGATAGCATCACAGCAGAAACCAGTCCTGCACCATTGTGATAGCATCACAGCAGAACCTAGGCCAGCATGACCTCGAGCCACTGTAAAATTAACACGTTACAACTCAGTCAGGCTGAATTGTGAGACTATCATATTCTACATGGTAGTTTTTGTTTAATTTAGAAGTATTCATACTTGGGTCATTTCTGCTTTTACACTTTTTGTATTTCATCAACTCTCCCAGGATTGTACTGCACTCAGTGCATTTGTCTGTCATCTCTTTGTATATTTTTAACTATATATTCAATAAAATAATATTTTTATAGCTTATGAGCTCTCAGTGTTCTTTTGTAGGTTTTCTATCACAGTAGAACACAGGCCTGCATCATCATGACGTCATCAAAGCAGATCCCAGGGAAGCACCATTGACATCAACACAGTACAAAGCAAGCTAGCCCTATTGTCGCATCATCACAATAGAACTCAGGTAAGCATTATTGAGTTGAGCTTTGTGATCACCAACAAACACTAATTTTGCTAATTTGTTTAGGTGACGGGGCACATTTAGATGGGACAATTATCGGGAACATATAGCTACTCATGCCCGATATTTGCCCTGATCTCCTGCCCTTGTAAAAGGACCTTTAGTTTAAAATATTGTATCATAGCTTATACACATTCAACATACAGTATAATTATATCTATTGGTGAGTCTTCAAAGCAAAATATCCCAATGGATAAGATGATGATGAGTCTTAAGGTATGGGGGAGGCATCTGTACTAATCACTGATTGGTGCCCTAGTGTTTTTAATGAAACATTTTTTTACATGTAACAAACCAAACTCCTTTAAAATCTCATAAAAACATCAGAAGAAATATAATGTACTGTCCTGAGAAATACCATGAACATGTACAGGGGATGTCATTTGACAAGGAACACAAACAGCTTTATATACTGTATGTATTGATCAAAATGCATATGCTCACTCACCACATCTCAGTAGCCTCTTTTTGAGTGGGACCCCACACTAATTTAGCGTAGCACCACGTGACAGCCACCACTGCCGCAACACAGAACTTGCACCCCCGCTGTTAGACTAAGCCCCCATGGCACTCGGCCACACCAACCCACAGCACCATCATCCATCATGCAGCACTGCACCATATGAATAGATATCAAAGCTCGCCTTTCAATGTAGCCCCACAAACCAGACTGAGACCAAGTGGGCATTAACCCTTATGCAGCCCCTGTTAATTAAAGTGTAGTCTAGAGACCCGCCTAAAAGTGGCTACCATGACCTCATGAGTGGGCCTATGCATTTTAATCAAAACATACAACAAAAACAACTTTGTGCACATGTACTGTATATAAGCTATGTTTAACAGCAATAGATCAGTGCCTGGCATGTAGATGTGTGATCCATGTATTTTTCTCTACAGTTTGTCACAAACTAAAGTCATATTCTCACTTTAATCAACAAATGGACAAAGGAGACAACCAATTGAAACAAGTCTAACCCCACTTGCATTTGCTGTCTTTGAAGAATACAGAATTAGAAGTCTGTCGCACAATTTGACATCAGCACGAATTGGGAACAGATGTGTAACAATCATTAATATGAAAAATAAACACTGCAATCAGCTGTAATTATTGAGGATCCCCAGTCATGCAGACCAGCCCCCCTATACAATCATTCCGTAATCCTTTTGCAAATTCAATGCCATCATAGGTCATATGTAGGGCCAGGTTATAGGTAGGGCACAAGGGGCAATTGCTGCTGTCTCCACCTTTTCTCACACAACTCATATAGCCTTGAAGAGTTTTTAAGTGCTCACAGTTATCTCACACAACTTCGCACAAACCAGGAAAATATAAGAAAGTTTGCAATATATCACTGCAAAGAAAAACGCATTGTTCTCCAGTTATCAGTTGTCCCTCATCTAAAACTGACATTCTCTCTGAATTCTGTGATAAATCCATTTTGTGTGCCCGATACGTTTTGTCTGTTGACTGATCGATCAGATTACATCATTCTATATAAGTCTATGAAGAAGGGAAGAGAAGTGAGCAGCAGAGTGAGGTAGAGAGAAACAGGCATGATTCAGCAGCAAATAGTGTTTTCTCTCACCCAAGTGCATTATTCACATCTATTCGGCTCAGTACTTTTTTCTAATGTTCTATATGCTGCTTCTGAATGATTCTGAGTGACAATGAGTGGAGGAGCAATGGGGAGTAGAATCTCCTGTCTCTATGTGTAGTCTATGGGAGACATTATTAAACGTAGTCTCCAACAACCAGCTCAGAGAATTATAGATGTAGTCTGCAGAGAAGAAAGCTGCTAAAATGCCATATATGAGTCATGGTTAGATATAGTATTATCATTCATGTATACACACATGGCAGCTCTTTCTGAAACAACAGGTAAGATTCAACCCATCGACAACATCGGTCATATCTTTATAGATGGTGCCGCACCAGAGTGAAGTGAGAGCCATAGCCACCGAGTACCTGCTGTATCACACAGAAGACACTGGGGTTGAGGTCTGCGATCGATGATAATGTCCGTTGCAGACATTTGGCCCCCAGAGATGCCATGGTCAAATGTGTCCATGGCATCTAAGTAGTGTGGATCGAGCACCAAAGTGTTTGCTCTACCAAGCACCCAAATATTATGAAAGTCAATGGGAGAACCCAAGCATTAAACTAGGCACCCCCTGCTCTGAAGAGGGGAGGGTGTCTGGTTCATAGGAAAAGGTCAGAAATTGATGGAAACACCACTGAAATGGTTCGGTAACAGGATAGGGAGGATGTCTGGTTGCATCTTGGACTCCCAGGTCGCTGCTGCAAACAATTTTGTCCGAGTAGTACGCAACTTTTACAGACTGACAATAATACGCACAAAACCGAAGATAAAATCGATTTAAGGGGAAAAATTGTTAGGAAACATACTTTCCTGTATATTTATTTGTATATAAAGTGCAAGTGCTGCCAAAAATTACAAGGAAGAGGCACTCCGATATCTGTATATCACATAATACCTGTATATCACATAAAGGAGGGCCTCATTCACATTGTTGTACAATTGTTCATGTAGTGCGACTCCTACACTGAAAGCCTATGCACCAAGGCTGCCAAAAATTACAAGGAAATGGCACTCCAATACACCCTTTGTTACACATAAAGGAGTGCATCATACGCCGCTTTGAAAAATTATGATTGATGGCCTGCTGGTGACCCTCAAAAATATTTGGAGCAAGGGCCTTCTGATCTGACCATCTATAACATTATGGGTGAGGGCCTGCTGCCACTTTGGTGACTCTAGATAACCCGGGGCCGATCGCGCATCAGGGTGGGGGTGCTGGCAGGGTGTCATGAAACTGGCTTTGGAGAGTGTTGCCCTGCCTCTGTTGGAACTGTTGTGTGTTCCCCTTGTCTCCCCTCCTTGGTTGGCCAAGGAACTACGGACTCTGCCGCTGGCGTTGTCAGATGGAAATTTTTTGAGCAATTTTTCAACAAGGATCTTCTGGTATTGCACCGTTTTGCTCAGCCTCTCCACCTGAGGAATGAGAGATGAGAAGTTCTCTTTGTAGCGGGGGTCGAGAAGAGTGAACAACCAGTAATCCATGTTGTCTAAAATGCGTATAACGCGCGTGTCGCCGGAAAGGCAGCCTAACATGAAGTTAGCCATGTGTGCCAGAGTACCAACAGGCAATACTTCGCTGTCGTTGAAAATAGTAGAAAAACGGCTCCAGAAAGCAATTTTCGTCCTCTTAAAATAGCACTCGATGACGCGTACCGGCCAGCCAATCACCATAAGGCCATCAGCCATCATGGCTATGGCATTACAGTGAGGGCAGTACTTACCTGCGGGGCGGACACGCGAGCATTGCGCTCGAGCACATGCGGTACTCGGCCGAATACCACCATGTGCTGAGCATCAAGATGCTCGAGCCGAACAGGTGTTCGGCCGAGCATGCTCGTTCATCACTACATCTGAGTACTGAAAACTGGTGCTGGAACGGCTCCACTAACAGCGATTGGGGGAGCTGTTCAGTTCCTGTGGCAGCCTCTGTCCCCCTAAAGGACTCAAACTGTCGCAGCTATGTTTGTATGGAGACTGTGACTGTGGGAAGAGGTTAAACAAGCCTTCATATGGCTATGTTAATGGGAAAATAAAGTTATGGCCCTGGGAAGAGAGAGTAAAAAACAAAAATGCAAAAACTGAAAATTGCCATGTGCTCAAAGTGTTAAAGGGGCTTTTCAGGCTGGAGATATTGGGGACCTATGTTCAGGACAGGTCATCGACTAAACAGTGGTTAGAGCCAGAAACAGAAGGCTTCACCCACTATGTTGTTGGCGTGCGGTGTACTGCTCAACTCAGCTCCCTTTAAAGTGTTTTATTTCCAATGCTGGTGGCTGCTGAAAACAACTGATCGATGGGGTGCCAACTGTCAGACCCCCCACTCATCTGATATTGATGACCTATCACGTTTTTTTTTTAATAAGTTATTTATTTTAATGCAAATTTGGGAAAGAATGTTTTTCTTATATTTTTACTTTACTTTTTAGTCCCTTTAGGAGTAGTATACAATTGCAGTCACCACATTGCCTATTAAGCCCTGCCTGAAGCAGTTAGACAGCCGCCTTCCTCTATTTAACGGCTCAGATGCAGTAGTCGACAGCGGCATCCGAGGAGTTAAATGAGTGGGATTGGAGTTTTCTCCGATCCTGGTCATTGCCAGCAAGTGTCAGCTGTTTTACACAGCTCATGAGCCCACTCCATATACACCTCGCCTGTGTATGACGGATATATATATCACATGGCGGAAAGTGCTTAAATGTAATTATTAATGCCGGGTTATATGTTTATATTTCCAGTTACATTTTTGCAGAATACTGTATTTTGTGGCTATTCAAAGATTACTATTTTTATGTGGCAGAACAGGAAGATTATGCAGGCTATACTATTATTTTGAGCCCTGGTGCCACATCTGCCTGCACTACTATTATAAGTGGTGCAGAGCTGGCAGCCGCACCATAGCCCTGGTGCCTGAGAAGTCCCAAAGACCCTCCACTAAGAAGAAACCAGTTTTATAAATTACATATGTTGCATTGAGGGCCAGAAGCGTCAAGTTACGAGATCTAGTGAGCAGACATGCATGCTTATCATACACCTCACTGTGGCAGGGATTTTTTCCTCTTGGATAAGAGCCTTTTTAGACTTCCTAGACCAGTGATAGGCAAACTGCGGCTCTCCAGCTGTTGCAAAACTGCAACTCCCACCATGCCCTGCTGTAGGCTGAAAGCTGTTGGCAGTCTTTGCATGCTGGGAGTTGTAGTTCTGCAACAGCTGGAGAGCCGCAGTTTGCCTATCACAGTCCTAGTCAAACTTGTCAGTCTTCACAAGGAGAAAATTAGGAGGGGATTTATCAATGGTTTAAGTCACTAAAGTGGCACAGATTAACTCTATAATTGCACCATAATTTGTAACTTTTTGAGATTCTTGCCACTTTCAAAAGGGTGAGTCTTTTAGGGAGAGACATGGCCTTCTGCAGCCCTCTGAATTTACTACAATATAGGCCAGACACTGGCGGAAATTGTAGCTGAAATCTACATATGCAAAAAATAAAAATCTTCCCACTCCCCTAGTGGTGGCTGCAGGAATCACAGAAAGCAAGGGAAGCAGTTCAGTGCCAGGCTCCATAGCAGTCATTCCAGTGTCGGTAGTATCCAGTGGCCACCCAATGCGTACCTGGGCATCTCATCAATCCCACTAGGGTTAAGCAAAGATTGGGCATGTTGGTTTCTTTGTTCTCAGCTGGGAAAGCAGTGGTGTAACTAGAAATGACTAGGCCCCACAGCAAATTTTTGAACAGGGCCCCTCTTAGCAACTTCTTCGCACCCCGCTCCTCCCGCGCAACCCCCACTTCTGGGGCTAATCAAGATCGCTCTCTCAGATAAGGCTCAGCAGCCACTCCGTCTGTATCCTACAGTGTCTCTGTATATAATGTCATTTTATAATACTGTTGAGGAGGCCCTGACAAAAATATCTTTCAGTCCTTCTTCTGGGTGGGGGGCCCCTTCTGAGTTTGGGCCCCAAAGCAGTTGCCTCCCCTACTTCCCCTATTATCCCCCTCTCTCTATTGAAGTGAACATGAATGATTATGGGGGGGAAGCAGTCAGTGAACGTTGGAATTCATGTTTTGACCACCACCAGCGGACGATTGTACCACACTACAGTATTATACACTATTATAGATGTACATTGCACAATTTGATCATGATGACAACTAAGGGGAACATAATGGACCTAGAATGTAGCCATCACCGAAATACCTAATAATAATGACTGTGTGTGAGGGCATCCACTGAATGAACACCCATCTCATATCTCTCTACTAAAGGGCCCTTTACAATGGCCGATTCTCGTTTTGATGATGGCCAACAATCGTTTGTTAACAAGCGTTCATAGGAACGCTTGTTAGCGATGTTCTGGCGGTGTAAAATTGCAGCCAATTACCCGATGAACGAGCAAAATGTTCGATCATCGGGTAATCGCATCATTCATGCGGTCACAAATATTGTTGTTTCCTGGCAGCAGATCATGCTATGTATGAGGACGAGCGATGGCATTAGTGATCATTCCTCCCCATACTCTGAAGGAGATCGATGCAGGTCTTCACTGACGAGCAGGCACTTGTCAGGAAGGAATGCTTCCTGCTAAGGCTACTTTCAAACTTGCGTTTGGTGCGGATCCGTCATGGATCTGCACAGACGGATCGGCACCGATAATACAACCGCATGAATCTGTTCAGAACGGATCCGTTTGTATTATCTATAACATTGCCAACACGGATCCGTCTTGAACACCATTGAAAGGCAATAGGGGAAGGATCGGTTTTCTATTGCGCCATATTGTGTCAGTGAAAACGGATCCGTCCCCATTGACTTACATTGTGTGCCAGGACGGATCCGTTTGCCTCCACATCATCAGGCGGACACCAAAACGCTGCAAGCATTTTGGTGTCCGCCTCCAGAGCGGAATGGAGACGGAACGGAGGCAAACTGATGCATTCTGAGCGGATCCTTATCCATTCAGAATGCATTGGGGCTAAACTGATCCGTTTTGGACCGCTTGTGAGAGCCCTGAGCGGATCTCACAAACGGAAACCAAAACGCCAGTGTGAAAGTAGCCTAAATTGGCCCGTGTAAAGGGGCATTCACTTTTACTGGATGTGTCCATGGTGGCGGCAATAGACCAGGTGCTTCTGTGCAGTTTTTAGCAAGCTCGAATGACCAGAAGCATTTCACATTTAATGATTCTTCCAGTGAGAGCTTAACAATCAAGGTGATTGTCAGGGAGTGTACGGGAGTGGCTGCTGGAGTGGAAGGCAAATGACCGCAGGTCAGAGCAGCTGACAGATAAAGTGTATGACCTTGAGCACATACGTCAGGGCCATGCAGTAACCTGCTGGGTTCCACCCTGCTGAAAAGGATCCAGCTGATCTGGTTCATCAGGCCAAAATAACTTTTGTGCTAAGCCTCACCCCTGTGTCTCACCTGCTGCTGAGGCATGGAGCATTCTTTAATATTGCCAGCAATGAAGCATACCCAATACTTAAGCAATATATACATTTCACTATGAATAAGAAATTAGACTTTTGCCATTACTGTACTGTTAAATACTGGCCAAAATGACCGTCTCTCTAACACCAGCCTGGAGAACATGTCTAATGTAGAAATTGTTGCTTAAAAGCATAGCACTATACCATCACCTATGACTAGGGCAATCTTCTTGATCAGCTTGAGCCCCTTGAAGGCCTTAAAGGTTCTTTTACACACACTGCCAATTTGGGCAATTAAGGGGGATGATTGTTCCTAGGAACGCTTCTTTCCAATAATTGCCCTATGGAAATGTGCAGAAGATCACTCGATGAATGATATAACGCTCATCCATTGGGTGCTCATATTATACAGCTGGCACCCAATTGTCAGCGATATTTGATTGGCTCCCTATAATTGCCTGAAGAATCATCCTATGCAAAAAGACCATTACAGCTCAAGCGTATGGCAAGGCACAGAGCCTGTGCACTTTCCATTTAAGTCTGTTATAAATGCCACAGTATTCTCCTTATAGGTAATGCTTCTAGGCAGAATGCTATTTTGTCATTTGTCACAGAAATTATGAGGGGGGAAAAAAATATTTTTATAAAATTATGTCAAAGATAGAAAAGAAAAATTAAATGTGAGATGGCTCATTCAGCTGACCGCTATCAGTGGTGTTTGAGTCAGGCCTCCACCGGACACTGGAGCTTGGAAATGTTTTTTCTTGAGTTACTCTTGAGACACTTCTCTTTCTGGCAGTCTGACGGCCAATGCCATGAGAGCGTTACCTGCTTGACAGCATTGTGCTAACAGTAAAGTGTGGTGGAGGAGGGATAATTCTATTGTAACATGTCGCCCACCCCCTAGGGTCAATCATGTCCCAGGTTTTAAGAATGCAGAGTGGTAATGTGGCCTTACTAGTTTGCGTGCGTCACGGTTCTCCTACATGGATATTGTCGCTCCCCAGGCTTAGGCTCCAGAGCAATAAAGGGGGAAGAGTGACAGTTGGTGGAGTAAGTTCAACAGCTTTACTCAAATAAACTTGCATCCAGACAATATTTGGTCTTTCTCTGGCTCCAGCAGGTTTTAGGGTAAACTGGCAGGCTAACCTGTATACCTTCCTTTCTCTTTCTCTGCTGGGCTATACTCTGGCTTTGGTCTGGTAGCTGGACCTTCTGACAGTTCTGGTCCTTTGGGTAGGGTGTCTTTGGTTGTTGATCCCTTCGTAATAATCTGTCTGTAAATTGTAAGGAGTCATAATGATCTGTGAGCTGCTTCCCTTGGGAGACTCCTGCTGCAGGAAGGGGCACATTTCATGACTTGACTTGTCTGCTTCCAACGCTAGACTCCACTATAGCTTCCTGCAACCCCTCCCTTAGTAGGAAAAAGGACTATCCCACTTCTGCCCAAAAAGGGGGTGGGGGGGGGGAATAAAACGGTAAGTTCCATTCTATATAAAGGTCTCTCTCTGCTAGATACACTGCCACCTGCTGGTAAACCAGGCCCAGTACATGAACATAACAGTTTCATAGCAATGTTATTAAGTCACAATGTAGGAGGACCTGGAATAAATACACAGATGACATTATTGGTTAGCCATTAGAGACAGTAGCAGGGTGTAGGAATGATAGTGCCTGCTATGGGGTACTACACTATGAGGATTATTTCTCAGGGGTTGGTCTACGCCCCTTAGTTCCAGTGAAGGGCAATCTTAATACCTCAGTATACCTAAACATTTGGACAATTGTATGCTTCCAACTTTATGGAACAAGTTTGGGGAAGGTCCTTTTTAGTTCCAGCATGACTGTGCCCAAGTAAGCAAAGCAAGGTCCATAAAGTTGGGTGAGTTTGGTACAGGTTCCCACAGATCCCTACCCCATAAAACACTTTTGGGATGAACTATATGGAGATTGGAATTCAGGTCCTCTCATCCAATATTAGTATCTGACCTCAAAAATGCTTTTTTGGGCTAAATCGGCAACAGTTCCAACAGATATACTCCCTGCGAGAAGAGTGGAAGATGTTTTAACTATAAAGGGGCACCAAGTCCATATTAATACCTTTGGATTTAGAAATGGATGTCATAAAATCATCTATAGGTGTAATATGTAGATGTCCCAATACTTTAGTCCATATAGTGTATGGCTGAGTGATGGCTCCTTCCCTGGTGGTAACTGCTAGAGACATTATTGCGCACTAAGGTCAATATCTGCAGCTACTAACAGCTGGGGAGCCACATGGGCCGGGTCTAAGCCAATAGTTGAGGGATAATGCTGTAGTGACTTTGAAGAGAATTTGCAGAACCTTTAAAGAGGTTTTTAACCAATTCCAGACCGCCTAATGACTAAAAATATCTTGCCAGTCCATTAGCTCTGCAAGAACATTCCTACATAGATATTACGCATCTGCTGGAAATTGGATTTCATTGTCAATAACAGCAGGGGTCCCCACAGAGGAGGCAAAGATGTTTTACCAACTGCCTTCTCCATCACTGTATACATAGTTCGCAATGAGCGCTATATATATGGATCAGAAAGCGCCAATGCCAATTTCTGCTTAAAGAGAACCTTTAATCTGCCAAAACATTGTGAACTAAGTATCATGATCTGTACAGCGGCGCTCAGGAATCTCACTGCACTTACTATTATCCCTGGGCACCGCTCTGTTCTCCTGCTATGCCCTCCAGTATGTTCGGTCACTTGGTTATAGTAGGTGGAGACTTAGGTCAATTGGTTATAGTAGGCGGAGACTGCCCTTATTCTCCTGGGCGTCTCCTTCTCCTAGGCTGTAGTGCTGGCCAATCGCAGCGCAGAGCTCACAGCCTGGGAGAAAAAAAAGCTCAGCACTTACAGAGAAATGGTGGATTTCTGCAAAACTTGGCATGGAGTAATGTAATTAAATTCCAGGAACTCCTTCTTGGTTCATTTTTTTTAATATCAATGAGTATACATTTCTGGGGGGCTGTATTGTTCCTGTAACTGGGGCTACTATGGGCAAACATAAGCTATATCCCCCTATTTCAACCATTATGGAAAGGAGACATAATAAAAAAAATTAAAAAAAAATTAAGATTGTGTTCACATCATGTTTTTCCCATCCATTTAACGTATAAAAAAAAGTATACGTTAAACAGATGCCTCAGACTGATACCATACAGTGGCATCCATTGACTATAGAGTTCCATTGTAAAAAAAAAAAAATGTTGTTTTTTTTACCTTTGTAACTAAAACCTTTACTTTGTTTTTTTGACCGGACTTGCAGGATACGTGGTGTGCTGTGTTTTTGTATCTTTTTTTTTGCTAACGTATACGTCAAACAGAGTCATAAAACGTGATGTGAACCCAGCCTTAGTTGCAATTTGTGGTATTAAAAACTGCAAAAACATCTCCCCGAACCAGTTTTCTGGTTTAAACTTCATTTGTGGCAAATTTTATTGCAAGTGGTGTTTTTGCGCTGCCCTCGTCCATTTCCAACAAAAGGGGCATGGTGAGGGGGTGGGGCCAGTCGACCTGAAACCTTCATCTTCATTTGCGCCAGTTTTCTGTAACAAATGCAGACCGAAATCTATGGCAGCTCCGAGCTACCGTAGATTGAATTCTGGTGCATGGACTGCCAGGGGTGCGCATAATTTATGTGGAAGCGTGTCCTCATCAAAAGTTAGGTGCATCCTCCAGCAGCACAGGAGATATCGTAGACCAGCATGAAACGCCAGTCTATGATAAATCTTCCCCATAGTATTGTTTCCCTTTTTTGTTACAATTTCCTGGGTATTAAAAAAAAAAGTAAAAAAAAAAAAGTGCCATGTATCACCCCCTGAACGGGGAAAAAAATGATGCCTTTCAATGATGCATAGGAAGGAGAGTAAATGGACTGGTCTTGCACTGGTTAAAGGGGTTATCCTGGAAAAGATCATTACGACGTCTCCTCAGGATAGCTCATCATTATCACATCAGCGGGGGTCCATATTCCGGCACCCCCACCAATCAGCTATTACAGGGAGCCACCAAGCTCACCAGAACTCTGAGCTGCAACTAGGCCATGTGACCGAGATACGGTGATGTCACTGGCCTAGGAAGAGGTTGAGTCCCTCAAAGCCTCTACTAACAGCTTGTCCCGGGTGTCGCATCCCCGCAGATCTGATACTGATGATGTATCCTGAGGATAAGTCATAAATATCTTTTTCTGGATAACCCCTTTATAGGGAACCTATCAGCAGGATTTTGGGTATAGAGCTGAGGACATGGGTTGCTAGATGGCCGCTAGCACATCCGCAATACCCAGTCCCTATAGCTCTGTGTGCTTTTATTGTGTCAAAAAAACTATTTGATACATATGCAAATTACCCTGAGATGAGTCCTGTCCCTGACTCATCTCAGGTTAATTTGCATATGTATCAAATAGTTTTTTTGACACAATAAAAGCACACAGAGCTATGGGGACTGGGTATTGCGGATGTGGTAGCGGCCATCTAGCAACCCATGTCCTCAGCTCTAAACACAAAATCCCGGTGACAGGTTCCCTTTAAAGAATATAAATGATAGTTATGATTTTTAGTAATTGTTTCCCATTCTAGGTTTATGATGACACTGCCATTACTGTCATCACTACAGTAGGGTCAAGGGTCTTCCCAGTCTAATGACTGTATTCATGTCAACTCCCAAATACCCCTATGTATCAACTGACATATCACTTCCTCATACCTGTATGCAGAAGTATAGAAGATATGGGACGTTGCCTAACATTCTACAGGAACCACGGCAACTAGAGTGAAACTATTCACTAGCAACATTGTTTCATTCCTAAAAAATGTACCAAACTCCTTTCCACTTCTGTGCCATAAATCTGTTTTTTCTACTTTATCCCACATTACAGAATAGTTTGGCCTCTATTCTCCGTGGTTAATATACTGCCACTCAGGACTTCTTCCAAGGGATTACTTACATAACTGCAGTTGAAAGGATTTCATTTCCATGAGCTCATGTGTAATTTTTATTAGCATAATATACAATATAAAAAAATATATATATAAAAAACCTGAAGACTATTCTCAAATATAAAACAAACACATGACACTCACCGGGGTCCAGCTCCAGAGGTCTCGCTGCTTTCATTGTACAGTAGACCGGAGCAATCAACATTTACCATGTGGTAATTGTATAGAATTACTCGTGTTTATTTCATACACATTACGAGACCTCAGGCTTGTAATTCTTAGGTCAATAGAACATAATTTGTAGAAAAATACAATAGTCTACCTTGTAACACAGAAACATTACAACTCTGCTGGGGTTCAGAATTCAGCTGAATCATAGAAGACTATGAAACCTAAACACGGTTAATCTCACTGCTATGTTATTAGCCGCCTTGTTCTTAGAAACCAACTGACAGGTATGGAATGGTGTTGCCCTTACATCAGCTCGCACACGTTTATAGAAAATGTAGCAGAGCTGAATGTGCTTGTGTCGGCCCATGTGTGATCTATTAAGCATGCTTTTTTTGCTTCTATTTTTTTCTAACCAGATGTTATAGTGTTTTTTTCACCACCATGGTGACCTCAATGGAATACAAGTGGCATACCTGACATAAAGGCAGACCACACAACTGAGGGAATGAGGGTCTGGCACTGAACTCCTCCTCCTCCTCTTCCAGATATAAAGCCATGGCATTTTCCTGTTGTTGCCACCAGGGGGGAGCTCAGTGCAATGATATCAATGGAAGCTGTAGAAATTCTTATACACTAAGCTCCCCCTAGTGGTGGCTGACAGTTTTATTATATACAGGAGAAATGGCTATATGGAGGCGATTTATTAATGTAGTCATGCTAGTCGTCTGGTGTAAATACATTGAGAAATATAGTTCTCAGAATCAGCGCCATATTTGTAAAGCACAGTTTTTTCTGACATAGAAGCCAGATAAAGTGGGTAAGGAAGAGCAAGTCTTTTTTATTACAATTTTTGTTAAACATTCCTCTTTAAAAAAAAAATTAAATAATATGTAAACAGTGTGGGGACCGGAAGATGGAGACAGCAGAGGGAACAGAGCTGCATGGAGCAGGTAAGTATACATTTTCTTTTTTTATCAGGCAGGTCGTAGGCCTAAAAATCTTTATAAACCAGAAAACCCTTTTAAATACACCAGCAAATAATCCCCACTAGGATGCATCAGTTGAAGCATTTCTAAGAAGGATCTGGACACAAATTCCCCAAAGTCATGCTGGACTAAGATAAAATTATCGGAAACCTTTGGTTTAAGCGCTCATTCTGATGCCTGTATCTGTTTTGCGGTCCGAAAATTGCAGATCCGCAAAACACGGATACCGGTCATGTGCATTCCGCATTTTGCCGAACAGAACGGTCAGCCCGCTATAGAACGGTCCTATTCCTGTCCACAAAAGTGGTTAAGAATAGGCCATGTTCTATCTTTTTTACGGGGCGTTGGAATGAAAGTACGGAAGCTGACAGCACGCAGTGTGCTGTTTGCATCTTTTTGCAGCCCCCATTGAAATGAATTGGTCCACATAGGTTCTGGAAAATTGCGGAATGGATGCCGACACAAATATACGGTCTTGGTAAAGGAATCCAGGACAGGTAAAAATCCATGTATTCTTTATTGAAGATTCATAATCATACAAACAAGTCCGAGGACAAAGCCTCCGATGCTTCCGTTAATGCGTTTCGGACATATCAAAATGTCCATAGTCAAAACCGGTGGAAAGTGGTGTGTGTGTGGACCCAGTATACAGGTCCTTCTCAAAAAATTAGCATATTGTGATAAAGTTCATTATTTTCTGTAATGTACTGATAAACATTAGACTTTCATATATTTTAGATTCATTACACACCAACTGAAGTAGTTCAAGCCTTTTATTGTTTTAATATTGATGATTTTGGCATACAGCTCATGAAAACCCAAATTTCCTATCTCAAATAATTAGCATATTTCATCCGACCAATAAAAGAAAAGTGTTTTTAATACAAAAAAAGTCAACCTTCAAATAATTATGTTCAGTTCTGCACTCAATACTTGGTCGGGAATCCTTTTGCAGAAATGACTGCTGCAATGCGGCGTGGCATGGAGGCAAGCAGCCTGTGGCACTGCTGAGGTGTTATGGAGGCCCAGGATGCTTCGATAGCGGCCTTAAGCTCATCCAGAGTGTTGGGTCTTGCGTCTCTCAACATTCTCTTCCCAATATCCCACAGATTCTCTATGGGGTTCAGGTCAGGAGAGTTGGCAGGCCAATTGAGCACAGTAATACCATGGTCAGTAAACCATTTACCAGTGGTTTTGGCACTGTGAGCAGGTGCCAGGTTGTGCTGAAAAATGAAATCTTCATCTCCATAAAGCTTTTCAGCAGATGGAAGCATGAAGTGCTCCAAAATCTCCTGATAGCTAGCTGCATTGACCCTGCCCTTGATAAAACACAGTGGACCAACACCAGCAGCTGACATGGCACCCCAGACCATCACTGACTGTGGGTACTTGACACTGGACTTCAGGCATTTTGGCATTTCCCTCTCCCCAGTCTTCCTCCAGACTCTGGCACCTTGATTTCCGAATGACATGCAAAATTAGCTTTCATCCGAAAAAAGTACTTTGGACCACTGAGCAACAGTCCAGTGCTGCTTCTCTGTAGCCCAGGTCAGGCGCTTCTGCCGCTGTTTCTGGGGAATGCGGCACCTGTAGCCCATTTCCTGCACACGCCTGTACACGGTGGCTCTGGATGTTTCTACTCCAGACTCAGTCCACTGCTTCCGCAGGTCCCCCAAGGTCTGGAATCGGTCCTTCTCCACAATCTTCCTCAGGGTCCGGTCACCTCTTCTCGTTGTGCAGCGTTTTCTGCCACACTTTTTCCTTCCCACAGACTTCCCACTGAGGGGCCTTGATACAGCACTCTAGGAACAGCCTATTTGCTCAGAATTTTTTTTCTGTGTCTTACCCTCTTGCTTGAGGGTGTCAATGATGGCCTTCTGGACAGCAGTCAGGTCGGCAGTCTTACCCATGATTGCGGTTTTGAGTAATGAACCAGGCTGGGAGTTTTTAAAAGCCTCAGAAATCTTTTGCAGGTGTTTAGAGTTAATTAGTTGATTCAGATGATTAGGTTAATAGCTTGTTTAGAGAACCTTTTCATGATATGCTAATTTTTTGAGATAGGAATTTTGGGTTTTCATGAGCTGTATGCCAAAATCATCAATATTAAAACAATAAAAGGCTTGAACTACTTCAGTTGGTGTGTAATGAATCTAAAATATATGAAAGTCTAATGTTTATCAGTACATTACAGAAAATAATGAACTTTATCACAATATGCTAATTTTTTGAGAAGGACCTGTATATGCTCCCTCAGGTCTTAGAATAAGATCAAAGATTAAGTGGGTGAAGCAAAATGGTAAAATGCAACACCTGGATGCCGGAGTACACACAAATAATCTGCCCCAAAAAATGTATTAATATATGTTTGATATATGATCAAAAAAAAAAAAGATTATGTGATACACAACAATTAGAAGAAAAAACCTGATTAAAACCAGAAGTCACTAATAGTGTGTGTCTGAAAAGCCACAGTAATTACACACAATCATATGAAAGAAAAGAAAAACAGTATAATGTTGTATGATAACAAATGTGGATAGAATTGCCAGAATCCTGGAACTTTTTAGAGGGAGTAACATATTTGCAGGCTTTACAAGGGTGTGACCCACATTTGTTAGAACCTGTGTGTTGTAACCAAGTTCTGCTTGTGTATGTTTAGGATGGAAAAAGGAGGAGACAAAGAATTGCCCAATGTGCATGATCGCCTAGAAACGACTCTGCAACCATGTTGTAATATGTTAGCCAATTTAATTCTTATAATCCTGAGTTGTTTAAATTGGTATGGTATGACCTCCTATTTATATGGGAGGGAGATGTATCTGCCATACCCGATTTTGTGGACTACATTATTAACAACTTTCAGAATCTAAAATTTACTTTTTTTTTTATGATCCGACATCTGTTCATTTTTTTGGATTTGAAGCGTGTGGGTGTCGCCCACCAAACTATACTTCAACCTATCGTAAACCTGCGGCAGGGAATACCATTCTCTGAGCAAATAGTCATCATCCCCTTCACACTATAAAAGCCAATCCGGTGGGAGAAACTGTAGTACAGATGAGATTTCTTATGAGGAATGCAGTAGATTTCAATCCCGCCATTTAGATTGAGATTATACCTTTTGGTCGATAGACCAGGCTTTCAATATCGTTAGTAAGGATAGGAGATCCCTCCCGTTTCCTTATGACAAAAAACAACCTTGCCACAATGGCCATTTGATGCATAACAAAAATAACAGAAAAACAAAAAACATGAAAAATGATGGTGATATTCCTACTCTTGTTTTGACCTACAGTCATCAATTTTCAGATATAAAGAAAGCTATACACACGTTTTTGCCAGTTTTATTTGAAGATGAAAAATTAGCTAACATAGTACAACATGGTTGCAGAGTAGTTTCTAGGCGACCATTCACATTGGGCAATTCTTTGTCTCCTATTTTTTCATCCCAAACATACACAAGCAGAACTTGGTTACAACACACAGGTTTTCACAAATGTGCGTCACAGCCTTGTAAAACCTGCAAATAGGTTACTCCCTGTAAAAAGTTCCACGATTCTGGCAATGCCATCATATTTTCTATTAAACAATATATTAACTGTAATTCAGATGGTGTTACCTATATTATTGTAGGTAGTACCAAGAGGAAATTTAAAACCAGAATCTTGGAACACCTCAATTATGAAAATCCTTCACAGATGAATATTTTATTCAGATACATGGCCATTCATTACAAGTCTTTTACTGAATTTGCAATTGAAAAAATAAAACACTGGCGAGACTAGGTAACATCAAACATTTAATATTGGACAAGGAAGCTCATTAGATATTCCGCTGAACACCAGACACCCTAATGGTTTAAATCTCTGCAAGGAACTAATGTATCAATATTAATATCATTAGTATACAGAATTCTCCTTTTCATTTCCATCTCACATAGATTTTCAAACACGCACAATTAGTGACTTCTGGTTTTAATAAAAAAAATTCTGCCAATTACTGTATTTTTCACTTTATAAGATGCACTTTTCTCCCACAAAAGTGGGGGGGGGGGGAGAATGGCCACGGGTCTTATAAAGCAAATACTAGTGAGCGCTTCCATTATGAAAGCGCTCACTAGTATGCATTAGGTGTCGGGAGCGGGGAGCAAAGCGCCGCAAGCGCTTGTGGTACTCGCCCTCCCTGGTCTTCCTTCCTGGGGCCAGTGCTTCACTGTCCTGACCGCGTACAGCATCAGGACGTAGTGTGCGCACTATGACCTGACGCTGCACACAGTCAGGTGACAGAGCAGCACAGGTCGCGAAGACAGGGGAGCGCGACTTCTGTCTGAGGTGGAGAGGAGCCGAGGCGCAGGACAAGTAAGAGGAGTTTTTTATTTTAATCTAATCTGAGGTCTGTTGGGGGTCTGACAATGTGGGCTGCTCTGAGGTCTGATGATGTTCTGACATGGAGGGCTGATGTGATGTCCTGATATTTATGGGGGTCTGATCTGAGGATCAGATATGAGGGCTGATGAAAAATATTTCTTTCTTATTTTCATCCTCTAAAACCTGGGGTGTGTCTTATCATTGGGTGAGTCTTATAAAGCAAAAAAAATGGTAATTGTGTATCATATAATCTTTTTATCACATATGTAACATGTATTTATCTTTTTTCGGCAGATTATTTATGTATTTTATTATGACTTATTGCACATATATTTTTGTAAGTTTTTTTTAAATCACAGTGCTGTGTGTACTCCAGCATCAAGGTGTTGCATTTTACTATTTTGCTCCACCCACAATCTATTATTTTATATACTATGATCTTAAGATTTTCTGATAGATAACAGAATTCATAGCTCCATCAATTAGGATGTCCAGGTCCTGCAGAAACTAAGCAAACCCAGACCATCACACTACTGCCACCATGTTTGACTGTTGGTATGATGTTTTTAAGATGGAATGCAAAAAAAAAAACAAAAACCTGAATTAGTCTTACCTGTAATTCTGTTTCATTGAATCCACCATGACGGCATAGATATAGAGAGATTTACCCCTGACCTCTGTAGGGGCAGGAACAGAGAAAGGATAAATTGGTCCCTCTCACCACCATTCCTCAGTGTTTTCCAAATTATCAAAGTGCCTGTATATGTCTATATTCCCCCATGACGGTTAGAGGCGCCGTCTTGGCGGATTCAAGGAAACCGAATTGCCAGTAAGACTTATTATGATTTTCCATTTCACCACCATGATGGTATAGATATGGGGAGTTACCAAATAACTAGTTATGCGGGGGGGGCACTGCCTGAAGGACTTTACGACCAACAGACAAGTCTGAAGTTTGCCAGAGATTTAGTCTATAGTGCTTTATGAAGGTATGAACATTTGACCAGCTTTGCAAATCTGTTCTAATGAGGCTCCTGCTCTTTCTGCATAGGCCTCTTCTATACCAATTGTAGCCCAAACCACTTTCAGAAGGTCATTCATTTCTTCAGATGAGAAATATAATTTTTTTGATTCTTCAGTTATTACACCATCCAACAGGGTAGCTTTGTCTCCCCATCCATTTCCTGGATAGCCTCCTAATCAGAGGAGATTTGGACTATGAATTTTTGGCGTTCAGGAGGCAGAGGGCCTAGAATTTTGTCTCTCAATGAGGCCAGAGAGGATTTAACCTCTTCTTGGATCATGCATCTGAATTCCTCCATGAGCGTTGCTCTTCTCTCAGGCTACTTTCACATTAGCGGCACGGACCTCCGGCAGTCTGTTCCATCGGGTGAACAGCCTGTCGTATCCGTCCTGCAGCTAGTGACAGTGTGCCCCCGGACTGCTGCTCCATTCCCATTGACTATAAGGCGGGCGGAGTTCCGGCGGAGGCACGGCGAGAGGCTGCCAAAATAAATGTCGGACATGTCGTAGTTTTATTCCTGCAGCCTCTCGCCATGCTGCCGCCGGAACTCCGCCCGCGCCCCCATTAGAGTCAATGGGGACGGAGCTGCAGTCCGGGGGCACACGGTCACTAGCGGCAGGACGGATCCAACAGGCTGTTCACCCGACGGAACGGCCTGCCGGCGGTCCGTGCCGCTAGTGTGAAAGTATTTCATTTTTTGCGGGACGATCTGTTCTTTTCAGCGATACCAATTTGAAGGGTGACACTGGCAATCATTAGATTGCCCATTGTGTTCATTGATGGCTAAAAAAACCATAATTGAACACTTCATTTGGAATATAACACTACAATGTTGATACCTAGTGGCCTGTATTGGTCTATTCCTCAAGCAGGCTTCGGTGTATTTCAGTGAGGTAACAGGTTCCCCAATCTCACCCGGGGAACGCTGTTACCGGACCGGAAGTGCGCGACTTCCGCTTCCAGACTGATCAGATGCAGTGGTCACATTTGATCACGGCATCTGAAGGGTAAAATGTATGCGATCAGCCTTATGGCTGATCGCATACATGTGCCACGAGTCTCTGCAATTAAAAAAATAGCAGAAACCCTGCGGCTATGGCACCCGCGATCAGTCACCATGTTTAAAGACCAGACCGATGAAGTACATGTACAGCATCGGGCGTGAAGGGGGTTAAAGCAGGATATACATTTTAAGCTTCTCCTAGTTTTCTTCTTCTATTTTGAGATCTATATGACAAAAGAGCAACCAGGTATCATGATAGGAGTCATGATTTTAAAGAAAGCTGCATATTAAAAGCAAAAGTTCTCCATCAGAGACCTACAGATGGTATGGTGGCTGGCGAATCAAGACCTTTAGATGCATGCGGCTCTGAACCTGGACCCGACGTGGTCTCCACAGAACCCAGATTCCGTGCACTACAGCCAGTTCCCGCTAGTTTATAAGTACCTCTGCATGCGTCATTCCTGGTTCTAAGTGCACGTTCTGCTGCTCCGTTCCACCATGCCCCCGGATGTGCCATCAGATTCTTGGGGCGGAAGTAGATTCCTGGCTTTGCGTGCGTGCTCTGCCACTCCGTACCACCATGCCCCGAATGTGACGTTAGATCCTTGGGGCAAAAGTGGATGCACGCGTCTGCCAGCTTATCCCACGTGGGGGAAAGGTGGTCATTTGTAGCATATAGACCAGGCGCCTGATCAACAGGAGCAAGGCCATAACTTCTCCCACAGCCCAGCATTAGTACAAGACCACCGGGGAGCAGGGGATACGTTAAGATAAGTGAATATATGCAAGGGGAGCACACTATACCTCCGACATACTAATCAGTTCAAATAAAAATCTGTTTAAACCAAAAAAATAAAAATAAATGGAATTTCCACTTCACCTCTCTGACTGCTCAGAGAAGACTTTCTCTGCCCTGGCCACTGCAAGGACAGGAAAACACTGAGGAATAGTGGTTGGCGGGAGCAGTTTAACCTCTCTGTTCCTGCCTCTACAGAGGTCAATCTCTCCATATCTGCACCATCATGGTGGTGAAATGCATGGTGGTGAAATGGAAAGTACCACTTTGGACTCAATCCACAGGGGATCGTCTAGATTTTTTTCTGGCAAATGAGAGATGGATCCTTGTGTTCTTCATGGTCAGAAGGGATTTGTGCCTTGCCTCTCTTATGGATTCTATTTTTGCCCAATGCCCCGTCTTATTCTGGAATCACCTACTGTACATTGACCTTAACTGAGGAAAATGAGGCCTGCAGTTCTTTTGTGACCTTCTGGATGAGTCGACGATGACCTGGGAAGAGTCAGCTCTGTTTCAAGTTTTCTGTATTTGTGAATAATGGCTGTCACTGTGGTTCGCTGAAATTTTAGAGTCTTAGCTATGGCTTTATAACCCTTTACAGACTGGTACATTTCAATTACATTGTTTTGCATCCATATCTGAATGCTTTCAAAAAGTGCAGAAAAAACAAACCCTTGTCTAGGTTATCTAATGTGTTAACGTTTATTGTAGCATACAGTATGGTATGTTAGATGCCGGTCTATGATGTTCCCACCAATGCCGTTTTGAGACGTTGTATCCTGATAGAGTACCTATTTGGCATTGTCAAAGTGACGTTTAGATTCCACAGATCTGGCAGTAATCATGCCTGCATGTGGTTAGTGAAAAGAAACCTAAATGTCAACTGAACTTGGTTAACTGGTTGATTTAGTACCTAAGGCGGCCATTACTTTTTCACAAAGGGCCAGTAAGGGCTGAACAGCAAACCATCAATAAATTAAATTATTTAAAAACAGCATTGTGCTTACTTGGGTTATCTTTGTTTAATACTAAAAGTACTTTTGATCTGAAACAATCAAATGCGACCAATATGCAAAAATAAAGAAATCAGGAAAGGGGCAAATACTTTCACAGCACTGTATTTTATGTTTAAATGCAATTTCTCATTCTTGCTTTCCAGAGCTTTGGGATAACCATATCAATGATACAAACTGTGTAAAATAGATCAATACAATCAAAAATAAGCAAAACACACTAAATAAGAAAAACTAAGGCCACCAGTGGTGATAAGTCTTTATATAATATATACACGTGCCAATCTATACACATTACACTAAGGAAATAACACTGTACAAGTAAAATGTGTACAAGGAATTAGCCTGGTCCATAGGGATCAGACTCAGAAAAAAAAATACATACACTTCCTGATACGTCCATTTGATTTATTTTAGAATCCTTCTTCTCACTGCTTTGCCAAAACATTTTTCGATACCTTAGGGACATTCTGTAATTCCTTGAATATTTCTCCACATATTTCACTTTCAGTTTTACATTCTTCCACTTTTTTTTATTCATAGTAAACTCTAAGAGAGGGAATTTATCACAAGGGTAATGTTTGAAGTAAGTTTTGCTCGAGTCCTCGTTGGAATACTTTGCTGCAAATTTAACAATGCACATTGTTTGTTAAATCTGGCTCCGATTAGAAATGCTACCCTAGTTTTCTGCACCTTCCCCGACTACAGTGGCTTTTGGAATCAATCATATATTTGGAGTGAGACTCCTTTACAGACTAACCGCACCCACTTTTCAAAACTGGGTTTAAAAATGCAAAAAATATATAAAAAATTTGAAAAAATGTTGTGCAAGTCGAACAACCCCTCCCTTGTCTTGTGATGTTTTTAAAGATAAGATTCCGGAGTGCAAGGTTTGACAAAGCCTAAAGAGTGTACCTACAGAACAGTAGTTACTAAAAGAAACAATTTTACTCCAATTTGGCATTACTAAAATAGTGAATCAGTCATTCCCGCTTTCAAAACGTGCAGAAAACATTTCTCCAGCCCTCTGTGAATTATTAAAAGCTATGAAGGGTTGTAAATTTTGAAAGAAAGCAACAGTTGACTGTCACGGACCTAATGCCACTAAAGAGACCTATACAATTGTCAAGAAGACTTTTGACCACTAGTGTATGTTTTGAAACTGCGGTGAAACACCGCAACTTGGTAAATTCTGGACAATTGAACTACTCGATGACCAAAATCTAGTCAAATCTTGTTGACTAAAAAATAGTTCTTGAAAATTAAAACCTAACCTACAGATTTGTACCTTCCTTCAGTCTGTGGTTTTCCAAACACCATCTTGCCTGATAGGGCTGCCACTAGCCTTGGTATCCAAGCAGAGAATTAATGGAGGTTGCTGCACATGTGCATATTCAGGAAGAGATAAAGGAACCCCCATTCTGGAGATTGGTAAGGGTCCCAGAGAAGTGAATACACCAAAATATCTAAGATGAAGATACACCTTTAAGTTTAACTTCGGTCAAAAGCTGAAAATTCAGGTGTGATGATAGAGAGCAACAATGGCCAACTATGTCCCACCGGTAATGATACCCTTAAATCATATACAAGTCCACTTAGCTGAGATCTTGGCACAGTTTCCTGAAAGATCTCCAGAAGCAAGAGGAAAATGTCCTCGTTCTAAAGGGCAAAGCACAACTTTTGACTTCTTGATTTAGAATAGCCATTTTGTTGGTCATGAAAAAGCGTCACCTGTGGCCACCAAATTTTTGATGTTGTGTGATCCTAAAGAGGGCATATCACATATATTTTTACACCCCTGTGAATGTGATTTTGGGTGCAGGAGAGTGGGGAGTAAATAGAACACATGTATATGATCATTTCTGTGTTATCCGATTTCTCAAGTGGAATTAGTGGTGCTGAAAAATAATAATTACTGAAGCACATTTACACTAATCTATAGTTAAGCAACACTTTGCTTCACACAAGATTCTAAAATGTTAGAGTGAGAAAGCTGTACAAATTTTTTGTATTAAAATTAAAAAGTATTTTACAGTTTTTCTTTTTTACAAATGGCTATTCAAGTGGAAGAACGAAACAGTTTATATATGGCGATTCTACTGACCAAATGGAACTGCTCTATGTATATTGTCTACAGCAAGATGATAAAACGTATGGTGAAGCCTAAGAACAGATACAGAAATGTAGAAAAGAAAATCAAACTTTTTATCAAGAATAAACAATAGATTGTAATATCTGTTTAAAAACAGCTAAATCTGTGCAAGTCCTGCCATTTGAGCAAGTTCAGATATTGTGGATTTGTTGCGGATTTTCAGTAAGGATTCTGGCCTCAAAAAATCTACTTTAAGAAGTAAAATATATGTGGATGGGGCAAATCTGTGAAATCCGTATGTAAGAGTTTTGTGCCATAATATGCTACATCCGGACATACCCTTAGGCTATTTTTTTTATATCTACGTTTAAATTATCCATCAGGCTGTTCTGGCAGAGAACAGTCTGCCGGAGTTCTCCGGATGAAGCCTAGACAGATACTGCCGTTAACCACCAGACCCCATTGACTATATGCGCCGTTTTTTTGCCTGATCGAAATCCAGCACTCATGCCGGAAACTGTCCGGATTCCCACCGAATCCCATTATAGTCAATGTAGTCCAGGGCTTACCAGTAGTATGCCGCTACTGAACACTCTGCTGAAATATCCTGCCGGATCACTAAAACGGAGGTGTGGAACTACCCTTACAGGAATTACATACATAGTCACATAAAGGATGTCACCATTGTATTTTGAGTTAGCTTCAGTAGTTCAATTACAATAAAAAAAAATATATACTTAACTTTTTTTGTTTTACAAAAGTTGTGCACTTAAAATTACCAGAAGTGTAAAGCCAAATATTGTATGGGCTACTTAAAGGGGGTTTCCCCCATCTTAGACAGTTACACAGAATATGCTATAAACTTCCTGCAGATGCTGTGAATAGAGAATTCCCTGTAGTCATGGGACAGGATTCCACATTCTGTTAATGGTTGCAGATGTCAGAGGTGGCATAAGACTATAAATTACCTGGTATGTTCTTTTTAGCTGATATTCAGCACAAGTGTATTGTACGTCTGTAGCAGCATAATAACATCATCCTGCACTAAAAAAGGTCCATCTAGCAGGAGTACTGCAGAGGCAGTTGTGCAGAGTCAAAAACCCCCTTCTCCATAACTCCTACAATGCCATCACATTTAAATTTCTGTCCAGAGGGAAAACACAAGCAACTTGTAGCTGGCAGGCACTAGTGGTTTATCAGTAAGAACATTTATAAAATAGATTTTAAATGTTTTCTTGGTTTGATAGTTCATTCCCGAAACTTGTCAACAATGGGCCAATAATGCCCTGTGTAGGTCAATGTGCCTGAACAATGGCTCCATTTAAAAATCACAGCAAAATGTCTGTATATTTGGAGGAATTCGGACTTCAAAAAGGGCTTTGTGACTTATGTGCTCAAAAATGATGAGAAATTTTGGATTTTTACTCCACTCAAAGTTTCAAAAGTGGGTGTCAAGTGGGCACGGTTAGCCATCTGCTCTGATTTACGTCAGATTTATCAACTTGCTTTTAAAGGGCATCTGTCTGCAGCTAAAGGCATCCATTTTACTCTTGTGTCCATAAGTGCCCACATTGCTGAGAAAAATAAAGTTTAAATATATGCAAATGAGCCTCTAGGGGCAATGGGGATATTGCCTTTACAGCTAGAGGCTCTGCCCTCTCTGCACTTTATTGACAGGACCAGGCAGTGTAAACGTGATCACTCCTGCCAGACCCTGTCAAAGTAGAGAGGTGGCAGCAATTGCAGAGAGAGTTGATTCTCTAAGAGTAACAGCAACACCATCATTGCTCTGAAAGTCTCAAAAATTGTCTCAATCTTCCTGTAGTAAAGAAGTGGCACAGAAAGTGGAGCAGTATCTCTAAACAGAAGTGCTAGATTTAAAGATGCACCAAATGTATTAAAAACAGTGTGACATTTGATAAATGTGTCCCAAATTACATCAATGCAGACTCAAGCAAAATGAACTAAAATTTTCAGTACGTAAAGGATCATAGCGATATAATATAAGCCATATGATTAGATCAACTAATTAGTCCTGGGTGTGGCTTATGTGAAATTTATGCTGCTAGCTAGGCTGAGCTTTGGTATGAATACAACATCGGGAAGACATGACTGAAACCAAGAAATAGCTCTAATTAACAGCAAACCACTAACTGTATTGTTATTTGGGTTAAAAGCATAATGCACATTAAAAATATGATACAAATAATATATCAAGTTATAAATATTTAAGTTAATAAAAAAAAGATAAAATGTGAATTTTAGGACTCCACATGGTTGTGCTCCATCTAAGCACCTAAAATGTTCCATATTTACCAGGGAAACTTCATATAAAATACATGAAAATCAAAATATGACCTTGTGTCGCATATACACATTTATACAAGACACAGTAGGAGATATATTTCTAAATCCAAAGCATTTTTGTGAGAATTTGCCATGAACCTGTCCCTAGAGCCAGCACTATATACTGTAGTCCCTGTTCACATTTCCGGTCAGGCGGGTGGAGCAGAGGTGGTCAGAGTTACCATCATCTGAGGCATATTTAGCTCACTGAAGGCACTTCATAGACTACATGTGCTTAGCCAACAACCAAGTAGTGTAGAAGGAAGCATTCCGTACATGAGTTTTGAACTTGTAACATTACTGATGCATGGCTCTTTTCTGATACAGGATAAGATTTTGATCTGGGCCAATGGTGTCCGGCCTATTTCTCTATAGCTGCTCTTATACTACAACTAGAAAACTAAAGGCTGGACACCACTAATGGAGGGAACCCACAGATATTAGATCATTATTGTTGGGAACATATGATGGTCCTTAAGCCTTTTGGGTATCATCAGTTGCCCACTCAACTGATCTTAGGAGAAATGGAACAGAGAGAGCAGATGATCATTCTGTGCATTAATCTTTTAAGGGAAGATTTGATAAAGATCTTTGGTTTAAAAGGGAACATCCAATCACCATGTTATGGCTATAGCTTCCAAAAGGACTGAATATTAGCTCAGCCTGCTCCACTTTGGTTTGGAGATAAGAAATCCTAAAGGATCTTGCATACTCAAGATTACAATATATCCCTTTCTATAATGGTTTTCCCTTGCTTGGCCAATATGAAATATTTTGAAATTTACAACTCAAGAGAAACCAAGAATGAGAAGAAAATAAAAATCTAAAAATGCATAAAATACTACAATGATGACAAAGAAAAAACACCAGAAGATTCATTCCTGTGATGTAAGATCCCCTTATCTGAAGATTGCTTCTTCTTAATAAGGAAGCATGTGCAATGGATAAGGAAGAACATGACCTGGACATTTTTAGTAAAATCAGCTTTGTTTGGTATGTGAAATGTTCTTCATGATCATGGTTTATCTAAAGAGGACTATTTTGTGACTCCTGGATCTGTTTTTTCAGTTCCTCAATTGTGGTTAGCAGGGCTGATCGCTCAAGCTCTAGAGTACAGACACACTGTTTCAATTTAACTTCATTAATCTGTAAATTATCAACTGTTGACTCCAGAATCTGGATTCTGCCTTTGGATACCTGCAGCAGAAAGAAAAGAAAAAGGCAACATTTGTTTTAATCTAGATTTAAGTGGAACACTGCTTCACATAGTAACAAAAAGCTAACCTAGACACATTAAAGCTGGTCCTATGTGAATATCTGCTACACTTGCAGTGACCTAGTGGATCACTGCTAAAAGGCAAATTTTTTTGCAAAAGGTTAAATGTGCCTTAATGCTGTGCCATGGAGACCAGCTGATCTGGCCTTCTCTGGTTAGTTAGAGTGTCTTAGCTGAGCAGAGCTAGAGACCAGACCTACATGGGTGAGCTCCTGCAAAGCAGGCCCAAAGAGCAGCCTTATCCAGGAAACACCATTCCTGAGACTGAACAGATGCCAAAGAACAACTCAACTGAGAGACTACGCCTGAGTGAAAGACCAGACATCCACAGAGGGTTTAGAATAGTGAAGCGTCTATTTGTACAAAACGGTTCATTCATCTGAACAAGTTCTCCATCTGTGGGACTGTCCCTCTACAAGTGATTTCCCGCTGTACCAGCTGATTAACATGGCCACACATAATCTAGCGCACACACAGTTACTGCGAGTATCGGCACATCTACAAATGATATGCTTAGAAAACAAATCAATGAATGTTGATGATCATGAATTTTGGCGGTGAGTGCACAAATTCTAATTCATTTTGCAGGCATATCATTTGTGTATGTACCGATACTTCAAGTAACGGCACATGCGCAAGATCATCAAGGACGTGCAATATATGCGGTCATGTTAATCCCCTGGCAGAAGGAGCATCTAAAGCTGTGGAGATGCTTCCTTACAAGTGTAAGTTTGTTTAGATGAATGAACCGATTTGCTCAACACTAGTTTAAAACCATCAAGGCCATACATTGGATTCAGACAATAAGCTACCGCTCCTTTTTGGCATTAAAACATGGCACTCACCATGCTTTGAGATGGACTGGCCATCCGAATCTAAGATCTGCATTCCTCAGCCCAGGAATTGTAGAAAGAATTAATGAAAATGGAATTACATGCCTGTGGTTATTTGGAAAGATTGCAAAGTGTGTTTAGAGTAAAGCCTGTATTACACTGGCAGATGGTCGGCCAGATCATCACCAATGAGCATTTGTAGGAACAAATGTTAGTGATGATCTGGCTGTGTAATACTGCCGCGATAACCTGACTAACAAGCAAACGCTCGTTCATCGGGCAATCAAGATTTTTAAGCATGCTTAAAAATCATTGTTTGCCGGCGACAGATCGCGCTGTCTAATCACGATCCGCTGCCAGCAAACAATGATTCCGTATGGGGACAAGCACTGGCATTAGCAATCCCTACTCCTCATACTGTGGATTGGATCACTGCATGTAATAGCAGTCTCCTCAACTGACGAGCAGGCGATTGCTGACAATCGACTACAAAATCTTTTAATGTAATACAGCTCTAAGACTCATGGAGACTACTGCCATCATCGTTGCTGCTGCTCTACACAATTACTGGGAGAATCTTACTCTGTAACATACCTCAGAACTGTGCCTATTGCTGACCAAAGCAAAGAAAGGGTGAGCCCTCCATTCACTGCTGCATGGCCTAGGGAGAGCCAGTGTGAGGACTGCCACTGTGAACTGTGAGTACTAATACCACCAGCATAGCCATTACCACTCCCTCCCATGCTGGTCTCTCCTATGGCTTGCTGCAAACCTACTGATTTTAGTGGGGTCAGTTAGGGTCCCCGCAAACATCTGCAAGGCGATATCAGGATTAAGCAGTTGAACTCCAACATGCCGATCCTTTTGTTCTCGGGGAGATAAGCTGCCACTTGATAAGCCTGGCAATGGCTTACACCACTTTCCCGATTCAGGAACACATGATTAGCCAAGGGGAGAAAGAGAATTGGGGGTTACGTGAGAAAGCATTTGGATGAAGTGTATGGCCAGCTGGAAGGTTATGTAGACCTTTACAATTATTATTTTTTTGCCCCAATGCATCCAAAATAAAAAAAAGCTACCTAGAAAATACTACCATTTTCTGTACACAGCTCCTAAGCAGATTGATAGGTGTAACAATCCAGGTTTTATATTTTTTTAAGAAAGGATAAAAATAAAAATGTTTTTTAAAGTCATATCATTAATGGCTACACATTTAGTTATTTATGACATTTAATTACTCAGTCCTGGTCAACACATTTGTACAGATGAAACAGACTTGAATTTGTCCCATAATTAAGTTTTGTACATATCTTTCTTCTAAAAATCCTTCTAAAACCCGTAATTGTTAGAAATTCCAGAACAATGAGCATGTACATAAAGTAGACACTTACAAGAGTACAATCAGAGAAAACAAACACTGATTCAGCAGGAAGAAAAAAAAAATCTGTGTAACAGAGTGGATAATTTGTATCTTTTGGTGTGTACCTACCTGTAACTCCTCCAATAGGTCAAAGTTCTGTTTGTGTAAGGTATTATTTGCCTTTTCTAACTTATTTATTCTCTGGTTGTCACTGAGAGGAGAGGAATCGATCAGTTCATCCTGCAGTACATGATATTCCACATCGTAATCCTGCAATTGCTTTGAAATGTCCATTTCAAAAACCTAAAAAGGAAAGAACATTAAATGCACTTTTTCTAGGTCTCAGGACACAACCAACATAAATAAAAAATTATACACTACAGCCCATAGTGCAAAATTTCAGACAGCCCAATAATACACCAACCATGAAAGCGGTTTTTGGCCTCATGCATATGCCACACTAAAGG
Organism: Bufo gargarizans; assembly: GCF_014858855.1. Taxonomy (NCBI): domain Eukaryota; kingdom Metazoa; phylum Chordata; class Amphibia; order Anura; family Bufonidae; genus Bufo; species Bufo gargarizans. The sequence continues at coordinate 127,678,119 of NC_058080.1, read as the reverse complement.
AGTTGGCCAATTTTTAAAACGCCCTAAACTTCTTAAGCCTCATTCACAAGTCAGTGATTTGGTCAGTGATTTCCATTGGTGATTGTGAGCCAAAACCAGGACTGGAGCCATCACAGACATAAGTTATAAGGGAAATATCTGCACCTGTTCTGTATTTAGAGCCGAACCCGGTTTTGGCTCACACAATCACTGGCCATGTAATAAACACAAAGTATCATGCTCCATCGGACACTGTATTAAACACGTCAGTGTTTTGGTCAGTGATTTCCATCTGTGATTTTGAGCCGAACACAGAAGAGGTGCAGATCTTTCCCTTAGACCTTATGTCTGTGGAGGCTCCATTTCTGGTTTTGGTTCACAATCATTGATGGAAATCACGGACCAAAAAACACTGACTTGTGAATGAGGCTTTAGAAAGGTATGAGAAGTACTATGTTGAATCTCTCTCCAAAATACAGGCTCTGCTATGCCCATGAGGCCTGGCAGGAATAAAAGGACAAACATTTGCAGGGTGTTCACCAGTGAGGTTTCCATGAGTGACAAGAGTCACCACCAGAGCTTCATTTTCAGGATCCTGTTAAATAACTCGGCTTCCCACATCCCTCATCGGAATGATATAGGGGGTATGATGTGGCTATATTGGGGTTAACAGTATACAATTCCCAGATTTTGACTGCAGTTAGGCTAAAAAAAATAAATGGCATGTCTCAAGTTACCAATCTGAACAGAGGAGCGGGTCTCTGGAATTACCTGGTTTATAGTCTTCTCCATTTGTACCAAGCCCAGATTTGGCAGTGTGTTCTTTATGAAGTCCACAATGGACTCAAGATTTTCTTGTTGCAAGATTAAGGGTTTGTGACTGCCCAACAAACTTAGGGCCACTTTAAAGATAACTTCTGATCCCTGAAGATAAATCATATCTGCAAAGAAGAAGAAAAAAGTCTAATACACAGTAGGATCAGTTTTACGAGAATGAAACCTCAGAGGTCATACCAGTCAAGACAAACATAGAACAAGCATCTTAGTATTCACTATTCTGGCTTGACTTGTGGCTGAGGAACAGTTGTACAGAGCCACATCCTAAAATGGCTCAGCTGAGCTTATTTAACAGTTGGCATGTGCTTTCCTACATCCGATTACTGTACAAGGGACACTTCCCAGAAAGCAAATTAACAGAATAAGCAATAAATGAATGAGAAATCCTGAGAGACTTCAGCACTGAAGTCTAAAGAATTGTGAATGCAGCTCTGGAGTGGACACATTTGTAACTCCGTAGATTAATAACATTCTTCAAATCAGTTTTCTCACCAATAGCACAGAAACATAGAATGAGTCGGCAGATAAGAACCATTTGGCCCATCTAGTCTGCCCTGCCCATAGTACAGGTGATAACGGACCAGTGGGATCTGACCACTATGATCCAAAGATTGGAGCAACATGGAGCACTGGACCCACCACACTAGCATGGCCGGGAGAGGAGCTGAATGAAGCGGTAGGCAAGCGGGCATACTGCCACACAACATATGGAAACAATCAAAATGAGTGCACCTGTGGATAGGCTTAAATGTTATGAAAAGTAGATGCATGATCCACTTATATACCTAATAATATAGTAAAATAGTAAAGTTGAAGACACAAGTCCATCTAGTTCAATGAATACTCCTGCTATGCTGATAAAACAGTCTTCTGTAATAGTACATCGTTATGATAGTGTGGGCTCAGGCACTGTGCCTGAACCATCATTTGCAGGAGCCAGCTGTATTATACAGTTGACACCCTGCTCTCACTGCCAGGAGGGGATGCAACTCTGATCCTGAGAGTTCAACCCATTTGGATGCAGTGGTCAATAGTATCCCTGGCATTGGAACAGGTAGAAAGAGTCAGGGGGCTCTCTCTGTCCTAACTGGCACATGCTGAAAACAATCACAGCATGCTCAATGCCCAGGCCTGCTATGTTAATGCGAGGTGTAATAGAATATCAGCAAAAATACAGAAGTATTTGCAAGGCATAGTACAAAAGGTCAAACAAGTTCAAGTCTTTCAAGATGACAAAAAATTTAGGGGCACATTTATTAAGACCAGTGTTTAGACCAGTGCTGGTGGTGGATCCATCAGAGTTATGAAGATGCACAGGCCCCTTCATAACTTTGGCTGATCCACTGCCGCTTCTAAATGTAAGACAGCTTCCTAGCAGTCTTCGATTTAGATCATTTCCTACACCTAAACCAGGCGTAGAAAATTATGAATGAGACGGGCCCACTTTTTTAGGTGCGAGCAGGGAGAAGTTACAGATTGTGGCACAATCTGCGACAAAAATACACCTAAATTAGGCATATTTCTGTTTAACCCGTACAGTACCAGCGCTGTACATGTACTGTTTAAAATTCCAGCGTCGTAGTACTACGGTGTGCTAATCGGGCCCCTGCTGTGTGCGTCAGCATCAGTGAAAACACCGTTGCCAGCTTATTAACTAGATGTGCCGCGGTCAGCGCTTACCGCGGCACGTGTGACGTGTAGGGTGGGAGTGAGCTTCCATCGGGTCCCCGCACTGCTGTGATGGGGACCCGATGGCTTAGACGGCAGCCCGATGCCTTCCTTAGGAATCGTGGCTGCCTTCCTGTAAGCCTGTGAGATCCAGCCCCCTGTATTTCTCAGTGTAATACACTTACAACCAATACAATGCATTGTACAGGGGATCAGGCCCCCAAAAGTGGAAATCCCAGAGTAGGAGAAAAACAATTAAGTTAAAAAAAAAAAAAAAAAGGATTTTGAGCACGAGGGACTCTGAAACAGCAGAGACCAGAGGAAAGGCATTATTGCGCTTTGTAGGTAAGGGAGTAGTACAGCTCATAAAAGAGGTGGGACGCCACCAGAGAGCTGGAATCCCGAATTATTCAAGCTAATCTGTGAAATTGATACAGTGTTTCTATAATGGAATATTGACTTTGTGAGCCGAGCAAATATCTAGTGTTGGATCGATACAACACCTGTGACTCACAGCCAATAATCGAACTGGAACCACGTCCTGTTATCTGGGAAAATTATACAAATGCATTACAACATGTTTAATGGCGATTATTAATGCCGAATAATTGTTGATCATCCAATCGAGATTCTGGTTTGAATGACTATTATATTTGTTAACCAGAGCGTATTATGAATTGCGGTCATTGAATTTTTGTGGTTATCGAATATATGGTGATGGTCTGATCGACACCCAGCCTGAATGGTCACCTTTATTCGATGACCTGACTACATTTGCTGTTGGGCACATAGGTTCAACGAATACCCCATTCCTCAGCCTTTAACATTATAATCGTCATTTCAGTGACGTTTTAAGGGTTTTATTGTGCATCTCTAGTACAATTTACGTATCTTGTATGTTTATTTTAGATGCATGATTTTTATTTAGTTGTGACCTGCAGAATAAAAAAAAATCTTGCTTTATTCTGTTCAAAAAGGCTTTCACTGTGTAAACTTAAAAATAAAAAATGATACACACATTGGGTATCACCGTGTCCGTAACAACCTGCTCTATAAAAATATCACATAAAATGCCCCCTCAGGTAAATGCTGTAAAAAAAAAAAAAAAAAAAAAAAAAAAAATATTTCAACCCAGCCCTTTTTTTTTTCACCTTGCCTCACAAAAAGTGTAATACCAAGCGATCAAAAAGTCTTATTTACCCCAAAATTGTACCAATGGAAACGTCACCTCATCCCACAAAACAATGAGCCCCAACATAAGACACTCAAAAAATAAAAACCAATGGCACCTGTAAACCAATCCATCAAAATCTGCTTCAAAAGCCATATGGCGCTCCTTCCCTTCTGAGTCCTGCCATGTGCCCCACCAGCAGTTTACCACCACATATGGGGTGTTGTCGTATTCAGGAGAAAACGGGCAACAAATTAAGGGGTGCTTTTTCTCCTGTTAACCCTTGTGAAAATGAAAAATGTGAGGCTAATGCAACATTTTATTGGAAGAAATAAAACTTTTCATTTTCACAGCCAAGTGTTTCCAAATTCTGTAAAACGCTTATAGGGTCAAAGTGCTCAGTACATCCTTTAATATATTCTTTAAAGGGGTGTAGTTTCCACTGTAGGGGTACACCAGGGTCTCTTCAAATACAAAATTGTGCCTAAAAACCGTTTAAGCAAAATCTGCCTCCAAAATCCATATGGCTCTCCTTTCCTTCTGACCACTGCCACGTGACCATACAGCAGTTTACTACCATATGTGGGGTATTTCTGTAAATTGCAGAGTAATATATATTGAGGTTTATTTTACTGTTAATTTTTTTCTTGCAACACAGCAAGGGTTAACAAAAAAAATCTACCCCAAAAAAAAAAAATGTAAAAGCTAAATAGAATTGGTATTATCACATTCAGAAATGTCCAAGCTATTCAAATATGTTATTTATCATGCACAGTGAATATTGTAAAACAAAAAACAAAACAAAAATGCACTACCTGGATTGCCATTTTCTGGTTGCCTTGCCTCCAAAAAAGACTGAATTAAAAAGTCATCTGTATTCTAAAATTCCATCAATAACAGTTCATCCCACAAATAATAAAATTATGAACTGATATTATTTCTGGTGGTATCCTCTCTGCCAAATTACTCCTTTTAAAAAGTACATATCCTGGAAACAGTATAAGGCAAAACAACCATCAAGGGAACTGCACACATCAGATGAGCCATTCAGTAGAAGGAAAAAGCCTGTGATTAAACCTTAAAATAAAAATCTGAAGCAAATAAAAAAATCCTCATCTATCCAATGACCCCTGATCCAGTGCAACTGCTCCAGCGGTCGACCCAGACTTTGCCCAATTGAAGCCAGCACTTGACTGCTGCAGCCAATCAGTGATGAAAGGTCGCAGCAGCCATTTACCATACTACTGGCATTATGGCTCCTTAAAGGGGTTGTCAAAGTTATTTTTTTGTTCTTTCTATGTTCCTAACTAAGCAAATGTAACAGCTTTCCAATTCACTCACTTTATCTCCAGTGACTGGTTTCTCAGATTTCACTGAGGGTCACATGACCTGTGATGTCAGCTTCTCTCCCTGCTCTGATAAAGGTCGTTTACAAGCCTGCAAATGAGACGTCACTGTGCTGGCCACGCCCCCCCCCCCTCCCCCTCCTTCACTGTCGTCTACTCTCTGCTAGGATTCTTAACCCCTTCAGCTCTGCAGGCAGTGAGGAGACAATGCTGGGCACCGGAGCTGATATACTAGAGAGAGCATTGCACAAGAAGGTAGGGGGAAGATCCTGTGTGTATTAGCAGTGTCATTATACAGATGGGACATGTAGTCCTACACATACAACATGCTGCAGAGTCTCCCAGCACTCAGGGCAGCTCTTGTATTCAATCCCTTAGCAGTGTCATTATACAGCTGGGACTTGTAGTCCTACACATACAACATGCTGCAGAGTCTCCCAGCAGGCAGACATGTCACTCAGGGCAGCTCTTGTATCCACTCCCTTAGCAGAGCAGGGGGAGGGGCAGAGATGGTTTTTATTGCATGTAAACAAAGGGCCAGAAAAAAACCAGGGAAATGAGGGAAAAAAATATATTTTTCATAACTCGGACAACCCCTTTAAGCAGCGATGGCAGTAGCACTGAATGTGACCCCCATGGTTACGGATTAGCCGAGTGGTCACATGCTAGCATTTTATAGACAAAGAATGGGGAAGACCACCAGAGTGTCCGCGCTTGATTGGAGAGGTGAGTATTGTGTGTTATTTTTGCTTTTAAAATAAACTATGAGACACACAGAAAACCGGCATACCCTGGGTTTCACCAATCTGTGTCTCAAGGGTTTAGGATAAAGCCAAACGCTAGGAATATTTATGGAATATTAAAAAGTCACCAACCTGACATGATTTAGTGAATGGGAAAACTCAGGTCAACAAGCCACTGATCCCAATAGATGGTGCAGGGTCATTCGCTGCCACTAGTCCAGAAACCACATTGGGGCAACACTAATCCTGTAGACAGGCTGCCACAAATTAATCACAGTGGCTCAACCTATATAACAAATTTGGTGCAGGGCTAGATACTTTTGTCCAACTTTATACCAACTATTGTCTTCATTTGCAACAGAATTTATTGCCAGAATTGTGGTGCAATTTTAGAGCAGAATGGTAAATCTTAGGCCATGCCTCATTACCGCCAGGAAACACCCCATTTCTGTTACGGCATGCCTCTTGGCGAGATAGGCGCAAGGGATTGCTCAACTACTAGATGTGCCAATTTGCGCAAAATTGGTTTATGACATCAGTAAATGTGGGCTACTGTGTGACACAGACTTCGAGTGTATAACTCAAACCTCATTCTTCTGGTTATGAGATCATGTTCTGGATTTCACACTTGACCCTTTTTGTAAGCTCAGGGGATTGTTCAGAGTCCTAGCTGCATGTTTTTCCTTTCATAACTAGATTATTCATAGCCGAGATGTCCCTTCTTGCACCTTTTTCTGGAAAAGTTGTTAGATGTTACACTTCCTTTACCTGCAGTTAAACCCTCAGTAAGGGAGTGCCTCTGTTGGCTGCAAGAGCAGGTTTAACATACCGTACTGTACCTTCAACCTTCACACAATACAAGTGACATACTTTAACAGGAAAATTAAGGCTGCACTTAAGAATGACCACAAAGGATCCTATAATTGGCTAAAAAGAAATAATGTACTGGTTTTACAACTTAGGCTACTTTCACACTAGCGTTCGGGCGGATCCGTTCTGAACGGATCCGCTCATAATAATGCAGACGGAGGCTCCGTTCAGAACGGATCCGTCTGCATTATATTAGCAAAAAAAAGCTAAGTGTGAAAATAGCCTGGGACGGATCCGTCCAGACTTTCAATGTAAAGTCAATGGGGGACGGATCCGCTTGAAGATTGAGCCACATTGTGGCATCTTCAAACGGATCCGTCCCCATTGACTTACATTGAAAGTCTGGACGGATCCGCACGGATCCGCACGCCTCCGAACGGCCAGGCGGACACCCGAACGCTGCAAGCAGCGTTCAGCTGTCCGCCTGTCCGTGCGGAGGCGAGCGGAGCGGAGGCTGAACGCCGCCAGACTGATGCAGTCTGAGCGGATCCGCCTCCATTCAGACTGCATCAGGGCTGGACGGCTGCGTTCGGGTCCGCTCGTGAGCTCCTTCAAACGGAGCTCACGAACGGAAACCCGAACGCTAGTGTGAAAGTAGCCTTAACCCTTCTGTTTAATGGAAACCTGTCATCAACTTTGTGCTGCCCATACTAACGGCAGCATAAAGTAGAGAGAGGAGAGTTGATTTCAGAGGTCTGTCATTTAAAAGTTAAAAGGAAGGGGTTTCCGAGAACCAACATCACAATCATTGCAGACTGGGCCTGGAAAAGAGTCCCGGCCACCTGAGAAGAGTCCTGGTTATTCATAATCTCCTGCTCTCCTGCCCACCTGCTGATGACTGATGGTCTTCTACCTAGTTTTCTCCCTTTCTCTCTAGGAGAGAACTGCCAATCATCAGCAGATGGACGGGGAGAGCAGGAGATTATAATAACCAGGACTCTTCTCAGGTAGATTTGACTCTTTTCAAGGCCTGGGCTGCAATCATTAAGATGCTGGTTCTCAGCAACCACTTATGTTTAGCTCATGAGCGATACCACTTAAATCTGCATTTCTGTCACTATTTTATGATGGCCTCAGTGAGGTCAGCATAAAGATGACAGGTGCCCTTTAAGCTAACTTCCCTGTAGTAATTGCTCTGATTTTCAGTCCTCGCTAACTGACTAAGACCATGTGATTCTGGCAGGTCGCTTCACTGGCCTTAAAAGGATTGTCCAAGGGTTAAAGAAATGAATGGGATTCCAGGATTTTCATATTGATGACCTATCCTCAGGACTGGTAGGGACCACTTTGTTGGCTGCAGCGCTGCAGTTATCGGCTTCATACACTGCACAATGGATGGAGCTGTGAAGTCCCAGTGCCAACTTACGGCACTGGAGTTTCAAGGGAACAGCGCATCAGTGGTGGTGCAGGGTGTTAAAGACGGATATTTTTCTTAGCGAGTCTCACTACCAATTAATATCACTGACTTCTAACAATGGAATGAGCACACAATAGTATTGCAATGTGCAAAAAAGGCAGTTGGCCGAGTGCCTGAGCACATTCTGTTTAGCCCAGGCCTAGCCAATCCTAACACTACTTTCCCAGCTGTGTCTTGCCAACAGCCGGAGGTGTAAACTGTGATGCCTCCGTATACCACCAAGACCAGTTTACTCCATATTGCTCACATGCTTGTGTCCAGGACTTCTCGTACCTGAAACCCCCTCCCCTTCCCCCGAATACCCTGATGTATGCCATTCGCCAGACCCTTAATATTGTAAGCCTTTAAATCCACCTTTTTAGAAAAGTGTATGATCTGGCTTAGATCTTCCATAACTTGTTCCAATGCCACCTCCTCCTTACAAGAAAACATCTTTACTTGCCAACTTCTGCTATCTACCACCATATACCCAATAGATTGTCATCTAGTATAGGCAGTGATCTAGTGTCCACTTCACTATTGACCGTGTCCCATTGTTATAGCACCACAAACATCACATCTATAAAATAAGAAACTTTTTTTTTTTAAGATTTATTTCTTCTTAGTATTCAGAAAACACAGGGACTGTTGTAATAACAGCCAACAAAATCAACCTCGTGCGTGTTAGTAAACCTTTCCCAATGCCAAGACTTTTCCGTCCTGCCTTGAACAGTTGCTGTAAATGCTCTGCTAACAGACTGCTCAGTGGAAAACATTAAGGGAGTAGATATAACCCAGGGCTATTAATTATTAGTAGGAACTATGGAAAACACCAGAGCAAATCTAGTAAGAAGACGACTTTATACAAGTAATATCTGGTAATAATGACAAATGAAAAAGGTTCCTCCTTAAGGATATAATTCATCAAAAGTAATATGAATGGGATATATCTGTGAATCCCATGGCAATTCAGCAATAGTTTGAGAATAGTGAAATCTAGCGGCTACACAAAAACATTTGGAGTCATCTAAACACTATACACAAAATATTTTGCCACTTGCACCTTTGTGGACCCAGTAAAACCACCCGACCTTTGGTTATGCCTCCTCCCCATGGGTACATTCCTTATTAAAGTGTGCATGATGCAACCAAAGAAGACCATGTGGTTCCCCATGTTGTAGCCATCTGTTTTAAGGCTGGCAGGAAGCTGCGATCAGCGGAAGTTAACCCTTCAGGTGCCGCACCCGAGGGGTTAACTGCTGCCACTAATCGCAGCTCCCTGTCAGAGGCAGGTTGCCGGCTATATGATTCTGCGCCGACACACCCACCTCCTGTATTAAACATTAATTATCATTAGTGGCACAGTGCACCCTCCCAAGTGTTAAAAACATTGGTGGTGCAGTGCATCCTCCCCCTCCCCCCCTCCCCGCCCCTCCCAGTATTAAAAAACATTGGTGGCGCAGTGCGCTCTCCCTACCCAGTATTAAAAAACATTGGTGGCGCAGTGCACCCCCCCAACCCCTCCCCAGTATTAAAATCATTGGTGGCAGTGGCCACAAGTCCCCTCCCCTCCTCCTCATTGGTGGTGCAGTGGCAGCTTCTGATCGGAGCCCCAGCAGTGTAATCATGGGGCTCCGATCGGTTACCATGGCAGCCAGGACGCTACTGAAGCCCTGGCTGCCATGGTAAGCTCCCTGCTACTGTGTGTACAAAGCACAGAGCAGCAGGGAGAGTGAAGTCCTATTTACCCCAATAGAGCTCTATTAGGGTGAATAGGACAAGGGACTAAAGATCCCAGGTTCTAGCCCCTAAGGGGGGAAATGGTTATTAAATAAAAAAAAAGGTAAAAAGTAAAACCAAAATATTAAAGTATAAAATCACCCCCTTCCCCAATTTTACATATAAAATATATAAATAAACATATCACATATTGCCACGTCCGAAAAGTCCAAACTATTAAAATAAAAAAAGAATAAAAAATAAAAATTGATCTCCAAAGTGGTGAACGCAGAATTTACATTTTTTTCTAAAATTTAAATGCACAGAAGATCGGTACAAGTTATCGGCTATCGGCCTCAAAAGTTCACAGGTTATCGGTATCTGCTCTAAAAAAAAATCAAAAAAAAATCACTATCAGTCGATCCCTAATTCTTTGTATACCCACAATCTGAATAATAAGAAATACACTACATAGAGCTGGAGACAAATACACATTACATCTATACCATTTCCAGCACCTCCATTCCCAACATTACTAGTTGTTAATCTTTTCTAGCATTGTTAACCAAACAATCTGAAAACATATCCCCTAAATAATCATAAATGACCAAGTGTTTCACAAAAGAAACATGTTATTCTAGCAGCACATCCATAAAATAGATGGAAAGACAACCCACTGAGAAATGAACATAGCTTCTCAGAGCTCAAGACCTATACAAGCGATATGCCATACAATTAGACGTCCTGTGTTTCATTACTGTAACTTTGGACTTCACAGTCTCTGATCTTTCACCACAGAGTGTCATTGACATCAGTATTCCTTTTAGAGGTGCAACGTTTCACATTTTGAGTAATGGAGCTCTCAGAGAAGCATGGGAGTTACACCTTAAAGTGAGGGTTCACTCTTTAACAGAATGTTCTAATAAGACCCCAGGATAATATTGGTGTCAGACGTGATATCAGACTTGTGACAATGAAGGTGCCAAGAGCAAAGCTGGTGCCCTTGGAGGAACCCACCAAGCATCTCTTTCATAAGTGTCATACCATTTATGTTTATTACTAAGATTCTCGCTTTGCAAATTGGCGAGCAATGTAACGTTCCTAGTCTGACTTCACATTATTTTACTGGTTGTGAGGCATCTACACAAGAGGCACTGTAGCAGGAGTACGATAGGTTTCTCGTTAATGTTTGCTTTGGTCTTGGCTTGAAAAGGCCCTGCATGGCTGAAATGTAATTCTTAACATGACTTAAGGGGACATAAACTTTCAATGAAGCCACGATCATGCAGCAACACTTCTCAGAGTGCTCTGAGTCATCAGATGTCATCTGGCCTGCTCTGCTTTTCCTGTGTGTGGAGTACGGATCCTATATGCCTTCTGTGGATCTGTACACAGGAAAAAACGAGCGGAGCAGAAGAAACCCGACTGTGCAGAGCACTCAGGGAACATTTGGTGGTTTCACCAAATGTTTTGGTAAACCCTTGGAATTTTATTGGCTCTCTGGTGCCTTGGATTCTACTACATGTAATTTGCTGCTACAAAGAGGGGAGTCACTCCACGTGTACACGGAGTATCACAAGTGGTGCACAGGGACTTTCATCCAGGAGGCCTTATGCTCACAGTCAGTGATTTCAGCAAAACGAGGAGAGGGTCTAAACACAGAACAGGTGCAGATATTTCCCTTATATCTCATCTCCGTATAGCCTCCTTGCCAGGTTTGGGCTCACGATCACTGATGTAAATCACCGACGTATGTATAAGGCCGTCCCCCCATTGCGGATCAGTCCCCATTGACTTGCATTGGGGGTCATGCCGTCTTGCTCCGCATCCCAGGACGGAAAGCAAACTACAACATGTTGCGGTTTGCTTTCCGGTATGGGAACACAACTAAACGGAACGGAATGCATTTTGGTGCATTCCACTTCGTTCAGTTTTGTCCCTGGGGACAAAACTGAAGCTTCCCCCCCCCCCCCCCCCCCCCCGGTATTAAGCCCCTATGACAGATCTCAGTACCGGAAAACTAATAGTGTGAAAGTAGTGTGAAAGTATCCTTAGAGACGAACAGCAGTAGAAAACTCCTGTTTAGTCAAAATGTACCCTTGTGTGTATAGATACCACTTCCTTTAAATTTTAATAGGAGCAGTAAAAAGAAATTCTACTAGCCATTGCAGGTATTGACAGACTAATGTTCACAAAATCCCTCATCTTACAACCGTATACTGGTAACATAGCAAATCTGTTTTTTTTTGGTTTGTTTTTTTAGACAGATCAATTTATTATATTTCCATCACAAATTCTATCATCTCTTGCATCGCCAGGTCTGAGAAGAACAAAACATACATATGGTTTTTAAAGCTTACCAAAGACTCGGGCCACAAAACCTAGAGGGAACTGAGAGGCAAACATGGTAAGAAACCAAGGGGCGGCATACAGACTAGGTCCAATCTCATACTCTTCTAGGTGGTTGTACAAGTCTCTGTGGTAGTCATGAAGCAGTCGAGAAAGTTGGTACATCTGGATCTACGCAAGAGATGAGAAGAAAGAGGTTAAAAGGACATCTCACTAGAAGTTTTTTTGAAATTACAGTACATGTTAAGTTTGTATTCTCAGGGGAATTACAAAAGGAAATTAGGAAGTTCATAAAATAAATATAACCAAGAAATATGGCAACCAATATACAACTAATCATCAAATACCATTCCTGCAAGAGGTTATATAAGGCTGGTTTTACACCAGCAGATGAGGCAGAAGCTTGTTGGGAAGGAACGCTCGTTTGTGAGTGGAGGAGACCGATATATTTACATGCAGAGATCTCCTCCACAGTACAGGGAGGAGAATTTGCCAATGCCATCGCTTGTCCCCATACAGAATTATTATTTGCCAGCAACAGACCGTGATTAGACGGCACAATCTACCACAGACAAAATGATTTTTAACCTGCCTAAAAATTGTGAGCATTTGCTCGTTCATCAGGTAACGGTCGGCACTATTACACAGGCAGGGCATCGCTAATGAGCATTCCTACGAGCACTCATTAGCGATAATCTGCCCAACTATCGCTAGGTCTAATACAGCCCTAAGTCTCAATACAGGGGGTCATCTACTTACAAATTCATGTTCCCCAATCAGACGCATGACCTGAGGATTATTGAGAGGTCCGTTTGTGCTCTGCATTCACATTCAGATTACTCCAAGCTATACCCCACACCCACATCAGCCGAGCTACGCCCCATAAAGGACTTCCCTGCTGACCACCAACTACTCTGCAGCCCAGAAACCTTCTTAGTGGTCAGATAATGTCCAGATCCAAGAGATCAAATCATTCTGAACATTCAGTAAATAGTATGCTCTGACATTTGCAGGCAAATTGGAATGAACAATTGTATGCAAATTTAGCATTAGTAAACATAGAAATTATACTTCTTTCTATATCACTTTTATGGCCAAGTTTTAACAATTTATGGACAAAAATCTTACTTATTTTATCTTCACTCCTCACTCTTGCGCTTATGACTTTAAGCTAAACACGCCAGAATTCTAGCTTAATTTGCACATAAAAATGTTGTACATGCTTTGCATCATACTTTTTGCTTCCCGTTCTACAAGCGGTCATGACTTATCGGGAAAGTGGAAATTGGTGTGGCTTATGAGGTGACAACTCTGTATATTTTGGTGCAAAGTAAGCCAACTATAGGGGGTGTAAAGTTAGGCTGAAATGTCTAAAGATGCACTAAATTTATCATCCAGCATAAGCCACTCTGATAAATGTGGCATATTTTAAGATGGTCTGGACCAAGTTTACGCAGTCTAAATGTTAGACAGGATCTGCCCACTGGGTTTGGGAGGAGAGGCAGTGTTTAGACTAAGGACAGCCATATACAGTGGATATAAAAAGTCTACACACCCCTGTTAAAATGTCAGGTTTCTGTGCTGTAAAAAAATGAGACCTAAATCATTTCAGCACTTTTTCCACCTTTAATGTGACCTATAAACTGTACCACTCAATTGAAAAACAAACTGAAATCTTTTAAGTGGAGGGAAGAAAACAAAAAAAATGTGGTTGCATAAGTGTGCACACCCTCTTATAACTGGGGATGTAGCTGCATTCAGAATTAAGCAATCATATTCAAAATCATGTTAAATAGGAGTCAGCATACACCTGCCATCATTTAAAGTGCCTCTGAATAACCCCAAATAAAGTTCAGCTTCTCTAGTTGGTCTTTCCTGAAATTTTCTTAGTCGCATCCCACAGCAAAAGCCATGGTCCACAGAGAGCTTCCAAAGCATCAGAGGGATCTCATTGTTAAAAGGTATCAGTCAAGAGAAGGGTACAAAAGAATTTCCAAGGCATTAGATATACCATGGAACACAGTGAAGACAGTCATCATCAAGTGGAGAAAATATGGCACAACAGTGACATTACCAAGAACTGGACGTCCCTCCAAAATTGATGAAAAGACGAGAAGAAAACTGCAGGAACATTAAAGGAGCTGCAGGAATATCTGGCAAGTACTGGCTGTGTGGTACATGTGACAACAATCTCCTGTATTCTTCATATGTCTGGGCTATGGGGTAGAGTGGCAAGACGAAAGCCTTTTCTTACGAAGAAAAACATCCAAGCCAGGCTACATTTTGCAAAAACACATCTGAAGTCTCCCAAAAGCATGTGGGAAAAGGCGTTATGGTCTGATGAAACCAAAGTTGAACTTTTTGGCCATAATTCCAAAAGATATGTTTGGCACAAAAACAACACTGCACATCAACAAAAAAACACCATACCCACAGTGAAGCATGGTGGTGGCAGCATCATGCTTTGGGCTGTTTTTCTTCAGCTGGAACTGGGGCCTTAGTTAAGCTAGAGGGAATTATGAACAGCTCCAAATACCAGTCAATATTGGCACAATACCTTCAGGCTTTTGCTAGAAAGCTGAACATGAAGAGGAACTTCATCTTTCAGCATGACAACGACCCAAAGCATACATCCAAATCAACAAAGGAATGGCTTCACCAGAAGAAGATTAACATTTTGGAATGGACCAGCCAGAGCCCAGACCTGAATCCGATTGAAAATCTGTGGGGTGATATGAAGAGTTCTGTGCACAGGAGATGCCCTCGCAATGTGACAGATTTGGAGTGTTTTCGCAAAGAAGAGTGGGCAAATCTTGCCAAGTCATAATGTGCCATGCTGATAGACTCATACCCAAAAAGACTGAGTGCTGTAATAACATCAAGAGGTGCTTCAACAAAAGTATTAGTTTAAGGGTGTGCACACTTATGCAACCATATTTTATTTTTATATTTTTTCTTCCCTCTACCTAGAAGATTTCAGTTTGTTTTTTAATTGAGTTGTACAGTTTATAGGCCACATTAAAAAGGTGGAAAAAGTTCGGAAAGGATTTATCTTGGTCTCATTTTTTTTACATCACAGAAACCTGACATTTTAACAGGGGTGTGTAGACTTTTTATATCCACTGTACATTCAATAGATGTCAGCCAACAGGCTCACTCTCCTGACGCCCTCCTGCGAGTTTAATGCAGAGTGGAAAAAGCCACTGCCAGACACTTCTGGCGACAGCTTATCTCCTGGGAGACCAAAAGGATCTGGTGAAAACATTCACTTTACCTGATCCTTCTCTCCCCCGACATCTGTTGAGGAAGAATCAGGAGCGCCCCATACATATTAGACACCTTTGTTGGCAAGTTCAGCCAACAATACACTAATGTGTATAGGGCCATAATGTAATAGAATCCAACTCTGTATACAGATTCATTCCCATTTAGCTTCAGACACAGCAGAGGTGTGAAAGGTCAGTTTTAGTGTTGAGCGAAACGAGCTTCAGATCATAGCTTCAAAGTCGACTGCTTCAAATACTTTGTTTTAATGCTGTATGGATATTCTACGATTTTTTAAGGCCTCATGCACACGACCGTTGTGTGCATCCGTGGCCGTTGTCCCGTTTAACGTGTTTTTCTGCGGTCCCATTGACTTTCAATGGGTCCGTGGAAAAATCGGAAACTGCACCGTTTGGCAGCCGCGTCCGTGATCCGTGTTTCCTGGCCGTGAAAAAAATATGACCCGTCCTATTTTTTTCACAGCCAACGGTTCACGGACCCATTCAAGTCAATGGGTCCGTGAAAATCACGGATGCAAACAAGATTGTCATCCGCGTCCGTGATCCGTGTCCGTTTTTTCCTATCATTTCAATGGCAAACTTGACTTAGATTTTTTTTTTCATGTCCGTGGATCCTCCAAAAATCACGGCAGACCCACGGAAGAAAAAACGGGCACGGATCACGGTACAACGGAACCACGTTTTGCGGGACGTAAAAAAATACTGTCGTGTGCATGAGGCCTAAGTCGTAGAATTGAAGGCCGAAGTTATCCACCGAAGTCTTGCGCGACTTGCCTCCACGAAACACATACATTTTAATGCTATACAAAGACAGGTCTCCATACAGCATTAAAACAAAGTATTTGAAGGAATCGACTTCAGATCTATGAACTGAAGCTCGATTCTCTCAAGCCTAGTCAGTTTCTTTGTCAAGTTTCAACAAAACTGTCAGAGCCCGAAGAAGAGGAACAGGTATATTCAAATGTGTCAGACTTGTTGCAGAAACGTATGCAAACATCTGCTCCTCACAAGAACGAGGTTGCTTCTGCAGCATTTGCATAGATTTCTGCAAGCCTCAGGCCTCATGCACATGGTTTTGTCCATATTTTGGTCCTCAAAAAACGGATCTGCAAAATACGGAAAACTTGTGTGTGCATTCTGAATAAGGTCTCGTCTAAAAACATAGACAAGAACAGGAATTGATCTATCATTTGCAGAATGGCCATAATGATCTGCTAAAAATACTGTATGTGGGTGTAATAGGCCTCAAAGAAATAAATGGGTCAGTGTGCCAACCACGAAAAATGCAGATGGCACATTGAAGTAAAATACAGTCATGTGCATGAGACCTTATTCAGATCTGCAACGTAAACATCCCCTTAAACACAACCTGTCAGTTTATTACTGCTCTATCATCTCCTGAGAGTATTATATGGTAGAGTGAGTCAAGCTGAACTCTAGATTATATAAACCTGAATATCGCAGAGTACAATTTCTGAGTAAGGGCTCATACACACAAACATATCTTTTTTGTCCGCATTCGATCCACATCCACATTAGATGTTGACCGTTCACTTCAATGGGGCTGCAAAAGATGCGGATAGCACACCATGGCTGTCCACATCCATGTGTCCGTTACACAGCCCCGCAAAAAAAAAAATATAGAATATGTCCTATTCTGTTCCACAAAATGCAGAACACACAGCCGGCATCAGTGTTTTGCAGATCAGTAATCTGCGGCCCACAAAAACGGCAATGGCAGTGTGCATGAGCCCTAAAAAGCAGAGTAGATCCTGAGAGGCCTCCTAGGAAAGACAGCGAGTCCTGATTACACATCGTGATTAACAGTCCTCGGTGTACACACTGATACAGGGAGAGGGTGTGGGTGGAATAAGGACGAATTGTCTCTACGTGGAGTCCTCTCAGAATTTACTCTGCTTTTAACTCAAGAATCATATCGCATAAGGCTACTTTCACCTTTTGCGCTTTCCCTTTCCGCTTTTGAGATCGGTCATAGGATCTCAATAGCATGGGAAAAATTCATGGTCAATGGGGACAAAACTAAAAGAAACGGAGTCCACTAAAATGTGTTCCGTCCAGTCTGGTTGCGGCCCTATCGTGGACAGAATAACACTGCGGATCAGTCATGACTCACAATGTAAGTCAAGGGGGACGGATCCGTTTTCTCGGACACAACAGAAAACAGATCCGTCCCCCATTGACCTTTAATAGTGTTCATGACGGATCCGTCATGGCTATTTTTAAAGATAATACAACTGGATCTGTTCATAATAGATGCAGCCGGTATTCTCATGACAGAAGCGTTTTTGCTGAGCCCTGCCGGATCCAGTGAAAGTAGCCTAACTCAGCTATCCCTCCTCTACTACAGTATATTGTGCGCTCAGATAGGGCACCTGATATGTTCTCTTTAAACTGACCACAGATGTGATATATTAATCACTGGACGATCCAGCTTATTTTAGTAGCATCTTTAATTATAGGTTTGACTTCCACAGCTTCTCAGCAGAACTGACCAAAAATCTGGTTAGGCCATAAATACAGGTCTATGTCCAGCATTACACTGAGGCGGGTGCATTACATTTTTATTTTCTGATCTTTTGCTAGTATCCCAGCCAAAGTCTATGATTCAACCGGTCACCGATATGGCCGGTAACAGCCCTCTACCACGTAGTCTTCTTCATTTAGTACTATGACCAGGTGAAACCTTCCATTGACTAGCAAATACGAGGGTGTCAGTACCTGTAAGGTGACCATATCAGGTCTGTACTGTTTCCTTAAGCCCATGTCGTACATCAGAAACTTCAGCAATTTAAAAGCATCCTCTTCGCTCATGTGTAGCAGCAGAACCCCGGCGACGAAGCTCAGCCCTTGGCAGTAACCCACTTCAGGATCCAGCAAGGAATAGGCCTTTAAAATGTTGTAGAGTGACAGCTGTCCTGCTCCCAGCTGGGCCGAAAAGTATGGGTGTGTTGGGAAGGTGCGTCCTAAGAAAACAATGAGGTTAGCAATCCAAATAAGTTTACCTGAACCTTGCTATCAAGAAAGGTCAAACAAAAACAAGATTCTTTTGAAGCTACTTTATCTCCTTAAGTAAACTTTCAACACCAATTACTAGGTAAACAGCAGAAAATCAGCTTGCCTTTGGCCCCTATGAATTATGTACTCAGGTAATGAAAGAGAGCCACTTCATAAGGTTCACTGCAGCACATCAGATAAAGATATTAGAAAATAGCTCCATGCTATCTTTACACCCAGTTAAATTATGTATTACACTGATCATTTACTCTATGGTCTTGGTAATGTGCCCAATGTACAGACATTACAAGATTCCACAGTGACACCCAATGGTGAGCGGAGTCCCTGACTAATGCTGCCTCAAACACAAACTCCAAATGTTCAGTGCTCTCACAGGAACCACGGCCCAGTCACACACACACTGATAAATTATACCTTGAATCGCTTTTATAAGCATATTGCTAGGATATGCCATCAATGTCAGATAGGCAAGAGTCCAGCCTCTGGCCCCCCGAAGTGAAGAACATCGTACGTGTGCGGCATGCTCTCCATTCATCTCTATGAGAGTTCCAAAAGTAGCTGAGCAAGCTCAGCTGCTTTCGGAGGTCCCCACAACAGTGAATCGAGAGAGCACTGCGCGGCCACCTCTCAATTCACCAATATGGGGCAGCCGGTAACTGCCCAGCCAGCACTTGGCTATTTTTGCCACATGCGCGACTGATTGCTGTGCACTTCGGGGGGCCCTGTTCTGGAGATAGGAGTGTGTCCCAGACACGTAACCCACACTTATCCAACACTGGTGTCATATCCCTGCGATGGCTAACCTCCAGCTGTGGCAAAACTACGACTCCCAAGATGTACTCTGGCTTGGCTGTTCTCATGCTGGGAGTCATAGTTTTACCACAGCTGGAGGTATGGAGGTTAGCCATCACTGTCGTATCCTAACGCATACCTCCCAAATTCCTGGACGGTCAAAGAGGGACACTTATGGCTCATTTTGTGTAAGATCCATTTTTCCTGCCTATTTTTGCACTTCTAAAATAGTTGTTTTACATAATAGCGCAAAATTATCTGAATACAGAAATTTCTAAACTCCAAACTGCATCAAATAATAAAATAATATACAAGGCGGCTCTAATATACAATTAGGAACCCAAAAAACACTTTCTGGATCAATTTGGAGTCAGGAAGTAATTTTTTCCCCCTTAAGTGGGGAAAATTGGCTTCTACCTCTTTTTTTTTTTTTTTGCCTTCCTCTCGATCAACTTGCAGGATAAGAGGCCGAACTGGATGGACTTATGTACTATGCTACTATGTTACGATGTAATATTGTAAATTTAAACAATGGAAATCTATACCTCAAGTCAACAAGAGGGACATTTGAAGAGCAGAGACAGATGGACTTGGATCAAAAATAGAGACTGTCCCTCCAAAAGAGCTGAGGTCTGCTAATGAGATGCCATCAAAGTCTGATATGGGAATAAAAAGGCGCTGTCTGGGGAATATTTTAGTACCAGTTACATTTTATATAATGTGCACATCTTTTCCTGGTGTGACTGGTGGAAAAAAAAAAAAAAAGTTTTAGTACAAAATACCATGGTACTCAGAGTTACTGTGAAACTTATAAATATTGCTAGAACCAGAATGTGCTTTCTATTAGGTTGTTGATAACGACTGCAATGCAAAAAAAAATGTGTCATCACTGTTGCTCTGAATCTGCACAGACTTTATGGTGCCATCCCACTACTACGTTTACAGTGGCCTGAAGGACAAGTTCTAACACTGACTACATTGTAATGGACAGTGATGGCACTGCATGTGCAGCCATGTCTTCGATGCAAGAGGGTGGAGACAGGACATTGCAGCCCTGGGGTAGAATCCAGGACCTCCTCTAATAATATGGTAGAGCTGACCATCACAGCCTAGACCCCTGAGCTTGTTGGTTGTTTTCACATTTCTTTGGATTTCCTCTGGGCACTTTTTGTAAAAAAAATTATATACAAAAACTAATATCTTTAGTTTTTTAGTTTTTTTTTGTAAATTATGGCAGAAAACCATCCATCATTTCAATGACTTAGACTTCAGTGCTTTTTAACACCTTGCAAATACTAGGTTCATAGAGTGTATCAGCTCTAAGTGACAGG
Source organism: Bufo gargarizans (assembly GCF_014858855.1). Lineage (NCBI taxonomy): Eukaryota > Metazoa > Chordata > Amphibia > Anura > Bufonidae > Bufo > Bufo gargarizans. The sequence goes on along the minus strand of NC_058080.1, from coordinate 127,657,598 downwards.
ACCGCTGTTCTTAGATAAATTGCATTGCGCATTGAAAGTAAGTAGCAAAATTTAGCTTGTGAACAAAGGACTGTGCTCAAGTTACGTAAGCCATAGGTTTGCTTATAGTCATAGCTTTAAAGGGGTTGTCAAGGATTTTTATATTGCTCACCTATCCTTGGGACGGGTCATCAATATCTGATCGGTGGGAGTCTAACACCCCACGATAAGGTGTTCACTAATATCTCAAGCATTCGGTGCCAGAACTACACCACAGTCCATTGTGTAGTGGATGGAGCAGCACTGCATTTACTTCCAGTGCCACTTCGGAACAGATGATCGGTGGTGGTGCATGTACTGCCAATCAGATACTGATGGCCTATCCTGAGGAAAGGCAATCAATACAAAAATCCTGGAAACTCCTTTAAGCTGGCTGCAATTTGTGTTCCCCCATCCCCCAAAAAAGGGAAAAAAATACTATCAAACAATAAAAAGAATAGCTAAAAGAGGGGATGCAGCTGCACACCGTTTCAGTGACAGCTTATGGGGGATCCAGGGGGCAAAGACATTGAGTGGTTCAGAGAACAAAGCAAAGGATGGTTCTGATGACACTACGCAGCAGATGAAGATAGAAAATGTACATGTAAAGGGTATCACTAGCCACACACTTTCTAATATCTTCTGTCTATGGCTAGCTGTTCTAGAAAACATGACATTTATTTTGCTGCAGATACTGTATACAGATCTGATGGTATCTGATATCTTGAAGTGACTCGCACACCTTTGACTAGTAAATTCTTGTTGTGTGCACGTTGCCATCTCATGCTTGCACTGTCAAATCTTTAAGGTGGTGGTGGTAGGGGACAAAACAAACAGAGGGCTGGGTCCCCGGATCGTTGCATGAATGATTGTCTGGAATTAAGCATGTCGGGACTTGCTTCTGTGAGTGAAATCATTACTGACTTGACACTTCCCAAGAACAAGAGGATACAGGAGTGGAGGGCGCAGAAGCCATTATTAACAGGCAACGTACCAGACAGTATAGGGCTGGAGGTAAAAGCAAGCAAATTCTTAATGCACTCTCCCATCTATCTTAGCACAGACGTGAAGCACTGAACAGGGAAGGGTTCTTGTAAGGGTAAATGAAGCGTTGCTTACAGCAGCCCTCTTAGTAAACACTACCCCACCCTCGAGTTTCAGGAATGCTGCAACGGTAATGCCGTTACAATATAAGATTACAGTTCCTCTCCCTAACAAAGCCTCAGATCACAGACTGTATGTGCCCCAAGCACTGGAATTAGGGCGAAATAATAAAAAGCTAATTTATGTGACTCCAAAATGTTATATTTCACATTGATATGTGAGGTATGATGTCTATGGTGTGTGACAGTGACACAAGACACATGCTCATCTCTCCTTGGTTGTGAAAATATATTAGTGTTTTCTGGTTTCCAAGGCCTGAAACCACAACCCACCACAAGCTTTCATGAGAAAACATCTAAAAGCATAGATTACCATCATGTAGAACGCTTTTAGTTATCCAGGCCATTCTGGGATCGTTTTCTCGTCACATATTGTACCTCATAACAGTGGTAAATTTGAGTCAAAATATTTCATTTTTATAAAAAATAAATACAAAATTGACCCAAAATTAGGAAAGATTCGCAATTTTCAAATTTAAAATTTCTCTGCTTTTAAAACAGTTAGTGATACCTCCTAAAATAGTTATTACTTTACATTTCGCATACGTCTACTTCATGTTTGGATCATTTTGTAGATTAGATTTTTTTTTTTTTGGGACGTTAGAAGGCTTAGAAGCAAATCTTGGAAATTTTTGGAAAAATTTCAAGACCCACTTTTTAAAGGACCAGTTCGGGTCTGAAGTCACTTTGTGAGGCTTAAATAATCGAAACCACCCATAAAATGGCCCCATTTTAGAAACTACACCCCTCAAGGTATTCAAAACTGATTTTTACTAAACTTTCTTAACCCTTTAGGTGTTCCACAAAAATTAAAGGAAAATGTAGATGAAATTTCAGAATTTCACTTTTTGGGCAGATTTTCCATTTTATTCCATTTTTTCCAGTAGCAAAGCAAGGGTAAACAAAACTCAATATTTATTGCCCCGATTCTGTAGTTTACAGAAACACCCCATATGTGGTTGTAAACTGCTGTACGAGCACACGGCAGGGTGCAGAATATGGTTTTTGGAAGGCAGTTTTCACTGGGATAATTTTCAGTTGCCATGTCACATTTGAAGACCCCCTGATGCACCCCTAGAGTATAAACTCCTAGAAAATGACCCCATTTTGGAAACTAGGGGATAAGGTGGCAGTTTTGTTGGTACCATTTTAGGGTACATATGATTTTTGGTTGCTCTATATTACACTTTTTGTGAGGCAAGGTAACAAAAAATAGCTGTTTTGGCACAGTTTTTATTTTTGTTATTTACAATGTTCCTCTGACAGGTTAGATCATGTGGTATTTTTATAGAGCAGGTTTTTACAGACGAAACAATACCAAATATTTTTTTGGTTGCGTTTCAGTTTTACATTTAAAAAGCATTTATGAAAATTAGTCTCCATATTCTGAAAGCTCATTTTTTCAGTATAAGATGACGGTTTGATTGGTTCTATTTTAGGGTGCATATGACTTTTTGATCGTTTGGTATTACACTTTTTGTGATGTACGGTGACAAAAAAATAGCTTTTTTTATGGTGTTCACCTGACGGTTTAGGTCATGGGTTATTTTTATACAGCAGGTTCTTACGGACGTGGCATATATATATATATACACACACACACACATACACAGTACAGACCAAAAGTTTGGACACACCTTCTCATTCAAAGAGTTTTATTTATTTTCATGACTATGAAAATTGTTGATTCACACTGAAGGCATCAAAACTATCAGTTAACACATGTGGAATTATATACATAACAAAAAAGTGTGAAACAACTGAAAATATGTCATATTCTAGGTTCTTCAAAGTAGCCACCTTTTGCTTTGATTACTGCTTTGCACACTCTTGGCATTCTCTTGATGAGCTTCAAGAGGTAGTCACCTGAAATGGTCTTCCAACAGTCTTGAAGGAGTTCCCAGAGATGCTTAGCACTTGTTGGCCCTTTTGCCTTCACTCTGCGGTCCAGCTCACCCCAAACCATCTCAATTGGGTTCAGGTCCGGTGACTGTGGATGCCAGGTCATCTGGCGCAGCACCCCATCACTCTCTTTCATGGTCAAATAGCCCTTACACAGCCTGGAGGTGTGTTTGGGGTCATTGTCCTGTTGAAAAATAAATGATGGTCCAACTAAACGCAAACCGGATGGAATAGCATGCCGCTGCAAGATGCTGTTGTAGCCATGCTGGTTCAGTATGCCTTCAATTTTGAATAAATCCCCAACAGTGTCACCAGCAATGCACCCCCACACCATCAAACCTCCTCCTCCATGCTTCACGGTGGGAACCAGGCATGTAGAGTCTATCCGTTTACCTTTTCTACGTCGCACAAACACACGGTGGTTGGAACCAAAGATCTCAAATTTGGACTCATCAGACCAAAGCACAGATTTCCACTGGTCTAATGTCCATTCCTTGTGTTCTTTAGCCCAAACAAGTCTCTTCTGCTTGTTGCCTGTCCTTAGCAGTGGTTTCCTAGCAGATATTCTACCATGAAGGCCTGATTCACACAGTCTCCTCTTAACAGTTGTTCTAGAGATGTGTCTGCTGCTAGAACTCTGTGTGGCATTGACCTGGTCTCTAATCTGAGCTGCTGTTAACCTGCGATTTCTGAGGCTGGTGACTCGGATGAACTTATCCTCCGCAGCAGAGGTGACTCTTGGTCTTCCTTTCCGCATGTGAGCCAGTTTCTTTGTAGCGCTTGATGGTTTTTGTGACTGCACTTGGGGACACTTTCAAAGTTTTCCCAATTTTTCGGACTGACTGACCTTCATTTCTTAAAGTAATGATGGCCACTCGTTTTTCTTTACTTAGCTGCTTTTTTCTTGCTATAATACAAATTCTAACAGTCTATTCAGAAGGACTATCAGCTGTGTATCCACCTGACTTCACAACAAAACTGATGGTCCCAACCCCATTTATAAGGCAAGAAATCCCACTTATTAAACCTGACAGGGCACACCTGTGAAGTGAAAACCATTTCAGGTGACTACCTCTTGAAGCTCATCAAGAGAATGCCAAGAGTGTGCAAAGCAGTAATCAAAGAAAAAGGTGGCTACTTTGAAGAACCTAGAATATGACATTTTCAGTTGTTTCACACTTTTTTGTTATGTATATAATTCCACATGTGTTAATTCATAGTTTTGATGCCTTCAGTGTGAATCTACAATTTTCATAGTCATGAAAATAAAGAAAACTCTTTGAATGAGAAGGTGTGTCCAAACTTTTGGTCTGTACTGAGATAGATATATATATCTATATCATATTGTAGTGTCTCCATATTCTGAATTTTGAGAGCCATATTTTATTTATTTTTTTGGGGGCGATTGTCTTAGGTAGGGTATCTTTTTGCGGGATGAGATGACTGATTGATTGGCACTATTTTGGGGTGCAAATAACTTTTTTTTTTTACAATCTTTATTTAGATTTTTAAGAATACAGATATATTAACCGTTGTATTTTAGAATACAAATACAAAACACATTCAAACAAAAAGGTGGCTAAGAAAGGTAGCCAATTGGGTCGTATTAATGCAGTATTACCAGCATGTTATCAGTATATAATGTAGCGCTGTTCACATCTCAAAACTGAAAATATAGAAGAGTTGTTTAACCTGTCAGTCAATGTCCTGTCAAAAGGTTCAGTAACTGTGTTGCTTAAATGAATAAAAAGAAATACAAAATCTAGATCTAGTGCGTTTTTCTTTCTTATTCGCCCTTTGATGGTGTGCGTTTATGATGAAGTCCTACTGGTTAGCCACTTGGATCAAGGCGCCCACAGTTTATGAAATTTATCATGCGTGTGTGAATATGCAAATTACCAGAACAAATGTTTTCCAACAAATTGGAGTAGTACCAGAGAGCAGAGAGGGAGTGAGTGTCATAGTTGAGTTACAGATCTGATGACTACATTTATCTCTTTCCAAAAAAGGGAGTTGCATATGACTTTTTGATCGCTTGCCATTACGATTTTTGTGACAAAAAAAAATGGCTTTTATGACAATGTTTTTATTTTATATTTTTTACGGTGCTCATCTGAGGGGTTAGGTCATGTGGTATTTTTAGAGAGCAGGTTGTTACCCAATATGTGTAGGTATTTTTTTTACATTTAACACAATAAAAGCATTTTTTTTTTTTTTTTTTTTTTTTAAAATCATGACTCCATAGTCTGAGTGCTATAGTTTTTTTTTTTTTTTCCTTGGGCAATTGTAGGGACTCTTGCTTGATGAGGTAACGGTTAGATTGGCACTATTTTGGGGGGCTTGGTGTTGCACTTTTACTGATGTATGGTGACAAATAAAATGTTTTTTTTAGTTCAGTTTTTTTTTTGACATTGTTCACCCGAAGGGTTAGGTCATAAGATATTTTTGTAGAGCCGGTCTATACGGATGCGGCGATACCTAATATGTCTACTTTTCTTTTTTCCCTATGTATTGTGATGCATTGGCTGTAAGTGTATTACACAGTGTAATACACTTACAGCCTGCTTCCTGTGAGATCTAGGGGGCTGGATCTCACAGGCTGTCACAGAAGGCAGCCACGATGCCTAAGGAAGGCGTTGGGCTGCCATCGGGTCCCGTCACAGCAGCGCAGGGACCCAATGGCCACCCTGCACGATCCCACACGTGCCGCTGTCACCGCTGATCGTGGCAGTGCAAGGGTTAATGCACCGACATCGGTGTTTTCACTGATGTCGGCGCAAACAGCAGGGGTCTGGCTATCAGCTCCTGCACCTGCCTGATCAGCATGACTTACATGCACGTCATGCGTCCTTAAAGGGCATCTGCAGATTTGTACCTATGACACTGGCTGACCTGTTACATGTGTACTTGGTAGCTGAAGGCATCTGTGTTGGTCCCATACTCATAGGTGTCTGCATTGCTGACCATTTTTAAATATAAGCAAATGAGCCTGTAGGAGCAACCGGGGAGTTACCATTACACCTAAAGGCTCTGCTCTCTCTGCAATCAATGTAGAGAGGACATGGCAGCTTCAGAGAGAAAGTAGATCCTCTAGGTGTAATGGCAACACCCCCGTTGCTCCTAGAGGCTCATTTGCATATATTAAAACATCATAAGTAATGCGGACACATGAACATGGTAACAAAACACAGATCGCTTCTGCTGTCAAACACAAATACAGCATGTCAGCCAGTTTCATGGTACAAATCTGCTGGCAGACGCCCTTTAACTTGCTCCTTTGCTTGGACAGCAAACAGCTTTGCTTGACTTTTTCACCCAGACCATTCACTGCGGTCAGAGAGCCCACCTGTAGTGACACAGAGCATCACACTGATAAGTGCACTGCTCTTCTGTGAACATCATTCCCTAGGCCTGTCAAGAGAACAATAGCTTTTTCATACTGTCATCCTAAATTCTACATCTACTATTGTACTGGCAGATAACACCTTTCCCTTGCAGCAGAAGTAAAATAAACAATGGGTTATCCATAGGTTACCGGATAACCTCTTTAATGTTATTCTTGCTCAGTTTCATGCTGGTGGTTTGCGCATGAGATCCATTAAATACTACTGGTATGTTGAGACGCTTGTAGAATGTTATGGCTTTCAACAAATTTGCTATATTTTATGCTTTATCCACAAATTATTACTTCTTATTGTTCATTTTTATTGCTCTTTGCTTGATGTATCTGATTGCACGCAAACTGTTTCCGACAATTACGTGAGGTTTCTATGGAGGATTCCCTCACTCATTGGAACAGTTCATCATAGTATAGATATGTGTTCTCACAGCCTTCTTTGATGGCAAAAATGCCACCACAAACAAAGCAAAAAAATATGAAAGTGGTTCTCCAAGTTTTTTTTTTTTTTTTTTTTAAACTCTCCTTCCCAATGCCCTGCCGCTCCCATGCTGACACTCCAATCCCCACTAGGCCTAGTCCTTTGCACACGTGACTGCTGAGGTCAGTGATTGGCTGCAGCAGCCACGTGAACGATGAACATGTTATCACTACACACCCAACATGAATCAGTGTCTAGATCCATAGCGGTGGAGCTGAAGTTTTTTTTTAAATGTTTTTTTTATTTATTTTTACCAAAATTGCAATAAAACTTGGAGAATTCTCTTTTAACCCTTTACAGGGAACCTGTCACCTGGATTTTGGGTACAGAGCTAAGGACATGGGTTGCTAGATCACGGCTAGCACATCCACAATACCCAGTCCACATAGCTCTGTGTGCTTTTATTGTGTCAAAAAACGATTTTATAGATATGTAGATGAACCTTAGAGGAGTCCTGTCTGTTTTTCATAGATGAGTCCAGCGTTCTGACCCTGAGCCCAGCACCACCCCGCATCCTCCGAATCTTATCTCTGCATCCCTACGTCCCAAAGCTAGAGCTTCGTAATCTTGTGATGCACGAGCTAGCGCATGCGCAGTTCGTTCACTGAGGCTGATGCCAGCACAGGGAAAGAAAACTATGCCGACACTGCGCTTGCATCGCGAGATTACGGCGCTCTAGCTTTGTGACGTCGGGGAGCAGGGATAAGATTCAGAGTATGCGGGGCGGTGCTGGGCTCCTTCACAGTGGGCGTGGCTGGGCTCCGGAAACGTTAGCAACAGCTCCTTGGGCTTCTTACTTGCCTAATTTACATATGTATAAAAAAAATTGACACAATAAAAGCACACAGAGCTATGGGGACTGGCTATTGCAGATGTGCTAGCGGCCATCTAGCAGCCCATGTCTTATATACCCAAAATCCAGGTGACAGGTTCCCTTTAAGTGAATGGTTTTATGCAATCACTTTCCTGTAGCTTGATAAATTGCTGCTGCACAACCCCTTTAAGGCTAAATGCACACGATCAGGATTGTGTGTGTGGAAAATCCACACTGTAGGTCATGCAAATTGTATCTGAAATTCTCATGTACACGATGCAAAATTTTTCCATGCGGACTTTGACCTGCGGTGTGAATTTTAAAATCTGCAGTATGTCAATTTATTTTATTATTCCTGACGGGATTTTCTCCATTCACACAATGGGGGAGTAAAATCACATGAAAACATCAGATTTACCCAAAATCATTACCTTCGTGAGTGTTTTCTCAAAGAAACAGTATCACAGCCTGCAGACTATGGACATCTGAACACTTGTGAAATATCAAAACCTAAATTAATATCTAAGCCGAGTATCTGCAAGCGGCTGATATGATATGCATATAAGTATGTGAATAAGGCCCCTTTCACATGAGCGAGTATTCCGTGCGGGTGCAATGCGAACGCATAGCACCCGCACTGAATCCGGACCATTTCAATGGGTCTGTGTACATGTGCGCTGCGTAAAAATCACAGCATGTTCTATATTTAGCGTTTTTCACGCAATGCTGGCCCATAGAAGTGAATAGGGCTGCGTGTGTTTTTCACGGATGGTTGTTTGAAAATTTTAAGTTTTTTATCACGCGCGTAAAAAAAACGCATCAATGTGCATTTTGTCCACACAATAAAAACCGAACGTCATCGCAGGCAAAACTGAATGAACTTGCTTGCGAAATCGCGCATTTTTAACTGAACGCATCCGGACCTAATCCGTATCGCTCGTCTGCAAGGGCCCTAAGTCATATAAGTAAATATGCGTGTTAATTTAATGTCAGAATAATGAGCATATTTCAACATGATTTAGTCTACACGGTAACTGTGGCAGCTGCCGTACGACCAAAGCTCGCAGTGTAGCGGGACTGCCATAGGAATGGATGGGGATTTTTTGCAATTCAAGTGTTGCGTTCGCAGCCAGCATGCTTGTCACGCTGCGACCCCATTCATTCCTATGGCAGCCCTGCTACGCTGCGTTCTTTGGTTGCGATCACCATATAGACAGACCCTAAAAAAAAAAAGAACAAAAAAAAAATAAAAAATAGTACAATGGCAAGTGGTTGAAATAACAGTGCTCATGTGTTCCCTCTTAAACATGGGCGTAGGGATCACCATAGCAGCCATAGCAATGGCTATGGGGCCCTACGCCACTGGGGGCCTGGGCTGCCTGCTGAGGATTATTATAATTTTTTAAATTCATGTGGTATAGCTACAGGGGTCGCAGGCCCCTCCAGGACAGACAGAGAAAGCGCTATCTGCAGGCTGTGGGCTGTGGGCAGTGCGATAGGGGGCGGCTGGAGGCAGAGAGGTGTACCTGCAGTGAGGAGAGGGAGTGGTCCCGCTCCCAGTCTGGGCGGCAGTCCTACTGGCCGGAAGTGGAAGAGGCGGAGCGTACAGCGAAGCTGCGTGCTGCTGGGCCTGGCAGCACTGCTGGAGTGTGGGCGCGCAGACGTTCAAGTGGCTGTGAGGTGAAGGCTGGCTGACTCTGGGACTGGTAAAATTTACTCTGGAGTCCTGGACCATTATATCTAGGGAGGAGGGGGGAGCAGGACCCTGGAGGTCTGGACCAGTACATTTAAGGAGAAGGGGGGAGCAGGACCTGGAGGTATGGTCTGGACCATTATATAGGGGGGAACACGACACTGGACCATTATATCTTGGGAGGAGGGGGAGCAGGACCCTGGAGGTCTGGACTATTATATTTAGGGGGAAGCAGGACCCTGGAGGTCTAGACCAATTTATTGAGGGGGGAGCCGCAGGATCTCCAAGGTCTAAACCATTAAATTGTGGGGGGGAGCAGGACACTTGATGTCTGGACCATTATATCTGGGGACTGGCGGTGGGAGATTTAGGATGGGTGTGGGGGTGGAAGGTCTTGGAGGAGTGTGGGGATGTTGGGGTGGGAGGTACTGGAGGGGTGTTTGGGTGGGAGCTCTGGAAGGGGTGGGAGGTCTGAGAGGTATGTGGGGGTGGGAGATCTGGGAGGGGGGCCCATAATTTTTTTTGCTATGGGGCCCAGTCATTTCTAGCTACGCCCCTGCTCCTAAATCTTTGTACCTGACCATTAAGTCTGACTTTATCTGGCGGTAAATGACCCAAACAGATTAGTATTGGTCTTAAAGGTCCAGCAGAAAAAAAATCCTAGTGGCAAGCGATTTGGCTTCAAATTATTTCTTATGGGATGACTCACAAAACCACCATCATATCATAAATATCATTTTTGGTGCTACCCTACTGTGCAGCCTGCCACAGTATCCATAGTCGGTGGTCCCAGACACCACAACTTCAACGATCTCAGACTGCACACTATAATGGCACAGATTTTAGCTTCTGACCAACTGATCATTCCATTTCTGAACCAGCATGCCCTTCAACCTGGTCTTGTAACCAGAGGACATGTGCACAGTGGCGAGGCTGTCCCATTGTAGATCTTCATTCAGTGCAGTAGCATCCACTCTTCAGGCTTTCTTAGAATGCACAGACTGGAAAATAGGCCATAGTCTGAGCTTTCCTGAAGGCCACAGTGCTGCCCATCGGTCATATTGCACAGAGCATAGGACAAACCCGGTCACAATCATTGTGGCTATATTAAATCTTCAGAAGTGGAGAGCCCCAGCAGTAAAGCCAGCCAGTGCTACTATAGCGTGAGATACGCTAAGTGTGAAGGTAGGTTCCGTGCCCCTATGTGGTGTAATGGTACCACACCTCGCACCCATGGAACCCTAGTACGACGCCTACTGTGATCATTTTTCTGTCCTGTTGTGCATAGGAAAGAAACCTGTCAGTCATGGTCTGGAGGTGGGGAGGACAGGGAGAGCAAGCTGGCGCGGGCTGTGGGGTTCAACATGTTAGTACTCTAAGTGACAGACTGCCCAAATTAGCGGGTTCATCACTACACTATGGTGCCCTAAGGGAGAACTGCATAGTGCAGGTGACAGGTTCACTTTAAGGTGACATACGTCCTTCAATAGCTGTCAGCCATCTCTCCTCATACAGATATACACTCATCTGAGTGCACGTGTCATCAACTGGAAAAAGAGAGATACCTCTGGTGGTGTCTCTAAATGATCAGCTGTTGAAATCAAACATGGTTAATGCTTCTATGACCTAACGTAATCTGTTGGGGAAGTCAGGAGCTTCCCAAACACATTAAACTGTCCGAACCCATTTTCAGGGGGACAAGCCAACAATGTGTTTTAATATGGCCTTTAGGCCATATTCACATAAACAGAAGCCATGATGATGTAATGGATCTATAGTCACTGACTGACCCCACTGAATGTTGAGGTTTCCATCTACTCCTGCCATCAGAAGTGGTGGAACCTCAAACTCAACCCCTGACGATTTATGGTTAGTAGAACATTACTAACACATAAAAATAGCCTATTATTCAATAAAACTTACCCAGATCAATAAGAATTGCATGCTGTTGGGTGGTCAGCTGCTTTAGTAGCTCTTTATAGGGGACATCTTTAACAGGGCTTCTGTTGGGCACCTGATGCCTTAACTGATACTGTTCTGCTAAAAACTTCCAGATCTCTCCTCGATGATGGCGAGGGACACCTAAGAATAAAAATACAGGTTTAGTTTGCTTTCTAGTGTTCTGAATTCTTCTTTACAGTGAATCTGACAGCGAGCTGCTGTGACGGCTCAATCTGTAGTCTTTATCTCTGAACTCCTAACAGCTCAAACACTCATTTACGCTAAATTCTTAAACGGATACAAATTTAGCTGTAATGAGCATTTATCAGCTGGCAGGAAAGAACAGATAAGAGCTACAAATCTATCCCTCAGAGCAGCTCTGACAGTGTGAAGCAGAATTCAGAAATTTAAAGCTGTAGAGGAAAAACTAGAAAAATCTGAATAAGGACCAACTGAAAATTGCAATAGAATTGAAATATTTGAACCCAAAGTTAGTAAAATGCATCTCTTCCAAAGTTATTAATATATGATGTGCCTGCCCTTTAATTTGAGGGAGGAAAAAAATAAAAAATAAATCTATAAAAAAAAAAAAAAAAAAAAAAAAAAAAACACAACAACATTTGCGTCTTTTATGGTTCGAGTTGGTTTTAAGTTTTTTTGAACTTTTTGGATAAAGCATTACATATACGTGATCAACAACTGCAATGTTCTGTAGGCATTTCACATGATTACCTTGCCCAACAGCAGCATGAATCTTTTCCATATCGGTCTTAATTTTTGCTCTTCCAGGGGTGTTCAGCATTTTTTCCCACACTAGTGTCACATCTTTAAGACAGGGAGTGATTTCTTCATAGTCAAGCTTCAGGCGTTTATTTAGCAAATCATTTTCTGAGGCTTTGTAAAAACATGAAAGTAAAACAAGTAACAATCAGTGAAATTCAAGCTCGTCAAAGTTACAACCCAGCTAGAAAAGAAAAAAAGTTTATTGCAAACAGGTCTGAACTTTAATAGAGATTGTCCAGAACGAGGGACTCCTTTTTTAAGTGCTCTATTTTTTTATTTTATTTTTGCTCTGTTATTTTTCCGTTCTTCTGATCTGATCCTTCAGAACAACATAAAAAGAAAAAAAGAAAAAATCTTGTGCATCAACTATGCACATTTAGCATCCATTTGAACCATTTCCATCTGAGATCCGTTTTTTTTCCCCAGTCTAAAAAACGAATCTCAGATGGGAATAGCTCAAACGGATGCTAATTGTGCATAACTGATCCATTTTTTTTTTTTTTTTTACAGGATTAGTTTTTTCTTTATTTTTCTGTTCTTCAGACGGGATCAGAAGAATGGAAAAACAGTGAATAATTTTTTCAACCAAAAAGTGATATTTAGACCACAAATATTTTTTTTGCTGAAATATGCCAATATTGTTCTATAAAATGTTACTTACAGTTTGCCCAATTTCCTTAATACATGAGAATATATATATATATATATATATATATATATATATATATATATATATATATATATATATATATATATATATATATATATATATAGAGAGAGAGAGAAAGAGAGAGAGAGAAAAAGTGGCAGCACCGTCTCTAATGCAAACAGGGGGTTGCAGCTGGTCCAATATGGATATAAGCAAGTCCAATACATAAAAAAAAAAAAAATGGGCAGCACTCCAGAAGATAAAAAAGTACAAAAATCTTTATTTACCCAACCAGGACATGCAACGTTTCGGCTCTATGCTGGAGCCTTTCTTAAGGTTGCATGTCCTGGTTGGGTAAATAAAGATTTTTGTACTTTTTTATCTTCTGGAGTGCTGCCCATTTTTTGATAGAGATAGAGAGAGATATAGATAGATAGATAGATAGATAGATAGATAGATAGATAGATAGATAGATAGATAGATAGAGATATTTTATATCTATCTATCTATCTCACAAACACAAGAATAAAAGGATACCAAAAAGTAAAAAAAAAAATAATCCACCGACTATAAAACACGGATAATACTTGAGAGAGGCTTCAATTTGGCCCTTCCTCTTTCTACCCCTATAATTGTCATGTTTGCGGGTACAGAATAAAAATTTATTGAATTCCCATGATCCTAGCATATGGGCTATATGTCCTCAAAAAGCATTGATGAAAAAAGAAAAAAGCACAAATTTATTCCAGTTTAATAATGTCTGAGCCCAAAAAGTTGTCTGTCCTTCAGCACAATGAAAAATTCAATAGGAACATTCTCCATCTCCTTGCAACATTTTTGAAAAAACTCAAAGGTTGCAGCAATGTCAATTCATTAAAGGAGCTCGCCATACACACCTCACCCATATCCACTGAAAATAAACTACAGGTATGCCCCGAGCTATTATATTACGAGGGAATTTTCCCAGCCAGCTATTGTATTGCTGTGGCTTTCACACCCCTGAGAGATTGGCAGCAGAACGCAGACTGAAGATAAAGAGATTAGCGGCTGAAGAGAGGAAACATTGGTGGCTTCTGCATACATCCTCATAATTTTTTTTATGGTATTCCCATCTCAGATAATGGGGGCACATTGCTAGGATATGCCCTCATTGTCTGATAGGTGAGGGTCCTACCCATCTCATAAAACACAGCCGAAAACGAAGCTGGCAAAGTGGTAGACTGTAGTGCTGGGTCCGGCCACCACCAAGCGTTTCTACTGGCCTGTCGAAAATAGCCGAGAGCTGCACTCTGCTATTTTTCGGAATCCCCATAGAATTGAATAAGAGCGCTCCACGCTTGCAGGGCCACTGCTTCCACTGACTTCTATGGGTCCTCCGAAAATAACCAAGCCAGCGCTCGGCTATTTTTGGTTGCCCCATAGAAATTAATGGAGGGCAGCAGAGCATGCGCAGTGCGCCCTCCTTCACTTTGCTAGCTGAGTTTACGAGAGGTGGGACCCGCACCTATCAGACAATGGGGGCGTATCCTAGCTATAATGCCCCCATTGTTTGAGATGGGAAAACCCCTTCAAAAACAATTCTTGTAAAATACAGAAACATTGATAATATGTGGAAAATATTTCTTTGTGCTCGTCACAGGACAAACAAGAAAAACCGCATCCATAACGTTACATCTTACATGACAAAATCCAAAAATAAATAAAAATCGCTTGCCACCAATAAAATGGCCCAAAAGTTTAAAAGGGGTTGTGCAAAGGTTTTATATTGATGACCTACCCACAGGATACAGTAGGACATCAATATCTGATATGTGGGGGTCTGATACTCCTGCCAATGAGCAGTTTGAAGAGGAGGCAGGCGTCTATGAGAGCACTGGTTCCTCTTCATTACAGAAAAAATGACGCGTGGTGTAATGGTGGTGTAGTGCGATTACAAGTACTTGCTCCATTCTCCCGCCCATCTGATAACGATGACCTACAAAACCTTTTGCATAAATCAATAGTACAAGTGTCCAAAAGGAACTTTATAATATATGTCTTATTAATGAGAAATGTCTAGTTCTCATGGTATCAGCTGTGTACCCCCAGGAAGTCAAAAAGCCCTATTCACTGACTTTTTGAAGCCAGAATTCTGGTATGCAGGGGGCGATAAATTCCCCCATTATATTTCATCTTTAAAAGGGAATCTGTCACCAGAAAATTCACTGATAAACTAGGCACAATGCCTGGTAGCACTAGCTCAGATTAAAGGGGTTATCCAATACCTTAACCTCCCCTCCCCCCAATGCACCAGGCCCCTCACAGGGAAGATACTTACCCCACTCCCCTCCTGGTCCCGGAACATGGGGGGGGGGGCATTGGATAACCCCTAAGGCCTCTTTCACACGGGCGTCATGTTTTTTGCCCGGATAAGAGCCGGGTGCGTTGCGGGAAAATGCAAGATTTTTCTGCGCGAGTGCAAAACATTGTAATGCGTTTTGCACTCGCGTGAGAAAAATCGCGCATGTTTGGTACCCAAACCCGAACTTCTTCACAGAAGTTCGGGCTTGGGATTGATGTTCTGAAGATTGTATTATTTTCCCTTATAACATGGTTATAAGGGAAAATAATAGCATTCTGACTACAGAATACATAGTATAATAGTGCTGGAAGGGTTAAAAAAAATAAAAAAGTTAAAAGGAAACCTGTCACCATGATTTTGTGCATAGAGCTGGGGACATGGGCTGCTAGATGGCCGCTAGCACATCCGCAATACCCAGTCCCCAGAGCTCTCTGTGCTTTTATTGTGTTAAAAAAAAACATTTTGATTGATATGCAAATTACCTGATATGAGTCCTGTAGCTGGAGATGAGTCCAGCGGAAAGGAGCCCAGCACCGCCCCGCGTCCTCCGAAGCTCCTCCTTGCTGGCTGACGTCACAGAGCTGGAGCGCCGAAATCTCGCGATGCGCGAGCTAGCGCATGCGCAGTGTCAGCATCATGTTCATTCCCTGTACTGGCATCAGCACAGGGAACGAACTACGCATGCGCTAGCTCGCGCATTGCGAGATTTCGGCGCTCCAGCTCTGTGACATCAGCCAGCAAGGAGGAGATTCGGAGGACGCGGGGCGGTGCTGGGCTCCTTTCCGCTTGACTCATCTCCGGCTACAGGACTCATATCAGGTAATTTGCATATCAATCAAAACGTTTTTTTAACACAATAAAAGCGCAGAGAGCTATGGGACCTGGGTACTGCAGATGTGTTAGCGGCCATCTAGCAGCCCATGTCCCCAGCTCTATGCGCAAAATCATGGTGACAGGTTTCCTTTAACTCACCTTATCCTCTTGATAGCGTAGTTCCCGGTCTGTTCTTTACTAGCTGTGGGCTAAATGACCTGTGGTGACGTCAGATCACATGCTCCAATCACATGGTCCATCACCATGGTGATGGAGCATGTGATCTGACATCACCACAGGTCCTTTAGCCCACAGCTAGTAAAGAACAGACCGGGAACTACGCGATCAAGAGGATAAGGTGAGTTAACTTTTTTCTTTTTTTAACCCTTCCAGCACTATTATACTATGCATTCTGTAGTCAGAATGCTATTATTTTCCTTTATAACCATGTTATAAGGGAAAATAATACAGTGAATAGACTGTCACCTAGAACCCATGCGTAAAAAAAAATAGCACCGCATCCGCACTTGCTTGCGGATGCTTGCGATTTTCACGCAACCCTATTCACTTTTATGGGGCCTGCATTGTGTGGATTATCGCACCGCAACGCACAAAGAGGAGCATGCTGCGATTTTCACGCAACGCATAAGTGATGCGTGAAAATCACCGCTCATGTGAACAGCCCCATAGAAATGAATGGGTCAGGATTCAGTGCGGGTGCAATGCGTTCAACTAACGCATCGCACCCACGCGGAATACTCGCTCGTGTGAAAGGGGCCTAAATGTCTCATTCTGGAGAAAAAAAAGGCCTCATGCACACGGCCGTGGCCGTATTGCAGCCCGCAAACAGCGGGTCAGCAATATGCGGGCACCAGCCATGTGCTCCCTGCATCACGGATGCGGACCCATTCACTTGAATGGGTCCGCAATCCGGGGCTGCGGTGCGGAACGGAGGCACAGAACTCCACGGAAGCGCTACGGAGTGCTTCCGTGGTGTTTCCGCAGCGCAAAAAATTTAGAACCTTTTTTTTTTTGCAGTGCAGACGGATCACGGGCCCATTCAAGTTGAATGGGTCTAGATCCATCCCGGCCGCCGCACGGAAGTTGTCCGGCAACGGTGTGTGTGGAGGAAGCCCAAGGCCTCTTTCACACGGGCGTCATGTTTTTTGCCCGGATAAGAGGCGGGTGCGTTGCGGGAAAATGTGAGATTTTTCTGCAAGAGTGCAAAACGTAATGCGTTTTGCACGCGCATGAGAAAAATCGGCATGTTTCGTACCCAAACCCGAACTTCTTCACAGAAGTTCGGGCTAGGGATCGGGGGTTGTGTAGATTGTATTATTTTCCCTTATAACTTGGTTATAAGGGAAAATAATAGCATTCTTAATACAGAATGCATAGTACAATAGCGCTGGAGGGGTTAAAAAAAATTTAGAAGAAATTTAGAAGAAATGCCGGGCTGCGCGAGCAAGTGGATTAAGGGGAGTTTAAAAAAAAAAAATTTAACCCCTCCAGCGCTATTGTACAATGCATTCTGTATTAAGAATGCTATTATTTTCCCTTATAACCATGTTATAAGGGAAAATAATAATGATCGGGTCTCCATCCCGATCGTCTCCTTGCACGGTGACTGAAAATCGCACCGCATCTGCACTTACTTGCGGATGCTTGCGATTTTCACGCAGCCCAGTTCACTTCTATGAGGCCTGCGTTGCGTGGAAAACGCACAATATAGAGCATGCTGTGATTTTCACGCAAACGCACAAGTGATGCATGAAAATCACCGCTCATGTGCACAGCCCCATAGAAATGAATGGGTCCGGATTCAGTGCGGGTGCAATGCGTTCACTTCACGCATTGCATCCGCGCGGAAATCTCGCCCGTGTGAAAGGGGCCTAACTGTGTGCACCCTTGCTCCTTCTGCTTCCTCTGACAGCCCCTCCATCATTTTGATTGACAAGGACTGGCGAAATGACTATGCAGGAACCTGGCACTGTTGAAAGCAAAGGAAGCAGGAGAAGCAAGGGTGCACACAGAGGCTGGGGTCTGCCTTGGATGCACTTAACCGCTCATTTGCATATGAATGAAAGGTCCTTTTTATCCCATAATGATGCAACGGATTGCTAAGTGAAAGGCATCATTACATTCAGGTGAGCTAGCCCTACAAGGCATCATGCCTGGTTTATTCGCGAATTTCATGGTGACCGATCCCCGTTAATATGCATATACGGTAAGTACAAATTACATTGTTTGTAGCCAACATACCTAGCTGGTTTATTTCATATTTTTGTCTTTTTATACAGTTCAAAATCTGTCTACAAGACATTTTCCTCCTTCCTTGTTTACCTGGTTTCGTCAATTACATAAGTCAGAGGAGAACGTTACCATTGTGTCTTTTCACAACTAGTTCCCACAGGGAACATTTATAAAGAAGCAGACTAGTCATCAAAAAGATCAGGATATCACACCACTGGTGACAAATGTATAAAAAGGGTTCTCTACAACAGTGTTTCCCAACCAGTGTGCCTCCAGCTGTTACAAAACTACAACTCCCAGCATGCCCGCACAGCCAAATACTGTCCGGGCATGCTGGGAGTTGTAGTTTTGCAACAGCTGGAGGCACACTGGTTGGGAAACACTGCTCTACAAGCCCTGCTGGTTAGACAATAAGCTAACCAGGGTCCCCCATCGATCAGCTGTAATGTGTGGGGAAGCCTGAGACCGTGTTCAGGGCCACCACAAGGGAAACTACGCATTACACAGAGATCATTCAATCAAGGGTTGTCTGCAGGACAAGACCTCCAGACTAAAAAAAGCTTTTTGTAACTGCTCTCCACCATGGCCGAGAGAGGAGGATCCTGGACATGGAAGCCCCATTGTATTGAATGGGTTGTCCTAGGTTATGTCCACCAATTGTACAGTTTTAAGGTGGACTTGTACGCATATTTACAGCGTTCATTTTATAAAATTTACTATACCGTACGTAGATTTGATGGTGAGAAAGACAGCACTGTCTCCTCAGCTTAGAATATGATAACCAGTCATGGATAGCATCAAAGTGATGCTACTGGCCCAGTAATGGAGTGCAGGAATCTAGCTCCAACATGAAAGGACCTTTCCTAATTCGACATAGGAGATTAGGCATGTACAAAATTGGCAACATTTTTGTGTCCTAACTAACGTTAAAATACAAAATAAAAGCTTGTTGGTTCTAATTATATATAAACAGGGTGTGCAACCCCAACTCATTTGCACATACAGGCTTAGAGAGGTGTCCACACTATATGGTTAGTAATACTCTACCAAACACCATATGGCAGGGATGGCCAACCTGAGGCTCTCCAGCTGTTGCAAAACTACAACTCCCAGCATGCCCAGACTGTCTACAGCTAGCAGCCTACAGCAGGGCATGGTGGGAGTTGTAGTTTTACAACAGCTGGAGAGCCGCAGGTTGGCCATCCCTGCCATATAGCGAAAACAATGGATCAGTGGTGTGCTAATGTGAGAAAAGTCTACCTCTACTGACAATAGTGTCTGGTGGTCAGGCTCAACCAACAGACAGAGCGTCACAGGACTGGTTAGAGTGTGTGCTGCCTATGACTAATAGTAACGGTCTCCTAGATACCCTCACTCACGGCTACTGCCACCATTAATTGCATCAGCCCCTAGTATTTGGGAAACATATCACATTTCTGTGCCTAGGTATCGTCAGATCAGTGTCACCCTGGCGGCCATCCTAGCGCCGATACTCTAACCGGAGTGTCACTGATCGCATCAGGCAGTGACTAATATGCAGCAGCGTCTCATTTTGTAGGCTCCTGATGAAGTGCCGACGATGACCAGGCACAGAAACACGTTGAGCCAGAGTCACGCGCATGATCGGTTTCCCAAATACTAGGGACTGATAAAATGAATGGTGGCAGTAGCCATGAGCGAGGGTATCTAGGAGACTCACTATTAGGGCTTGTTCACATGACTGTGCTGTCTTTTGCAGATCCGCAAAAAAACTGATGCCGCCCGTGTGCCTTCCGCAATGTGCGGAATGGAACAGGAGGCCCATTATAGAAATGCCTATTCTTGTCCAAAAAAATAAATAAATGAAGAATAGGACAGGACTCAATTTTTGCTGGGCCACGGAACAGAGCAACGGATGCGGACAGCACACAGAGTGCTGTCTGCATCTTTTGCGGACCCATTGAAATGAATGGTTCCGTATGCGGAACGCAGAAAACGGCCCGTATACGGAACGCAAAATACGTTTGTGTGAACGAGCCCTTAGTCATAGGCAGCATACACGCTAACCAGTCCTATGACACATTGTCTTCTGGTATATAATTGGCCTCTGTGAGCCGACCACCAGACACTGTTCCGGTTAGTCATAGGCAGCACACACGCTAACCAGTCCTGTGACGCTCTGTCTGTTGGTATACAATTGGCCCTTGTGAGCCCGACCAGCCAGACACTATTGTCGGTAGAGGTAGAATTGGATCGTGAACAAATAAGTGGGGGTGCTTTTCTCACATTAGCACACCACCGATCCATTGTTTTCGTTATATGGTGTTTGGTAGCGTACGACTAAACATATAGTGTGGACACCTCTCTAAGCCTGTTTGTGCAAATGAGTTGGGGTTGCACACCCCGTTTTTAAATAATTATAACCAATAAGCTTTATTTTGTATTTTAACATTCCCATCAGGCTTTGATAATCAAAAATATTGCATCAGAAAAATAAAACGTTTAAAGCCACCAGTCTAACGATTTACCTTGTAACTTTTGGTTCTCTTTTTCCATCCTGAGAAGTATAATCTGCTGTATGATGGCCTTTTTCCAAAGCTCTCTCAGTTCTTCAGGAGTGCGGAGCCTTCCTACTGATAGAGTACCAAATGGACCATCTTCAAATACCGGCTGTAGAGGAGACCTTGGGGGCAAATCACCCACTTCTGAACGTTCTGTAGAAACAACATACAATGCATCTATCATTTCACATCTGACACAACATCCTTAAAAGGGGTTTTAATACTGATGACCTATCGTCAGGACAGGTCACCAATATCAGAACGGCGGGGGCTGACACTGGGCACCCCCACCAAACAGGTGTTTGAGGAGGCCGCAGGGTCCTCACAGCTCACCAGGCACAACGCCGTCCATTGAATAGTGACTGTTTGGTATTGCAGCTCCCCCCCCCATTCACTTAAATGGGACTGAGCTATGTCTAGACCAGTGTTTCCCAACGAGCGTGCCTCCAGCTGTTGCAAAACTACAACTCCCAGCATGCCCGGACAGCCTTTGGCTGTGCAGGCATGCTGGGAGTTGTAGTTTTGCAACACCTGGAGGCACACTGGTTGGGAAACACTGGTCTAGACCACATGACGTCATTGGCCTAGGAGAGGGCCACAGCACTCACCGAAGCATGGTGGTCTCTTCGAACAGCTGATTAGCAGGGCTGGCGGGAGATGGACTCCTGCTGATCTGATATTGATGATCTATCCTGAGAATAGCCCAACAATATCAAGATTTTTCATGCAAGACATTAGGAGGACAAGTTAAAAATAAGTGGTTTCATATATGGAAACAGGTCAGACTAAGGCTACTTTCACACTAGCGTTCGGGGTTCCGCTTCTGAGTTCCATTTGAAGGCTCTCACAAGCGGCCCCGAACGCATCCGTACGGCCCCAATGCATTCTGAGTGGATGCGGTGTCCGCTTGGCCGTGCGGAGCCAAACGGATCCGTCCAGACCTACAATGTAAGTCAATGGGGACGGATCCGTTTGAAGTTGACACAATTTGGCTCAATTTCAAACGGATCCGTCCCCCATTGACTTTCAATGTAAAGTCTGGACGGATCCGTCTGACTAACTTTCACACTTAGAATTTTTTTCTAAACTATAATGCAGACGGATCCGTTCTGAACGGATCCCATCGTCTGCATTATAGGAGCGGATCCGTCTGTGCAGACACCAGACGGATCCGCTCCGAACGCAAGTGTGAAAGTTTCACACTGGCGTTTTGGCTTTCCGTTTCTGAGATCCGTTCAGGGCTCTCACAAGCGGTCCAAAACGGATCAGTTTTGCCCTAATGCATTCTGAATGGAAAAGGATCCGCTCAGAATGCATCAGTTTGCCTCTGATCAGTCTCCATTCCGCTCTGGAGGAGGACACCAAATCACTGCCTGCAGCGTTTTGCTGTCCGCCTGACGAAGCGGAGCTAAACGGATCCGTCCAGGCACACAATGTAAGTCAATGGGGACGGATCAGTTTTCTCTGACAATAGAAAACGGATCCGTCCCCCATTGACTTTCAATGGTGTTCAAGGCGGATCTGTCATGGCTATAGAAGACATAATACAAACAGATCCGTTCATGACGGATGCATGCAGTTGTATTGTTTTAACGGAAGAGTTTTTGCAGATCCATGACGGATCCGAAAAAACGCTAGTGTGAAAGTAGCCTTAGGCAGTCTTGATGTTCTAACTGGTATAAAACCCCGACTGGTGCAATAAGTTGCTTCTCATTTCTTAAACAAAAAGACACATCTCGTGGTCGTGGAAAAGATGTTAGTCTGTTTGAGAAATCATTGGCATGCATCAAGCAGAGAAAACACTAGGAGATTGCAGAAACTACTAAAGTTGGGGTAAGAACTATCCAACGCATTATTAAAATCTGGAAGGATAGTGGGGACCCATTGTATTCGAGGAAGAAATGTGGCGGGAAAAAAATCCTGAATGATGGTGATCGACGAGCACTTAAACTTTTGGTGAAATCAAATCGAAGAAAAAACAACAGTAGAACTCAGGGCTATGTTTAATAGTCAAAGTAAGAGCATTTCCACACACACAATGCGAAGGGAACTCAAGGGATTGGGACTGAACAGCTGTGTAGCCAAAAGAAAACCACTAATCAGTGAGGAAAACCAGAAAAAAATGGCTTTAATTTGTAGGGAGCATAAAGATTGGACTCTGGAGCAATGGAAGAAGGTCATGTGGTCTGAGGAGTCCAGATTTACCTGGTTCCAGAGTGATAGGCACATCAAGGTAAGAAGAGAGGCAGAGAAGTGATGCACCCATCATGCCTAGTGCCTACTGTACCAGCCTGTGGGGGCAGTGCTATGATCTGGGGTTGCTGCAGTTGGTCAGGTCTAGGTTCAGTATGTGCTCCGAGAATGAGGTCAGCGACTACCTGAACATACTGAATGACCAGGTTATTCCATCAATGGATTTTTTCTTCCCTGATGGCACGGGCATATTCCAAGATGACAATGCCAGGATTCATCGGGCTCAAATTGTGAAAGAAAGTGGTTTAGTGAGCATGAGACATCATTTTATTTTTATTTATTTTTTACACACAGAATATAGGTAATGTATTCCCTTTAAATGACTGCACTACAATAAAATATTAAATTTCCCTCCCTTTGCTCAAAAGGACTGACCAAAAAAACAAGGCATGAGGAAATTTTAAATCCCAGTCAACAGTAGAAAAGGATCGGCAGAAGAGCTATGTGCGGTGAACAAACTATTACTCAATGTGAGAAACACGACACTTCTTAATATTTAACCATGGTGCTACCTGCAGTGGAGGAGAAGGAGGCATAGCTCACAGGTCACACTATACAATAACCAGCATCATAGCCGTCTGCCTGGAAGTGCAAACACAACGGCTCATACAATGGGTGAGAACTGGGAAATTATATAAACACAGGCGCGGCCAGACTCCTCGCTGCTTCTATAGGTGCCTTCACGTCTCTTATTTTTGTCGAGCTGCACACTGCTTCTCACAGACTGCAGTTAGCAGTCAACATGAACCGTATGATAAAACGTAGTTAAACATAATATTATAAAAAATTTCATTTAGAAACAAATTTCTGAAAAATAAAAATGGTTCCTTTAATTGCTTTATCCAAGCTAATTAACCCAGTCATATGCACATGACCATATGTATTTTGCGATCGACAAATCGCTGATCCGGAAAAAAAAAAAAAAAAAAAAAAAAAAAAAAAACCACAATTTTATTTATTAATTTTTTTACTTCATTGGGTCTGTGAACTGCATTTTGCCATCATGCTGCACTCAATACCCCTTAGAAAATTGAAAGCAGAGTTTTAGAAAGGTTTGTTAATTTATTAAAAAGGAAAATCTAAAATTTCGCATTGACAGACCCTTTGCTATAACACTTGAAATTTAGCTCTGTGGACCTCCCATTTCTTGGTCATCTTTGAGATGTTTCTACACCTTGATTGGAGACCAGCTGTGGTAAATTCAGTTGAGATACAGCCCCGTCTATATAAGGTCTCTCAGCTGACAATGCATACCAGAGAAACAAGCCATAGGGAGGAAAGAACTGCCTGTAGAGCACAGAGACTGGGTTATGTGGGGGATCTGGAGAAGGGTACAAAAAGGTCTACTGCACTTAAAGTTCCCAAGAGCACAGTGGCTCTTCCTAGAGCTGGTTGCCCCACCAAACTAAGTAATTGGAGGAGAAGGGCCTTGGTAAGAGAGGTGACCAAGAACCCAATGATGGCTCTGGCTGAGCTCCAAAGATCCTCTGTGCAGATAGATGGGAGAAACTTCCAGAAGGTTGACCATCACTGTAGTGCTTTATCTGGGCTTTATGGCAGAGTGGCCAAAAAGAAGCCTCTCCTTAAAAAAAGAAACATGAAAGTTTGCAGAAAAGCACCTAAAGGACTCAGGCTGTGAGAAAGAATTTTCTCTGGTGTGATGAAACCAAGACAGAACTTTTTGGCCTCAATTCTAAGCATCATGTTAAGAGGAAATCAGGCGCTGCTCATAACCTATTCAATTCCATCCCTACAGTGAAGCATGGTGGTGGCAGCATTATGCTGTGGAGGGGTTTTTCAGCAACAGGGAGACTGGTTATAGTTGACGGAAAGGTGAATGGAGCCAAGTACAGAGATATTCTTAATAAAAAAAATCTGATCGACAGTGCTCTGGACCTCAGATTACTCCGAAAGCTCACATTCCAACAAGACAGACAATTACCAGCGGTCCCCACCTAACCTGACAGAGCAGGAGAGGATCTGCATAGAGGAATGGAAGAAAATCCCCAAATGTGTGTCTGCAAACCTTGTAGCATCATACCCAAGAAGACTGGAGGCTGTAATCACTACCGAAGGGGTTTCAATTAAAGAGGACCTTTCATCAATATAATTTTATTTAAATGACCCCCCTACCTAATAGTCCGGCATCCACTGATGTTCCCCCTTTTTTTTTTTTTTCAAATCGACCCCCGAATCTTGAAACAACAGCCTTTTTCTTCTGCTGCAGCGTCTGTCAATCAGACGCTTTTTTGTAGGGGGCGTTGCTCAAGTCTTTTCTTTGCTATTCTCCTTGGCTGAGAGCGCAGCCAATCGCAGCGCTCTCTCTCAGCCAGGGAGAAGGAGCTCAAGTTCTCGCGAGAATCGCGAGAACTTGAGCTTCCTAACATCCGGTTCCAGCGCCATCTTGGATTCCCCTGACGAGGATCGCGGCGGGTGAGGAAGCAGCGCAACGAGCGGCAGGGTAAGTATTAGAATATACCCCTTTTGCTCGATGTCTAGGGGTATATTCTAATACTTACCCTGCCGCTCGTTGCGCTGCTTCCTCACCCGCCGCGATCCTCGTCAGGGGAATCCAAGATGGCGCTGGAACCGGATGTTAGGAAGCTCAAGTTCTCGCGATTCTCGCGAGAACTTGAGCTCCTTCTCCCTGGCTGAGAGAGAGCGCTGCGATTGGCTGCGCTCTCAGCCAAGGAGAATAGCAAAGAAAAGACTTGAGCAACGCCCCCTACAAAAAAGCGTCTGATTGACAGACGCTGCAGCAGAAGAAAAAGGCTGTTATTTCAAGATTCGGGGGTCGATTTGAAAAAAAAAAAAAAGGGGGAACATCAGTGGATGCCGGACTATTAGGTAGGGGGGTCATTTAAATAAAATTATATTGATGAAAGGTCCTCTTTAAGTACTTAGTAAGGCCTCTTGCACAAGGCCGTTGTGCACTCCGCATCACGGATGCGGGCCCTCCTACCGCAAGTGTAAAAGGATCAAATGAGGAATTTTCAGCACGTAGTTTAATGGAATCTTGCATCACGATCATGATTAAGAGCCTACTGGGAGATGTTGGAGGTCTGTGTCCACTACACTGCATGTACCTTTTGGATATGAAATAAGGACTGTGCAAGATTCCATTCAACTACGTGCTGGAAATTCCTCATCTGAAGATCTTTGTACCACGAAGTCGGCCCGGCTTCTCCGCTGCACCTGTAATTATTGGTAAATGGCTGGAATGGTTATAAGGGAAAATAATGGCATTCTGAATACAGAATGCAAAGTAAAATAGTGATGGAGAGGTTAAAAAAATAAATTAACTCACCGAGTCCACTTGATCGCGTAGTTGCGGATCTCTGTCTTCTTCTGTAATGTTGAGCTGCCGGCTAAGGACCTGTGGTGATGTCACGTCACATGGTCGCTCACCATGGTGATTAACCATGTGATTGGACCATGTGATGAGCACAGTGATGTCATCAAAAGGTCCTATTCCTGTGCACAGCAAAGAAGACGACAGAAGAGATGCCGGCTGCGCGATCAAGTGGATTAAGGAGAGTTAAATTATTTTTTATTATTTTTAACCCCTCTAGCGCTATTGTACTATGAATTCTGTATTCAGAATGCTATTATTTTCCCTTATAACCATGTTATAAGGGAAAATAATACAATCTACAGAATACCTAACCCAAACCTTTGGTTACCAAACATGCACATTTTTCTTACGTGCGTACAAAACGCATTACAATGTTTTGCACTCGCGCAGAAAAATCGTGCATGTTCCCTCAACGCACACGCACCTTTTCCCGCAACGCCCGTATGAAACCAGCCTAAGTGTGAAAGGAACCTAAGACAGCCCTAAGCATTGAATCTGGTTTGAGGGAGAGTTCATAGGTTTACGGGTCTTTTTTAGGTAAAAATGCCAGAAATAAGGGAAAATAAAAAACTGCAGTTTCTATGGCATTTTTCTAGTGGTACAAAAACACCAGAGCAAATTCATGTGTGTAAGGGCCATAACAGTGAAATTTATGGTGGCAGATTACCTTTAACACACCAAGTTAGAGGGAACCATGCTTCACTGCACATGAACTATTGCAACAGGTCCAAATGTCCGACTAAGATTATTTCCAGTAGCCCACTGCAATACCTCCCCTCTAACTCTTTCACAACTGAAAATTGGTATGGCTTCAGGTGAAGTGATTTCAGTATATGGCTCCATGTCTTGCTGGGATCATTTTTACATTGACTGTCTATACACCTGGTAGCCTATTCTTTTCTTTTTTTGGTGTCGACCATTGATCCTGTGTTACCCGACTTCCAGCAAATAAGCAGCATACATGGTTTGGTGTGGAACAGGAAGGTCCAG
This sequence comes from Bufo gargarizans, assembly GCF_014858855.1. Lineage (NCBI taxonomy): Eukaryota > Metazoa > Chordata > Amphibia > Anura > Bufonidae > Bufo > Bufo gargarizans. The sequence goes on along the minus strand of NC_058080.1, from coordinate 127,630,212 downwards.
AAATAAACTCCTTGTTCCTATAAATGAGCCTGTGCGTACACAAGCCTCCACTATAGCAATTCTTTGTAGCATTGAATATGGCTAGACACACTTCTACTACTGGCCTCCACAAAGAGTCCTGCCAGAAGTGCAGAACGCTACTGGGTGTGACAACCAGTGGGTCCCTTTAAGATGTTATAGAGGTGGGTTAAAAAGTTTGTTGTGACGCCAGTTGCATTTCAGCAACGAGGGACTAGGTCCCCCTATGTAGAAGGTGATGGTGCAACCCAATGTAAGAATTCCAGAGTGGTATAAGGGTTGCCTATAGTGTCCCTTAGTAGAGATGAGCGAACTTCTGTTTTAAGTTCGGCGTCTAAAGTTCGGGTTAGGATTAGCGGAGAATCCCGATCTGGAACCGGATATGGATTCCGACTTCCGTTGTGGTCCGTGGTAGCGGAATCAATAATGGCCGATTATTGATTCCGCTACCACGGACCACAACGGAAGTCGGAATCCATATCCGGTTCCAGATCGGGATTCTCCGCTAATCCTAACCCGAACTTTAGACGCCGAACTTAAAACAGAAGTTCGCTCATCTCTATCCCTTAGGTGTGGCTTTAGCACTTTTAACAGTGCTCCTACCTGGATATCCTGGAACCCCAGGCGTTGTTGTCCGCAACGGTACAACTAAAATGGATAGGTGATGAGGGTGAAGGTGGAAGAACTTAAGTCCAGACTCTTATTGTAGTTGAACACAGCTTTACTTGAATACACTTTCACTTTCCAAACTTTATCTTGGTCATCAGCAGATTTTGGCTTAACTTTTGGCAGGAAAACACTCTCAGCTGTGCTACATCTTAGCTCTTCAGCTCTGCTATGCTGGCTGGTTTAAATAAGAACTTTTTCTCTCTGCTGAACTTAGCTTTCTGTATCTGTAAAGAAAAAAAATCAAGGCAACTGGACGTACTGTAGATTTCTTGAAAACGTTTCACTCGTTCTTCCAACGAGCTTTCTCAATTCTGAGTGACTGTACAAGAATTCTCTGTGAATTAATTCTTTACAGATATACCATGACCTGGATAAATGAGAACCTTAACAGACTTAGTTTTCTGTAGTCCGACTCTGTCTTTCTCTTAAACTGTATCTTTATGCTCATCTTTGTCTTTATCTTTGTTTTCTCCTGGGAATCTTCCCTCCTGGCTCTGAAGCTCTGTACTTCTTTCTTTAGGCCTAGCCAAGCAGACATGCTGGCTGGCACACAGCCTTCCCCATACAGGGGCTACTCTGAACTTCTCCTCACTAACTAACAACTCCCTCTCTAGAGAGGGCTGGAATGGAATAGAAGGTTTCACTTCAGGGAAAATAGCTCTGCCAAGATTGCCGCCATCTGCTGGTAGACCAGGCACATTACAAACAGTCACTTGCAAGAAAAATAAATATACATTCTGCAGGACATGGCAATAAATACATATGACACAGGATACACCATTAAAAGATAGTGGGGGGTGCAAAAAGTAGTAATGCCACTCTGGGGTATTACATTCCCGGCACTTAAGAACCAAGCCGACCTCTGTTTGTGCTTCAGGTACAGATAAATACCAATATATGCTCTTCAGGCAATTTGAACCAATACAAAGTGCTGCATAGGAACGGACTTACATAGACTAACATAAAAGACTGCTACCACTGGTACCTGACTGAGTAGGGTGTCTTGCAACGGTTCTCCCTCTCACAGTGAACCAACTAAATCACTTGTACTTCCTTAAAGTACGCACAATGCACTAAGCGCTCAACACTCCGGTGACAACCTGGCCAAAGTCACCACTCTAGAGCGTGGGGGGTGTCATATACTGTAATCCCTCCACATTCTTTGATACACCCGCAGATAGAAGGATGGCTTTATCCTGTATTCCCTTCTTAGCACCAAGGTCTTATAATGCTTTACGCTTTGTCACCTTGATGAACACTCAGGTAGCTACACAAATTCTCCTGAAGGCGGCATGCAAGGCCTTAGGACTTACTTAACCCTGGCCCAACACAAGGCTCTCAAACATATACACTAGGAGGATGAGGCTAACTCTCCAATCTCTCCATATACATAATAGCAGCAAGTTACCCTACACGATGTCAGACCTGCTTGTGACGTAACCACTTGGTTCCCCCTATGTCGCACTAGACCTAGGCTTTGCTAGCCAACACAAGGTCACATAAGAACCATTTGTTTTAAATGTCCTCAGAGGTAGTCCATAATGAGCAAGGCGATATTAGATCTACTTGGAACGTATATTAATGTACTCAGAGGCATTCCATAATACTAAGCAATACAGTAGTAACTATCTGGCGACCTGAATAAAGTGCAAACATCATAAGCCATACAAGAATGCATATCACATCACATTGTTGTACCTGCAAAAGAATATACAATGGGCACAATACTTGAACATTGATGAATATTCAAAAAAAGTTAGTGCAATTTTTTAATGCAAATACATAAAGGCATGTTTTCAATACAATAAATCAGTGCAATAAGGGAATCACATTAGAGTCCAGATCTACAATTCTTGAAAGCAAAGTGCACCATACTGTCACTTTACGTGCAACAGTCCTTTGTAATCCATTGGAATAATAATGTCATTATTTGTAATCCAAATGAGGTAGCAAAGTAATTTGTAATCCACATGGGTCTAAAAGTAGCAGCACAGGTAATGAGAACAGTTAGCAAAGGCTCCCAAATAACCTGAAAAGGGGGGGAGGGGGAGAAGGGAAAATTGGCAATTGCGATAGCTGAGGACAATGGGAGGAGTCCCAACCAAACATGACCATCTGGGTGAGGGCAGAGCCAGACAACCTGTAAAACAAGAAACACATAAAATATGCCAACAGGCCCTCACCCTTCAGACGCTGTCCATGGGGTGGCTCCCAAAGTCACTGCTCTTTGAAGACGGTAGAGATGGTCCAGCTCTTTACAGGAGGGAATGGAAGTCCTCTTCACTGCTGGAGCTACTGAACTGGATAAGCGGTTTATCCTCCCTCTGGAAATCCATCCGAGCATGGGTAGTAGAACGCCACTGCCCTCCTGTGGTGGAAGCCGGAATTAACCGGGTGGTCACACTTCATCTGCGCAGCCATCGTATGTTTGATTGGGGCAGCTGCTCCTGCAATTTCAAAGGGGTCCAGGACCTCTGGCTGGAGTGGCGTTGGTAAAAAAGCCTCCACTTGGGTCGGACGGACACCTCCAGATGCTCCCTTCTGATGAACTGTGGCTGGGATTTCCAAGGTAATTGGTAGGACACTATAGTTAGACTGTACATCAAGGCTGTCTGGTCCATGCGTCCCATCTGTCGGCCTATAGTTAGGGGTGCAGGCAGTCCCGTATGAGGGTTTCTGGCTCAGGTGCGGAGTTCTCTTGATATCGTCAAACCCCACTCTCCTCTTCCTGTGGGCGGCTAACCCGATCCCGAGCAGCTGGGCCTTCCTGCCAGTGCTTCGGCTCGGACACGGATGCCGTTGATTTATGGAGTAGGCCACTCCCGCAGCAAAGAAACCTTTTGAGGACCACATAAGGGTGTACTTCACCTGCTCCCCTTTGTAAAGATTATGATGGGCCTAAGGAAGATATGGCTTGAATAAACCCTGTACCTCGGTCTATGTTAAACCACAGCACAATTCAAATCCTGCGCTCCAGTTTTGGGTCAGGAGGCAGCGGGCGGTCGATCAAGTGGAGGACCCAATCCTTGATTGCTTTGCGGTACTCCTATGCATTGGTGACGTGGGCTTTCACCCTCCAGGGCACTATGGGATTGAAAGCATAGGTCTTTTCACTCTTCATGGGTGGTTAGATTTTTCTGAGCAGCAGAGTAGGACTTCCGGCTGCCCCACTGCACCAGCCGGTGTGGAGCTTGCGGGCACCTCCTTCTCAGATCCCTGGACAAGCTGCGGGAGGTGGATCTCCTCTAGGGCTTCTTTCAAATCAGAGAGGTCGCTTCTACTGGGCATCTCTTCCCCAGTAGACTTTGGGATAGTCTCTCCCTGGTGCGGCTCTGTCGCCATCTTGCAGCGCTCTTCTCTTGGCAAGATCACTGGAGAAGAAGGAGGTGCTTGAGGGGAGGAGCTCTCATTTTCTTTTTGCAGTCTGTAGCACCGCTCCCTGTAGGTGAGGACAGGGTCGCTCCGCAATCAACACAATAAAGTAATTTTTAACTATGGCTTTGTAAATCCAATAGGCTATAAAGTTGGTAGGCACACAGATTGTGGTCCGAATCCTGTTCGTGACGCCAAGAATTGCAGCGCACTACTGGGTGCGACATCAACCAGAGGGTCCCTTTAAGATGTTATAGAGGTGGGTTAAAAGTTTGACCCCCTATGTAGAAGGTGATGGTGGAACCCAATGAAGGAATGCCAGAGTGGTATAAGGGTTGCCTATAGTGTCCCTTAGGTGTGGCTTTAACACTTGTCATGGTGCTCCTACCTAGATATCCTGGAACCCCAGACATTGTCGTCCGCAACGGTGCAACTAAAATAGATAGGTGATGAGGGTGAAGGTAAAAGAACTTGAGTCCAGCTTTACTTGAATACACTCATCAGGGAACGATCTTCCAAACTTTTATTAGGTCATCAGCAGATTTTGGCTTAACTTTTGGCAGGAAAACTCTCAGCTGTGCTACATCTAAACTCTTCAGCTCTGCTATGCTGGCTGATTTACATAGGAACTTTTTCTCTCTGACGACCTTAGCTTTCTGTAGTCAGACTGTCTTTCGCTTAGGGCTTGTTAACATGACCGTGTGAAGCCCGTGCCCATGCTGTGGACCACAAATTGCAGTCTGCAGTGCACAGGCACCGACCGTGGCCCAGCCACATGGGGAGCGGACGCATTCACTTGAATGGGTCCGCGATCCGTCTGGTCTGCAAATAGATAGAACATGCTCTATCTTTTTTGTGGTGCGGAAGCACGGAACGGAACCCAAGGAAGCACTCTGTAGTGCTTCCGTACAGTTCAGTGCTTCCGTTCAGCATCTCCGGATTTGTGGACCTATTGAAGTGAATGGGTCCCATCCGTGATGCGGAATGCACACGGAACGTTGCCAGTGTATTGCAGATCCGCAAATGCGGTCTGCAATATGGCAATGGGCAGCACACGTTCGTGTGAATGAGCCCTTAGGCCTCTTTCACACGACAGTATGTCCATTTCAGTGTTTTGCGGTCCGTTTTTCACGGATCCGTTGTTCCGTTTTTTGCTTCCGTTGTGGTTCCGTTTCCGTTCCGTTGTTCCGTTCCGTTTTTCCGTATGGCAAATACAGTATACAGTAATTTCATATAAAAAATTGGGCTGGGCATAACATTTTCAATAGATGGTTCCGCAAAAAACGGAACGGATACGGAAGACATACGGATGCATTTCCGTATGCATTCCGTTTTTTGCGGACCCATAGACTTTAATGGAGCCACGGAACGTGATTTGCGGCCAAATATAGGACATGTTCTATCTTTAAACGGAACGGAAAAACGGAAATACGGAAACGGAATGCACACGGAGTACATTCCGTTTTTTTTGCGGAACCATTGAAATGAATGGTTCCGTATACGGACCGTATACGGACCGCAAAAAACGGCCCGCAAAACGGAAAAAAAAAACGGTCGTGTGAAAGAGGCCTTAAACTGTATCTTTATGCTTATCTTGGTCTTTATCTTTGTTTTCTCCAGGGAATCTTTCCTCCTGCCTCTGAAGCTCTGTACTTCTTTCTTTAGGCCTAGCCAAGCAGACAGTGCTCTGCTGGCTGGCACGCAGGCTCGTCCAGGAGGCACAAGGGCCTGCTGCTCCACCATACAGGGGCGACTCTGAACTGCTCCTCACTAACACCTCCCTCTCTAGAAAGGGCTGGAATGGAATAGAAGGTTCCACTCCAATGAAACTAGCTCTGCCAAGATTGCCACCATCTGCTGGTAGACCAGGCACATTACAAACATTTGCAAGAAAAATAAATATACATTTTGCAGGACATGGCAATAAATACATATGTTGACACAGGATACACCATTAAAGATAGAGGGAGGTGCTAAAAGTAGTAATGCCACTCAAGGGCATTACAGAAGGATATGACGGGCTTATACATCCCTACTACTGCTGAGCTCGAACTGGCTTCTATGGGAAACAGAGACAGTTCACCGAATTATGAATGAGGCCTGATAAGCCGGCAACCTCCGGAACGCCTGTAGTTCTGGAACTACAACTCCCAGAAGCCTTCTTTCACTTCTATGGGAGTTACAAAAACAGCTGAGTAAATGTGGCTGCCGGGGGTTGTAGTTTTACAGCAGCTGGAGTGCTGATCCCTGATTTATCCTGTATAAAGCAGGCCTCATGCTGTATTATATAGTACTATGGCCTTTCCAGGGATTTATTCTGCTTTATTTGGAGCAGAGAAGGATTTCCCCCCTAGGATTACAAAAGCTGGCGGCTGCCTTATAAATCTTTTGTGTGTTCATCTGGAGCAACATTGCGGCAGAATCTAGCGGCCTAGAGGGATTCCCATCTTCTTGTTATACTTTACAAACTATGTTACAACGTAAGAAAAGATACTACAGAGGACCCTAAAACACTAAAGGGGCACACAATGAAAACAAACGGCAGGGGCGATTTTTTTTCCAGAACATTTTCATTATTTTGTGATTTTTTTTTGTTGCTTCCATTTGGTCAGCTACAACTGAGATACTCAATCTTCAAATTATGCAATTCTAGGCTTTGTTGGACATGCATAGTAACAGTTTATAAGGCTGAAAAAAAACAAAAAACATATTTGTCCATCCAGTTCAGCCTGTTATCCTGCAAGTTGATCCAGAGGAAGACAAAAAAAGAAACTGAGGTAGAAACCAATTTTCCTCACTTAAGGGGGAAGAAATTCCTTCCCGACTCCAATCAGGCAATCAGAATAACTCCCTGGATCAACGACCCCTCTCTAGTAGCTATAGCCTGTAGTATTATTACACTCAAATTATTAACAGCCTCCCATATCAAACAGGCCTGGGCACATCTTACTCAGGTGTAGGAGACAGACTGACACCCTGGATGAGGCATGTAGAAAGGGAATGTGTCATCAGAAAATTACCTATTGTTCAAATCACAATTTTAAGTTTAATATATTTTAAAGAATTTACGGTATGTTATTTTTAATTTTCCATGTCAATATCTACATTTAAAACAAAAACCAACAAATCCAGCAGTTTTCACACCAGCCACTAAGACTATAAATAGCTGCCATTTCTTGGTCTGTACAGATGACTTTACTGCAGTTATCCGCTTATCTGTCATTCTAATCCTGCCTGTAATGATATCACCTCTGTGTACAGATAAGACAGGATCCACCATAGGGGATTGTCAGAGCTCATCTATTCTTTCCTTGTACAATGACCTCTGCAGAGCATGCCTAGAAAACTCTCCCATAGAAGTCAGTGAGCTCCTGACCATTGTGTGTCTATGGACCGTGGGGCTGCCGTAAAGCAATTTTCTTAATACTTTCTAACTGCCGTTAAGAGCAGCTCAGGCAAGATGGTGGCCGCCCCCAAGTTAATGTTCAGGAACAGAAAAAAAAAAAAAAAAAATTTGAAAAACTGGATGTGTGTTGCTATCTGATTTCAAACGGCCAGATAAAGTTTTTGGTGACGCATTACCTTTAACATACAATCTTTGGTTTGGACTGGTAAGAACAGTATGGACAGAACCGATGGAGCAGAATGCTTTGTCACAAAAGGCCACCGAATGATACTAAGGCATGAGAGGTGTGGTTGTCAGGGCAGAAATAATATTATTAATATAGATCAAATGTAAGTTCTCAAATCAATTGTACTACATTTACCAACCAAACCTCTCCAGAGCGGAATTCAGAGAAATCACAGTAACCAGGCAAAGTCCACGTCTCATTATTTCAGTGAACTTCAGAAATTTAAAATGGACATTTCCGCCACAAAGGGGTTTTTAAATGTAATATTCACATGGATTTTTTTTGTTTTTGTTTTTTTTGGCAGTTTTTCCTTTTTTTAAAATCGGCAGTACTATGCCATTGAAAATGAAGTTCACAACATTGTCATTCTGTAGCAGTGTAGTGCAAAAGATAAGACCTCCTATATAAATAGGTAACCCATGCCAGTTTACTGCTGCTGTGAGAAGTTAGAGGGTGTCTGTCAGTTCATTCATCGCTACCTAACCAAGGGAACTGCACCGTATCCACAACTGCACCTTTGTTATAGGCAGGGGCTGTTCAAAATCTTCTGAAAACTAACTTTGAAACGCAAATTAGGCAGCAAAGTGCCCAGGGCGTGAATCTCAGCTATAGGAGCGCAGGCCTGCCTCCATGAATAGCCCGAGCCACCTCTCGACCAGTTCACAGCGAGGCCCCGCTATGTACGCCCCCTCCTCTGCGAAGTCTTTCCTCAGTATCAAAAAGGAAACCAGCTGCAATACCAGACACAACCAGTGGACAACTGTGGCGCTGCTTCGGTTTCTGATCCCTTACAAACCATTTAAAAAGTTGATCACAACCAACAGTAAACTACAAGACAATGACAAAAAGTTGTAAAAACAACCAGGAACACTACACGCGTTTTATACACTGTCTGCAGAAAAGTAGCTGCGTATCAAAATCACTTCATGTCCCGTCTTGTAGCCGATGAAGAGGGAAATATTTGGAAGTCTGGGGCTTCTTCAGAAAACAAGCATGTATTGATAGAGAGGAGATGTTAATTAAAGGATGTACATTTATTATTACAGCAGCTGCTCTCTGAAAGACGAGTAAAACAAAGAGGCGTTTTGTGAGCGGTGCTTCCCTGCCAGGGCAGGCGATTATGGCAGCCATTTTTAACCTGAGGCATTTTTGACTTGCTGCAATCCCCCCCTTCACGGAAGCTGGAATGTGTGTGTCAAAGACAGGTCACGTACAGTTTTTACATGATAAGTAACAGGGTGCTTAGTCTTCATTCTGAGCCGTCAGTCAAGAGGAGAAGGTACAGGAGATGGTGGAGATAAGATGACTAAGTGCAAATTACAAGGAACATTATCAGGTATTCTTCATTTCACCTACAATGGAAAGGGATTCGTCCCTGAAACGCGTTGTTCGTTACTACAACCAATAAAGCCTCTTATTACCTACTTATTGGGCGATCTGCACCTACCTACCTAGAAAAAGGTAAAGGGGGAGATTTATCAAAACTGGGGCAAAAGGAAAACCAATCAGATTCCAAAAATGAAATGTGGAATCTGCGAGTTGCTATGGGCAAGCCTTTCACCGGTTTTTATAAAGTGTCCATACAGGCTACTAATCTTACAGGAGCTTTAACTGCTTACTGGTTGATCAATTCCCAACATCCTAGTCTAGCCATGAATGTTGTAATGCTCCTAGGATGGAATGAGTAGTACTCGATAGAGAATCCCTGACATTTGGCGTAAATACTGTAGGGTGATATGGTGGCCCCAAGTCACATGAATGGACATGAAGCTGGACATGAAACTAGAGGCCTGGTAGGATGCTATGAAATCTACTTTGATCCATCACTTCATGTTGGGAAAATGGATTGGTAATGATGCAATGCCGTTTGTATGTGTAAGGTTCACGACTTCATCTAAGTATTAAGTTTCTTCAGTAGACTAATAGATTCTCCCTTCAGAAAGCCTAGAGCAGGCATGTCCAAACTGCGGCCCTCTAGCTGCTGCCAAACGACAACTCCCAGCATGCCTGGATAGCTTACAGCTATTAGGGCATTCTGGGAGTTGTAGTTTTGCAACAGCTAGAGGGCCGAGGTTTGGACATGCCTGGCCCTAGAGGATCAGTCTAATCTACATAGCACTGGCCTCACATTCAGTATCCCAACTACTGTATGTCTCCGCTTTGACCTTCTGAAATAAGCAGAATTTTCAATTTACAGAAATATAGAGTACTGTCATTGTATTTTCTGGCCACTGAATCCAGTATTTAGTATCTTACATTACATGTTCAGAGGCACCTGATTTTTGTTTACCCAGAATTCCAGAGGAACATGCATGGCCCATGAGTCCCCTCATGCCAATTAAGGTGCTCTCTCCCCAAGGAGAGATAGTACACCCCCCCACACACCCAAAATCCTGACTTGAGCCTGTCACCCAGTTAAGCCAGTACTCTCTGCTCTGTACTGATGAGGGGGCAATCACCCTGAAACAGCTGTCTTCAGATGAGATGTTGGCTTTATTATCAGAGTCATGTCTCAAGGCAAAGCATTATAGGGTTGAACATTGACTTATAGGATAGATGCCTTACCCCTGGTGGCATTCGAGGCAGAACTTGGTAAGAGCTCTTTTGCATAACCTCTTCCAAGACAAATAGACAATATAGGCTGCAGTAATGAATGAGAGAGCGCAATGAGAACATATAATCTTAATTTTATACACCAATCCTCTCCACTACATACACTGACACTAATGATTCAACACCTAGGACCCCCTCAGGATCCTGAGAACAAGGGGTCTCCGGCTCCCCTCTCTGAATGGAGAGGCAGTGAACATGTTGATCCATCACTCCATTTACCTCTACGGGGCCAACGCTGACAGTGCTCCATAAGTTCCACAGAAGTGAATTAAGCAGGGTCACTTTCATGCGATAACCCTCATTTAAAGGGGTTGTCCTGCCTATACTGAGGATAAAAACACTAAGTCTTTTGGAGCAGTGTAGAAGTTCGTTCCCTCCACTACAAAGTTGATGGTGCTGTGAAGCTTCAGCACCAGAGCTACAGCTTATTGGTGGTGGTGGGGAGTGTCGGACCCCCACCAATCAGCTACCCTGAGGATAGGCCATCACTTACTGAAGGCTGGACAACCCCTTTAAATATTGAGTTGCAATACCAGAAACATCCTATCGTCCGAGCATGAAAGTGTAATCAACGGGGGAGAAGATAAGTTACTGGCAGACTCCCCTGGCTTAGCTCCTATGAGAACAAAGGATCAGGAATGTTGAAATCAAACATTTTCAAATGTTCTTTCCCCAGAAATCAGTTATTGGTAGACAGCTGGGACACCTGAATACACATCAGCTAGCCAGTCAATCCCACCAAAATTATCCAGATTAGATGACCTTTTCTAACATGTATGGGCACTTTTATTTTTGTAGTTCCCCAATACATTCATCAAAGAGGATTTATTTTATTCTACTTCTGATGTAGGCACATTCTTCCTGTAGGTTATTTTTCAATTGATCGGCGTGGTCCAGGCTACTTTCACATCAGCGCTTTTCATTTCCGGTATTGAGAGGAGTCATAGGATCTCAATACTGGAGGAAAACGGGTCAGTTGTGTCCCCATTCATTGTCAACAGGGACAAAACTGAATGGAACACAGTGCACCAGACTGCGTTCAGTTTGATTTGCGTTCCCATACCAGACAGAAAAACGCTTTTTTGAGATAGTCATGGGATACTGACCAAGACAGATTCAGCATGAAACACAATGTAAGGCTTCATGCACATGACTGTTGCGTGTTTTGCGGTCCGCAAAACATGGAAGGAGTCAGTGCGTGTTCTGCAATTTGCAGAACGGCGCAGACATCCATTAATATAACTGCCTATTATTGTCCGCAAAATGGACAAGAATAGGACAGGTTATATTTTTTTTTAGCAGACCACGGAACGGAGCAACGGATGCGGACAGCACACTGAGTGCTGTCCGCATCTTTTGCAGCCCCATTGAAGTGAATGGGTCCGCATCCAAGCGGCAAAAACTGCGGCTCGGATGCAGACCAAAACAACAGGCGTGTGCATGAGGCCTTAGTCAATGACGCTGGATCTGTTTCCTCAGACACAGAAGAAAACGGATCCGTCTCCCATTGACTTACAATGGTTTTAGTGCGGTATCCGTCATGGCTATGTTAGAGATGATACAACCGGATCTGTTCATAAAGGATGCAGACGGTTGTATTATCATGATGAAGGGGTATTGCTGATTCGCAGATGTGAAAGTAGCCTTATTATTTTAGATCATTCACAAAATTGATACAAATCAATTGCATTACATAAGCCAGAACTATGGAGATTTGCCTTTGTACAAAGAATTGGGGGGGGGGGGGGGGATAGGTCACGATGATAAAGCTGAACACCGTAAACAGATTACACAGCTAATGGAGAAGTAGCAAAATAACATTGCTCTGAAGAGAAGCCATCAGTGCTTCTTATTTTAGACTACAGAGAACAGAAGGGACACTCCTATATGTGGTGCATAGGAAGACCGTGAATCGCCACCATATCATTTCAGGTCCAAAATTATATATATCTTTATGGTGGCAAGACTTGCAGTGTTCTAATACAGTGCTCCAAATCCTCTGAAAAATGCTAAAACCCTGGTTCCCTCCTACCAGTTGCAATGTTGAACCCAATGTGTAATCATGGTTTTGGTGGCTGTAGGCAATTTCACATCATTTAACATTAACCCCTTAGGCTGGGTTCACACGGGCGTCACGTTTTGGCTCAGGATGCGCATTGCGGCAAACCCACGCGAGTAGGTACCCAATTGCAGTCAGTTTTTATCACGCAGCGTTTTGTAGGCGCGTGATAAAAAAAACTGAATGTGGTACCCAGACCCGAACTTCTTCACTGAAGTTCAGGTTTGGGTTCAAGGTTGTGTAGAGGTAATTATTTTCCCTTATAACTTGGTTAGAAGGGAAAATAATATCATTCTTAATACAGAATGCTTAGTACAAGGTCAATTGAGGGTTAAAAAATAAAAATTAACTCACCTCCTCCAATTGATCGCGTAGCTGCCAGTCTCCTGTTCTTTCTTCAGGACCTGTCAAAGGACCTGTGGTCACGTCACTGAGCTCACCACATGGTCCAATTACAAGGTCCATCACAACAGGTCCTTTAGCCGGCAGCTCATGATTAAAGTAGTAAGAAGAGATCGGCAACTACGCGATCAAGAGGAGGAGGGGAGTTAATTTTTTATTTATTTTTTAACCCTCAATTGACCTTCTACTAAGGATTCTGTATTAAAGAATGCTATTATTTTCCCTTATAACCATGTTATAAGGGAAAATAACAGTGAATAATCGCGGATGCTTGCGATTTTCACGCAGCCCCATTCACTTCTATGGGGCCTGCCTTGCGTGATAAACGCACAATATAGAGCATGCTGCAAGTTTTACGCAACACACAAGTGATGTGTGAAAATCACCGCTCATGTGCACAGCCCCATAGAAGTGAATGGGTCCGGATTCAGTGCGGGTGCAATGCGTTCACCTCACGCATTGCACCCGCGCAAAAATCTCGCCCGTGCGAACCAATCCTTAGTGACCAGCCTGTTTTGGGCTTTACTGACCAAGCATTTTTCTTCGTCGAGTTCCAAGAGCTATAACTTATTTTTCCGTCCATATAGCTTTATGAGGGCTTGTTTTTTGCGGGACAACTTTTAGTTTTTAATAGCGCCATTTTGGGGTACACATAACTTTCTGGGAGGGACATGGAAAAAACAGCAATACTGCCACTGCGTGCGTGCGATTATATATATATATATATATATATAATATATAAAAAACAAAGAAAGGACAGCACTCCAAGTAAAAAGTAGTGGTCTTTAATCACCCATGTGGATGGCAACGTTTCAGCTCAAACAAGAGCCTTTTTCAAGCTTGAAAAGGGCTCTTGTTTGAGCTGAAACGTTGCCATCCACATGGGTGATTAAAGACCACTACTTTTTACTTGGAGTGCTGTCCTTTCTTCGTTTTTGTTCATTTGGGGTAAGCAGCTACATCCCTGGACCTAGCACCCAATATTGTCTGCTTCCGGTGCCGCCATTATTTTCTTTAATATATATATATATATATTTATTTTTTTAATTTTTACAACTTTTTTGTAATAAAACCCCCCCTATTTTTTTGTAAAGAAAAAAAAAAATGTTTTTGCATTGCCATTTCCCAAGACCCATACATTTTTTATTTATTGATATGGAGTTGTGTGAGGACGACGACTTGAATTTTCCATTGGTATCAATTTGGAGTAAATGGTGCTTTTTGATCGCTTGGTATTAAAGTTTGTTCGGAGGCAACTAAAAATAAATTAGCAATTCTGTCTTTTTTTTTTTTTTTTTTACAGTGCTCACCGTAGGAAATAATTTACATGATATTTATGTAGTCCGGTTCATTACGGATGCGGCAATACCAAACATATGGGGAAGATTTTTATTTTTATTTTCTTCATTGAAAAGCGTACTTTTAATGGAAAAAATGTTTAACTACTTAATAGACCCACAAGGGGACTATAACAGTGCATTGCCTTTTAAAAGCAATCAAAAAGCTGTCCATCCCTATAGTGCATTGCGTTTTAATGGCAAGGCTATTCTGACATTGACCAGCAGGCTGCTGGAAATTCCTCAAGACTGGTCTGGGGCCTATATCAGACCCCAGGCAGCCTTCACAAACATCGGCACCCAGCGATCGCATTTGCGGGGTGCCAGTGGGAGACAGAGGGAGTCCACTCCCTCTGTCAGCACTTTACATGCGGCGGGCGCCATTACCGCCATCATGTAAAGTGTTAAACAGCCCTGCCGGTCCGGGCTGTTGGAGCAGGGCCGTGGTTCTCATGCGAAAGCCGGGCCCCCGCTCCCCGGGGGACCTGTGCACCGCTTAGACGGGCTGCCGTAAAAAAGAGCGTATGGTTGGTCACTAAGGGGTGAAGAGGGAAAGCGAATAAGCTGAACCCAGCAGCCATGAGCAAGTTTCAGGTCTAGCCAGGAGGAAGGGGGATGTAAATAGTTACAAAACTGTGAGCGGTGGACTGACTTGTGAGATACTGTATGTATAAAAACTAATCCACATACGAGGCATAGTAACATCAAGGCAAATCATGTAAAAACATGAAAGAAAGCCACATGCCTCATATCACCGTTACATGTCCTTTATAATGAAACCAAACCCACCTCTAAAATTTACATATATGTGAATGTATCACAAGATAAAGAAAAAAAGAGCCAACGCTGGCAAACAATATATACTGTATCCAACCAGAGTTCTACTGCCCCCTACTGACCGTCTGTAAGAAAGCGACTGGCATAAAGCGGTTCTTACCCGTGACTGAAGAACCATGTGGAAAGACCACCTTCATTTCCAGTGGTGGGTTATGGTAAGACCATGTTCAAGCAGAGGTCTGTACTGCACACAACATTTCCAAGAGCCAATAGGTCTCTAGAAAAAAAATTTTTTTTTTTTACCCCAAAAAACCCAAAACGTCAACAGCTATTAATTTTATCTTTTGCTTCTGCTGCAGCATTTCTCATTTACAATCCAAGGATATCCATCTTGGTTACCAAGGTCTTATATTTGGATAGATTAGCCAAAACCATCAAACAGTCTGATCCGTCTGCCTTCTAAACATTCTGTTCTACTATAATATAAATTTATATATATCTCAAATCCAGAGCAATCCTGCATATGTACTCAGACAGGGATACGTTGTGCGTTGTTACACAATGTAAAAATATATTTAAAAAGTATAACAGCGCCACCATGTGGTTTTAAAGTATCACTGTTCATTTGGAAACTACTGTATATATGCCTGCGTTGACAAAGATTGAGAGAGAGTCAAGAAGTGGGTTTACAGAGTCAAAGAGCTCCCCGAGAAGGTACACAAATCCCTGACCACCTATCAATATACCTAGAAAATTTGCTGCCATCTTGACCTCTGGAATTTCATATACCGTGTGGCTACTAAAATATAAAAGTGGCTACTAAAAGGTAGGGGCACACGTAGCCAGTCCACTGCGGATTATAAGCAGCAGGAAATCCAGTGTTTCTGGTTAAAACCTATACCAAAATGTGGGTCTTGCTGTGGCTTTCCGAAAGATTTCACCCTTTGCTCGCATTTAATATCCGCACCGCCTGTCAAGTTATGTACAGATTTTATTGCAGAAAAAAGGTCCACATTGTCTGGGCGAGATTGTGAAAAATCTAATTTTATGTATTGTTTCTGTAAATGCTGTGGAATTCCTACAAAAATGGATCTGAGCGCAGAAGATCCACAGCGTTATACAGTCGTGGCCAAAAGTTTTAAGAATTACATAAATATTGAAGAAAGGAATTAAGCACGGTTCTTAAACTCAAGAGTGTTGGTAAATGGGAAGCAGATTTAGGGGTAAGTAACTCTTTACAGTGGCGGGAGGCATACCAAAACATTAAGAAGGCCTCTTTCACGCCAACATCAGTTGACACAATTTAAAATAATAAAATCGGCTATACCTCACTCCGGACCTACTCTCCAAAATGTATGGGAAAAAAGAAAAAGAATTCTGCTGTCTGAAATGTCTGCACCCCGCAGCCGGATATGTTCACATGTTTTGGAGCTGCCCGGCTATAAAAACTTTCTGGCACAGTAAACTTCAGGGCATGGAGTTACTAACGGAGAATAGTCCTCCTCCAACCATCAAGTTTGTTATTCTCGGGATAATTCCTCTGGAGTGCAAATCTAGAACACTGAAAAGTGTACAGAATTCCTGGTTGAAGGGATTCTTGGTGGCTACGGTACCAATACTTAGGAAGTGGATGATGGACAGGGCCCCTTCCCTATTGGAGTGGGAAAGACTAATGTACAGAGTAAAGGAATTTGAGGACATCAAACTTGCCACATGTTCCGAAAAGTGGAGAAACACAGGGCGTAGCTGAGGAGAATGGCTGGAGTGGAGCTGATTACGACAAGGGAAATCCAGGTGGAAGTACATTCTACGTTGTACAGCGCTTGAGGTCATAGTAAGAATCAGACTGGAGGGAAGTCGGGAGTCGCCCACCACACTAGCGACGGCCGTGGCCTGGCCTGGGGGGTGGGAGCAGAACGGGTAGGGTTTACTATTTATTTATGGAAGGAGGGAGATGAGTAGTTAGCTTGGGCCCTTTTTATAGGTCGATATCGATTTACAGGTCAATGTGGCCGGCCAGAATTTCATTAGTATGTATATTAGGAAGATTATACATTTTGAGATGAATTTGAATATGTACTGTGTCCCTCCTTTCTTTTTTTTATTGATTTGTATATTGTGTTGATTTTTGAGAAAATTAATAAAGAAAAAGTTTGATAAAAAAAAAAAAAAAAAGAATTACAAATATTGGAAAAGTTGCTGCTTAAGTTTTTATAATAGCAATTTGCATATACTTCAGAATGTTATGAAGAGTGATCAGATGAATTGCATAGTCCTTCTTTGCCATGAAAATTAACTTAATCCCCAAAAAAACTTTCCACTGCATTTCATTGCTGTCATTAAAGGACCTGCTGAGATCATTTCAGTAATCGTCTTGTTAACTCAGGTAAGAATGTTGAGGAGCACAAGGCTGGAGATCATTAGGTCAGGCTGATTGGGTTAAAATGGCAGACTTGACCAGTTAAAAGGAGGGTGATGCTTAAAATCATTGTTCTTCCCTTGTTAACCATGGTGACCCGCAAAGAAACGCGTGCAGCCATCATTGTGTTGCATAAAAATGGCTTCACAGGCAAGAATATTGTGGCTACTAAGATTGCACCTCAATCAACAATTTATAGGATCATCAAGAACTTCAAGGAAAGAGGTTCAATTCTTGTTAAGAAGGCTTTAGGGCATCCAAGAAAGTCCAGCAAGCACCAGGATCGGAGTGCCACCAGTGCAGAGCTTGCTCAGGAATGGCAGCAGGCAGGTGTGAGTGCATCTGCACGCACAGTGAGGCGAAGACTTTTAGAAGATGGCCTGGTGTCAAGAAGGGCAGCAAAAAAGCCACTTCTCTCCAAAAAAAACCCCATCAGGGACAGATTGATCTTCTGCAGAAAATATGGTGAATGGACTGCTGAGGACTAGGGCAAAGTCATATTCTCCAAAAAAGCCTCTTTCCGATTGTTTGGGGCATCAGGAAAAAGGCTTGTCCGGAGAAGAAAAAGGTGAGCGCTACCATCAGTCCTGTGTCATGCCAACAGTAACGCATCCTGAGACCATTCATGTGTGGGGTTGCTTCTCATCCAAGGGAGTGGACTCACTCACAATTTTGCCCAAAAACACAGCCATGAAAAAAATAAAAATAAAATGGTACCAAAAACACCCTCCAACAGCAACTTCTTCCAACAATCCAACAACAGTTTGGTGAAGAACAATGCATTTTCCAGCACGATGGAGCACCGTGCCATAAGGCAAAAGTGATAACTAAGTGGCTCGGGGACCAAAACGTTGACATTTTGGGTCCATGGCCTGGAAACTCCCCAGATCTTAATCCCATTGAGAACTTGTGGTCAATCCTCAAGAGGCGGGTGGACAAATAAAAACCCCACTTATGATTATGAAAGAATGGGTTGCTATCAGTCAGGAATTGGCCCAGAAGTTGATTGAGAGCATGCCCAGTCGAATTGCAGAAGTCCTGAAAAAGAAGGGCCAACACTGCAAATACTGACTCTTTGCATAAATGTCATGTAATTGTTGATAAAAGCCTTTGAAACGTATGAAGTGCGTGTAATTATATTTCACTACATCACAGAAACAACTGAAACAAAGATCTAAAAGCAGTTTAGCAGCAAACTTTGTGAAAACTAATATTTGTGCAATTCTCAAAACTTTTGGCCACGACTGTACACATAGCAGTGAAATGGATGAGATTTCGGAAATCTTATCCACAAACTGTGGAAACAAAAATGCAGCGTAAACAGATCTGCCACGCGGGCTTCATTCTAGAGCTGGTCAAGTTATGCTGCGGGTTCTACCTGTAGCTTCACATCTTTGCAATGCAATGGTTGAATGCAGTGGATTTCAAAGAAAGGCTGCTGAATTTCCATGAAAAAAAAAACTGGAAAGCCTTTCCAGAAGAGGAGAGGACGTTATAACCAAGTCTGTGTTAAAGAAGACCTGTAACTTCTCCTGACACGTCCGTTGTAGTATCTACTTGCAGCCCCATGTCATAACAATTCTGGAGCATCTATTCTTATGCCTCTATGATGTGGCATTCCTTTATTATTCCCAGCAGTTTGCAATGATAGTCCAGCTGAGTGTTACCAGATTGGGGTGTGTCCACAGACACAATCCAATCAGTGCCACCAGTGTAAGACTGTGCAGCGACACAACCCAACTGGAGCTCCACTACAAACTGATAGTAATTCATTCAGAACTTCTAGTGGAATGGTACACTATAGAGAGGCAGAATGTGGAGATACAAAAAGAGGATTATGGTACAATTTGAACTACCCGGTCTAACCGTGCACCAGGAGTCGCAAAAAAAGTAGTACCTAGAGTAGAGGCTATTAGAGGCGCCAGGGGGCGGAGGAGGGTTCTATACAGAACAATATAGGAGTTATGCTCATCTGAAGTTATGGAACAAGATAGGCAGCTCAAGTGTTTCAGTGGATCAAGGATTGCCCTTGTCCACTTATGAAGAGATATGGATGGCGTAGAAAGGACAAAAGAAGAAAGGCCCTTCACACCCGTGAAGAAAAGTTTGAAACACGTATCAGGCGCCAAATCACTCAGTCAATAGTCGTGATATAAATGCAGATGGATTCTTATTAGTATATAAGATGTAGATAAGACCTTCACCGGGGTCTGTGTGATGTTAGAGGTCATAAAATAGTGATAATAATAAAATTAAGGGTAAGAATAAAATCAAGGATAAGAATAAAATCAAATCCACTCACTTCACGGGGGGGGGGCAGTCACCAGGATAAACACAATACACCTGGGACTATTTTTCCCCCCCAGCCAGGATCGTATGTAGAGAGGTAAATAATTGAACGCCGCCTACACATGTGGCTTCTGGTCAATCATTTTATTAATACAAGGCTCAACGCGTTTCGAGGGTCTGAGGCCCTCTTCTTCAGGAGAAATAAATACATTAATTTAGTTTTAACAGAAAAAATATATATATATGAACAGATATAAAATGAAATAAAATATATAGAAAAACATTTTTTATATATAGAAATATTTTATGGGTGTATGTATGTGTAACGCTGTGTATACGCATACTTCAATGCATACACACATAGTCACACAATCGCACCCACAGAAAAGGGGGATTTTATCTCAGATTTTTCATTGGGTGCATGGATCATAGAACATAGAAATATGTATGTATTATAGATCAGGTCTATTCAGAGTTTATGAGTGAATATACCCAACAAAGAAGGAATGAATGGGACCTTGAAAAAAATTTTGCAATATGATGTAATGTAATAAAATAATGAACAATAATATCAATATAAAAATATATTCGTATATAGAGTATAAAATAATGGACACATGTTAGCTGTCCAACCAAGAGACACATATACACATATAAAAAATCTACATAGAGAAAACCTAAAAAGAAGAAGAAGACATATATGTCCATAGCAATGAGTCCAAAAAGAATTAAGTTGATCCATACCTTCAGGAGTGCTTTGGTGGATTCCAAGACCAGTCAGGAGTCATTAGGATGAGTTGTTCTAGTGAGGTATTTATAGTTTGCACGTGTAGTCTATAGAACCTCCCACTTCCTGTCTGCATGGATCAAATCAAGTCTCCCTCCAGAGTTATCTAATTCATATGTTTCATATATTCCCTAATGTCTCCTGCTACAAGCGCATAGTGGTCCCTAGTCTTATTGTTTTAAATGTAGAAGACATTACCTTAGAAGACGAACTAAGTATTCCTAATCGCGATGCGTTCCACTGTGGAACGCACCGCCATTTACTTCCGGTTGTTTGATGATAATATAGGGAATCGGTTTGAAAGATTAGTGTATGAATGAAAATCTTATTATGGGTAGTAGACAGGGAAAGGGGAAGGGGGAAAGATGGGTCCCCTCTGGTTTGATTTTTTGGCTTAACATTTTACCCACGGTTGGTGCATCGGTAACATCTATGTTAGCGATGCGTTCCACTGTGGAACGCACCGCCATCTTCTTCCGGTTTCCAGGCAGGGTAAGGGGAAGAGGGGCCGGCGTCTGATTGGTGGGTGGATAAACACGCAATGCGTGTCACCTTGGGACGCAAACCCCTTCTTAAATATCTGTATAGTACAGAAGTCCTTTTTAATATAGTGGAATCTAACTTAATTAGGTGAAAATGGGAAAAAAAAGGGGATCAAAAAGATACCCAGATGAACATTAAATATGGAAATTATGGTCTTACTATGAAGGAGTATTGTGAATCAAAGATGAATTTAAATTAAGTTATAATTACTTTGGGAAGGGGGGGGGGGAAAGAATGGAGAAATTGGACGGCAATGGTGCTGGTGAACATGTGTATAGACACATTAATAGATAATACATTCATATGTGCAATGTATCTATGGATGAGCCACAGATGTATAAACTATATATACCGTAAAAGAATATGGAATAAAAAATATTTATTATGTTTCAGAAGTAGTTTTTAATAGTTCGCATACTCCAGGGATTCATTTAAACCGAATGGTATTAAAGTGTTGAGGCAGAAAATCCAATACATCTCCCTGCGACATAGAGACTGGTAGGACTTCATGTCCTTTTCTAGTAATGTGACTGTTAGACCGGATGGGTCTCCCTCATGGAACATCGCAAAATGCCTGGATACACTATGGGTTGTAATCTTTCTTGTAATGTTCGACCTATGTTCGTTCATCCTTTCGCGTGCTGATTGGATGGTACGTCCTACATAGAAAAGGTTGCAAGGACAACGTAGAAGATAGATGACATTAGTTGACCCCCCCCCCTTCCCAAAGTAATTATAACTTAATTTAAATTCATCTTTGATTCACAATACTCCTTCATAGTAAGACCATAATTTCCATATTTAATGTTCATCTGGGTATCTTTTTGATCCCCTTTTTTTTCCCATTTTCACCTAATTAAGTTAGATTCCACTATATTAAAAAGGACTTCTGTACTATACAGATATTTAAGAAGGGGTTTGCGTCCCAAGGTGACACGCATTGCGTGTTTATCCACCCACCAATCAGACGCCGGCCCCTCTTCCCCTTACCCTGCCTGGAAACCGGAAGAAGATGGCGGTGCGTTCCACAGTGGAACGCATCGCTAACATAGATGTTACCGATGCACCAACCGTGGGTAAAATGTTAAGCCAAAAAATCAAACCAGAGGGGACCCATCTTTACCCCTTCCCCTTTCCCTGTCTACTACCCATAATAAGATTTTCATTCATACACTAATCTTTCAAACCGATTCCCTATATTATCATCAAACAACCGGAAGTAAATGGCGGTGCGTTCCACAGTGGAACGCATCGCGATTAGGAATACTTAGTTCGTCTTCTAAGGTAATGTCTTCTACATTTAAAACAATAAGACTAGGGACCACTATGCGCTTGTAGCAGGAGACATTAGGGAATATATGAAACATATGAATTAGATAACTCTGGAGGGAGACTTGATTTGATCCATGCAGACAGGAAGTGGGAGGTTCTATAGACTACACGTGCAAACTATAAATACCTCACTAGAACAACTCATCCTAATGACTCCTGACTGGTCTTGGAATCCACCAAAGCACTCCTGAAGGTATGGATCAACTTAATTCTTTTTGGACTCATTGCTATGGACATATATGTCTTCTTCTTCTTTTTAGGTTTTCTCTATGTAGATTTTTTATATGTGTATATGTGTCTCTTGGTTGGACAGCTAACATGTGTCCATTATTTTATACTCTATATACGAATATATTTTTATATTGATATTATTGTTCATTATTTTATTACATTACATCATATTGCAAAATTTTTTTCAAGGTCCCATTCATTCCTTCTTTGTTGGGTATATTCACTCAAACTCTGAATAGACCTGATCTATAATACATACATATTTCTATGTTCTATGATCCATGCACCCAATGAAAAATCTGAGATAAAATCCCCCTTTTCTGTGGGTGCGATTGTGTGACTATGTGTGTATGCATTGAAGTATGCGTATACACAGCGTTACACATACATACACCCATAAAATATTTCTATATATAAAAAATGTTTTTCTATATATTTTATTTCATTTTATATCTGTTCATATATATATATTTTTTCTGTTAAAACTAAATTAATGTATTTATTTCTCCTGAAGAAGAGGGCCTCAGACCCTCGAAACGCGTTGAGCCTTGTATTAATAAAATGATTGACCAGAAGCCACATGTGTAGGCGGCGTTCAATTATTTACCTCTCTACATACGATCCTGGCTGGGGGGGAAAAATAGTCCCAGGTGTATTGTGTTTATCCTGGTGACTGCCCCCCCCCCCCGTGAAGTGAGTGGATTTGATTTTATTCTTATCCTTGATTTTATTCTTACCCTTAATTTTATTATTATCACTATGTTATGACCTCTAACATCACACAGACCCCGGTGAAGGTCTTATCTACATCTTATATACTAATAAGAATCCATCTGCATTTATATCACGACTATTGACTGAGTGATTTGGCGCCTGATACGTGTTTCAAACTTTTCTTCACGGGTGTGAAGGGCCTTTCTTCTTTTGTCCTTTCTACACCATCCATATCTCCACACTATAGAGAGCCATAAGAATAGATGCTCCAAAATTATTATAAGGGACTGTAAGTAGTTACTAAAACAAACATGCCAGGAGAGGTTACAGGTCCTCTTTGAGGTCACTAAAGTATATGACTGTGGACAACTTGTAAAGCTCACAGTCCTCTGGACTATATACAAGTATTAGTAAATCTGAGAGAAATACTGTTCCCCTCCTGCTAAACCCCACCCAGAGGTGCAATGAATCGTCAATTATAATGCAAATGTGGTGTAGGCCATTGTTTGTGACTTTTACATGCCATAAACTTATCATAAAGCCTTTGATAAATTTGACTCCAAATGGAGAAGACCTGCATGATCCCCTGGCATTTGGGAAAATAGTCTTTAGGGACAGAGTCAAAAGCCGAACTCTGGACCCATTATGTAAAGTAAGTACTGCAACACGTGGTGACATACCAACCCTCAACTGTGGTGGGGCTAGTAGGACTTCAACCCTGTTCCAGGAAAGAATCCTATATTCTAGCGACTGGCGAGTTTACAGCACAAGGACCCGCTCACAACCTCTCACGTCAGATTTTATTATTATTAAAGGTACATTTTCGTTTTGAAGGTGTTTACGATAGAAGTAAGGACAAATAAAATTGTATTCAACAGAGAATATTTGAGATAATTAGAAATACTCCCTTTAACTAATAATAATTATGTGCTGCAGCTACCAGTCGTCATACTAATTCTTAAAGGGGGTGTGCAAGAATGGGGAAGGGTTTTGGAAAAATCACCCCACTTAGGCAAACCTGAGAAGCTTATTTATTACTTGCCTGCTTCCTGGGGCTGGCTCCCCGCTCCTCTTGGCCTGTGATGCTCTGCTGGGCTTCCTCTCTGAAAACATCTGATTTGATACCGCTTTCAGCCAAATCACTGATCGCGCCGGTGACCATCATCCCTTATATCATAACAAATAGTCACAGGACGCAAGGGGATCCGGTCACCCCAACGAAGCATCGAAGGCCGGAAGGAGAAGGTGTGGGTAGCCAGTACTGGGAGGCAGGCAAGTAATCCTCCCTTTACAGGTCCAGCCAAATTGAAAGGTTTACCAACCAACCCCCCCCCCCCCCCCCAATTCTTGCACAACCCCTACCCATACCTTAATCCTTAAAGGGTATTCCTATCTTGTAAAGTGATGCTATATCTCTAGGATACGCCCACAGGTGGACTCGGAACTTAAAGTGGCCCTGAAAAAATAATAATAAAGTGGCCCCATGTTGTAGGCAGGTCTAAATTGACAGAAGGTGGGGCAACACAAGTAGGCGGGGTCAGCAGTATCATAGTGCAAATATACCGTACCAGCAAAACCATATACCACAATATATTTCCCCAAAAGCTGTCACACCTATGTGGACATCAATAGCTGCCATTTTCCATCCTCCTCCTCCAGTTGAGAGGAGGGCTTGTGCAGCCCACCAGGAAATTTCCTTGTAAGGTGTTTGGCAAATCCGTCCCTGGATAGGTCATCACTAGGACCAGTGGGGGGTATGACTCCTTGGACTTTCATCAATTCTGAGAATGAAAGAGCCACAGCAACGTTTCAGCACTGGGTCCATTTCTGGGTGTTCCCTGAAGAGCGGCACCCCTGACCACCTGGCTGTGAAGGAAATAACAGAGGTGGATGTTTAAACCAGTGCTTTGTCCACTTCATTCAACGGATCAGTGGAGGTCCCTTTATGGGTGGGTTCACAGATGTGGCAGTTCTTTGAGCCAAAGCCAGAAAACTGCATTAAAAACCACCATGAAAACCTATGTATGCACTTACCCCAAGCCAGAAAATCTGTTCAGATCATCATGCAGAAGTTCGATTTTTGTTGTGTATATGGAAGGAGGAAACACAAATCACATTTATACATAGTAGGAAAAACCGTCACCTTATCACAGGCACTGAACGGTTACCATACGACTGTCACATGGGAGGGATTGTCTTGTAAATTTCCTCTATTGGGGTCAATACCAAATGTGTTATCTATATACAGTATACAAAAGGATGCCCATTAACCTCAGCAGGTGCCATGTCACAAACAAGGGGAAATTAAGAGCGTTTTCCTTATAGCATTACATAAAATTAACGAAAAGCAGTGTTTCCACAGCCCTGTGAAGACACAGTAAACTGGCTGCCTCTGAAGTACTTAACCCCTCAGTCACATTAAAATCGGAAAAACCACTACCGAAAATTTCACCTTTTTAAAATTGTATATTTTAAATGTAATGTTTAATATAAGGCCCCTTGCAGACGAGCGCGAGAAGATTAAGTCCGGATGCGTTGCGAATGCATTCAGGGAAAAATGCACTATTTTGCAAGCAAGAACATTCAGTTTAGTATGCGATCGCGTTCAGTTTTTATTGTGCGGGTGCAATGTGATTTACTGAGTTTTGCACGCGCATGATAAAAAAAAAAAAAAAAAAAAAAAAAAAAAAAAAAAAAAAAAAAAAAATAATGAAGGCATACAAACATCTCTTAGCAAACATCCATTAAAAAAACGCATTGCATCCGCACTTGCTTGCGGATGCGATTTTCACGCAGCCCCATTCACTTCTATGGGGCCAGCGTTGCGTGAAAATTGCAGAATATAGAACATGCAGCGATTTTCACGCAACACACAAGTGATGTGTGAATACCAACGCTCATGTACACTGCCCCATTGAAATGAATGGGTCCGAATTCCGTGCGGGCACAATGCATTCGCATCACGCATTGCGCCCACGCGGAATACTCTTGTCTACAAGGGGCCTAAATCTAGGCTGACTGAAGTTAACCCTTAGCTGACAAGTAATTTTAGCCTTAAAAAGACCCGTAATATTTTTTCAACCTGTGTTCCAGCGGTCATAACTTTTTTATATTCTTCAAAATAGCTGTACAAGATCTGAATTTTGCGGGATGAGTTGGTCTTGTTTTGTTTTTTTATGAACCATTTTGGGGTTCATAGAATATATATTAAATAAATAGTTTTAAAGGTGAAAACAGCAAATTTTAAAATGCATGTCAACTCCCCCACTTCCCCCCTCCTCCTCCAGGCTGGCTGAGATCACAGCCAGCTGAAGGGGGGGCTGCTTTAATGCTTCATACCTTGGCCTGGATAGCAGCTAAAGATATGGGTCTGATCTTGTTTAAAAGTTGACAACCTAAGCTTTAAAACAAGGCCAGAATAACAGCTGTTATTACTCCAGTTGGGTGTGAAAACAGCTGAAAACTTTTTTCAGCTGTTATTAGAAATGTCAGGTTTCATAACTATTAGAAATCAGATTGGGAGGGATATCTCCAAAGTAGAGGAGATCCTGTGGTTCTGGTCTTGTTTTAAAGCTTATACTGTCAACCTTCAAACAAGACCAGGCTAAGTAGAGGAGATCCAGTTTCTTGAGCTCTGCTTGGGCTGAACATAAGGGTACTGAAACACATTGCTGTTGTGCTGATTTTTGATTTGGGTGTGCTTTTTTGCTGCACCAAAAATGCAGCAGAGCCGTTGCATGTGGCAGCGCCCTTAAGTTCTTCTCTCAAAGCAAGAGCAATGCTCGGCCAAAACTGACATGTTCACACACTCTTTTAGGGTATGCTGCGCCTCATATAGTAGTTGGAGCGGACAGCAGCCACCAGGAGTGCCTCTTGCTGTGGCGGATCCATCATGTCAGTTTGGTCAATGATTGTGAGCAAAAACCAGGTGCAGGTCCAAGGTGCAAACAATTCGATTATAACTTTTCTCGTTGTGTAGGCTTCACTCCTGTTTCACAATCCCTGATGGAAGCCACTGACCAAAACACTGCTGTGCGTGTTAGGCCTTATGTGAAGGAATGTGACACCATGCTTAACTTCTTCTCCAGGTGTGCTGTAAAAAAATTGAGCACTTGTTCCTGGCCCCCCTCCCCCCTAGGAACACAAAATGGATTGTAAAAACAGTGTGAGCCAATGTGACTACTACGCTAAGCAGTGGGTGTTTGGGGACATTTCAAGCAATTCAGATAGAAAAGTAGTAACGATCAATACTGTATAGACATTAAAGGCCGTGGACACCCTGGAGGGCATTTCTTTTTCCCACCGTATTCTACTTTTATGGGCTAAAAGTTTTCCTATTGGAAAAAAAAAGTTTTTTTTTTTTTAAATCGCTATAGCCTTCAAGTTTCACTGCTCAAGCAGAAAGAATGGTCCGTGCCCACCGAAATCCAACAGGGAGCTGCTCTGAAGGCTCAAATTGTAGCCCTTATCTCCGCTTTCCTGACAGCTCATAAACACTTATTTAAAGTGGACCTGTAACCTCCTCTGACATGTGTTTTTTAGTAACTACTATTACCCATGTAGTAACATTTCTGGAGCATCTATTCTTATGACTATGTTGTGTCATTCCTCTTTTATTCCTGCTAGAAGTTATGAATTAAGGTCCATCTGGGTATTACCAGTTTGGGGGGGCATTGCAGAGTTGACACTATCCAATCAGTGTTGACAGTGTCAGACTGAAGGGACACAACCCCAACTAACACCCAGCTAGAACTTTATAGCACTCTTCAGGCAATTCATTCATAAGTACTAAAAGGAATAACAGAGGAAGGGCCAAATACAGTCATAAGTATAGATGCTCCAGAACATTTATTAAAGGCAAATGCAAGCAACAAGTCCTGTCCTGAGCGTCAAAACCAGGCAACATACTGGAGCTCCATTTCTGCCTTTCTCTTCTATGTACATCATTGCCTGCGAGAGCCCCCGGAACAGACTGCCGGAGAAGGCTGCCGCTAAAGTGAAAGTTAGCCTTAACCAGGTCATACAAAAGATGGAAACTGGCGGCCGATGGCTGCTCAAGTTGTCACACAGAAAACAAAAAAGAAATGTAAAATAAGCATTTAGGTTCAGACTTCATTTTTTAAAGAAGCTCTGCTTTCCTTCAAATGTCTCACCGCATGCAGCCCACCTAATGCATGACTGCAATTACTGTTCATATAAATTAAGCAGGTGCCTGGGAGGCATAGGAACGTTACTTCATTTTCCACACACTTGAAGCTTTCAAATATTTTATCTTTAGAATAAGTACAACTTCAGCAAAATAACTTATTGCGCAAAAAAAAAAAAAAAAAAAAAAAAAAGTGTCGCCTTGGCAGAAATGTTCCGCTGGGAGAATAATCACATTACTGACACGTTATCAGCAATGCAGATTCAATTACTGGGAGAGTAAATCACAGCTCGGTTGCTATTCCCACAGCCCGCTTATTTACACTTAAAAAGAACATTTTCATTAAAAAGAGATATCCGGGATAATCAAAAGAGCCAAAAATTCTACTAGGAAAAAAAAAAAGTTCAGAATGAAATACAAAAACAACCTTCCCCGAGAGCGAGATTAAAGTTCTCAATGGGAGAGGAAGGTAATGCCTGGGAAAGGTTTATATGGCAGGTAATCCTCCTTAGTATAGTAGGTGGCAGATTGGAATGACTGACCGTATGACAGCTCTGCTGGTTTCTACTTAATAAGCCTACTGGGATAGCATAGAGGTGGTGCGATGCTCTAACTGCCTCACCACCTCTCCCTGTAGTATTTATACATATAGACAGCACTCCAATGGGTTGATGTGACAATTAGTGAAGTAATGATGCACAATGTACAATTATGGCAACGTTTCAGGCTAAATGGTAGCCCTTCATCAGGCCAGGATCTGACCACACACAAGGGAAGCCGGTGCTCAACTTCTCCCTGAACTTTTACATAGAATGTTAAAGGGTTTTTGAAAAATTGCAAAAAAATAAATAGTTACAAAGCAGGGGGCATAAAGAAAAACAAAACACAACTTACCTTTTAAATATCCCACCTATCCAGTGTGGCGACCAGTCAACATCATTCCGGTACCTATTGGGCCTGCAGTGGTCATATTCACGGGAGCGCTGCAGCCAATCACTAGCTTTAGCAGTTACATGTGTAAGAACTATACGTGACTGCCGAGGTCGGTGATTCACTGGACGATAAAGACCACATGACCACGGCAGATCTTGGGTAACATTAACCAGTGTCATGACGCTGGATCAGTGGGATATTAAAAAAGGTCAGCAAGGTCCCCCCCCCCCCCCCCTTTATCTTAGAGCTCTTTCAGATGAGCGTGTCCTGTGCGGAAATCATGCTCCGTGCAAGAGTATGATTCTCAGTTATGGATAATGCTTGTTTAGCAGGAATGAACAGCATTATAATGATATATAATGCTGTGTGTCTCTGCATTACCTGTATCTACAGAATTATAGTGACATAATGCTGTAGCATAATTCTATATCAGTAAGGTTATGCAGAGACACACAGCATTATAAATCATTAGAATGCTGTGCTCTCCTGCTAAACAAGCAGTGTCCATAGTGGGGAATCACGCTTACACACGGAGAAGGATTTCTGAACAGGACATTCTCATCTGAAATAGCCCTTATAAATCCCCCTGCTCTGTGATGTGTTTTTTTTCTAATCCCGGAAAACCCCTTTAAGTGAAACTGCTCAATTGACCACTCTAGATAGAGGGGAAGCTCAAGACTCTGGACAGGAACTAGCATACATGGAGCGGCCTCTAAAATTACCTATATGGGTTTTCTGAGATTTTTTTTACTCATCTATTCTCTGGATAGGCCATCAGTGTCTGATCACTGGGGGTCCGACACCCGGGACCCCCGCCAATCAACTGTTTTGAGAAGGCAGGGGCGCACCTTCTCTCAGCTCACCAAGCACAGAGCCGTACATTGTATAATGGCTGGGCTTGGTACTGGAGCTCAGCCTCATTCACTTGGATGGGGCTGACCTGCTCCTGGGCCACGTGATCAATGAACATGATGTCACTCGGCCTAGGATAA
The DNA here is from genome assembly GCF_014858855.1 of Bufo gargarizans. NCBI lineage: Eukaryota > Metazoa > Chordata > Amphibia > Anura > Bufonidae > Bufo > Bufo gargarizans. The sequence goes on along the minus strand of NC_058080.1, from coordinate 127,599,947 downwards.
GCAGAGAGAAGGCCACAGCGCTCATAGGAGCACAGCTGCCTTCTCAAACTGCTGATCAAACCAGAGGATAGGTCATTAGAAAAAAAATCTTGGCTGTAAAAAGATTTGATTGAAGGGTCCCTTTTAACATGCCCCAAGGCTGGTCAAACATCAAAAGGACAATCAGCCAGAAGATTTCTAAAGTTCTGACCAAATATTTCAAATATCTGATGCACATCTTAAGAAAAATTATTGAACAGGTTGGGTTATGTTGGACCATCTGGACATGAAAATAATCATTCAGTCTTTTTCCCTGGAAGAAGAATGTGAAACCCGTGCACAAGGCAAAGCCATCACTTTTCTCTCTTGGGTTATGTATGCATTTAAAGGTGCAGTATGGGCTTATAGCCATCTATGAGCACCGTACTACAGATCTGGGATCTGTACCAAGACCACCTACATAAGGTATAGGGGGGACTGAAATCTTCAGTAGACTGACGGTCAATAACAGTTCTGGATCCCCAAGTACAACTCTAGAGTGGATTTTTCATGGAATACCTGGTCATTTTAGATCTAAACTACACTAACTAGATTTACTATATGACTACATAAATACTGAAGTAATCGGCTAAGTCAGTGTACTTCAGTGATCTCAAGTATTGCATCCTTACACAACAGGAAGCCCGGCTATGTTGTCACACATTTCCTTCAACAGAACACATAAAACCCAATAAACCGTGTACAGAGATATTACTACCCGCTTCATCAAAAAGCAGCGAGTTACAAATTCTTCTAGCATCTCCATTACAAGCCACCAGTACCTCCATCGTATTACATGTGACCATTCTGGTCTATAAAATAATTTGGGGAAAGATTGTGGTCATTTCTGGTGCTGTGAAGGACTCTATAATGAGATCATATTTGATGACAGAGTCAGGGGCCCTCCAGCAGTTCTGGGATACAGAGATCTCCAAATTATTAGCCAAATGGTGGGACGCTCATCCCAACTCTAGGGGTCAGTGGGGATTTTGGGATGATACAGCAGAAAAGAGAAACCATGAAAAGGCCTAAGGGGTGAATATTATACATGTACATGAACTGTACCTCATATCTGACTTAAAGAGTCTTTCACCTAAAATGACCATTATACCCCACAAACATCATGATATCCATTACATTCCCCATATTATAATCTTACCTTTCATATTGCTGTCCGTCGCCTATTCTCTCTTAAAAACGCTTTTATTCCATATGCTAATTAGGTTCTGAAGGTGCCCAGGGGGCGGCGTTTGTGCGGCCGATGCCCAGGCTCCACGGCGCTGTTCAAATCAAACCCCTCCCCTTTCAACCCTCTGGCCCGCCCTCGGTTCTTCAGATACCATCCTCCAGTCAATGACAAATCCGGCGCCTGCGCCTGCGCACTCCATTACCCACTAGGGCAGAGGCAGCAGAGCGTTTAATGCGCATGCGCCGGCCCGTACATCCTGATATTTTGGCAGTTTACTTCCGCCGGCTAGATCGGGATGTACGGGCCGGCGCATGCGCATTAAACGCTCTGCTGCCTCTGCCCTAGTGGGTAATGGAGTGCGCAGGCGCAGGCGCCGGATTTGTCATTGACTGGAGGATGGTATCTGAAGAACCGAGGGCGGGCCAGAGGGTTGAAAGGGGAGGGGTTTGATTTGAACAGCGCCGTGGAGCCTGGGCATCGGCCGCACAAACGCCGCCCCCTGGGCACCTTCAGAACCTAATTAGCATATGGAATAAAAGCGTTTTTAAGAGAGAATAGGCGACGGACAGCAATATGAAAGGTAAGATTATAATATGGGGAATGTAATGGATATCATGATGTTTGTGGGGTATAATGGTCATTTTAGGTGAAAGACTCCCTTTAAAAGGGTTGTGTCACAAAACATATTCAAAACACAAAACACCTGGATCCAAATACTTTTGTAATTGTATGCAATTGAAAATTTAGTATAGCCACTGAGTTATTCACTGAAATCTATCGGTATAGCGCCACCTGCTGTTTGTTCTTTTCCTTATTTTTTTTACTTATCTCACTGAGCTAGTTGAACGTGCTCAGTTTAAATCTTCAACTGCCACCAGCCATATCTTCTGTTAGGGTCCATTCAGACGTCCGTAGTGCATTGCGGATCCGCAATACACCCGGCCGGAACCCCCCATAGAACTGCATATTCTTGTCTGCAACTGCGGACAAGAATAGGACATGTTCTATTTTTGTGTGGAGCCGCAGCCCAGAAGTTCGGGGCTGAAGCCCGGAAGTTCGGAGCCACGCTCCAGAAATGCGGAAAGCACATAGTGTGCTCTCCGCATCTCTTCCGGCCCCATAGAGAATGAATTCGCCTGCACCCGTGTGAATGGACCCTTAGAGGCTGTGGCAGTTACAGGGAGAGAGCTGCAGCAGAAAGGGCATGCCCCCCGAGCTGCCAGGCTGAAGATAATCTAGCAGAGTAAAAGAAGAAGTGAATGGGGAAATCTCTGGATCCATGTGAGGCACAGGGCTGGTTCTGGCTTTGTTAGAAAGGTATTGGCATGGACTATATGACTTTGAAGCGAAAGACTGGCACTCCAAAGTTGCTGATGAAGTGAATTCATTGGTCACATATTACATTTGTGACGTGCGTTTCGGCACACGTGGTGCCTTTGCCACAGTAACAGTTTGAGAAAGGCACCACGTGTGCCGAAACGCACGTCACAAATGTAATATGTGACCAATACATTCACTTTATCAGCAACTTTGGAGTGCCAGTCTTTCGCTTCAATTTGAGATCAGGGTAACCGACCCTCTGGCCGAGCACCCGCTCTACACAGTGCCGACGAGTTAGAAGATCTGTACTATATGACGTCTGGTTTTCATTTTTTACATCAATCGTGGCCTAACCCCTTTAGGAGGAAAGAGAAGCAGATCTAAAGCTCTGCTTACCTTCATATCTGTTTGGGGAATCGCATCCCTTCTGTGGAGTTGCCACACGCAGGAAGATCTGCTGTCTCCAAGAATGCCGCCGAGTCCTCACTGGACTGCTGCACGCCGCTTCACTGTGGACGGACTTACACTCAAAGTCACTGAAAGACACACAAAAGGTAATATAAATAACAGCATAAAACAAGCCTAGTCCAAATAGTCATGCCGCTTGTGGTGTAATGGTGCGGAAAAATGAAGGATTTTCAACTTACAAAACCGGTATGAACAGGATTATGGATGGAAATCGCAACACAAGGGACCATTAGATAAAACAACCACACAGATCACCTACCATTCCTTGTTACATTCAGATGCACTATTTTCTGCTACCGGAACTAGAAACTTTAGAAAGTTTGGCACAGAAGAGGAAGAGTGTAGTTTCTTCCGAAAAGAAGAGCGGTAGAAGAGGCTGAGAGCACAGACCAGAAAATGAGGAAGTGACAAATTAAATGTAAAAAAAAACAAAACAAAAAACCACACACCACACACACAATACTTCAGCCAAGTCTATATAGTGAGATATAAAAGCCCATTTGTTAGGTTGTTTTCACATTAGCCTTACAGCTTCATACACAGCATGACAAACATTTTTAGACAGATCCCAAAGAATTCTGGGGGATTCTATTGACCTATAATGGGGTCCATTAGGTTTCTCTGATGGGTTCCAGTATTTTTTTTATAAACCAATCAGATTCCACCTTTTAGGTTTCAGAGCCCATTTAGAAAATGAAAGGTGGAATCTGATTGGTTGCCAAGTCAGTTTTCCTTCACACCAGGTTTGATAAATCTCCCCCATAAGTGCAGATGTGAACAGAGCCTTTAGCAGACAACTGAATTAATGGATTACCAAAAGAATGTTAAAAGAAGATTATGGTCTATGCCCGTCCCTACCAACATTTTTATGGCTCAAATGCATCACAAATGTAAAATAAAGCCATTTTGTAAATCATTCTGAATAACATGCAGCCCCATGTGCTTCCATTTGGTTGATTAGTAGACACAGCAGCCAACTATCCCGGAAAGTCTGGGTGGTTCCCTGGAAAAGGAGAGACTTCCCAGTCTCCCAGAATAGTTGCCGAATCTCTCGGGCACAGCTTTCCAGGAGAAAGCAGCCCTTCCTGCACTGTCAATCCCGAAAATGGAAAATAAGCTGCTACATATATGGCTGCAACTCATTTTTCTAGAATCCTAGCTCTGTCTAGTTTTGCAGCGATCTAGTACAAGAGGGATATGCAGATTTAACAATCAAGAGGAGTCTCAAATAGCTACTGGACAGCTCCTGTGGAAGCTGTAATGGTGTCATCCATCTTCCCCAGAAACAGATGGAACCAATTAAAAAGTTAAAGGGGACCTGTCACCATGAATATGCAGTGTAATCTGCAGGCAGCAGGTTATAGGGCAGGAGGAGCTGAGCAGATTAATATATAGTTTGTGGGAAAAGATTCATTAAAACTTTAATTTATTATTAAAATCTAGGCTCTTTCTGTGCTTAGTAGTCCAGGGGGCAGTCCTATCAGTGGCATTCCCTGTATGACTGTGCAGAGAAAACCAATCACGATAGGACCGCCCACTGGACTCCTAAGAAAAAATCTAAATGAATACAAAGTTGTGCTGAATCTTCTCCTATAAACCATTTATCAGTCTGTTCTAGAACATGCTGCCTGCATTTTTTTTTGAAGGGGGTTGTGTCATCGATGTTATATCTCTAGGATATGCCACCAATGTCAGATAGGTGCGAGTCCCACCCCTGGAACTCTAGAAGAGGGCCACTAAAATTAATGGGAGTACACAGTGCATGTGCAGCGAGCGCACTCTGCTATTTTTGGAACTCTTATTAGAAGTGAATAGAGAGTGCACCCCACATGCACGGCCACCTCTCCATTCACCTCTCGGACTGCTGGAAATAAAAGGCTCGGCTACTTTTTGGAAGTCCCATATAAGCGAATGGAGAGCGGCCATGTTTGCTCGGTTTGCTTTCGTTCACTTTGGAGGGCCCATTCTGAACATAGCTACGGGTCCTGGAGGTGGGACCCGCACCTACCTGACATTGGTGGCATATCCTAGTGATATGCCACCAATGTCTCAGATGAGACAACCCCTTTAACAGAAAATGGTATATATATTCTAGTGATATTTTACAGAGAAAATACATATCTACTGTACACAACCATTCACTGTATATTATACATGGTCATATTTCTGAGCTAACTTTCAAATGGGGAATAAACAAAAAAAATTATGAAGAAGAGCAAAAAAACTAATAGCGTCAGGACACATTCAGAAGCACAACCACTACGGATACCGGTTAAGATGATTACACCATAAGGATTAGTACCAGATTACAAAGGTTAGTAGCAGTAATTGCCCCCTCAGTTCCATTGCTTCATTTCACAAAGTTTGATCATATCCGAGTAGCAGTAACGCGTTCACTCACGTACACATCGCTGTATGTAATACACATTCATAATTGCAGGTTATTAGACCAGCTCAGCAGAGCACACAAGGAAAAATCTCAAGATCTCTGCATTTCTACTAGATGAAGGTATATATTAGAAATAAGGACAGCACAGCTCTCTGAAGCTCCCTGGAACTCAAGACACATGCAGATATGACCAAGCAAGAAACCATGCAGGACAACAAGCACAAGGACAGGTTCTTCTGCTCACCTCTTCTGAGTGACCGGACCACTAGGTTCCCCACCGGAGTTATGCCTTAGTTTTTGGAGGAATCTAGGAGAGGAGGCTGGAGTGACAGGAGGAGAAGGGGCAGCCTCGTCACATTGTGCTGAACTGCTCTCAGGCACACTGGAAGCTATGCTGGAACTAGACACCAGCATTCCAGCCAGCGAGGGAGGGGAGTGGTGGAGAGAGATTTCACGAGAGGTAGAGATTATAGACAAGGTAGTAAACTACGGCAAAGATATTTTCTATAAACATGTACAGAAATATGCGCAAGGTGGCAAAAACATTGCTTGATGTAGTTGCTACAGACTTGAGTAGCCATCCAATCTATAAAGTGATTTCATGGCAGCTACGGGGGCATCTGTACAATTGGCATGTGTTAGAATTAAGAGGGGGAAACTAATGCTGCGCCTCGCGCTACTCTTTACTTGATTTTTAGTGTTGCAGAAGCCGTGTTCACTTGGCTTTCAGTATACTGGAAAAGTTAGAAGGCAACCACCGTGAAAGAAGAAGTTCTAGCCATATTTATTGTCATCCATAATTTGACGAGATATTGGATATTTTTTACCTCTACTTCCAGAAATGTAACTTAAAGCTACTGGACACCAACGCAAGAACATCTGGATCCCCCTACCTACTATGTGACAAATACTGGTGTCTTCTTATGTGGTAGAGAGGTATTTGGACCACGTCAGGCACCAGAGCCTGGCAGAGACTCCTACTTCCGCATTTCAATACATATAGTAATCCCGGTCACCGATGGCTATACATTCCAAGTAATCAATTCAATACTAGAATACTAATCTTTGCAGCCGTGTGTCAGGAGGGTGGAGGTTACCTTATATAAGAATTCTCTCAGACTCCGAGTGGGAAATAAATTAGCAGTTTACCCGTATCCCATCCCTTCATCCTTGACTTGGATATGTCTCTTTTTTACAACCATAATACCTATAGAACTACATAGGGCAATGTTCTAATATCAGTTGCCGATTCTGTCAGAGAAAATCAGAATAAATAGGGCACATGATGGAAAGCTGACAAACACTATTATAGTAAATGGGGTCCATCACCATTGGTGGTCATTATAAAATGGGTCCTGCTATATATTTTTTTTTTTACTGTTAAAATAATGAAATACGAGCACAGGTATTAACCCAGCCTGAAGCTTTTACGTATCCTTCCGCTTAGGCCTCCTGCACACAACCGTAGGTGTTCCGTTGCCGTATTGCGGACCGCATTTGCAGATCCGCAATACATGGGCACCGTTCCGTCTTCATTCCGAATCTTATGTGGTAGAGAGGTATTTGGACCACGTCAGGCACCATTCACTTCAATGGGTCCGCAAATCCGGAGATGCGGAATGGAAGCACGGAACGGAGCCCTACGTGGGGTTTCGTCCCTTACTTCCGTTCCGCAAAAAGATAGGACATGTCCTATCTTTTTGCGGAACAGGCGGATTACGGACCCATTAAAGTGGATGGGTCCTCAATCCGCTGCAGCTGCCCCACGGTTGAAGTTCATGCATTGTAGCCTGCATTTTGCGGGGCGCACACGTTCATGTGCAGGAGGCCCGAGTTCTGTCTCTAAAAACACAATTAAAAACAAAAACCTTTTGAGGACACCAACATGAGAATAATATTTCACATAGTTTGGTTTTGCTCCTGTTTGGTTCATTTTAGACCCTACAGGAAAATTTCCCGGTAGGTCAATGCCCAGGGGCCCACCCAAGCCCACCTCAAGACTGCTGGCCAGGTACATCGTGATCTGAAGCTCTCAGCGTTAATTAATGCTAGGAGCATCAGATATTTATGCCACATTTGCCCCTCCTTCTGTCAAATTTGACCTACAACTTGGGGCCATTTATTTTTATTTTTTTCCCTGGGCCACTTTAAAATTCCCAGTTTGCCTCTGACAAATATTACAGATGAATGAGAGCCACAGGTGAAGACTCCAAATATTGTAGGTTGCTCACCCTTCAAAATTTAGGACACAATTCTGAAGTGAAAAGAAATGGAAACTTAAGTGAACTGACAGCAAAAAATCCACGTGTCCTATGCACACAGCTCGTGTCAATATTGGTCTACGGGATGTGTCAGCGGAATGTAAAATACAGTCATAGAAAGGAGTGCAGTGCAGGCCTCCACCTCCCCTCCTATACTCCTATGTAATGCTGGCAGTGGGACGGACTTTACCATTTTTAATTTTTTATTTTACTAATTTATATAGAGCCAACATATTCTGCAGCAATGAACATATAGATTGTCAGCACTGACCTGTCCCCTATTCTCCAATTTAAACCTGTCAGTATGTTTTTGGACACAGATATAGGAGAACATACAAACTCCATGCAGATGTGCCCTTATTGGAATTTGAACCCCTGACCCCAGCGCTGCAGGTAACCATGTTAACAAATCCATCTAATCCTATATTTAACAGACCATGGTCCTGCACGGATGCAGATATACTGGTATAACGACTTGCTTTGGATTCGGTGTTGAGTCAAGAGACGACAAAGTCTTGGAAGCTTCATGTACGTTTCTGAGGAAATGTCTGACACTAGTTTGCATGTATCAGCATGTCACCATCTAAAGAGACATCTCTGGGATGTTGCCTTACTTTCAGTATTATACATCTTCCCGATTCTTGCAGACCTGTCTTCAAAAGTCTCCAAATCACTGCCATAAACAGGAGCTTCACACATGAGCAGGATGTGTAGATTAGAAGATCACTCCAAGCTAATTGCTTGAAGACTAAATGTTCCACTAGGGGTTTCTCTATACATTGTTGTTCTTCTAGGTTATTAAAATTCAAGCTGAAGGTGACGTGTTGCATTGTCCCTGCCATCCCTGGAGCAGGTCATACAGCAACACCTGGACAGGATCTGTCCTGTTTTTTTTAATAGTGGCGATTGAGCTAATGAAAATATATTTGGAAAGGAGTTCTCCAATACATGACAACGTGTACCTTCAAAACCCAGCCAGATGTATAACACTAATTGCATGAAAAATGTTAATCTGAACACAGGAGGTAAAAAAAAAACAAAAAAAAAAAAAAACATTTTCTGTACAGTCAACATGACCAGAATATTTCTCCATCTACTGCATGGAGGTAACAGGTTGAAACAAGAACCAGAAAATGTAGAAATTAGTAGTTATCTCCTAATATAGGGTGGGCAGTAATGGCAATACAATACTGGAGACACATATACTACTATAGAAAACTGAGGTTAGCTCCCTCAGATCCAGCACCACTATATTACTCTAGTGCTGAACCAGGAATATTACTACGTGCCATACTGTACCTATGGTTGTCTCCGAATCCCTGCAGAACTCTACTGTATAAAATTCCATTGCGACAACAACAAATTTTATTTTATTTTTTAATTCTGCTAAATATGCATTCTCCCCAACGGTCTCCATTTTTGTAGAGCTGAAGGGGCTCTCCCAAGCACAGTGGTGTGGCTTACCATGGAAAATAGGCATTCCTTGATGGGGTATGTTCAAAGTATTTTCAGCAAGGGGTTCAGCACAGATTTGCTGTAAAAAAAAAAAAAACAAAACAAAAAAAAAACAACCAGGCCAAATCTGCACTGAAACCTCTCCCATTGTTTTAAAAAGAAGGCCATGCGACCGAGAGTTTGCAAGACTGTGCCAAGAATGTACAAGTCCATTCCTGGCACGGTCACCACATGGACCCCCCTCAAAAAGCTGCAGCGGGAGCCTGCTCGTTACATTCAATGTAGTTAAACATAGTGGGTCCACAGTGGTTTCTGCCGTGGGATACATGGAAGATTTAGTTGCAGATAAAATCCTCCTCAAATACTGCTTCAGAATAATAAGAGTAGTCTCCCCTAAATTTTTTTTAGATCCCTAAAAACTAAGATTAGAAGGAGAGTCCTGACAAACGTTGATTCCAATGAAGTGCTGAAGTTAACTAAGACGGCTGGTCTTGACCCAGAGCTGTATTTGCTAAATATGTCTTAAAACAGGGTGCACAACTTTTTGGGGTCCAAAGGGTACATTGTCAGACTGCACCACTGGTAAAACTTAAAAAGGGTTGTCTCCTCTCAGACAATGGGGGCATATCGCTAGGACCCGCACCTACAGGTGAAACTCGAAAAATTAGAATATCGTGCAAAAGTTCATTTATTTCAGTAATGTAACGTAAAAGATGAAACTAATACACGCGATAGACTCATTGTATGCAAAGCGAGATATTTCAAGCCTTTGTTATAATTTGAATATTATGGCCTATAGCTTATAAAAAACCCAAAGTCACAATCTCAGACAATTAGAATATTACATTAAATCAATAAAAAAAAAGTATGTAGGACCTCTGAAAAAGTATAATCATACATATGTACTCAGTACTTTGTTTGGGCCCCTTTTGCATCAATTACTGCCTTAATGCGGCGTGGCATGGATGCCATCAGCCTGTGGCACTGCTGAGGTGTTAAGGAAGACCAGGATGCTTCAATAGCAGCCTTCAGCTCTTCTGCATTGTTCAGTCTCATGTTTCTCTTGGCAATGTCCCATAGATTCTCTATGGGGTTCCAGTCAGGAGAGTTTTCTGGCCAATCAAGCACAGTAATCCTATGGTCATTGAACCAGGTTTTGGTACCTTTGGCAGTGTGGGCAGGTGCCAAGTCCTGCTGGAAAATGAAGTCACCATCTCCATAAAGCTCATCTGCGGAAGGAAGCATGAAGTGCTCCAAAATCTCCTTGTAGACGGCTGCGTTGACTCTGGACTTAATGAAGCACAGTGGACCAACACCAGCAGATGATATAGCTCCCCAAATCAACACAGACTGTGGAAACTCCACACTGGACTTCAAAAATCTTGCATGGTGTGCCTCTCCATTCTTCCTCCAGACTCTGGGTCCTTGGTTTCCAAATGAGATGCAAATGTTGCCCTCATCAGAAAAGAGGACTTTGGACCACTGAGCTAAAGACCAGTTAATTGTTGTCCAGGAGAGGCTTGACAAGAGGAATACGACATTTGAAGCCCACGTCCAGGATCAGTCTGTGTGTGGTGGCTCTTGATGCACTAACTCCAGCCTCAGTCCACTCCTTGTGAAAGTCCCCAACACTTTTGAATGGCCTTTTCCCAACAATCCTCTCCAGGCTGCGGTCATCCCTGCTTTTGTACCTTTTCCTTCCACATAACTTTCTATGAATGTGCTTTGATACGGCACTTTGGGAACATCCAACTTCTTTTGCAATTACCTTTTGAGGCTTTCCCTCCTTATGGAGGGTGTCCGTGATGGTTTTCTGCACAACTGTCAGGTCAGCAGTCTTTCCAGTGATTGTGATTCCTACTGAACCAGACAGACAATTTAAAGACTCAGGAACCCTTTGCTCAGGGGATATGAATTAAATTAGCTGACTAGAGTTTGACACTTTGAGCCTAGAATATTAAACCTTTTCACAATATTCTAATTTTCTGATATTGTGACTTTGGGGTTTCATAAGCTGTAAGCCATAATCATCCAAATTATAGCAAATAAAGGCTTGAAATATCTTACTTTGCATGTAATGAGTCCATCTCATATATTAGTTTCACCTTTTAAGCTGCATTACTGAAATAAATAAACCTTTGCGTGATATTCAAATTTTTCGAGTTTCACCTGTATATCAGAACGGAGCCCCACAAGGTGATGGCTGGAGGACTCCGGTCTGGCCACCACCAAGCACACTCCCCATAGAAATGAATGGGAGTGCACCATGCATGATTGGGCACGGCTCCTATTCATTCTATGGGCCCGACGGAAATAGCCGAGCCAGAGCTCTACAATTTTTGGCGGCACCATAGACAGACAATTAATGGAGGGTGGCTGTGCATGCGCAGTGCACTTTCCACCACTTTCAAGGCTCTTCTCAATATAGGTGCGGGTCCCAGTGGTGGGACCCACACCTATCAGACATTGGGGGCATATTCTAGTGATATTCCCCCATAGTCTGTGATGAGACAACCCCTTTAAGGCTGTATTCCTATATGAGACATCTATGGCATATCAAAACTATATGCCATAACTGAACAATGGGGGCTCCACTTCCAGGAAACTAAACTATTGGCAGAATGAGGGTCCCCAACTCCCCGTTCAACACAAGTGCAGCTCTCACTGCAGTTTATGGGAGTTGCGGCACACAACTCCCATACACTACAATATAGCAGCATGGCAGCTCATCTCTCTGTAACAGAAGGGAACACTGTCTTTCTAAGATACTGGGACACAGAAAAGGCTGATTATTTGGGGTGGGCACAGAGAACTGCATGGCAGACCGCAGGTTGTGAGCCCCCCAGACATTAACATACACTGACATCCAAACAGCCTCCCACAGAATGCAGTATAAGAACAGAATGGGTTAAAAATCAAACTCTTACACCCACTAATCCTTATGGTTGAAGAGAACATGACTAACCTAAGCCATTATAAAAACAGACAGCAATGTACCGTACATTTTCCCCGCTTGAACACATAAGAATGTTTTCATAAAAGATATTCTTTCCAAGATGCGTAATTAGTCTTACGAATGTCATCTGGAAAGGAGGAAACTCAGATCTTGGTTTTCTTTGATATCAAGAAGGCGGCATGTTCTTTCAGAATCTGTTTCTCCATCACTGAAGCATTTCAGACCAACTGGAATTTAAATGGGTTTTCCAAGAAAATAAAAATAAAAAAAGCCACCAAAAAGACATGCCTGTATACCTATGTAAATGCTGCAGGGAGGGCAGAGCCTTTAGGTGTAACGGCAACGCCCCCATTGCTCCTACAGGCTCATGTGCAAATATTGAAGCACAATATTTCTCAGCAATGCAGTCACATATGAACATGGGACCAACAACCTTCAGCTGCCAAGCACATGTAACCGGTCAGCCAGCGTCATAGGTACAAATCTGTGTATTTTTTACGCCATTCTTAGAACTTAAACCTGTTGCCTCAGCTTACCCTGGGCCAATGACGACACATCGGTCACGTGGCCTAGACACAGCTCTGCCTCATTCAAGTGAATAGGGCTGAGCTGAAACACCAAGCACAACCTCTATACGATATCCGCTGTGCTTGAGGCCACAACCATCACTCCTCAAAGAGCTGAACCAGAGTGGTCCCAAGTGTCGGACCCCCCAATCAGATACTGATGAACTATCCCAAGGATAGGTCATCAGTATAAAACCCCTTTAAACTTTTTTACCTCCATCAGAAGGTGGAGAGCATGGTTGTCACATTACTATTTATAAGCCAAATGCTGTTCCCTCTGTCACCACTTTGTATAATCTATGTTAATACTAGGTTTTTATTGTAATAAACTATTAGAATGTTAAAGGGAACCTGTCACGTAGAACATGGAGTCTCAGCTGCAGGCAGCATGTTATGGAGCAGGAGGAGCTGAGCACACTGATGTATAGGGGGGAAAAAAAATTCAGTAAAACTTGTAAATTTACACATTTACACAATTTCTGCTCATTCTGGGCTTTGAAGTCCAGGAGGAGGTCCCATCCGTGACCGACAGCCTTCCCTCCATGACTGTGTATACACAGATAGCGGTCAATGTTTTCCCATATAATTACATACCAAGGTGCCCAGCACCTCCTGCTCTATAACATGCCGCCTGCAGCTTACGTCACGTTTTCATGGTGACAGCTCCCTTCAAATCTTGATACTTGGAAGTGCTGACTTGCAGACATATGCCAACTAAGTGCTCATCAGCTGCCTCTGCTGTGGGGATTTTCCTCCAGGAACCCCCAAATAATGTGATAGCTTTGATAATGTAGGCACATATACACGTTTCTTTAACCCTGCACAGGTTAGGACATTTGAGAGCTATACAGGTAAGTGCACACGATGATGGTTGATAGGGATAGTGGTCTGCAATAAATCTGCCACACAAGAACATACCCCAACATTAAATCAGTTGTTCTAGATTTCTCTTGTTTGCAGTAAAAGATCTAGAAAGAGTTGGATTATAAACATCTCACGGTGTAAAGCTGGTCATAGACATGAGATAACTTTTGGCCAAAATGGACAATTTCTAGTTTAAAGTACATTCACTATATAGCCTTGTGACCCAAATCATTTACCTAATCCATGCATTGTCAGATATTGCAAAGGAGTTTCTTTACCAGACAAGCGTGACGTTATATCTCCAAATTTTTTTTATATTTGCTAGACCTATACAAGTCCTTTCAGCAGTCTTCCGCAACTCCGGTCCTCAGGACCTACCCGCTGGTCACATTTTCAGGATTTCCTTAGTATTGAGCAGGTGATACAATTAATGTCACTGCATCAGGAATTACCACAAGTACCCATTCTATAGGACATTCTTAAATCATGACCGGCAGGTGGGCCCTGAGGACTGGAGTTGAGGAACACCGCTTTAGCAGACCACCCATTCTGTATAATGCTCAGTGACCAAAAAGTGAATGGTCATGATAATCCAGTATATTACAAAAGATATGTAATATGGATTACAATTCTTCCAAGTCAAACTCAAAGTGCCTTATCTCTTTATCAGGACGATTGTGTCAGCACAACCTACACACAGATTCTGTATGATCCTTACATTGCCTACAACGTCCCATAATGAGATGTTCACGCTATACATGACCAAGCCTTAGGTCAAACGATGGATGCTTTTTGTTAATTACCATTTCCTAATAATTCCTAAAAGTAAATTACTATCTGATCAAAATGCCCAGAACACATAGTAAATACAATACTGATGGTAGAGGTAGGACGTAAAGCCTTGGCCATCTGTTTGATTTCACCAGGTCACATGTCAGACTTTTTCAGACCAGATAAACCAGGATTTGCTATGCTGACTCCACAGTCACATAGCACTAAATGGAAATATCCCACAAGACCAGTCGGTTTCCTCTTAGAACACACATTCTAATCAGAAACTAGAACAAAGGCTTATTTAATAGAAGATAATTATACAGAACTCACTTTCTTTTGAGCGGCGTCTCGGTGCTCACGGAGTGGTGTCGCATAAGCTTCCTCTGTGGAGCAGATGGGGTTTTCTGCACAGGCTCTGGTAAATCCTGAGATGTGACAGGGAAATGACTCAAAGTGTTAGCTCGACGTCGGAATCCTTGATGAGATAATTCTCCAGGAAGCTCAGAGAAGGAGCCTTCTGCTACCGTTGGCAAGTCACCCATGGAGCCGTGAGCCTTCAGAGGCGTTTCTAGGAAAGGTACTTCCACTTCGCTTAAGGAAGGTTCCTAAAATTCGCAATAGATTTGGAAATTAATGACAAAATAAAAAAACCTACAATTCCCACCTTACCCTGACAAGCACAGACTGACAGAGCATGCTTGGAGTTGTGATTCAAAAGAGGTGGAGCGCTGCATGTAGGAAATCACTGTAGTAGGGATCAATACAATTGCAAGTAGCTGAACATTTCTCTATGAAGTAATCTACCAGGATCTTAAAGGGTCATGAATACCTTCGGGGGCATTTTTTTTATTATTGCATTTTACTCATTTTGGTCTAAGGCTACTTTCACATCAGCATTTTTGGTTTCCAGTTTTGAGATCCAGCAGAGGATCTCAAAATTAGGCCAAAACAGTTCAGTTTTGTACCCATTCATTGTCAATGGGGACAAAACTGATCAGGATGCATTAGTTTGCAACAACCACAAGGGTTAAGGGTTTGGATGTGTGGCTTGAAGGACAAGGCAGAATCAAAATGTTATTCCCAGGCAGCGGACCTGTGCGAGTGAAGAAAGTGTGGTGCTGTTAACGGTAGTGGATAGGTCAGGTAAGGGTGGCTGAGTGACATGGTGGAAAGATGATAAATTCAGTTTTCTCAAGGTTTAGTTTTAAGAAGCGGGAGAGGACGAATAAAGCTATATCTGATAGACATGCTAGGATTCTGGATAGTAGGGAAAGGACATCTGGGCCAGAGAGGTAGATTTGAGTGTAGTCAGCACAGATGTGGTATTGGATGCCATAGGACTGTCCCAGGCAGAATGTATAAATAGAGAAAAGTAAGGGACCCAAGACAGAGCCTTGAGGGACACCAACAGACAAGGGGTGATGAGGAGGTGGTGTATGAAGGGGAAAGGCTGAAGGTTCTGTTGGTGAGGTACGAAGAGATCCAGGAGAGAGACAAGTCTCTGATGCTGAGGGATGAGAGGGGTTGTAACAAGAGAGTGGTCTACAGCATCAAAGACAGATGACAGGTCAAGGAGGAGGAACACAGAGTAATGATATTTAGGTTTGGCAGCTAGGAGATCATTGGTGACTTTGGTTAGCGTGGTTTCAGTGGAGAGATTGGGTCTGAAGCTGGATTGTAGTGGATCAAAAAGGGAGTTTGATGAGAGGTGGGAAGACAGATCAAGATGGACAGATTGTTATAGGAGTATGAAAGTAGCGAGATGGGACGATAGCTGGATAAAGAGGATGGGTCCATGGAGGGCTTCTTGAGCATGGGCATCATAGTAGCATGTTTAAAAGAGTAAGAAAAAAAAGACACCAGTGTTTAGCAATCGCTTGAAGAGCTGGGTTAGGGCAGGAATGGCTATAGTGGTGAGGTTAGAAAGGGTGGGATGCAGTTGGGTCAGGGGGACAGGAGTTGAGGTGTCTTTTGGAGATTAAAGGGGTTTTTCCATCTCAGACAATCGTGGTATATTGCTAGGATATGCCCCCATTGTCTGATAGGTGTAGGTCCCACCTCTGGGACTTGGCACCTGCGCCGAGAACGGAGCCTTGAAAGTGGTGGAGGGCGCACTGTGCTTGCACAGCCGCATTCTATTTATTTCTATGGGGCTGCCAAAAATAGCCGAGCACTGGCTCAGCCATTTCTGTCGGCCCCATAGAAATGAATGGGAGCAGTGACTGAGTGCGGTGAGCTCCCATTCACTTCTATGGGGCGAGTGCTTGGTGGTGGCAAGACTCAGGGAAACCAGGGATCCACCAACCACCACCTTCTCCGCTCCGTTCGATATAGGTGCAGGTCCCAGCACATATCAGACAATGGAGACATATGCTAGCGATATTCCCCTATCGTCTCAGGTGGAAATACCCCATTTAGGGTCAAGAGCTTTTCTTCAGTGATGGTGGTAAACTAGGCTATGTAGCAAGAGCAGTGAGCAGTTGTGTAGAGGGGTAGCGATGAAGGTTGCTTGAAGCTTATATGTTCTCCCCGTGTTTGCGTGGATTTCCTCCGGGTTCTCCGGTTTCCTCCCACACTTGAAAGACATACTAATAGGGAGCTCAGATTATGAGCCCCATGGGGGACAGATTGATGCTAATGTCTGTAAAGCTCTGCAGAATATAGTAGCGCTATAAGTGCGTAAAATAAATAATTAAATGGAAAAAATTTAAAATAAATAAAGCTTTATCAGGATTTTGTCAATTTTATCTTTGATATATGAGGCAAAGTTGTCACCTTACATGAGGGATGTGGAAGGGGACACTTGGGGATGGAGTACAGAGTCCATCTCACTTTAACTAAGCCAATGAATAATCATGTGCTGTAGCAACCAGTCGTCATACTAATCCGTATTAGATTCAATTAAGAGGGTAAAGGATATAGAATTCACCTTACTACTACTTTCCAGCGGAGTGCATAATGAACGGTCATAATCTATGCTCCCGGAGCTGTCCTGTTGAGAGCGATTTTTATTCCCCTGTAAAATAATAGTAAAAAGGTAAAAAGGTCTCATATGCCATAGTTCACAATAAACAAAAAATGGACAGAACATAAGACAGATGCTGAGACGTGGTTATAAAATCCCCCCCCCCCCCCTTCCCCCTCAATCTAGATGAAAAAGATGGTATTCACAGCAAAAAGCAATCAAGGCCGTAAACCTTTCCTCTTTTGTTGTATAAATCAGTGTCTTCTATTAGAACATGAGATTTTATTGTTCAGGGCGACCCCCAGCTAGGAAACCAGTTATAAAATTAAAGCCATTGTACTGACGCGATTAGGAAGCTTTGATTACTGGAAGAAATCACACATTTGATTCCCCGTTCCGTTTATTTTTGGTTTGGCATGACTGTTCAGCACAGATGCCAGAAAACCACCGTGCCAGAAATATGCAGCACTTTCATCCTGTACAAGAGGCAGGAATGAAATAAACAGGACTCCAACAATTAGATGTCAATCTATATAAC
This sequence comes from Bufo gargarizans, assembly GCF_014858855.1. NCBI lineage: Eukaryota > Metazoa > Chordata > Amphibia > Anura > Bufonidae > Bufo > Bufo gargarizans. Next base: position 127,582,184 of record NC_058080.1, on the reverse strand, counting down.
AGCCAGCAGGAACTTAAAGGGATTGCACACCTTTAAGCGATGGCCTATCTTCAGCTAAGGAGTGTGGGTCCAACAGTCCAACCAGCGCTGTATAGCGCCAACGCCAGAAGCAGACAGCTCTGTGAAATTTGTAGTGGACTGAGCAAATAAAGCAGCGCTGCAGTGACGAGCCCAGACCACTACAAAGAGGATGGCGCTGTCTAGTAGCGGTGCCATGCAGATCAGCTAGTGATCCCCATCCTGAGGAAGGGCCATTATTTTTAATAAAGTGGACAGCAACTTTAATGTGCAGTTCTGGGATATTATATATATATATATATATACACACACACACACACACACACCAAAAGTTTGGACACACCTTCTCATTCAAAGAGTTTTCTTTATTTTCATGACTATCAAAATTGTAGATTCACACTGACGGCATCAAAACTATGAAGTAACACATGTGGAATTATATACATAACAAAAAAGTGTGAAAATATGTCATTTTCTAGGTTCTTCAAAGTAGCCACCGTTTGCTTTGATTACTGCTTTGCACACTCTTGACATTCTCTTGATGAGCTTCAAGAGGTAGTCACCTGAAATGGTCTTCCAACAGTCTTGAAGGAGTTCCCAGAGATGCTTAGCACTTGTTGTCCCTTTTGCCTTCACTCTGCGGTCCAGCTCACCCCAAACCATCTCGATTGGGTTCAGGTCCGGTGACTGTGGAGGTCATCTGGCGCTGCACCCCATCACTCTCCTTCATGGTCAAATAGCCCTAAGCCCTTACACAGACTGGAGGTGTGTTTGGGGTCATTGTCCTGTTGAAAAATAAGTGATGGTCCAACTAAACGCAAACCGGATGGAATAGCATGCCGCTGCAAGATGCTGTGGTACCCATGCTGGTTCAGTATGCCTTCAATTTTGAATAAATCCCCAACAGTGTCACCAGCAAAGCACCCCCACACCATCACACCTCCTCCTCCATGCTTCACGGTGGGAACCAGGCATGTAGAGTCCATCCGTTCACCTTTTCTGCGTCGCAAAAAGACACGGTGGTTGGAACCAAAGATCTCAAATTTGGACTCATTCAGACCAAAGCACAGATTTCCACTGGTCTAATGTCCATTCCTTGTGTTCTTTAGCCCAAACAAGTCTCTTCTGCTTGTTGCCTGTCCTTAGCAGTGGTTTCCTAGCAGATATTCTACCATGAAGGCCTGATTCACACAGTCTCCTCTTAACAGTTGTTCTAGAGATGTGTCTGCTGCTAGAACTCTGTGTGGCATTGACCTGGTCTCTAATCTGAGCTGCTGTTAAGCTGCGATTTCTGAGACTGGTGACTCGGATGAACTTATCCTCCGCAGCAGAGGTGACTCTTGGTCTTTCTTTCCTGGGGCGGTCCGCATGTGAGCCAGTTTCTTTGTAGCGCTTGATGGTTTTTGTGACTGCACTTGGGGACACTTTCAAAGTTTTCCCAATTTTTCGGACTGACTGACCTTCATTTCTTAAAGTAATGATGGCCACTCGTTTTTCTTTACTTAGCTGCTTTGTATTATGGCCATAATACAAATTCTAACAGTCTATTCAGTAGGACTATCAGCTGTGTATCCACCTGACTTCTCCACAACGCAACTGATGGTCCCAACCCCATTTATAAGGCAAGAAATCCCACTTATTAAACCTGACAGGGCACACCTGTGAAGTGAAAACCATTTCAGGTGACTACCTCTTGAAGCTCATCAAGAGAATGCCAAGAGTGTGCAAAGCAGTAATCAAAGCAAAAGGTGGCTACTTTGAAGAACCTAGAATATGACATATTTTCAGTTGTTTCATACTTTTTTTGATAAGTATATAATTCCACATGTGTTAATTCATAGTTTTGATGCCTTCAGTGTGAATCTGAAATTTTCACAGTCATGAAAATAAAGAAAACTCTTTGAATGAGAAGGTGTGTCCAAATCTTTTGGTCTGTACTGTATATATAATTTTTTTTTTTTTTTTTACACATACTGTGAGGTATAGAGATTTTTTATTTATTTATATATTACACACTTATTGAAAATTACAATAACGCAAAACCAGTGGAGTGATTTTGCCCCTTTGTCAGGGGACTAGGCATTTTTCCCAAATTTGTGATGTATTTGCACAAACGCAGTTTGCACTTATAAGGGGCAGAAAAAGATGTTTCGTGGGCAGACCGACATTTTCAGCCACATTCTCACCGACTTTTCCCAAAAAGTCTCACGTATACTCCAGCTCCCAGCTGACTATATGTGCTCTCCATAGTGGCATCCATCATGAAATCAAATGTGGCTGGGGAGTGACCACCATCAGGAACAAAAATGACAAAAAGGGGCCAACGTCAATCTATTAATGAGCACAAATAAGATACAGGAAGGGTTAATCCAAAGAGAAAAGCCCCTTTAAAAGGGAATCTGTCACCAGCAACCTCCGTATTCAATGGTTTACACAGACACATAGCTCTGGTTCGCCTGATTAAAATACCATTTTTCTTTTGTGGACCTGAGATTCTGTTCCCCAGTTAATACTTTTTCTTACTAAACAATTCATGCCTTGGGTGCAATGGGGGCGTCACCATTTCTCCTTTTACAACCAAGCTCCACTCCTTACTGTGACCAGCCCCTCCCTCGCTGCTTTATTGATAGGGCCAGGCAGTGAGGGCAGGGCTGGCAAAAGAATGGAGCAAAACTTGGGTGCAACAAGAGCAATGGTGACTCCTTCCCTGCACCAAAGCCCTAATTTACATATATTTTTTGAAAAAAGTATCATAACTCAGGAAAGTAGCCTCTGATCTACAAAAGAAAAACAGCATTCTAGCAGGTGAACCACAGCCATGTGTCTATGCAGAGAGTAGGATAGGGAGGTCGAGGGTGACAGATTCCCTTTAAGTGATCATCCGATTCTCTTAATGACTGTTTATTCATCTAGCAAATGATATTGACTGATGAAATTTCCACTTGGCGTGCTGCGGTATTGTCGCGTCATCACTGGCTGCGAACTTTTCCAGGCCTGCATTAACGGCTGTCTTTCGTGCTCCCTTTGCAATTCTTCTGTAGAAAAAAAGGTCACCTCTGCTGCCCACAAAAAGCGACGTACAAACACTGTGCGGTCTGTATAAACACGCGTCTCAGGAAAGGCGACTGAAGTAAACACATCACTTTCCCTGCGCCATTCCTACACAGTTTATTTTTCCTCTTCACCGTTTCCAAGACACCTACAAAGTCGCTGTAATCGTCGTCTGCCCATTTCTGTCACCACCATTCAGTAGAAAACAAGCAGAAGCAAATCCCTCACCCTATACAGGACGCAGCTAGTTTCTTAATGCGAAAGCTTACAGCCGCTGTATTCTGGTAAATCACTAACATAAAGTGGCCGAAATGGGAGGAAACGCTCAAAAACCCCAAAACACTGTAGAGTGTTTATGACCGGGGGAGCAATTCCTCCGCATGAGATCCATTGCCAACGGCAATCCCCAGCAAAAATGCATACAATGGCGGATGACGGCAGCGGACCACATGCACCACAATGGCATCCTACACAAGATGGGATAATCTGTGGATGCAAATATAAAAATACATAAATCACTGGATAAGGTGCACCACAATGATATGCAGCTGACCACACTAGCTAATCCCTCAGGCTGATGTTAAGACATTAGCCAATGTATTCCAGTCAGGAACACATCAGAGCCCTTATGCACCACCGTCCAGGTATCTCAGCGTGACATGGGTCCTACCACTAGACTACCTATAGGTGTGTGAACACGGTCTGAGAGGTGCCAAGATCCAACTCACAGCCAAGCTCCGACATACCCCTCTAAGATTGTGGAAAAGCTCTTCCTGTATAATGCTGGTGAATAGTTCAAAATTGTCACTTTGCATTTTGGCTACATGAAGTTTGCTAAAAAGCAGCTAAAAGATCAAATATAACCGAATGTCTTGGTGTGGGCGAGGTCGGGAACTTGCAGCCCTATTCCTTCTCCCACAGTTTGGGCATCCAGGGTTTCGACATTTCCCCCCCCCCCCCCCACCCTCCAATAATCTCAACAAGGAAATGGCTTAGTGAAAAGAGTCCGGAGCTTCACGGAAAAAGGAGACGAACCTAAGATGTGCCAAAATTGAAGCCAACCAACAGTTAGTAGAGAGTCAGAGAAAAGTGTCTATCGTCCAGCCTGAGCCCCTGTGATGAATCTGGTGCAGGTCTGAGCTTACACCATCTACAACAGGGATCGGCAACCTTCGGCACTCCAGCTGTTGTGAAACTACAATTCCCAGCATGCTCCATTCATTTCCATGTGAGTTCTTAGAAGAGCAGAGCAGGTATGCATGCTGGGAGTTGTAGTTTCACAACAGCTGGAGTGCCGGAGGTTGCCTACCCCCGATCTACAAGATTAGTAAATCTGGGCCAATGTCTTTTTTTTCCAGTAACAGTGCCACTACAGCTCATGCTATACCTAATGGTTTTGGAATGTATGGATTGGAGATCTTACCCTTGATAAAATGCTTTCTAGAGATTCGGTTAGAGATCTTTTTGCTTTGCTCTTAAACAGTTCCAACCTGAAGCGGGGGGCACTGATCTGTAGCTCGTTCAGAGGGTTGCTAGAAATTTGAGAGACCTGCATACAAAACATAAGAGCAGTAGTAATCAGACTGAACAGAGGAGTGGAAAAAGTTAGCTTTTGCATGAAATCATACATTATCTAGGATATTAGCAAATTGGTTACTAGTGGAAAAGCAAGATCAACCAACACGTGTTCACACATATGCTGCGTTAGGCCACTCTGTGCATTACAGCCCACAATTTGCGGTCCCCAATGCATGGGCATCATCCGTGTAGTTGCCGCACACTGATGCAGACCCATTCAACTTGAATGGGTCCGTGATCTGTCCGCACGACAAAAAAATAAAATTCTGTATTCTTTTTGCGGTGTGGACGGATCCTTCCGGATTGCAGACCCATTTAAGTGGGTCTGCAGGCCGCAATACAGGCATGGTCGGGCAACATGGTAGGTTTTCCATATTGATGGCCTATCCTTAGGCTAGGTCAAATATCTGATCGGTGGGGGTCCGACTCCCTACACCCACCACCATCACATGTTTGAGGGTACGTGGCACAGACATGAACACTGCAGCCTCTTCATCTTAATTCTCTAAGATATTTGCAGATTGGTCACCATCGGTAAAACAAGCCAACAAGTGTTCACACTTACACTGTTTTAAACAGGTTTTCCGCATTGATGGCCTGTGCTTCGGATCACAATCACAGACTTCTTCGCAGACAACTGGATTTAAAGAGGACCTTTCATTACAATAAAAAAAAAATCTAAACTAAGCATACAGGCATGGAGAGCGGCACCCAGGGATCTCCCTGCACTTACTATTATGCCTGGGCGCCGCTCCGTTCTCCCGGTATAGGCTCCGGTATCTTTAGATTTTTGGCTCAACTGGGAGGAGCCTGCCGGCTATGATCTGAGCGCTGCGATTGGCCAGCGCTACAGCCTGGGAGAAGGAGACGCCGGCAGGCTCCTCCCAGTTGAGCCAAAAATCAGAAGATACCGGAGCCTATACCGGGAGAACGGAGCGGCGCCCAGGCATAATAGTAAGTGCAGGGAGATCCCTGGGCACCGCTCTCCATGCCTGTATGCTTAGTATAGATTTTTTTATTGTAATAAAAAGGTCCTCCTTAATGTCCAAACTGGTGCTTTATTTTGGCAGTTCAGCACCCGCACAAGGATTCAGGCTCCAAGCCTTAGCAGGTCTGTTCATCAGACACAAGTCCATAAGGGAAGAGATCAGGCTTCACATAGCCTCGTGGCCCCTCAGCCACATACGGTACAACATCTTTGGGGGGGGGGGGATGGTCCAGAAGTCTTCCCGACTCTGACCATGTGACCCTCTTTCTGTAGGGGGTCGCTGGGCCCCCCAAAGTTCAGGCTTTACAAAACCTTGTGGCCCCTCAGCCCTCCTGGCTGAGACCACATAGATAGTGTTGAGCGAACACCTGGAAGTTCGGGTTCGCAACCCTATTGCAGTCAATGGGGACCCGAACTTTGGGCCACTAAAATGTCTCTAAAAAAAGTCAGAGAGGGCTAGAGGGCTGCAAAAGGAAGCAAAATTAGGGGTAAGAGCAGGACAATTGCCCTGCAAACAAATGTGGATGGGGAAATGAATTAAAATAACATAGAATAAATGAATAAAAAGTTAAAAATAATGACCTTGAACTAGGAGGCGGAGGTCAAAGTGGAGTAGGAGGTTGAGAAGGCGGTGTAGGTGGAGGAGGTAGCCAACACAATTATTTTTTTATAAATTTGGGAAGACCCCAAAACATTGGGAAATATAAAAAAGAAAAAGAGAAAGTGCGCTTGTGTCTAACAATGGCTGGGTGCGACCGGTATGCTTGTCTATTCTGCACAAGGTACGGATAAGTCCTGTGGGATCCATGCCTGGTTCATTTTAATGAACATGAGCTTGTCCACATTGGCTAGGGAAAGGCAACTGCGCTTGTCTGATTCCCCCCGCCCCGCCATGCCAAACACACGCTCGGACAATACACTGGCCGCAGGGCAGGCCAGCAGCTTCAAGGCGTAAATGGCAAGCTCAGGCCATGTGCCCAATTTGGAGACCCATCAGTCAGTACGTGTAGGCGTGTGCACACGTACTGTTCCAACATCTTGCTGAAATGCTGCCTCCTCCTAAGACATTCCATATTAGCTGGTGGTGCTGGTTGTTGTGGCATGCTGACAGCTTTTTCACATTTCGGCCATGCTAATCCTGCCTTCTGAGGTGCTGGCGGTGCCCCAGCTGCGTTGGGGACCTCTTCCTTCGCCTTGTGCTTACACTGTGCCCCCGGTGTCAGGTGGGAATGCCACCAGCAGCGCGTATACCAGCGTGCGCTTGTACTCGCGCATTTTCAATGAATTTAATACTGGGGAGGGAGGGGGGGCCGCACTGGCCACCAATGAATTTAATACTGGGGAGGGAGTTTTCACTTTAACAATCTAACTCAAATCCAATGGTATATTCTAACAGAGGCGTTCCCATGGTGATGGTGACGCTTCAAGTTAAAATATATCATCGGATTGGAGAAAACTCAGATCCGATGGTATATTAATAGGGACTCCTGACTTTACATTGAAAGTCAATGAGCGACAAATCCGTTTGCAATTGCTCCATATTGTGTCAACGTCAAACGGATCCGTCCCCATTGACTTGCACTGTAAGTCTGGAAGGATCCGTTTGGCTCCGCACGGCCAGGCGGACACGAAAACGCTGCAAGCTGCATTCGGGTGTCCGCCTGCTGAGCGGAACGGAGGCGAAACGGAGCCATACTGATGCATTCTGAGTGGATCCTTATCCATTCAGAATGCATTGGGGCTGTACGGATCCGTTCGGGGTCGCTTGTGAGAGCCTTCAAACGGAACTCACAAGCGGAACCCCGAACGCAAGTGTGAAAGTAGCCTTAGAATGTGGGCAACTCGGCGGTCGTTGCAGAGACACTGCAGCATGTAATCGCTCATGTGTGCCAGGCTGCCCAGAGGAAACGACAAGCTGTCCTCTGTGGGAGGTGTATCATCTGTGTCCTCTGTATCCCTCCAGCCACACACCAGTGATGCCCATGAGCTGTTTTGGGTGCCACCCTGCTGTGAACACGGTTTCTCCTCCTCATCATCATCCTCCACAACTGTCCCGTGGATGGACAATTGTGTACCTGGCCTCTGTTGGTGCAGGAACCCACCCTCCGAGCCACTTGTGAATGACTGGCCTGATAACTGTGGAAATGATCCCTCTTCCATCATCGCCCGAAGCGTTTTTTTCAAGGAGACATAGAAGTGGGATAGTAACGCTGAGGGCTGCATCATCGGCACTGGCCATGTTGGTGGAGTACTCGAAACAGCGAAACACGGCACAAGTCCCGCACGGAGGCCCACTCTTTGGTGGTGAAGTGGTGCTGTTCCGCAGAGCGGCTCACCCGTGCGTGCTGCAGCTGAAACTCTACTATGGCCTGCTGCTGCTCGCACGGTCTCTCCAGCTTGTGCAAGGTGGAGTTCCACCTTGTGGGCACGTCGCATATGAGGCGGGAAGGCCGAGGTTATGCTGCAGCGCAGACAGGCGAGCAATAAGTGAGGGACATGAACATATGGAGTCAGTGTGGGTAGAGATACATGGAGCTAAAAACAACAATAAATTACTAATAGGAGTTTACTATAAACCACCTAATATACCAGAGTCCACCGAAAATCTATTACTAAACGAGATAGACGAGGCGGCAAATCATAATGAGGTGGTTATTATGGGGGACTTCAACTACCCAGATATAGACTGGGAAACTGAAACTTGTATATCTCATAAAGGAAACAGGTTCTTGGCAATAACCAAAGACAATTACCTCTCCCAACTGGTTCAGGACCCGACTAGAGGGACGGCCATACTGGACTTAGTATTAACCAATAGGCCGGACAGAACAACAGACGTGCAGGTTGGGGGACACCTGGGAAATAGTGACCACAAAGTAATAACCTTCCAATTATCATTCAAAAGAGCGTTTCTACAGGGAGGAACAAAAATACCAAACTTCAAAAAAGCTAAATTTAGCCAACTAAGAGTGGTCATAGGCCAAACTAACTGGGACAAAGTCCTCAAAAATAAAAATACAGCCACAAAATGGGATATCTTTAAAAACATCCTAAAATCTCATTGTGAGAGGTACGTACCTTATAGGAATAAAAGGTTAAGGAACAAAAAGAAACCAATGTGGATAAATAGAACTGTTAAGAAAGCAATAAATAACAAAAAGAAAGCATATCATTCACTGAAACAGGAGGGGAGCACGGAAGCACTGAAAAACTATAAGGAAAAAAATAGAACCCGTAAAAAACAAATAAAAGCGGCCAAACTAGAGACCGAGAGATTAATTGCCAAAGAGAGTAAAACTAACCCTAAAATGTTCTTCAATTATATAAATGTTAAAAAGTATAAATCTGAAGGTGTCAGCCCTTTAAAGAGTAATGAAGGGGAAGTCGCAGAGAGCGATGAGGAGAAAGCAAAGCTGTTAAATATTTTTTTCTCCAATGTATTCACTGAGGAAAATAAACTGTCAGATGACATGCAGAATGTAAAAATAAATTCCCCATTAAAAGTGTCCTGACTGACCCAGGAAGAAGTACATCAGCGACTTAAAAAGATTAAAATAGACAAATCGCCAGGACCGGATGACATACACCCCCGTATCCTAAGGGAATTAAGTAATGTCATAGCCAGACCCTTATTTCTGATATTTGCAGACTCTATACTGACAGGGAATGTCCCACAGGATTGGCGCATGGCAAATGTGGTGCCAATATTCAAAAAGGGGCCAAAAACAGAGCCTGGAAACTATAGGCCGGTAAGTTTAACATCTGTTGTGGGTAAACTGTTTGAAGGTTTTCTGAGAGATGCTATATTAGAGCATCTTAACGGAAATAAGCAAATAACGCCATATCAGCATGGCTTCGTGAGGGATCGGTCATGTCAGACTAATTTAATCAGTTTCTATGAGGAGGTAAGTTCTAGACTTGACAGCGGCGAATCAATGGATGTCGTATATCTGGACTTCTCAAAAGCATTTGACACTGTACCACATAAAAGGTTAGTATATAAAATGAGAATGCTCGGACTGGGAGAAAACATCTGTATGTGGGTAAGTAACTGGCTCAATGATAGAAAACAGAGGGTGGTTATTAATGGTACAAACTCAGATTGGGTCACTGTCACTAGTGGGGTACCTCAGGGGTCAGTATTGGGCCCTATTCTCTTCAATATATTTATTAATGATCTTGTAGAAGGCTTGCATAGTAAAGTATCAATTTTCGCAGATGACACTAAACTGTGTAAAGTAATTGACACGGAAGAGGACAGTATACTACTACAGAGGGATCTGGATAGATTGGAGGCTTGGGCAGAGAAGTGGCAGATGGGGTTTAACACTGATAAATGTAAAGTTATGCACATGGGAAGGAAAAATGCAAGTCACCCGTACATACTAAATGGTAAAACACTCGGTAACACTGACATGGAAAAGGATCTAGGAATTTTAATAAACAGCAAACTAAGCTGCAAAAACCAGTGTCAGGCAGCTGCTGCCAAGGCCAACAAGATAATGGGTTGCATCAGAAGGGGCATAGATTCCAGTGATAAGAACATAGTCCTACCACTTTACAAATCGCTAGTCAGACCACACATGGAGTACTGTGTACAGTTCTGGGCTCCTGTAAACAAGGCAGACATAGCAGAGCTGGAGAGGGTCCAGAGGAGGGCATCTAAAGTAATAACTGGAATGGGGCAACTACAGTACCCTGAAAGATTATCAAAATTAGGGTTATTCGCTTTAGAAAAAAGACGACTGAGGGGAGATCTAATTAATATGTATAAATATATCAGGGGTCAGTACAGAGATCTATCCCATCAGCTATTTATCCCCAGGACTGTGACTGTGACGAGGGGACATCCTCTGCGTCTGGAGGAAAGAAGGTTTGTACACAAACATAGAAGAGGATTCTTTACGGTAAGAGCAGTGAGACTATGGAACTCTCTGCCTGAGGAGGTGGTGATGGTGAGTACAATAAAAGGAATTCAAGAGGGGCCCTGGACTGTATTTCTGGAGCTTAATAATACTACAGGCTATAGCTACTAGTGAGGGGTCGTTGATCCAGGGAGTTATTCTGATGGCCTGATTGGAGTCGGGAAGGAAGTTTATAGTCCCCTAAAGTGGAGAAAATTGGCTTCTACCTCACAGGGTTTTTTTTTTGTTTTTTTTTTGCCTTCCTCTGGATCAACTTGCGGGATAACAGGCCGAACTGGATGGACAAATGTCTTTTTTCGGCCTTATGTACTATGTTACTATGTAATAGCAGGGCAAGAACGCCGAAAGCACGCACAGACGGACCGCACTTTCTGCAGCAGCTCTGACATATTGGGGGTAATTTTTCAGGAACCTCTGCACCACCAAATTCAGCACATGCGCCAGACAATGGATGTGCATCAAACCGGCTAGGCCCAGAGCCGCTACGAGATTTCGCCTATTATCGCACTCCACCAGGCCGGGCTTGAGGCTGACTGGCACCAACCACTCATCGGTCTGTTCCATGCCCGTCCACAGCTCCTGCGCGTGGTAGAGGAGGAAGCGGAGTAGGAGGCAGAGGCAACGAGAAACGTCCTGCAATCATCAGTGGCAGAAGGACATGCGCCAAACTGCTATCCGCCTCAGGCCCAGCCGCCACTGCATTTACCCAGTGTGCAGTTAGGGAGATATAACGTCCCTGACCGTGCGTACTGGCTCGCCTGGAAAAGTAGTGGCGGCTGGAAACGACGTACTGTGGGACAGCCACCGCCATAAGTTTTTTTTAACAGTCTCCATCAGATTGAATTACAGCATTTCAAAAGGCCAGGAATTTTGAAATGCTGGCATTCAGGGCCAGGGATCGCGGGTGGGTAGGGGTGTACTTCCTTTCTCTCCAGCATTTGGGAGATGGACAGCTGAACGCTTCCATGGGACATTGAGGAGATGCTTGGTGACTGACGGACGTGGTGGCATTATTGCGTTTTGTTGTCAGCACATTGTCTGAAGAACTGCCACGCCAGGGAACTCCTTGGAGGCGGCGCAGCCCTGGATGTTTTTGCGGAGGCGGCGGTGGGGGGGGCAGTAAGAGTACTAGGAGATGAGCTCTTCCATTGTGGAAGCGCTCATCTCCATATCTAATCCATCTGTATCGCCGTCCTTAGGACAGCGATACAAATGCCTGTGCTGCAGCAGGAGAGGGAGAGGCGTGTCCCTCCCCTGTTCTTCTGATAGGCCGCAGGCACTAACGCCTGCAGCCTATCAGAGGCCGGCTCAGGCGGCGCGATGACGTTATTACGCCGCCTGAGCCAGGCAGCACACAGCAGGGACACAGGCCGGAAGAGGCCTGCATCGCATCGCTGCTGATGGAGGTAAGCATCAGTGTATTTTTTTTTTTGTTTTGTTTTTTGGAGGGGGGGGGGGGAGCTGGCACTATGGGGGCACTAAAGGGGAGAACGGCACTATGGGGCATCTGGTGGTACTTTTTTTTGGGTGGCACTTCTTACTGGCACATTATGGGCAGGCACCATGGGGGAGAGGAGCACTATGGGGGCATCTGGAGGGTCTAAAGGGGCTTTTTTTTTTTGACACATTATGGGGGCACTATAGGGGAGAATGGCACTATGGGGCATCTGGTGGCACTATAGGGGCATTATTTGGGGGCACTAAGGGGAAGTGGAGGCTCTAAAGGGGCCTTTATTCTTATTGGCACATTATGGGGGCATTATGGCATCTGGTGGCACTAAGGGGACATTTTTTTACTGGCACATTATGGTAGGCACTATAGAGGAGAGGAGCACTATTGGGGCATATGGTGGCACTTAGAAGGGGCATTTTTTACTGGCATATTATGGGGGGACACTATGGGGAAGGGGGAGAGGAACACTATGAGGGCATTTACTGGGGCACTATATAGGGGTATTTTATACTGGCATACATTATGGGGACATTAGCTCAACAGCGGGCACTAAACGGGGGTATTTCATGTACTGTCATATTGTAGGGAGAATTATTAGTACTAGGAGGTATTATGCGGAGCTTTACTAATACTGGGGGGCTATGAGGAACATGATTACTAGTATGGGCACTATAGGGGCATTATTACTACTAAGTATGCTCTGGCAGAGAATTATTTCTATTTTGGGGAGCCCTGTTACTTTGGGGGGCACCCTGCCACAGTATCAGCTTAGCACAATGATTTTTGGGAGACATTATCTTTATACTATTAGTGTCTGGGCGCAGTTATTTTTGTGTGCCAATAATTGTTGAAGGGGGCACTATCTGTGTGGTAGTAGTATTTCCAGGGGGACTGTTTCTGCAGTATAGTATTGGGGGCACAGCAGGCACAGTATTGGGGGTGGCAGGAAAGGGTGTTCAGAAGATGTGAAGATGTGAAGATGATGGAAATGTGGGAAACTAATGTCTGTTTGTTAATCTCTGGAAGAGCAGCGTTCGGGTGTCCGCCTGCTGAGCGGAGGACAAACGGTGCCAGACTGATGCATTCTGAGTGGATCCGCATCCACTCAGAATGCATTAGGGCAGTACGGATCCGTTCGGGGCCGCTTGTGAGAGCCTTCAAACGGAACTCACAAGCGGAGCCCCGAACGCTAGTGTGAAAGTAGCCTAACACTGTCCCTCACTTCAGCTGCCTGCCTGAGAGCTGATGGGCGGTGCTACAGCTTATATAGAGGCTGGGTCACATGATGCACCGGCCAATCACAGCCATGCCATTAGTAAGCATGACTGTGATGGCTTCTAAGGGCACACAGCTTAAAAGCTTATAGATTTATTAAATGCCCGAACTCAAACTTCTCCGGCAAAGTTCGGGTACAAAAAGTCGTAAAGTTCTGTACGGACTAACTTTACAGTTAGTGTTCGCTCAACACTACACACAGAGCTTCTGTAGGCCTCTGTTTCCAAGTTCTCTCTCCTGACTGACACACAGAGGGTTGGTTTTATCCCTCGATTACAGCAGGTCTCACCTGCAATGACCTCAGGTAAAAGACAATACCCAGACTGGAAGGCTGTGGACTGGTAGATCCCACTATCAAACCTATCCACCAGTCCAAATAAAATCCAGCCCAGAAAATGTAAACAAAACTGTCTAAGCAAACTACGCTTTGCTGAAACCCCTGCAGCTTTCTGGAATTTATTTATCTCATCCAGCTGAGGTATCTAGGTGGGATATACACACCTTCCAGCACTCATACCGTACACATCACCACAACAGTTACTCGGAGAGTGCCATCAATCTCCGATAAGACCTTCCCCATATACAACTATAAGTGTCTGATAGCCATGTATACTAGGGATCGACAGATTATCGGTTTTACCGATATTATCGGCTGATATTCAGTATTTTGACCATTATCGGTATCTATTTTGCCGATATTCCGATAACTTATTGGGAACACAGATCGCGCTGCTGTCAGCGCTCTTAGGTGTTCCCTCAGCAGCACAGGGGAGAAGGAAGCAGTGTCTCCTCCCCCTGTGCTGCCACTAATGAGAGGAGAGAAAAGACAAGAGGAGGGGAGGGGCTGTGGCCACTGCGCCACCAATGAAGAGAAATCTCTCATTAATTCATATACAGGAGGCGGGAGCTGGCTGCAGAATCACATAGCCGGCTCCCGACCTCTATGAGCAATAGCTGTGATCCGCGGTAGTTAACCCCTCAGGTGCCGCGGACCGCAGCTACCGCTCAGAGGTCGGGAGCCGGCTATGTGATTCTGGAGCCAGCTCCCGCCTCCTGTATATGAATTAATGAGAGATTTCTCTTCATTTGTGGCGCAGTGCGACCCCCACCCCAGTATTAAAAACATTGGTGGCGCAGTGCGCCCCCCCTTCTCCAGTATTAATCATTGGTGGCAGTGGCCACAGGATCTCCTCTCCCCTGCTCCTCCGATCGGAGCCCCAGCAGTGTAATCCTGGGGCTCCGATCGGTTACCATGGCAGCAAGGACGCTATTGAAGCCCTGACTGCCATAGTCAGCTCCATGCTGCTGTGTGCACAAAGCACAGAGCAGCAGGGACAGTGTGAGCTCCTAGAACAAGGGTTCTAGTCCCTAAGGGGACTAAAAGTTAGTTAAAAAAAATAAAAATATTAAGTATGAATGAAAAAGAAAGATTTACAAAAAAAAAAAACACGTTAAACATTAATTTTCTGCAGCTTTGTGTAGGAATTTTTAATTTTTTTAAAATGAAAATTCCCAGAATATCAGTATAAATTATCGGCTATCGGCCTGAAAGTTCACAAATTATCGGTATCGGCCCCAAAATAATCAATATTGGTCGATCCCTAATGTATACACACTTAGGCCTCATGCACACGACTATGTATTTTGCGGTCCGCATCCGTGTCATGCATCAGTGTGCATTCAGTATTTTGCGTAACGGAACAGCTGGCCCCTAATAGAACAGTCCTATCCTTGTCCGTAATGCGGACAATAATAGGACATGTTCTATTTATTTGCTAAACGGAAATATGGAAATGGAATGAACACGGAGTACCTTTTTTTTTTTTTTTTTTTTTTTTTTTTTTTTTAAATCGACAAAAAGGTAAGGGGGGGGATCGGACACAGGATGAAAAATACGTTAATGTGCATGAGGCCTTACACAGAGAATACCACCCATCACTGATCACACCTCTGTGTACAACTGAAGTCAGAATTTTTTTTTTTATATAATTGTATAAAAATATAAAAGTTTGGCTGAATCTTTTTAGACAAAAGTATATATCAAATTACACTGCATTTTGTGGTGCCAGATTCTCTTTAATACATTATATCAAATAAAAATAAAAAAATTCTTCCAGAAGAGCATTTGTAAGAAGCAAGCACAGGAGCAGTCACAGTTCTAGGTCATAATGCAAACCCTACCTGCTTTGGTTCCACACAGTGGACATGATCTCGCTGCTTTTCTTCATAGAGACATCTCAGCCGGGAGATAATGAACTCGTTTTCTCTCTGTTCAGACCGAGGACGTATTTTCTGCACCAAGATGGGAAGAAAAAATAAATAAATCTAATTACCTATAATGCAACAAGTTATTGTCCATTTCATATTGAAGGACAATCATTACCAATTTTATCTCAACAAAAATAAAATTGTCATATATACTTGATTTAGGAATTACACCAAAATTGGAGCCCCCTCAAACACTTACACATCAAACCTGTTACACATGTACCTGTTGTAAGTCTGGGGTGGCAGGCAGTGGATCTTTAGCAGTTTTTGAGTAGACCACCAAGGCTTGAATTCAAAAATATTGATGGAAACATTGACATTGTTGATCTCAAAGGTCACAATTGTGTAAAGCTCAAAGTAATGGACTAAAGGACTGGTAATTTCTACAACTATAGTCCATCAGGTGGGCAATGCTTAAATTAGGCGAAGAAACATTTACAAAATCATTCAGTTGGTAAGCCCCTAAGGCTACTTTCACACTGGCGTTTTGAATTCCGTTTGTGAGATCTGTTTCAGGGCTCTCACAAGCGGTTCAAAACGGATCAGTTCAGCCCCAATGCATTCTGAATGGATAAGGATCCGCTCAGAATCCATCAGTTTGCCTCCATTGCACCTCCATTCCGCTCTGGAGGCAGACACCAAAAAGCTGCTGGTTTCAGTAATGTGTAGGTGACAATCGTTCTGCTCTTGCAGGATGGTTATTCTGTCTAGCAAAGCCAGCAGGAAGCTGAGGGAAACAGGAAGTTCTGCATATAAACATCCTGCCAGGATGCGGGGATGCCAAGAACAGGGGAAGGAAAGTGCTGACATGAAAAACCGGTATATAGGCCAAATATGCACTGTTTGGGGTACACTCTGGGCAAATAATGTATTGTTTATTTTAAGCACGTATATAGCGCCAACATATTCTGCAGCGCTTTACAGACATTAGGATCAAGTTGTCCCCAACAGGGATCACAATCGGAGTTCCCCATCAGTATGTCTGTGGAGTGTGAGAAGAAAATGGAGTACCCGAAGGAAAACATACAAACTCCATGCAGATGTCGTCCTTGGTTGGATTTGAATCTAGGACTGCCCAAAACTATATTTAATTTGTGTGTATAGGGGGGGGGAACCCCTTTAAAGAAGCAAGCAGTCCCATTTCAGGAGCTTCCAAAAAAGTTGAAAAAGTTGGGCACCAGTAGCAGATTTTACAGTAGGTGTAAGAGCCATGTGGCTTCTACGATCTATCTAGCTCTGCCCGAGTTAGGTTTATAACTTAGGATCTCATGTAACAAAATTGGAAGAATAATGATAAAAAGGAAAACTGCTAATAGAACCGAAAAATAGACAACTATTAAAAGCAGAATTAATGCTCAAGCAATGCAATTGGAAATGAAAACCAAGAAGAAATTTTTTTTTATAAATAATAAGAGATGTATTTCTGGCCATACAGGCCACAAGATGGCGCCACAGCTGCATAAAACACAATTAGCCATTCCAGAAGAAGTAGGTTTGTGAACGACAAAGGCATTCAGCCTGTAAGTAATCTAAATGGCACCTACAGGGTCTACACATTGACCACCAGGTGAGGTGTAAAGTGTTGGTGACCAAGTAAGTGGACTTCTCACTATATAAAAAGAGCAACTGGGCAAAAGAAAAAAGAAAATAAAATTTATGAATCCACAAAGCCATGGCTATTGTACAAATATTTATTACTGCCTGTAAAACGTAATGCTTAAAAATATATACTTAAATAAATACACTTATTAAAACTAATGCGTGGCTAACCACCACTGTATCTCAGACTTAGGTGTGAAGGGAGGTTACTGTTTCTTATAAATAAGTATTGTTTCTTATCAATAAAGATACATCTTACCACTTGTGCATTCGCCCTTACTCTCCACTAGCAAAATACAAAAATCACAATCCGTCCCCCCTTCCGAGTACACGGACATGTACTTTATTCACTAAAACCACATTTATCAATGTATTTGTGGCCTTTTTTGGTGCATTCTACGCCAAAGCAGTCTCATCTACTGTAGGACACATATATTAACCATTTGTGCCAGAAATTCCAGACAATTGCTCCACTGCTCGTCAGTTTGTAAGACTGGAGTGAAAGGTGGTCTTGGCTCGCTGCATGGCCCGAATATAGAGACCAGTTTAGCATAACCTCACCCTAGTACACGGATGGGGTAAAAATGGAAGAAACATCTTTAGACATATTTAAAAGATGTGACAAATAACGGCCATGTGGTCTCCAGCAAAGAGGACTTCAGAAATGCAGCACATTATTCTCTCCCCTAGTCCACATATGACGGGACTATTTCAGCTCACAGGACCAGAGTATAAAATGGAGCCAATAATACTAGACACAAACGTTGTATTTAGCAAACAGCAACTAACCAAAACCAATACAGATACATACACATTAGGCAAAGGTCAGAAGAAGGACAAGAACCTTCAAACATGAGAAATTACTTCACGCTACCATAGAAATCATGGTCTCACCAAGGTTTTATGTCTGGTTAGTCATCAAGGGTCAGCCAGCTGCAGAACCCAAGGATCCCACTCACAGAAAGAGCTAGAAAACTGAAAGCATTAGATCATGTGTGCAAAGTCCATAGGTCCATCAACACTACGATAAGCCCAGCAGATGGAGAACTTCCTGAAGGACCTCTGTACTGATGCAGAACAGTTCCTTCCGGCATCATACAACAGGATGAATAAGCGGTGCGCTTTCATCTGTTCCGTTGCAACTTCACGTGTTCTGATTTTCTGACATAGGCCGTGCTAAAACACGGTCCCCCGGAGCTGAACTTTGTGAATGCTATGCACAAAGCATTTATTTCCACAGTTCCTTTAGTCCTCTAAGGGCAGAGCACTATGGCAATTTATTGAGCACACACCCACGTTTAAGGAGAAAAAAAAAAAAGTGGTATCGCATGTGGTGTATTCCTAGAGGGTTCCACAATATTGTATATGTAGTTTCATGCGTTCCTGAAATTGTGGCAATTAACGGCTACAAACATTTGTAACAGGTTTTTCTCACGGGGACTCAAAGTGCAGAGATAGCTGTGTGGCCGGGGCAACTCTCTGGGAAGTCAGTGGCTGCCATATAGGTCCTCGACCCTAACACGACGCACACTTGGGTCAATTTCGTAGGAAGCCAATTTGCCCATTTGTATATTCTTGAAGTATGGGAGGAAACCCACGTAGATCTTGTCCCTGGTCGGATACAAACCCACCACACCAGTGCTTACCTAAGGGCCATAATTTTTTAGGACAATTGTTAAAAATAAAAAATGCATACCCCCATTCTCCAGAGCCCTACTGCAATATGTCACCGTGGAGCCCTGGCCTAAGACCTGTGTACAGAGTCAGGACACGAACCGTACGCCCTCTTCATGGCGCTAGCTTGCACAGTAAATCGTCGCAATCTGCAATGTATGTACATAACCAAATCAGAGCCGTATGCACTGTCCGTTGTAGAAGAAAGGTTACAGGTTCTCTTTGTCATCATGGTGTGGATTCAAATGACCACGTACACACTAATCATGCCAGGTAGGATGTAGACATGATGGATTACTCCAAGTCTAAACAGTTACTAACATTTTATTTTAATCTCCCCTGGAGAAACTGAAGGTTATATGAATAATAAAAGTCCTCTCAGTAAATTGACAGAAGACATTAGCACATAAAATACCACCCGGACAATAGTGAAGCTATATGGCGATCACTTACAGGCTTACCTGTACTTCCTCAAACACAGAGGCCTGCTCCTCATTGTTTAATGTGGTGATGTGTCTCTGTAATTCAAGCTTGGTTTTTGATGACGGAAGACCTGCCGAGATAAATCAAACTTTATACCGGTGTGATCAAAAGTACACGGGCGCGATCCCCCGCACGCCAGCTACATTCCACTGAACAGGGAGCATTCTTTTATATCAGGTATTTACAAGTACAATAACACAAGTCTGAACAGATCTGATCTATGCATGGAAAGAAAAAAGGCCCATGGCATGATACTTAGGACTCCATGAATATATATTCTACATGCTTTCCATGAATCTGGCAGAATTACGTATTACTGCGCCGCCACTCATGAGGGTTCCTCAGTGTGGTATCTTAAACCCCCTGCTCTTTCTTAGGGTACTTTCACACTTGCGTTGTTGGATTCCGTCAGGCAGTTCCGTCGCCGGAACTGCCTGCCGGTGTTCCAGATTTTAACAGGTACCATAATTTCACGGTACCCTCGTAACTTCCGGTAGTGAAGTAGGCGCACCGGAAGCTTCAAAAGGAGGTGTGATCTTAGAGCCCGACACCCGATTGGCTGAAATGAAGGAGTGTTGGCGCCTGCGCACAACCAACCTGGGTACCGTCATTTTACATGCAGTGCCGAACGCGCACAGGGAGGGAGGAAGGGTACCTTTGAGTTACGGGCCACCGCGCATGCGCGAACCAGATTGCCTCGTGAAGCAGACAGGGGAGGGTACCTTCTATTTACCGGCCACCGACAGGGAGTGAGGAAGCTGTAATATTTCAGTACCCTGTCTGCGTCACAAGGCAATCTGGTTCGTGCATACGCGGTGGCCCGTAACTCAAAGGTACCCTTCCTCCCTCCCTGTGTGCGTTCACAGGCGCTGCATGTAAAATTACGGTACCCAGGTTGGTTGTGCGCAGGCGCCAACACACCTTCTTTTCAGCCAATCAGGTGCCGGGCTCTAAGATCACACCTCCTTTTGAAGCTTCCCGTGCGCCTACGTCTCTACCGGAAGTGACGAGCGTACCAGATTTTAACAGGTACCATAATTTCATGGAACACCGGATCCAGCAATCTGTATGCAAACTGATAGCATTTGTAGACTGACCCGGTTGCACATCAGTCTCACAAATGTATTGCAATACCAGATCAGTCTCTCTGGAAAAACTGATCTGGTATTTATCTTTCACATTTTTAAAGGTTTGCTCATGCATAGACCACAAAACCGGACCAGATACAGCATTAATGCAATTCAATGTAAAGTAATGTGCGATCCGGCATTCCGGCAAGTGCTCCGGAATTTTGGACGGAGAAAATACCGCAGCATGGTTCTGTATTTTCTCAGTCCAAAAAATGTACACAGTGACTGAACTGAAGACATCCTGATGGATACTGAATGGATTGCTCTCCATTCAGAAAACATTAAGATAAAACTGATCAGCCCCTAGGACAGAACTCTATACCGGAAAAGAAAACCGCTAGTGTGATAGTACCCTTAAAAAAATGTTTGTACTTTAAATATTATATTAGGGAAATTCTAACATACCATTTTATGAAATGATCCCTTAAAAAGGACCCGTCACCTCGCCGGACATGTCTGCTTTTGTAACTACCAAAAACACTCCAAACCCTGCTTTTTCATTCACCCCAGACCACTAGCTTACCTTCTATTTTCTCACACAGTTTGTGCATGCACTGCATGGGACATCCATCACACAGAGGCACAGGAGTCTTCGTATTCTGCTGCACAGCAGCTACACTAAAAGCCTGCCTCAAGGTCAACATGATCTCGTCCACCTGCAACAACAAAGGAACAATAGAACAATGTCACCTAGAAGGAATACACAAGAAACCCCAGACTCATCATTTGGAGATCAGTTCTTAAACAAGTATTTGACCGATTTGTATTACAACACATTGACAGTGGGGAGGAGTTTATCCTTCTCAGTGGTGTACGTTCCAAAGAGACAATCAATGAGGGGCCCCTGAAGAGCCTATACAAGACTCCCCTCTCAACAGTAACTGTTTTTACTACTTGAAATTCATGACCCTTGGGCCAATGTTCCACCTTCATATTTGCCAACAGTCCAAACAAAAGGCCCTTGAGGAACCCATCAGAATTTTTACTCTAGGGTCCCTGGTCTTCTAGGGACACCACTGCCCCTTGCATGGCACCAAAGCATCTAAGCAGCAAAACACTTAGGATCCAGTTTTTATTTAGTGGTGTTACTTGTATCTGTGTATGACTTGTATTGTCTGTATACCCTTGATAACCTGGTGTTTTCAATCTGAAGATATGGGTGTTGGTGTCACCACCAGACATCTGAGAAGCTCTGACAGACGTCTAGAACCTCCTCCTTGAGGTTCCCTTGTTTTGCTTTCATTTTCTCATCTCGTTAGCCTCTCTCAGCTGTCATGTAGTTGCACTGACTGCATCCCTTTAAATCCCTTTCCCATAGTGCATCACTTTGCGGTTTATACAACTTCCTGGAGTGTGTGCATGCTTCTGAGTCTTCTACAAGATAAGTTTTGTTCATTTATTTGCTTTTCTGTTTGCTGGATCCTAGGTGACCCTGACTCCCCCCGTATCTAGTGTAGGGAGCCGGTGGTCGTGTCCCCTCACTATTATAGGGTGTTCAGGTGTTATACAGTCGAGGTACGTGGATATGCGATCATCTACCATTTGGATTTTCGCATAGGCTGAGCAGTCAGTGAGAGTGCCAGGTCTGTTGCAGGGCTCTCCCTTTTTGTTCCTTAGTTTTGGATCCAGTCAGTCATATATTCATTTTGTGTTTTCTAGTTTCTTGCACACCTTCCGTGACAGTTGGAGGTTAATTGAGATTTAAATATACGGTCATTTAAGATGAGTGACTCGCTCCAAACTAGAGAAACCTGTCTACCGGTACCATCAAACACTCTGGTCAACCAGGAATGGACACAAATATCAACTGGGTGAGTAACCAGAGTCACCCCACTAACCCATCATCAACACACAAGCACTACTGGCCATGCATGTCGCCTAGAAGATCCTCCTAAAACTCTCTTCACATGGCGTTGCATCCTCCGTTGCATGGTGTTGATGGGTTAGTACAGTATGCCTATACAGGATGTCTTTGCACTGAATAGTGCATTATCCTATTCAGAAAGATGAAAACTAAAGGTTTTTTGGCATAAGTCATGTCAGAGGGACCATACAAATACTGACTGTATTTGTATGGTCCCTCTGACATGACTGTGTGCCTGGAGCTTTGCAGAACGTACAATGTAAAGAGCTTTTTACCTACAGTAGTTTATATAACCTTTATATGGAACGTCTTGGATATAACCAGGAATGCCTTCAGTGTGGTACAAAGACTTGTGTGACAATGCACTTACCAGCGCTTCATTTGTGCATTGAAACACATAGCAGACAAAGTGACAGCCTCCAGAGTCTAAAGGCTCCCTGCAGATGAAACCAAAGTGATCGACGTGCTGGATTCCCTAAAAACAAAAAGGACAAAAATCACCTCTGGATATTGTAGAGATGGAAGCAAAAATTAAAATATATAAAAAAACAAAAATAAAATAAAAAAAAAAAACCGTTCATTATTGTGGAACCGTTGACCATGAACATGGTCTCCCTTCTGTGGGCAGCATGTTATAGAGCAGGAGGAGCTGAGCGGATAGGGACATCACTATAACTTGTGTTGTATTCATTTAAAATCTCTGCTCGTTCTGGGCTTAAATTGACAGCTATAAGCTACTATAAAGGACCGCCCGCTGGACTCCTAAGCCCAGAATGTGCAGAGATTTAAATGAATACAACACAAGTCATAGTGAATCTCTTGCCAAAAACTATATACCAATCTGCTCAGCTCCTCTATAACATGTTGTCCACAGATGGGAGACCATGTTCATGGTGACCAAAGGTTCATCTGGAAAACTTACAAATATACTGTAATGGTAGGTTCACATTGGAGTTAAACAGCCTGCCAGACTTCACCGGTCTGGTCTAGCCAGATACTGCTGTTAACTGTCAGACCCCATTAACTATTATGGGATCTGGCAGACAAAAAATAAATAAATACATTTTTGTACTCCAGAAAACCAGCAGTTATGCCAGAAAGCAGATGGATCCCCAGCAGATCCCATTATAGTCAATGGGGTCTGGCAGTATCCAGCTAGGTGGGATTTGGTGAACTCCAGCAGGCTGTTCTCTGCTGGATCCATTGAACACAAATGTGACCCTATCCCAAGTCAGATCATGGACACTGGATCTAGGAAACATGTTAAGGAGAGGAGCAAAAAGGAAGTGGAGACAGCGCACATCATAGTATCAGGCCACTGGAGCATGGACAAAGCTCCCTCCTAACTGGTACGCTAGATCCGTTCTACTGGAAAACTATTCAAAAAGATTTTGGGCATCTTTTGGCCTTCACTAGGTAAATAGGGAGTTTCAGATGCATACAGCATACCTTCTACAATTGGGAGCTTTTCTGGTGCATACATCAAATGTAGAAAGAAGGTGTGAATGCAGTCTAACAATTTGTAGTTAATTTTATTAGAGGGGATGCCCTTTTTGGTCATTGCCTTTTTTGCTAGAATAACTTCTGAGTTGATCACAAGGTGTTCCACAACTAGGATCCTCAGAAATCATCCACGATCTGCAAGGGAAACTGACCGTGTTCAATTTTTCTGCAGCTCTACCATTGGAAAAGAGGTGCCCACTGAAATCAGTGAGCTGTGGGTGTAGGTCTCAAATGAGGGATCCTCCTGTAATAATTCCCAAATTTTCTTCAACCAGACAGCCCACTTTAAACTTTAAAATCAGTTTGTGATTGCAGGAGGATTTTGTTTGGTGGATCCATGGCACAGCAACTTTAGCTCACCATGACTGAACAATGTCCCTGCACACATTAACGAAATGGATGCATTTGGAAACATCAGGAAGATCTATATACCTGTAGATCTGGTGCCCCATGCAATCACAAAAAGGGACTTCATAATAGATCTGAAGTAAAATAATGCAGAATGGTTTCGAGTTTTTTTAAGAGGTTCCCCACCACCTGTAATCCCATCTATCGTCTATAGTCACACTTACCTGAGAACAAAAGGAGATTTCTTTAAAGCTCTTCTCTATAACAATTTTCTTGGTGTCCGGGCTGATTAGGTAAACTTCCGACTGGCCAATCTGGAGGAAATAAAGTAAAAGGTCACGCAACACCAAACAATACTAAATCCATGAAGCTGCTACCAAATCATCTAAATGGACAGCCTAAGATTGGGTGACCTGTAATCACTCTAGAGAGAAGAGCTATAAAACCACGTTCAGCCCCAGAGGTGACCACCAGTTAAAGTAATTGTATTCTGCCCGACGACCATTATCAGTATGGCATGCCACCACTCTGGCTGGATGGTTACGTGTCCAAGTGCAACACTTAGTCGGGTATAACTTTTTCCCTTTTCCTGTGCTTCCCCTGCCAGCCCCGCCACTTACTAATGTACTTGTGCTACTTTTTTCTGTCTTACTCTGGAGATCTGGAGCCTCTGTTGAGACCATTTCCTCTGACATCATGACCAGGCCTCCCATGATCCCCTCTGTCAGAATCCCTTCCTGAATGGTCAGGATGTCAGAGCCATGTGATTCTGATCCACAAGGAGAGTAGGCTCGTCATATTAGTGTGGGAGGACACAACAAGGGGATGATGGAGGGTGTAGTGGGTGGAGTTTACAGCCCAGGGATGGGTGTAGTAGGAGTTTATTTCTGACAGTGCTATGGGAAGTGTTGCGGCTGCAGCTCATCTACGTCCGTAACCTACAAGTTCGGGTTGTAAAGAATGGAGCACAGCAGGACCATGGAGACTGAAGTGAAGACTGCTACACTGTCAGGCTGTGTAAGAGACTAGACAAGATTTACACAATTAAATTACATTTTTAGAATCCCACACAAGCCCTTTAAGGGGTAAATAAATAATTTTTTGATGTTTTTAGATATTTTGGGCATAGAGGGAATAATTTTATTGGGAGGGGGGGGGGGGGTGCTGGGCAACAGTTGAATATAATTATAAGTTATGAGGCCTTAAATAGCCTTCAACATCTAACCTCTTGTAACATGTGAATTTTTTTTCGGATCAAGCATTTCATACCGTGAACAGCATGGTCTGATTTTCCGCCATGTCAGTGGGCAGCACGCAGTTCCGTACTTCACCAGAACTTTTTAAGTCCATAGAACTGTCATGCTCCTCGAAAGATCCAGGAAGGCTGTAACGACCATTCTCCCATTCCTTCTCAAACAAGTTAGTCCTTAAGCCCGGCTGGGAATAAGATTTACGCATGGGTTTATTTTTATCGTCCTCATTAAAGGTCGCCTGGAAAGCAGAGCGCAGTTTGTCTCCGAACGTGACTGCGGTGCTGGAGTCTGTCTGCGGAGGCGGATCGTCCACGTCTTTCTGTTGGCTGCAGCTGACATGGTTGAACTTGTCAATACATTCATCTATCAGGGCAGGCGGTGCCTTCTTATGGGCCACAATAACTCGGCCACAGAACAGGACCTCAAACTTTTTTGAGAAAGCGTCGTCCCCGTCACATAACTGAGAATGGATCTCCTCTTGCCGTGCTAGTTTTCCGGCTTGTCTGATGGAGCCAATTATTTCAGGCACCTGCAAAG
The DNA here is from genome assembly GCF_014858855.1 of Bufo gargarizans. Classification (NCBI taxonomy): domain Eukaryota; kingdom Metazoa; phylum Chordata; class Amphibia; order Anura; family Bufonidae; genus Bufo; species Bufo gargarizans. The sequence goes on along the minus strand of NC_058080.1, from coordinate 127,556,237 downwards.
CAGAAAACAAAGTGTCACATTTTCTAATGTACATTATTTTCCGCCCAATCATAGTACAATGAAACTTTAATGTGGGGTCGGAAGGAGGGAGGCTTATGTAGAAGGAATGTGTTCTTCAGGCTTAGGAGAATAAACACCTACTTAAAAAGCGGCAGCGAAACTGAAGGACTGACAGGGGTTAAAGATCTCAGGCAAAGAAGAAATCAGAGCAAGTAGAGAAAGAAAACAAGAGATGAAGGAATGAAGTGAAGACGTAGCAGGGCAGTAGGATGAGTGATGGCGGTACTTCACGTGTGAGTCACCGCATAGCAAGACAAGGTTCATTGCTCTGTATTATCAGATCAGCAGAATGGTAACGGTAATATCCACTTTACAAGTGTGGGCATTGCCGAGTGGGTGTAATTGTGCCTCCTCTCACATGGCCCTGGTACCATCCAAGACCCCAGTATTATAAATGGAAAATATAGATTTTGCATTGGAGTTTAAAACAGTTATCTGATATATATGTAGTTACAAGGATGCCGAGAAAACTTCTTATTCTCTGAACTGTTAGATAGGAACAGGATGTAAGCTGTACTAAAAGTAAACTTACCGCTGACTGTATTTGTGAGTTATCCCCTCCCTTCTGATCCTCAGCTGTGTCATGTGACCAACACTCCGACTCTCCAAATAACACAACCTCTTATTTGTGGACAGGAAGACAGTTTCTCTATGTATTCCTATGGCAGCCTTAAAGGGGTTCTGCACTTTTTTCTTTTCATTGATCTATCCTCTTGATAGATCAACAGCATCTGATCGTCGGGGGTCCAACCCATGCTAATCAGCTGTTTAAGAAGGCAGCGGCGCTCCGGTAGCACCTCGGCCTTCTCACCGTTTACCGCAGGCCCAGTGACGTCACGACTAGTATCACTGGCCTGAGCGTTGCTAAGCCCCGTTCACGTGTGTTTTTCACAGACGGTGGCTAGGAGATGTAGATTGTTATTTTTCAGGCTTTTTTTTTTTCCCACGAGCGTGAAAAACGCATCAAAACTTAACTTGCATGCAAAACCATCATTTTTTTCCCCTGAACAGACCCTAAGAGAATCAGTAATGCTCGTGTGAATGAGGCCTAGGGTTTATATGCAATAGATCCACCTTTTCCTATTATTTAATCTATTTTTTCGGATGCAAACAGGGACACAGTCTAAAAAAAATAAAACACACAACACACACGGAACAATACTTATGGGGAGAGCACCTTTGTCATCCTGATACATTAAAATAAAATTAATAAATAAAAATGCGAAGCATCGGTGCTCTGTGAGATCAAACACCGGTCAAGCGATCAAGCCGATTTGTGCAGATGATTACAAATTCTGTTTCCTGACCCAGTTTCGGCGCCCAGGACCGCAGGCTGCCGTTACAGTTTTGTTTGGAATGTTAAATTAGAGATTAGAAAGTGACGGCCTCCCAATCTCCATGTCTCAATTATGCAAAGCTCTCTCGGCACACGTGGGACCTGCTCATGTCGCGTTTTGACAGTCTGTGGAAGGCGACTTTGAGAATGGAAAGAAAAAAAATAAATTACATTTACAGTCAGCTCCTCCATGGCTGCTCACTTCTAGGGTCTGCGTCTCTGCGCATTGTCTCATAAAACAAATATTTGGAGACCAATTCACACGCGCGGCTATATCAAATCCCCTCAGTATAAATATTTTATGCACACAATAATAAACTCAGATAATAGATGTGAAAATACGAAGATATGGTTTTCACTGGAAACAGTCAACAAGCTGGTCGTCAGCCAGATCACCAAGCTACAATGTGCAAAGTCCCATTACTGCATAGTGCCTGGTGTGTAGACTGTATTCTCAGAAATGGTCAGATCAAACTGCGTGCAGAGACTGATCCAGCAAGGAATGCTGGAAAATCTCCGCTCTGAGGCATGAATGATGGTGAATTCATCTCTGGATTAGAATACAGGCTGGAACAAAGTATCCGTCTACTAATCTGTCCACACATACACAATAATCCTGCCGCAAATAGTATTTATACACCAATAGGATAGGATTAGAATGTTTCAGCATTGGGAGTGTGAAAAACGCTTGAAGGTAACACCTGCAATAAATGGCTCCCATGCTGCTGCTCCAGTTCTCCCGGCAGGGCTCTGTTTACCTGGCTGCAGCAGTGACATCACATCGGCAATGTGTGACCGCAGCCAATCACTGGCCTCAGCAGTGAAGAGGCCGGTGATTGGCTACAGTAGTCACATGCTGTCGACATGAGATCACTGCTGCAGCTGGGTAACCAGAGCTTGGTTGGGAGAAACGGAGCAATGGCACAGGATCTAATCTTTACTGCAGTCCAGCTTCCATCTGAAACAGGACAACCCCTTTAAAAGTTTTTGTTCCATGGAGACAACTTACCCCAAGGTGTCGGACCCCATTAATCACAAGAACGGAGCAGCAGACCAGCATGCGTGTCCGCCACCCTATGGGACAATCGGAGGTAGCAGAGTACAAGAGCTCCGCCATCGTCAGTAGCCCACAGAACTGAATGGCGTGACAATACACACGCATGATCACTGCTGTATCCAGACAGAGGAGAATGGGCCCCCATTCTTGTGATCGTCAGAGGCCCCAGCCATCAGACAAAGGGGTTGGGTCACTTCAGAAAACAGCATTTATTATGTAGAAGTTCATACAAGGCACTTGCTAAATGTATTATCCATATTGCCTCCTGGTCATTTCCAGGGGTTCTGAGTCCACCATGCAATCCATCAGTGGTGGCCTGTGCTTGCACACTATAGAAAAAAAGCACCAGCCTATGTAAGCTCCCACGGTCCCAGCCACCATAGAGGCCGGCATTTTTTTCCCTATAGTGTGCACGGACTGACCACTGCTGCGGGATTGCAGGGTGGTCATAACCATGGAAACGAGCAGTGTATAATGCGATGGAAAAATGAATCCAGCCAGCAAAGGAAGCAATATGGACAATCACAATACATTAGTAAGTGCATTGTATTAACCTTCTCTACACGATACTTGCTGAAGTGAGACAACCCCTTTAATCCCTTTCCTGTGGGTAGGGGATGAGTTGTCTTCAAGGGACAACTCCTTTAAACCAGAAAAAGCATAGAGAAGTTAGCAGACAGCACATCAGAACAGAACTTACTGATCTACAACGCGCAATGGAAATACGTAAAGAGCCTCCTGTGGTTCTGCCAAGTAAGCCTTGGAGTCAGCTTCCCACAAGTAGGAGCTCAACTTGGAAAGGTTAGGGGGGGGGGGGAGAAAAAAAAAAGTGGAGTTACATTATGTCTTTTCTAAAACAGCCGAATGATGTAATTAGAACGTGGGTACGCTGGTCTCAGGGCTCGGCAGAAACGGACAACTCCAAAAAGGTGACAACCATGACTCTGGAGGAAGGGAGCCAACTTTCCATACCTTTACAAAGACACATTTAAAGGGAACCTGTCAGTGGGATTTTGTGTATAGAGCTGAGGACATGGGTTGCTAGATGGCCGCTAGCACATCCGCAATACCAATCCTCAGAATCTCCTCCTTGCTCCTAGACGTCAGAAAGCTAGAGCGCTGTACTCTCTCGATGGGCGAGATAGCGCATATGCAGTGTTGTCATAGTGTTCCTTCCCTGTGCTGGCATCAGTCTCAGGGAACGAACTTCACATGCGCTAGCTTGCGCATCGTGAGATTACGGCGATCTAGCTTTCGGACGTCAGGGAGCAAGGAGAAAATTCTGAGGATGCGGGCGGTGCTGGGCTCCTTCACGCTGGACTCATCTCAGGTTAATTTGTATATGTATCAAAAATTATTATTTTTTTATTTATTTATTTTTTTTTTTTTTTTTTTTTTTTACACAATAAAAGCACATGTGGACTGGGTATTGCGGATGTGCTAGCGGCCATCTAGCAACCCATGTCCTCAGCTCTGTACCCAAAATCCTGGTGACAGGTTCCCTTTAAATCTGAATTATTCTACATTTACAGTACATTCCCCGTGTGTCACAGCGGGAGCATTGTATTCATGGAAATGGGTGTCTGAGATTAGGAAAAATGGGGGCACAGGCAGGGAGAGGATGACATAAAATCGTTCACCGCTCCAGCCTTGCTACTCCAGTCCTCCCCGCGGCACTTCGTTTATAGGGCCATAGCACCCAGGTCAAATTAACAATATGTGACCACAGCAGCCAATCAGTGGCCTAAGATACTGGAGGAGGACCGGATTAGCAACACTGGAATGGTGGTCGCTTGAACATGTAAGTAAAGCTTATTCTATACCATCCACTGCCTGTGCCCCACTTTATACAAAGTTGAGAACCCCTTTAGCTCAATGGTTGACACAATTCAGTGTTCAGCTATGGCCATTCTAGCGTACAAGTCCAAGCAGAGCCTGACGCTGGCAAGCGGCCAGTTTATAGAGCCAGAGGGGTTTACTTAGGATACACTTAGCATGTAGGTCCAAGTGTGGTGACCAGGAGAAGGACGACAGGCAGCAGAGAAGAAACATGGACATCCTGGTTGGAGTGCAGTTGCAGTGAGAAGTTGACGAGCTGGTTACAGAGACAGGGCCTGAGGATCGGGAGGGGTGCAGAGTGTTGCTGCCAGGAAGCAAGGCTATGATCTGGTGAAGAGATTTTAGGAGCCAATGCTAGTTCGGTGTAGGTTGTGAAGTGACCAGTAGTTCAGGACAGATTGGCTGCCCTGAGGCCTGTTGACCCAAGGCGATTGGTTGGGTACTCAAAGTCTACTATTACAAGGCAATTTTAAGCAATAGTGAATCCTCCTTTCTCGTACATAAAGTGCAAATGTTGTACTGTATTCTACAAGCAAAGTTAAAGCAGTTGTCTCAGGTGCGCTCAAAGTAGGCTAAAATAAAAAAAGATAAAAATAAAGAATTGATGCCCACTTTCAGGAATACCCCACTGATCCCATTCTGTCCCATACTGGGTCACACCTTCTCTCTTCTCGATACACATGTAATGTCTGGACATGCCTGCCTGTGGCCCACGATTAGCTGAGCAGGCATGTTCAGGCATTTCCGGTCTTCGAAATGGGACCAGGAAGTAGAGCCCAGCATGGACCTGATAAATGTTAGAGCGGTGAGACAGGTCAAGCTTGTTGCAGCCAAATCCGAACCCATCAATTTTGATTGATAATCCTGAAGTGAGGAAACATCAGGGGCTTGCAGGATCTTGCACACATGAGTGACCCTCCAGGGGGAGTACACCCCGTTTCACTGCAGGATTAGAACACAGCAATGTATGTGAGATCTAGCCAGTGTTATCCTCCGAGACATCAAGCCAGATGGGACAGGATTTGACCCAACTTCTGAGGGTATCCACCTCGATGTCAAACAGATAGTCTGCATACATCACTAGCTGTGATCAAAGTTGATTTTTGGCAAAATGAGGCACCTACATGGGCAATAATGGACACCTCCAGGCAGAACAGTCAGGTGTTGGTGGTGGTTTGGGCAGGCATTATTCTTGTGACAGGCTCTCTTTAAACAATAAATTCTAAAGCCCTCTTATCGTTCAAGAATACGCTAGCTAAATAAAGAGAAACCTACAACCCGCTTCAGTGAATAGACAACTTTGTATTCATGATGGGATACCAGCCTAAGCCCTGGCATGAGCTTTCTCCTGTGCCAAGTGGCTCCACCTAGTGACTAATAATCTACAAGGATAAGAAGAGGGGGCAAACTGTTCTGCCCACATTTCTGTTCAGAGAAGTCTCTGAACACCTGTTGTGCCTATCGAAACAATATATTTACTGGATTAGCGGTAAACTAGAAAAATAGAGCACCACATGGACCAGCATGGGGAGGAAGAACACTGGGGCTGCTCTTCAAGAAGCAGTGGAGAATAACATACAGCTACAGAGGCCGAAAACTAATGAAACCTCAGCGCTGGTCATTCACACATCTGTCATATCGGAACTTGTCGATGCTTACAATTACACACAAAAGGAATGTATGACTCATGTCTAGGTCACCTCGGTGGTGGAGAGCCAAACTAAGGTCATCAGGAGGATGACAAGGCAATTTCTTCTCATTTCGATCACTGGTTAAAGGGGTTGTCCCACCAAAAATATTCTACATTTTTCAAACCAGCAACTGGTTCTGAATTCATGCAACAGCATGTAATTAAAAATGTTGTATAGCCACTGAATTATTATTTAATAAACTGTAGATGTATAGCGCCACCTACTCTCTTCGCTCTTCCTAATCTCTGTCCACCACACTGACTAGGTCGCACATGCTCAATTCTATTAGTCAACTGCCACCAGCTGTATCTATTGTTCGAACACTGACCTGTGAATGAGGCTTAACTATCACAGCTTCTGTCAGTGATTTCCATCAGCGATTGGGAGCCAAAACCAGGATTGGAGCCTCCACAGACATAAGGTATAAGGAAAAGATCTGCTCCTGTTCTGTGATTAGCTGGTTTGGGCTCAAAATCACTGATGGAACACTGATGTGTGAATGAGGCATTACAGAGCATAACGCTAGGTCTACACAACAACATGTGTAGACCTAATGTTGCGTGACAATTTTTATAATGGTAGTCTATGGTGTGGCACTGCGACAAGCGACTGCAAAGCGAAAGTCGCAGAAAAATCCCTCTTGAATAGTTTTTGCAGCATGTCACCCCTATAGACCACCATTATAGAAATTGTGGCGCGACATTGGTGCAACGTGTAGACCTAGCCTAAAGGATACTCCTAAGAAAGGACCAGGGTTGCCAGAGTCTGAAAAAACATACATGCATCCATTATTATTTTTTTGAGGCTGGTGGCACCTGGGCAGGTTATTTTAGTGGTAATTATTATTTCCCAATTTTTTTGTTAAAGGGGTTGTCCCACAAAAAATAATTCTACAATTTTCAAACCAGAACCTGGATCTGAATACCTTTGTAATTGCATGTAATGAAGAATTTAGCATACACCACTGAGTTATTCACCGAAATGTATCTGTATAGTGCCACTTGCAGTTTTTTTTTTCTCATTTCTTTGTTCTGCTCTCTGAGACGGCCGCACATGCTCAGTTTCATCCTTCAACAGCCTCCTGAGCTGTGATAGGCAGAGCATGGACACGCCCCCTTAGCTGCAGCAGAGAAGACACTCCCCCTGAGCTGTCAGCTTGATATAAATCTAGCAGAGAACTGAATGTGGAGATCTCTGGATCCATGTGAGGCGCAGGGCTGGTTCTAGCTTTACTATACGATTTCTAATTTTCATTTTTTATATTAAATATGGGATAACGCCTTTATTTTTTCTTAAAGGTGAATTCATGCAAAAAATATGGTACAGTGCATCAGTAGCATCATCATCCATTGGGGCCCACATAAAAACAGAAGTGAAGATTGATTTCCTTGCCCTTTTTTCCTCTTATTAGATAAACCTTGCATGTAGCCATGTATAAAGTATATATAAATGTCATCTCAAAATTAGAAAGAGACTCCACATAAGGAGAGTACCTGCAGGACAAATCCAGCACGTGCAGACAGAACTGTATTGGAAAACGCTTTTTTTAAATTAATACTCATTGTTAAGTTTATTTAATCATTCTGCAGCCATTATGATCAGACAAGAGCCTTGCAGTATAAAGCATGGAGGACAGATCAGTATCCCAAGCTTCCAAAAGACAGAGGGGGTAAATTTTAGGCGAGTAGGAACTTTCAATGCAATGTATAGAACATATAATATATAAAGGACCTACAGTTCTGCCCCATTCAATAACTGATTGGGGAGTTGGACACAACCAAAGATCGACCCCCTGAGCTAAAAATAGGTGTTCAGCGTTTTAGAGCTCATGCACAAGAACATGTATGCACCGTGCCCGTGCAGTGGACTGCAAATTGTGGTCCGCATTGCACAGGCACCGTCTGTGTGCAGATGTGGACCCATTCACTGAAATCCCACAGAAGCGCGTCATAGTGCTTCCGATCCATGCCTCCGCACTGTACTGTATCTTGCGAACCCATTCCAGTCAATACGGGCACGGGGCACACTGGGGCATATTTTCTTAATACTTTATGTTGTGCTGTTCCCCTGTGATCCCTACTAGAAATGTATGTATAAATGTAGAACTGGGTGTTACACTGTGTAGGGACACTCCCCTATAGACAAGAGGATTGGTAACACCTCTTCATACATTTCCAGGGGGTATAACCAAGGAATGGCACAAAGAGTCCTAAGAAAGAAAATCCTTCAGCGTTGCCATTTCACGTGAAATGCAAGCACTGGATTTACTGAAGTGTGCCGGCCAGGCCCGTGCTGCGGAGTGCAGACCCCAAACTGCAGTCCGCTATGCACCGGTGCCGACCATAGGGCCACCGTATGTAGACGCAGGACCCATTCACTTGAAAGGGGATCCGCGATTTGCATCCAATGGTCCACAAAAAGTAGTGCCTGCACTACTTTTCTGCAGTGCGGAGGTATGGACAGCGTGCTTCCGTGGGCTTCCAATCCGTGCCTCTGTTCTGCACTGCACCGTATCTCCTGGACTGCGTATCCATTCAAGTGAATGGGTCTGCATCCATGACATGGTGTTCACACGGCCGATGCCATAATACGGACACACACAGCCATGTGCATGAGTCCTACAACAGACGCGTCAGGGGTGACGTCAGGTTACCTTTAAGCAGAATAAAATGAAAATAAGGATTGATAAACCCGAGTACTGAATTTCCCATCTGGACCTACAGTTGGTTTATACTTGGATCAGTATCCTGTAGTGCTGCCGTTTCTAGAGAAGGGAGGTGCGCTGTGCAGGAGACAGATAGCGCGCACAGCGATAAGAGGGTAGAAGCTGCAGAGATAATGTGGCTGCAGAGGGGGCCATGTACAGCAGGACCTGGAGGCCAAGTGTCCTCCTAATGGTGAGCAAGCAGCTACAGGTCCAGGGAAACTAGGTTACCGATCGGCAGCTGGAAGGCTACGAGCCCGTGTCCCTGTTTTAATGGGGAGCACGCGCACTACCGCCCCACTCAGTCTCTAGGGGAGAAAAAAACAAGCTTAGGCTACTTTCACACTAGTGTTGAGCGAACTTCAGTTTTAAGTTCGGCGTCTAAAGTTCAGCTTCCGGTTAGCGGAGAATCCCGATATGGATTCCGAATACTGTTGTGGTCCGTGGTAGTGGAATAAATAATCGGCCGATTATTGATTCCGCTAGCACGGACCACAACGGTATTCGGAATCCATATCGGGATTCTCCGCTAACCGGAAGACGAACTTTAGACGCCGAACTTAAAACTGAAGTTCGCTCAACACTATTTCACACTTGTGGCAGAGTGATCCGGCAAGCAGTTCCGTCACTGGAACTGAAGGCATTAGTAAGACGGATCAGGATCCTGATCAACCTTAAAAATGTCTGATCAGTAAAGAAAAAAAAAAAAATGCAGAGATAAAACCGTAGCATGCTGCGATTTTATCTTTTGCCTGATCAGTCAAAATGACTGAACTGAAGACATCCTGATGCATCCTGAACGGATTACTCTCCATTCAGAATGCATGGGGATGAAACTGATCAGTTATTTTCCGGTATTGAGCCCCTAGAATGGAACTCTATGCCAGAAAAGAAAACCGCTAGCGTGAAAGTACCCTTAATGTCACTCAATTGCTTTGTGGGTAACCAAAATCCATGAAACTTCCAGGATAGGTTTGGGAAGCTGAGATCTTAGGTTGTGCAAAGGTTCAAGGCAATTGGTTGCAGTTTAGGCACATTATGGTACATTAAGCCATTTTCACATTAAATGTTTTAGGATGTCCCCGTCTTGGAGGCTCCAATCCTGGTTTTGGCTCACAATCACTGACTGAACACTGACTGAACACTGACTGAACACTGACATGTGAATGAGGCTTTAGAATGGGAAACCGATACTTAAAAGGCAAATAAACAGCAGGACTCAAACCTGGCACCATGATGGGCTCCTATGGGCAGGAGTTTTCTAAACTGATTTGAAGTATGGATCCTGACTGGTTGCTATGGGAGACAAGGCCGCCATCTCCGATCAACACATGGGGGCCCGGCCTGTGCTTCTTACCACCGCACACAAAGTATTTCCAGAGCTGAACAGCAAATCCAAACCTGACAAGGTCGGGAAAAAGGCGCACATTCACCACAGATCTGTCCCCAGCAGTAACGTACATTTCCCCAGGTGTCAGTAGAAAGAATTGTATTCCTCAGGGATGAGTCACTCTGGAAACATGCGAACCGCCATCATGATGCTTCATTATGTGTAGAACAGACGGCTTTTTACCTAAGAGAGGCCAGAGACCAAATAAAGGAGAGACACAATGCTGCTCCATCTGACAATGTGGGCACACAGCACCGCTCCTTCTAACGTGGGCACACAGCGCTGCCCCATCTGACAACGTGGGCACACAGCGCCGCTCCTTCTAACGTGGGCACACAGCGCCGCTCCTTCTAACGTGGGCACACAGCGCCGCTCCTTCTAACGTGGGCACACAGCGCCGCTCCTTCTAACGTGGGCACACAGCGCCGCCCCATCTGACAACGTGTAAGATATTCACATTTAGGGTCCATTCACACATCCGCAAAATGAATGGGTCCGCATCCGTTCAGCAATTTTGCACAAAGTAAGCAGACCCATTCATTTTCAATGGGGCCGGAATGTGCTGTCCGCATCCGCATTTTCGGATCCACTTCTGGACAAAAAAAAAAAAAAGGATTTTGTCAAAGATTTGACAGGATTGTCTAGAATTTTGCCATAGATCTTTCCTTTGCAGATTACTTCCCGTGAGAACATACCCTCAAAGAGATAAACCGAAGGCAAAAGTATCTGCCCGCTGCCTATTCCCCTCTTTGTCCTATGATAGACATAGCTAAGGCCTGTATTACATGAACAGATTTTGCAGGCGATTGTCAGGGAAGGGGGGGGGGGGGGGGGTGGAAGACTTCCTTCCTGGCAATTGCCTGCTCGTCAGTGGAGGAGACTGGTGTATTTACATGCAGCAATACCCTCCACAGTATGGGGAGGAGTGATCGCCAATGCCAGCGCTCGTTCCCATACAGACTGTTTGCCAGCAGCAGAGAGAGTGTTTACACAGCACGATCCGCTGCTACCAAGCGATTTTTAAATCCGTGCTGTATAAGGCTACTTTCACACCAGCGCTTTTGCTGGATCCACCATGGATCTGCAAAAACGTTTCCGTTACAATAATACAACCGCATGCATCTGCTATAAACGGATCCAGTTATTATGTCTGTCTTCGGGTACTTTCACGCTTGAGTTAGAGGATTCCGGCAGGCAGTTCCGTTGCCGGAACTGCCTGCCGGATGCGGAAATCTGTAAGCAAGCGTATAGCATACAAACGGATCCGGCTGACAAATGCATTGAAATACCAGATCTGTCTCTCCAGTGTCATCCGAAAAAACTAATCCGACTTTTTTGTCTCACATTTTTAAAGGTCTTCATGCACAGACCGGGAAACCAAATTGTTTTTTTCCAGAACACTTGGTACCGGATCCGGCATGTGTTCCGTCATTTTGGCCGGAGAAAATACTGCAGCATGCTGCGGTATTTAATCCGGCCAAATACCGCAAGCGGGACTGAACTGAAGACATCTCGATGCATACTGAACAGAATTCTCTCCATTCAGAATGTATTAGGATAAAACTGAAGCGTTTTTTTTTTTTTCCCGGTCTTGAGCCTCTGTGACGGAACTCAAAACCGGAAAACTTTACGCTAGTGTGAAAGTAGCCTAATATAGCCACGACGGATCAGTTTTCTTTTGTGTCAGAGAAGACAGATCCGTCCCCATTGACTTACATTGTGTGTCAGGACGGATCCTTCTTGCTCCGCACCACATCGCGGACAGAAAAACGCTGCATGCAGAATTATTCTTTCCGTGATGAGGAGCAACCAAACGGAACGGAATGCGTTCCCCCCACCCCCCCGCTTATTGAGATCCTATGACGGATCTCAATAGCGCAAAGGGAAAGCGCAGATATGAACGTAGCCTTACACTGCCAGATCATTGATAACAGGAGCTCCTACAAACGCTCATTAGCGATGATCTGGCCGACTATCGGCCGGTCTAATACAGGCTTTAAGCCAGGTTCACATCTCCATTCGGCAGTAGAGGAGCAGACTACCGGAATCACCATACCTGGCAGGGCCAAACGCCACCGGGCTGGATCCCCATTCACTATAATGGGATCTGGCATAAATGCCACTGGTATTTTTCTGGCAGAGAGCCATCATTTATGCCAGAAACCTGCCGGACCATTTACACAGGGAAGAGGAACCCGGCAGTGGATGCAGTAACTCTGGTAGTGTGCTCCTCTGCTGGAAGAGACTACCAGAAGGCCAAACGGAGATGTGAACAACACTGAGCTGCAATACCACACACAACCTGTGGACAGGTGTGGCACAGTTTTTTTATAAGCCTGCACAACTTAATAAAAGGGGATGCCAAGGATTACAAATGAAGGGCCGTTTCATTCTAAAAACAGCGCCCCATCTGTCCACTGGTTGTATGTGGTATTGCAGCTCAGCCCGATTAGTGAGCTGTAATACTAGACACAACCAAAGGGATAGATATGGTGTAGCTTTTAGAAGAAAGAAGCCATGTTTTCCCTAATGCTGGACAACCTCTAGAAGGGCTCATGCACACAAATGTATTTTTGTCCATGTCGTTTCGTTTTTTTTTTTGTTTTGTTTTTTTGCAATAAAAAAAAATAAGGAAATGACTCCAATACAGACAAGGATAGGACTGTTCTATTAGGGGGCAGCTGTTTTGTTTCCGCAAAATACAGAATGCACACGCCGGTATCCATGATTTTCGCAGAGCACAAAACCACTGTTTTTGTCCACATCCGAACTGCATTTGAAAGTCACTTCAATGGGGACGCTAAAGATTTAGACAGCACATTGTACGGTCCACATGCATAGGTCCGTTCCGAAAAAAAAATTATATATAAATAGAACATAGAAAAAAAATAATAATTAAACATTACGGACAAGGATAGGACAGTTCTATTATGGGCCGGACATTCTGTTCCACAAAATAGGTATCCGTGTTTTGCAGATCCGTGTGCATGAGCCCTTAGTGACTTTTTGTAGCACCAGAGCTGCGCACTTCTCATTTAAGAGGTGATACAAGCACAACTACAGAACAAGACTATTGCATGCAAATTCAATGGAAATGGTTACCAACTTCCTCAAAGCACTGAAGTATTGCTAAAAACCGCACGATGTCAGAAAACACTACCGCCTGTACGTGTCTGCTCAGGAGTGCAGCAGCGAATGCAGCGAGCTGCAGAATACACACCATGTCTGCAGGGAATAAATGAATCCCACTCACCTTAGCCACCCAACTAAATAAAGGAGACATGTCTCAGCAGAGGGCAGCTCTCCTCCACAGGTCACAGGCTACAGCCATAGGCATCGTGCTGGAGACCAGGGGTCACACATGAAGTCCTGGCCCCAGGGAGCCCCATCCTGCAGCTGACTGATCGCTTCCCACAGCCAGCATGATGTCATTGTGCCTAAGACATCCCAGTCTGAGAACTGGGAGGGGAAAGAGTTGACCCAGCAAGTTTTCACAGATCCCGCCTGTTCAATTACAGAAAAAAAAAAAAAAAAGTTTTCGGGAGGTGAAAGTGTCTCCCATGAGTCAGGAAACTGATGTCTCAGCAGCGGGTCTGACAGCAGCACCGTGACAATCGGGCCCCCTGTCTCCATGGATCGGGTGACACAAACCACAATGGAAGGGCCGCCTCATAGTTTAATGCAAGAGGCTAGAAAAGCTTTGTGAGGGAGATTAGAAACAAGATTTATATTCCTACTTTTTCCACCATTTTGTCCACACAAATGCTGCGCTCTCTGATGGAAACCTAACAGACCCCATATAAGCTCTGGATGGCAGGGTCCTCTCCCCCCTCTGTACCAGTCGTTACTAAGTTCATGCACATTGCTGTATGTGAAACCTCTCTTAGATGTACAGCGCATGGAGTTAAAGGGGTATTCCCATCATAGACCATGCGGGTATACCATTGCCTGATAGCGGTGGGACCCACACATATCGAGAACGGAGCAGGGAGCGCTGTGGCTGGAGGACCCCAGATTTCCCGTGGTCCGTCCACCACCAAGCGCTAATCCCTGCCTCTCCTATAGAAGTGAATGGGAGCGTACCGCGCACGCGCAGCCCATGCTTCCATGCATTTCTATGAGGCCGACGGAAATAGCCGAGACAGGGCTCGGCCATTTTCGGCGGCCCCATAGAAATGAATGGAGGGCGGCTGCGCATGCACAGTGCGCCTTCCTTCACTTTTGGGGCTCCGTTCTCGATATAGGTGCGGGTCCTAGTGGAGGGACCCGCACCTATCAGACAATGGGGGCATATCCTAGCGATATGCCCCTATTGTCTGAGATGGGAACGCCCCTTAACCGCTACAGGACCGCCGTACTGGCGACGGCCCTGCTCTTCTGGGTGGACGCATATACGCGTCCTCCCGCGAGAGCCGAGATTTCCTGTGAACGCGCGCACACAGGCTTTCGTAACAGCGTCTAATATACCTGTTACCTGGTCCTCTGGTGGTCCCTTTTGTTTGGATCGACCACCAGAGGACTCAGGCAGCTCACTAAAGTAGCACCAAACACCACTACACTACACTCTCCCCCCTGTCACTTATTAACCCCTTATGAACCACTGATCACCCCATACAGACTCCCTGATCACCCCCCTGTCAGGCTCCATTCAGACGTCCGTATGATTTTTACGGATCCACGGATACATGGATCGGATCCGCAAAACACATACGGACGTCTGAATGGAGCCTTACAGGGGGGTGATCACCTCATATACACTCCCTGATCACCCCCCTGTAAGGCTCCATTCAGACGTCCGTATGTGTTTTACAGATCCGATCCATGTATCCGTAAAAATCATACGGACGTCTGAATGAAGCCTTACAGGGGGGTGATCAATGACAGGGGGGTGATCCGGGAGTCTATATGGGTGATCACCCCCCCTGTCATTGATCACCCCCCCTGTCATTGATCACCCCCCTGTCATGCTCCATTCAGACATTTTTTTGGCCCAAGTTAGCGGAAATATTTTTATATTTTTTTTTGTTTGTTTTTTCTTACCAAGTCTCATATTCCACTAACTTGTGTCAAAAAATAAAATCTCACATGGACGCACCATACCCCTCACGGAATCCAAATGCGTAAACATTTTTAGACATTTATATTCCAGACTTCTTCTCACGCTTTAGGGCCTTTAAAAAGCCAGGGCAGTATAAATACCCCACATGTGACCCCATTTCGGAAAGAAGACACCCCAAGGTATTCCGTGAGAGGCATATTGAGTCCATGAAAGATTGAAATTTTTGTCCCAAGTTAGCGGAAAGTGAGACTTTGAGAAAAATAAAAAATTTCCGCTAACTTATGCAAAAAAAATAATTTTATGAACTCGCCATGCCCTTCATTGAATACCTTGGGGTGTCTTCTTTCCAAAGTGGGGTCACATGTAGGGTATTTATACTGCCCTGGCTTTTTAGGGGCCCTAAAGCGTGAGAAGAAGTCTGGGATCCAAATGTCTAAAAATGCCCTCCTAAAAGGAATTTGGGCCGCTTTGCGCATCTAGTCTGCAAAAAAGTGTCACACATGTGGTATCGCCGTACTCAGGAGAAGTTGGGGGATGTGTTTTGGGGTGTCATTATACATATACCCATGCTGGGTGAGCTAAATATCTTGGTCAAATGCCAACTTTGTATAAAAAAAAAAAAAAAAAAAAAAAGGGAAAAGTTGTCTTTTGCCGAGATATTTCTCTCACCCAGCATGGGTATATGTAAAATGACACCCCAAAACACATTCCCCAACTTCTCCTGAGTACGGCGATACCAGATGTGTGACACTTTTTTGCAGCCTAGGTGGGCAAGGGGACCCACATTCCAAAGTGCACCTTTCGGATTTCACCGGTCATTTTTTACAGATTTTGATTGCAAACTACTTCTTACACATCTGGGCCCCTAGAATGCCAGGGCAGTATAACTACCCCTACAAGTGACCCCATTTTGGAAAGAAGACACCCCAAGGTATTTTGTGATAGGCATAGTGAGTTCATGGAAGTTTTTATTTTTTGTCACAAGTTAGTGGAATATGAGACTTTGTAAGAAAAAAAAAAAATCATCATTTTCCGCTAACTTGTGACAAAAAATAAAAAGTTCTATGAACTCACTATGCCCATCAGTGAATACCTTAGGGTGTCTACTTTCCGAAATGGGGTCATTTGTGGGGTGTTTCTACTGTCTGGGCATTGTAGAACCTCAGGAAACATGACAGGTGCTCAGAAAGTCAGAGCTGCTTCAAAAAGCAGAAATTCACATTTTTGTACCATAGTGTGTAAACGCTATAACTTTTACTTTTTTTTTTTATCAAAGACATGTAGAACAATTAATTTAGTGAAAAATGTATATATGGATGTCGTTTTTTTTGCAAAATTTTACAACTGAAAGTGAAAAATGTCTTTTTTGCAAAAAAAAAAAAAATCGTTAAATTTTGATTAATAACAAAAAAAGTAAAAATGTCAGCAGCAATAAAATACCACCAAATGAAAGCTCTATTAGTGAGAAGAAAAGGAGGTAAAATTCATTTGGGTGCCAAGTTGCATGACCGAGCAATAAACGGTGAAAGTAGTGTAGTGCAGAAGTGTAAAAAGTGGCCTGGTCATTAAGGGGGTTTCAGCTAGCGGGGTTGAAGTGGTTAATGGAGCTTTCAAACAAATGGGGTTGTCACCAGATGGCTGGGGGCCACACAGAATGGTATCAAGGACCGCATGCAGTCCCCGGGGTGCAGGTTGTGCACCTCTGCTCTAAAGTAACTGGTCCTCCTCAGATCTTGAGAGTTGCACTGAGAATTGGCAATAGATAGATCGCCCTCTGTAATAGGGATCATGCACACAAATGTACTTTTCTTCCGCTTCCGTTATTTATTTATTTTTACAGGTCCTCTTGCAGAACAAGTCATTTCAAAAGGAGCTTGGACAACAGGACATTTTTATATATTTTTTCAGTGGGGAACGAACAGCACATGGTGTGTTGTCCGCATCTTTTGCAACCACATTAAAATGAGTAGGTCCGCATCCGATACGCAAAATATGGAGATTGGATGTGCATGCGAATGCCCCCTTTAAGTAGTAACTATACACGACAGTCATTTTAAAAAAAAAGGTAAAATTATTTACTAGCTGCATAATACAGAAGATGACACAATAAAACCGTTATCCTGGTTACTATCTCTACTTCAGCAGCGGTATAATGGGCGAGAACTGACCTGGTATAGCCTGGGTGGAGGATTGTATCGGCGAGGTTATGTTGTACCTCCCAACTTTCAGACACCGGGAAGGAGAACAAACGCCATGAAGTATGCGTGGCAATTATTTTTTTTTTTTTATATTAAAGGGGCATTCTGGAATTAGGACGTTATCCCCTATACCAGGGATCAGCAACCTCCGGCACTCCAGCTGTGGTGAAACTACGACTCCCAGCATGCTCCATTCACTTCTCTGGGAGTTCTGAGAACAGCCAAGGAGGTGTGCATGCTGGGAGTTGTGGTTTCGCCACAGCTGGAGTGTCAAAGGATGCTGATCCCTGCCCTATACTGTGGATTGGAGATAACTATTAGATCGGGGGGATCCCAATGATCACGAGGAGAATGAACCAGCATAACAAATGCTAAACCAGTCACTCCACTCATTTTGGGACCCCTGTTTTCGCGATTGGTGGACACCACTGATCTAATAGCTGTATGCTATCCTGTGCACAGGATATAGAATATCCTTTTAAGCCACACCTCTAACCATGCTTATTCCCACCCAAAAAAAAAATATTGAAGGGGATGCTGCTGACCTGTATTTTTTATATCAGGGGCAGGGTGCCATATGAAAGGGGTCGAGGCCTGATAAAGTGGCGTGTCATCACCCGTAGATATTTTGGTGCCTCAGACTGCTGTGCTCTGGTTCTCAATACCCACATTAACCTGTATCATCTTCCTCCTCCTCCATAGAGATGCCTCCCTGTCCTGATGAAGGGCCCAGTCCTGAGCAGCCGTGTGGTACCCCGGACAACTCCAGGATTTTAGTCCCTGGACAACATCTGAAAACTAGGTCTGTCCCCCTGGATCTGGGACAGATGGGAGCCATAGGTCCTAGGCTAGCCTGCCCATTAGTGCCGGTTTCGTCACTGGGAACACTGCTAGGCAGAAGCCTCAGCCTAGCAGTGTAGAAATATTAACAAAACAGCCCTTGTCCTGCGCGGTTCAGCACAGGCCGAGGCAGAGCATCGAAGCACGAAATGCTCCGATGCTCCACTCAGAGGGGCTGCCTGGGAGAAGAAGGGGAATATGTCCAGGTTCAGCTCTGAATCCGGACAACCCCTTTAACAGAGTTTTCCACAACTAGATATTGATGGCCTATCCCTACCTGAACAGCAGCGTTTCGGCACACGTACTTCATACATTTTTTTTTACCAGGCATGGATACATTGTAGTGCCTGCGCCTAGTATTGCAGTTCAGTCCCAGTCACTTGCACTGAGCTGCAGTACCAAACACAGACGCTGTAAAATGCATGTGCCTGGTAACCAATACAGGGGACGCAGCCCCTTCAGTCTGCTGGTTGGTGAGGGTCCCAGGAGTCAGACCCCCGCAAGTATGATACTAGTGTCCTGTCCATGATCCAGTCCTGGAAAACTCCATGTTGACCATTTGGACGCTAGAAAAGATGTCGACCAAGGGTTTTCTCAGGATAAACAATAGGCGGCTCTCATCCCGAAATCAGCTGATACAGCTATGTGTGTATATTCTAGAAGAACAGCCGCTGCTATTCTCTGGTTTTCAGTAATCATATTACATGTTGTATTTTTGGCAGCCTGAAGGCTTACATAACCACACTGTACATCCAATTGCCCAAACTTTCCCCTGCCGTTACAGAAGCCCGCCACCTATAACATCTTGTAATGCACCAGGAATGTGCACAATGAGAGCACAAGGTACTAAAAATATATAGATTATCCATCCCCAAAACTATTTGCAATCTTATTTTGGAGCACAATATCCCAGGGACTAGCCAGTAGGGAACAGGTAGTGAGCGTGCAGGTACCAGCCCCCTGCTCAATGGCGGGAGGTATATGAGCAAATATATTAGACAAAAATTTATATATATGCACACTGATGGGGTTTTTTTGCGGTCCGCAAAAACGGTTTCTGTTCCGTGATCAGTGTCCGTTTTTTCTTCCGTGGGTCTTCCTTGATTTTTAGAGGATCCACGGACATGAAAAAAAAATAAAAAAATCTAAGGCTAGTTTCACACTAGCGTTCGGCTGTCTGCTCGTGAGCTCCGTTTGAAGGGGCTCACGAGCGGACCCGAACGCTTCCGTCCAGCCCTGATGCAGTCTGAATGGATGCGGATCCGCTCAGACTGCATCAGTCTGGCGGCGTTCAGCCTCCGCTCAGCAGGCGGACACCTGAACGCTGCTTGCAGCGTTCGGGTGTCCGCCTGGCCGTGTGGATCCGTCCAGACTTCTAATGTAAGTCAATGGGGACGGATCCGTTTGAAGATGCCACAATATGGCTCAATCTTCAAACGGATCCGTCCCCTATTGACTTTCAATGTAAAAGTCTGGACGGATCCGCTCAGGCTAATTTCACACTAGCT
Source organism: Bufo gargarizans (assembly GCF_014858855.1). NCBI lineage: Eukaryota > Metazoa > Chordata > Amphibia > Anura > Bufonidae > Bufo > Bufo gargarizans. The sequence continues at coordinate 127,536,555 of NC_058080.1, read as the reverse complement.
TTTTTTTGCCAATATAATGCAGACGGATCCGTTCTGAACGGAGCCTCCGTCTGCATTATTATGATCGAACGCTAGTGTGAAAGTAGCTTAAGGCCTAGTTCACACTTCAGTGTTTGGTCAGTGATTTCCATCAGTGATTTGTGAGCCAAAACCAGAAGTGGAGCCTCCATAGACATTAGGTAGAAGGGAAAGATCTGCTCCTGTTCTATGTTTAGAGCTGCACCTGGTTTTGGCTCACAAATCACTGATGGAAATCACTGACCAAACACTGAAGTGTGAACGAGGCCTAAGTCTCCCGCCTAGACTACTGCAACATTCTCCTCTGTGGCCTTCCATCTAGCACCCTCGCACCCATCCAATCTATCCTCAACTCCGCTGCCCGACTAATCCACCTCTCACCTTATTACTCCTCTGCCTCTCCCCTCTGCCAATCCCTTCACTGGCTCCCCATTGCCCAACAAATCCACTTCAAAGTACTGAACAAATACATACAAGGCCGTCCATAACCTGTCCCCTCCCTACATCTCTGAGCTACTTTCCCGATACACCCCCACACGCACTCTCCGATCCTCACAAGACCTCCTTCTCTCCTCTCCTCTTATCGCCTCTTCCCACAATCGACTCCAAGATTTCTCCCGTGCATCCCCCGTAGTCTGGAACTCGCTCCCCCAACATATCAGACTCTCACCTACAGTGGAATCATTCAAAAGAAACCTGAAAACCCACCTCTACAGACAAGCCTACAACCAGTGACCCTGCTGCCTCTATACCGACCTGTGTGAAGTTGGCACCCCATGTTCTTAAATTTCAAAAATAAATACACCATTCGTTTGTGCTGCGTTTGTGCTGCAAAAATGAACGTTTGCGCCGCTTTGGTTTCCGAGATATTGTGCGCTTGATTTGCTGAAACCCCGCCCACTTTCCACCCCATGTTTTTAAATTTCAAAAAGAAATACACCATTCGTTTGTGCTGCGTTTGTGCTGCAAAAATGAATGTTTCTGCCGGTTCAGTTCCTGAGATATTGCGCGTTAGATTTTTATGAAGCCCCGCCCATTTTCCACCCCATGTTCTTAAATTTCAAAAAGAAATACACCGTTCGTTTGTGCTGCAAAAATTAACGTTTGCGCCGCTTTGGTTTCCGAGATATTGCGCTCGATTTGCTGAAACCCCGCCCACTTTCCACCCCATGTTTTAAAATTTCAAAAATAAATACACCATTCGTTTGTGCTGCGTTTGTGCTGGTTTGTGCTGCAAAAATGAACGTTTGCACCGCTTTGGTTTCCGAGATATTGCGTGCTTGATTTGATGAAACCCCGCCCACTTTCCACCCCATGTTTTTAACCCTGACTCTAGACCCCCCAGGTGTGCTGCAGCTTGCCCCCCTCCCGCCCCCTTTCACAACTTTTTTTGGGGCACAAGCATATTATATATTTTTTTCTGCGTATGCTGACTGTGGCCGGGACTCTTAGCGTCACTGTTAGCGCATCGCACGCCCCACCGCTGATCAACTTCGGACGGTTGATCAGCGAGTTTGAATAAAATAAAAAAAACAAATTTTTGGGTCTTATTTTTTTGTCTGTAAGGTTTAGGGTAAGTTCCCGAACACCCGTCCCCCCACACACACGCACACCAAATAAAGTTTATCACACACACACACTCCCCTATGGCCTGCCGGATGTTCTAGGCGGCATATGCCCAGCTTGCCTCCGAGTCCGAGAGCCCCAGTGAGGACGAGGATAACCCCACTTTCCTTTTGTCATCCGCGTCTTTCCTTTTGATGATGAGACCCCAAGGCGGCGGAGACGCCGCCAGGTGGAGCAAGGAGACCGCCATGCTATGGACCCTGTGGCCCACACTAGTACGAGAAGCTCTGGGGCTCGTACTAGTTTTCCGGCCCACCAGTTAAGACCACCGGAGCCCCCTACCGGTGAACTTGTCTGGTATACCCCAGAGCGTTTTGAGCCCGTGATTCCTGATTTTGTAGGCCAACCAGGAATCCAGATTTCCACAGTGGGCTTCACTGAATGCGACTACTTTAGTCTTTTTTTCAGTGACCCCTTTGTGAATCTGATGTTGGAGCAGACGAACCTGTACGCCCCACAGTTCATTGCTCAACATCCGGGCTCCTTTTTGGCTAGGCCCGGTGGCTGGACTCTGGTCCGTGCAGCCAAGATGAGGACGTTTTGGGGCCTCGTGCTGCATATGGGCCTAGTCAAGAAACCTAGTGTCAGGCATTACTGGAGTGGGGATGTCCTCTACCAGACCCCACTTTACAATTATGCAGATAATGCAGCATGTCCCCCCAAGGTGATCCCGCCTGTACAAAATCAGGTCGGTCATCGATCACTTTGGGGCCAAATTTGTGCAGGTCTATGTACCTGGAAGGGAAGTCGCGGTTGATGAGTCTCTCATTGCTTTCAAGGGGAGACTCATTATCCGCCAGTATGTTCCCTCTAAGCGGGCGAGGTATGGCGTGAAGCTGTACAAACTTTGTGAGAGTACCTCAGGGTGCACTTACAAGTTTCGTGTGTACAAGGGGCGAGATTCCCGTATTCAACCCCCAGAATGTCCCCCCACTCTGGGTGTTAGCGGGAAACTTGTGTGGGACCTTATGCACCCACTGCTAAATAAGGGTTACCACCTTTTGCGTGGATAACTTTTATACTAGTATCCCCTTGTTCCAGTCTCTTGCCGCCAGATCCACGTTCGCTTGTGGGACTGTGCGGAAAAATCAACGCGGCCTCCCTGGCCACCCCCTCCAGGTACCTATCCCTAGGGGTGCGACCCGTGCACTTACCAGTGGAAACCTGTTGCTGGTCAGGCATAAGGACAAGAGGGATGTCCTTATGCTGTCCACAATTCACGGTAACGGCATCACCCCTGTCCCTGTGCGAGGTACCGCAGCAACGGTCCTCAAGCCTGATTGCATCGTCGACTACAATCTATATATGGGAGGAGTTGATCTCTCTGATCAAGTCCTCAAGCCATATAACGCTATGCGCAAAACCCGGGCATGGTATAAAAAAGTTGCGGTCTGCTTGGTGCAGGTTGCCTTGTACAACTCTTTTGTGCTGTCCCGGAGCGCTGGCAACACAGGGACATTCCTCCAGTTCTATGAGGCAGTCCTCAAGGACCTGATCTTTTCTGACCGGGAAAGAGCAGGCCAGAGTACCTCGGGAACTGGAGGCACCCAGATCGTCCCTGGCCAACACTTTCCAGGTGTGGTCCCTCATACTAGAAAGGGCGGACCCAAAAAAGGTGCAGAGTGTGTCACAGGAGGGGGATACGGAAGGACACCACTACTCAATGTGACACGTGACCCGATCATCCGGGCCTCTGCATTATTGGTTGCTTCAAGGAGTACCACACTTCCATGGAGTACTACATTTATGTTCCCCTTCCCCATTTTAGCCCCTGACAATCGGATATAAAACTATGGGGATACTAGTATAAAAGTTATCCACGTGCAGGTGATAGCCCTTATCTAGCAGTGGGTGCATAAGGTCCCACACAAGTTTCCCGCTAACACCCAGAGTGGGGGAACCTTCTGGGGGTTAGATACGGGAATCACGCCCCTCGTACGCCCCTCGTACACACGAAACGTGTAAGTGCACCCTGAGGTACTCTCACAAAGATTGTACAGCTTCACGCCATACCTCTTCCGCTTAGAGGGAACATACTGGCGGATAATGAGTCTCCCCTTGAAAGCAATGAGAGACTCATCAACCGCGACTTCCCTTCCAGGTACATAGGCCTCCACAAATTTGGCCCCAAAGTGATCGATGACCGACCTGATTTTGTACAGGCGGTCATAGGCAGGATCACCTTGGGGGGGGGACATGCTGCATTATCTGCATAATTGTAAAGTGGGGTCTGTAGAGGACGTCCCCACTCCAGTAATGCCTGACACTAGGTTTCTTGACTGATGCGCTAACAGTGACGCTAAGAGTCCCGGCCACAGTCAGCATACGCAAAAAAAATATATAATATGCTTGTGCCCCAAAAAAAGTTGTGAAAGGGGGCGGGAGGGGGGCAAGCTGCAGCACACCTGGGGGGTCTAGAGTCAGGGTTAAAAACATGGGGTGGAAAGTGGGAGGGGTTTCATCAAATCAAGCACGCAATATCTCGGAAACCAAAGCGGCGTAAACGTTCATTTTTGCAGCGCAAACGCAGCACAAACGAAAGATGTATTGCTTTTTGAAATTTAAGAGCATGGGGTGGAAAGTGGGCGGGGTTTCAGCAAATCAAGCGCGCAATATCTCGGAAACCAAAGTGGCGCAAACGTTCATTTTTGCAGCACAAACCAGCACAAACGCAGCACAAACGAATGGTGTATTTATTTTTGAAATTTAAAAACATGGGGTGGAAAGTGGGCGGGGTTTCAGCAAATCAAGCACGCAATATCTCGGAAACGAAAGCGGCGCAAACGTTAATTTTTGCAGCACAAACCAGCACAAACGAATGGTGTATTTCTTTTTGAAATTTAAGAACATGGGGTGGAAAGTGGGCAGGGTTTCAGCAAATCAAGCGCAATATCTCGGAAACCAAAGCTGCGCAAACGTAAATTTTTGCAGCACAAACCAGCACAAACGAACGGTGTATTTCTTTTTGAAATTTAAGAACATGGGGTGGAAAATAGGCGGGGCTTCATAAAAATCTAACGCGCAATATCTCAGGAACTGAACCGGCAGAAACGTTCATTTTTGCGGCACAAACCAGCACAAACGCAGCACAAACGAATGGTGTATTTCTTTTTGAAATTTAAAAACATGGGGTGGAAAGTAGGCGGGATTTCAGCAAATCAAGCGCACAATATCTCGGAAACCAAAGCGGCGCAAACGTTCATTTTTGCAGCACAAACCAGCACAAATGCAGCACAAACGAATGGTGTATTTATTTTAGAAATTTAAGAACATGGGGTGGAGAATGGGCGGGGTTTCAGAAAATCAAGCATGCAATATCTCGGAAACCAAAGCGGCGCAAACGTTAATTTTTGCAGCACAAACCAGCACAAACGCAGCACAAACGAAAGGTGTATTTCTTTTTGAAATTTAAGAACATGGGGTGGAAAATGGGCGGGGCTTCATAAAAATCTAACGCGCAATATCAAAGGAACCGAACCGGCACAAACGTTCATTTTTGCGGCACAAACCAGCACAAACGTAGCATAAACGAATGGTGTATTTCTTTTTGAAATTTAAGAACATGGGGTGCCAACTTCACACAGGTTCTATACCGCTATGACCAACTTAACCCGCACCTACTGTGTCCTTCTCCCATACCATGTAGATTGTAAGCCTTCACGGGCAGGGCCCTCTCTCCTTCTCTACCAGTCTGTAACTCGTCTTGTTTATGATTAGTGCAATTGTCTGTGTTATGTATGTGCACCCCTTATCATATGTACAGCGCTATGGAATGAATGGCGCTTTAATAATAAATGTCAAGTTTGCCTTTGAAATGATAGGAAAAAATGGACACGGATCACGAACACTGATGACAATCTCGTGTGCAGCCGTGATTTTTCATGGACCCATTGACTTGAATGGGTCCGTGAAAAAAAATAGGACAGGTCATATTTTTTCACGAACTGGAAACACGGATCACGGACGCAGATGCCAAACGGAGCATTTTCCGATTTTTCCACGGACCCATTGAAAGTCAATGGGTCCATGGAAAAAAACGGAAAACGGAACAACGGCCGCGTGCATGAGGCCTTAGGAAACTCTTAAAGAAGCATCTATTAAAGGTTATGTCTTAGAATTTTGCATATGAAAGAAACAGAGCACTTTCAGGTCTTTAGAACCATTTGTAAAAAAATAAATCAATAAATCTATATCCCAGGGAACACAATTTACATGCACACAAACTTTGTTTCTGTGTCCGTTCCGTTTTTTGCGGATAGGATGTGGACCCATTCATTTCAGGCTACTTTCACACTAGCGTTCGGGGCTCCGCTTGTAAGTTCCATTCAAAGGCTCACAAGCGGCCCTGAACGCATCCGTCCAGCCCTAATGCATTCTGAGTGGACGCGGATCCGCTCAGAATGCATCAGTCTGGCAGCGTTCAGCCTCCGCTGCGCTCAGCAGGCGGACATCTGAACGCTGCTAGCAGCGTTCGGGTGTCCGCCTGGCCGCGCGGAGGCATGCGGATCCGTCCAGACTTACAATGTAAGTCAATGGGGACGGATACGTTTGAATATGACACACTATGGCTCAATTTTCAAACTGATCCATCCCCCATTGACTTTCAATGTAAAGTCTGGATGGATCCGTTCAGGCTACTTTCACACTTAGAATTCTTTTTACTATTTAATGCAGATGGATCCGCTCTGAACGCAAGTGTGAAAGTAGCCTTCAACGGGTCCGCAAAAAATGCGGACAGCACACCGTGTGTTGCGCGCATCAGTATGTCTGTTCCGTAGCCCCGCAAAAATAAAAACATATCCTATTATTGTCCGTTTTAGGCATTGTTACAATGGATCCGCAAAAATAAATAAATAAATAAATATAAAAATAACAGAGAACTAAGGCCCTTTCACATGGGCGAGATTTCCGCGCGGGTGCAATGTGTGGGGTGAACGCTTTGCACCCGCACTGAATCCAGACCCATTCATTTCTATGGGGCTGTGCACATGAGCGGTCATTTTCACGCATCCCTTGTGCGTCGCGTGAAAATCGCAGCATGCTCTATATTGTGCGTTTTCCACGCAACACAGGCCCCATAGAAGAAGTGAATGGGGCTGCGTGAAAATCACAAGCATCTGCAAGCAAGTGCGGATGCAGTGCGATTTTCACGCACGGTTGCTAGGAGACTATCGGGATGGAGACCCGATCATTATTATTTTCCCTTATAACATGGTTATAAAGGAAAATAGCATTCCAAATACAGAATGCATAGTACAATAGCGCTGGAGGGGTTAAATTATTGTTTTTTAACTCCCCTTAATCCACTTGATCGCGAAGCCCGGCATCTCTTCTGTCTGTCTTCTGTGCTGTGTGGAGGAACAGGACCTGTGGTGACATCACTCCGGTCATCACATGATCCATCACCATGGTAAAAGATCATGTGATGACCGGAGTGACAGCACCACAGGTCCTTTTCCTGCACACAGCACAGAAGAGATGCCGGGCTGCTCGAGCAAGTGGATTAAGGCGAAATTATTATTATTTTTTTTAACCCCTCCAGCACCATTTTACTATGCATTCTGTATTCAGAATGCTATTATTTTCCCCTATAACCATGTTATAAGGGAAAATAATACAATCTACACAACCCCGATCCCAAGCCCGAACTTCTGTGAAGAAGTTCAGGTTTGGGTACCAAACATGTCGATTTTTCTCACGCGCGTGCAAAACACATTACAATGTTTTGCACTCGCGCTGAAAAATCGTGCATGTTCCCGCAACGCACCCTTTCCCGCATTGCCCGTGTGAAAGAGGCCTAACAAAGGGGGAGGGGGGGGGGGGACAACAGCACGCAGGACCTTACGTCCAAAGGCCAAGTCCTCGTCGGCAAATACATCCACCCTATAATGCTTGGTGAAGGTGTGGGCCCTCTTCCGGGTGGCCACCCTGCAGATTTGTTCTAACGAAGCAGAGGCTCTCAGCCCATGAAGTGGAGACCGATCTAACCGAGTGGGCTCTAAGGGATGGAGGCGCCTCTTTACCGGAAGCTTTATAGGCCTCGGAGATGGTGCATCTAATCCAGCGGGATATAGAGCTCTTGGCTGCCTTCTTACCCCTATTTGGACCTGCAAACTGGATAAATAAATTTGTCGATACGCCACTCCTCTGTGGCGTGTAAATAATAAAGAACTGAACGCCTAAATTGTGGAATCTAGATATCTGCTCGTCTTTAGGGTTAGGAAAAAAAAGACGGGATAACTATATCTTGTGACCTGTGGAAGGAGGAGACCACTTTGGGAAGAAAACAGGGGTCTAACAGCACCAACAAACCAGGTAAGAAATATCGCAGGAAGGACCTTAATAACAGGCAATCTGTGGCCAGCAGATTGCCTGTTTAAATAGGGCGCTAGTGGAGTCATGTGACGTGGCCAGCGCCACATGACTCCTGAGTTCCAATACAGTCGAGCGATCAGCTCAGCACTCAGCCCCAGTGTGGTTACCACGGGAACGGGCGACGCCAGGCGTGCTGATGGCGTGCGCGCCTCGGACGTCCCCACCTCCTGGAACCACGCATCGTGACACTTATGGTTTCTTAGGCCATTTTCACGCGATTTTTCATTGGTATTTATAAGCAAACACCAGAAAGGGGTGCAAAACATAGAAAAGGCACAAATCTTTCTATCATACTTTTTCTGTAGGTGTCACATCTGGTTTTGGCTTATAAATACTGATGCAAAATCCTGACCAAATACTGACTGTGTGAATGTGGCCATACAAAGGACCCCTGAAGTCTATTTAATAAACCATTTTCCCCATGAAACAACAATTCTTGTTTTCTTACATTACTTTTGTTCCCTCGGTCTGTTATTCCTACTAGAAATGTATGAAGAAATTGACTGTGTGTGGAGTGGCCCTATGCAGTAGGAGTATATCCAACCGTTCTGACAGTGGCAGACTTATAGGTTCACGCCCCTTTGACAAAAGAAGAATGGTAACACCCAGTTGTCAATTGTTTCATAAAGTTTCCAAGAGAAATAACAGAGTAACAATATAATGTAAAGATGCTCCAGAATTATTTCATGGGGAATACTGGTATCCTAAAGAGTCTAGACAACGGGTCCATAGGCTTAAAAACATCCCCATAGCGTTTGATAGGATTTCCTTCACTACTGGACGCTTGGAGACGCTGTGGCAGATTCAGAAATTCATTATGAAATTAAGTGTTTTCCCATTAACGAGGCTGGGGCCATTGCCAGATTCGTAGCTATTAAAAGATTTTCATAGACCTCTTCTGTCTCTGCCAGTTTAGGAATGAGGGCAATACATTGAGGAACGCCCAGTCGACCGAGCATATAATAAAATGTACTTCTATGCCACTCACACGCCAGGTTAACGTATACCCTCATGTCAGCGTGGTGGTTGGAGATCTCAAGCATTGAGGGGGATAGGCGGAACTATATTGTGGTCAATACACCATCAATATTCCATAACTGACGTTATAATAAATAGTATTGAATAGGGAGAGGTAACGCGAGTCTTAGAGCCAATACTAAAGGTGGAACGTTACTCCGACCTAATAGTTGAGATTGTTACCTGATGGGGAGTATGAAGGTCTTTCTTAATAGTTATAATTAGGGATGAGCGAATCGACTTCGGATGAAACATCCGAAGCAGATTCACATAAAACTTTGTTCTAATACTGTACGGAGCAGGAGCTCCGAACAGTATTAGGGCCCTTGCAGACGAGCGTGACCTCCCAGCCCTGCAGGAGGGGGTCGCATTGCATTATATTGATTTCTGATGCTATGTAACCCTTAGAGGTCTGGAATGTATTGGATAACAGTGACAGCATTATGACAGTGTTATCCGATACATTCCAGAACTAAGGGTTACATAGCATCATAAATCAATATAAAGCTATGTGACCCCCGGCAGCGCTGGGAGTTCAGGCCGGGAGCTGCACTGCGGACTCGCAGCGTGACCAACGCTCGTCTGCAAGGGCCATTAGAATGTATTGGCTCCGATGAGCCGAAGTTATTGCTTCGCAATGTCTCGCGAGACTTCGGGTAATAACTTCATAAATTTGTACTGTAAAAAAAAACATTTCGGGAAATGTTTTTTTTACAGTACAAATTAATTTATGAAGTTATTACCCGAAGTCTCGCGAGACATCGCAAAGCAATAACTTTGCCTCATCGGAGCCAATACATTCTAATACTGTACGGAGCTCCTGCTCCATACAGTATTAGAAGGAAGTTTTATGCGAATCTGCTTTGGATGTTTCATCCGAAGTTGATTTGCTCATCCCTAGTTATAATAACACGTTCTAAGATTAAAAGGGTTTTCTGGAGGTTTCATTTTGATGGCCTATCCTCCAGACAGGTCATCAATATCAGATACATGGGAGTCCAACTCTCAGAACCCCCGCCGATCAGCTGTTTGGAGAGACGCCACATGTTCATCGGTCACATGGCCTAGGCGCAGCTCAGCCCCATTGTAGTACAGCCGCTATCCAATGACGTTGCTGAGCTTCATAAGCTGCGAGGCCATAGGGCTCACCAGCTGATTGGCAACTCCCGACCCAGTTTCTCTATTCAAAGGCAAAAGCAATATGGCCAAATGGACCCCTGTCTATCTAATACTGACGACCTATCCTAATGAGGTCATCAATATAAGGCCTCGTCCACATTTCCGTTTTTTCACTGACGCTTGCTGTCCGCATTTTCCATGGACAGCACATGTACCCATTTATTTCAATGTGTCACATTTCAGCATTTTTTTTTTTACTGACTATGGGTCAATAAAAAAAATTCTAAATAAATCACGGGGGCATGCACTACTTTGATCCGTGATGCGGACCAAGCACGCCCATAGAAGTCTATGGGTCCGTGAAAATCATGGGGACCTTACGGATGGTATCCGTGGTGCGTCCGTTTTTTTCACTGATGACTGATAGGAGATTCTTTGGAGCAACGTCAGTGAATTACGGATGGTAAAAACAGACACATGGACCCGTTACGGGCATCTTCACGGATGCAACGCGCATGCTTTTTTTCTTCACTGACACGAGAATGTGGATGAGGCCTAAAAGTCTCAGAAAACCCCTCTGATGACAACTTGCTTTTGCAAGAGGAACCACTAGAACCAGCTGTATTTCACACTACATAATAAATAATAATAATAATAATAATAATAATAATAATAATAATTCAACACGGATGTCAACCAGGCCACAAATGATAGAAATTGTTATATGCTCTTATGATTTCATAATCAAATTGGGAAAAACAGGAAACAATGATTTTTAGATGTGAAGAACAAGAACAGATCTCACTGCCGTGCCTCACAAAGGGATTTCTCCCAAGTTATGTTTCCTATTCATTTCCTACTGTGTGTGCTCAGAGCAGTGAGTAACCAATAGCCAGGCCTCCTCCTCCTCTACAACACAAGGAAGTGACTCACCAACAGGAAGACGTGAACAAAGACAACATACCTCAGGGACAAGACAGGAGAGCTGAAAAGGAACTCGTCAAGCGCAGATTTTACAATTTTCTACCAGAACTTAAAGGGAACCTGTCACCGGGATTTTGGGTATAGAGCTGAGGACATGGGTTGCTAGATGGCCGCTAGCACATCCACAATACCCAGTCCCCATAGCTCTGTGTGCTTTTATTGTGTAAAATAAAATAAAAAAATTGATACGCAAATTAGCCTGAGATGAGTCCTGTACGTGAGATGAGTCAGGGACAGGACTCATCTCAGCTTAATTTGCATATGTATCAAATCGTTTTTTTTGACACAATAAAAGCACACAGAGCTATGGGGACTGGGTATTGCGGATGTGCTAGCGGCCATCTAGAAACCCATGTCCTCAGCTCTATACCCAAAATCCAGGTGACAGGTTCCCTTTAAAAAATACACATCTTCAAAAAAGGAATATTCTGGTTATATCAAGTTGTCCCGGATCTACAGGATCACAATTAAAGGGGTTTTCTGAGACTAAGGCCTTATGCACACGACCGTTGTTGTGTTACGTTCCGCAAAATGGGGTTCCATTGTTCCGTTTGTCTTCCTTTATTTTTGGAGGACCACTAGACATAAAGGATTGTAAAAAAAAGTCTAAGACAGGTTTGCCATGCAAATGATTGGAATAAAACAGACGCGGACGACAATCTTGTGTGCCTCCGCGTTTTTTAGCGGTCCCATTGACTTGAATGGGTCCGCAAACCGTTTTCCACGGAAATAGGATGGGTTATTTTTTTTTTTACGGACTGGAACCACGGACAATGGACGCGGATGGCAAACGGTGAACTATCCGCATTTTCAACAGCTCCATAGAAATGAATGGGTCCGCACCTGAAACACTAAAATCGGCGGAATGGACGCGGAAGCAAACAACGGTCGTGTGCATGAGGCCTAATACTGATAACCTATCCTCATCTGATCCGACACCCCAGACCCCCGCTGATCAGCTTGAGAAGGCAGCGGCGCTCACATTAGCGCCACGGCCTTCTCTCTGCATTTCCTAGGCCACACAAACGATCCAATTACCCAATAAACGTGCATTTTGGTCGTTCATTGGGTAATCGGCGCTACATTTACACCGCCAGATCATCGCTGTGGACGCTCGTTAGCGATGATCTATGAGATTCTCGGCCCTTAAGCCTATTTCAATGGATGAGAGGTGAATTGGCAATGTGTGTACATGTGCTATACAGTAGTCCATAAATTATATATGATAACTTAGATGTGTCCTGTCCCCGACTCATCTCAGGGTAATTTTCATATGTATCAAATCCTTTATGTTTTTTACACAATAAAAGCACAGAGAGCTATGGGGACTGGATATTGAGGATATGCTAGCGGCCATCTAGCAACCCATGTCCTCAGCCCTATACACAAAATCCCGGTGACAGGTTCCCTTTAAATAGGCCGCAGATTGCTGTGAAGACAGGACGATCCGCTGTTTAGAATCAATGATTTAGGTCGACAACGCCTTTACCCAATGAACAAGCGTTTACTCATTCATCAGGCGATTAGCGGCACCTTAACACAGGGCAATTATCAGGAACAAGCATTTCAGGGAACAATCCTTCCCAGTATCTGCCCCAATCACTGGATCGTGTAAAGGGCCTTTAAGGCATCCCCCACCATTCATCCAGTCCACAAAATAAAGACACCGCAAAATAGGATCAGTAAAAAATTCCATAATCTTCATAAAAGCACTATAATAAAAATATAATTAAACTACAGCCACATACCCACATGAAAACGGGGTGCGCAGTGTAAACCAATTACAACCCACGCCGAGAGCAGCACAAGTACAATAAATAAAAAAGGGACATACTGACCACAATGGCACCACAAGCCCCAACGCCTTTCCACCGTCGCTCCTTCTGGTGTCTGTAAAAAAATTTTTTTTTTTTTGTGGATGTATTGCTAGCACTCATTTATATTGTTTTGGGCCATTGAGCCCTCTGTATGTAGTTGTATTAATCGCCACCATTCAGCAGAATGAAAAGCATCAGACCCTTAAAGGGCTTGTCCAGGTTCAGAGCTGAACCTGCATATATATCCCTATCTTCCCCCCACTCAGCCCCTCTGACATGAGTATTGGAGCATTTCATGCTCAAATACTCTCCCTCGCCCTGAATCACGCAGGGAAAGGGCTTTTTCTGGATATCCAGTGACGTACCAGCACCCCATGGGTAAAGCTAGGAGGAGGCTTCTGCTTAGCAGCGAGCCCGGTGACGTCGCCAGATCTAATGGGCGGGATTTATGGCTCCCTTGCCTGTAAGACGGCTAGGGCAGAGCTAAATCCCACCCATTAGGACCAGTGATGTCACCGGGGACACTGCTAGGTGGAAGCCTCCTCCTAGCAGTGAAAAGTGTAAACAAAAAAGGCCTTGTCCTGCGCAATATAGCGAAGGGCAAGGGGGAGCATCAGAGCATTAAAGGGCCTGTCACCCCCCCAAAGTCATATATTTTTTTTGGGCTACTTAAAATCCTTATACTGCAATATCTCAATATATAGTCCTCTTACTCATTTTCATTCAGTAGTTTCTTTAAAAAGAAATGACTTTTATATTATGTAAATTACCTCTCTAGCCGCCCTACTTGCTGGTAGCAGCCCCATCCTCCTTTCATAAAGTCGCCCCCTCCTCATGTTGATCGACAGGGCCAGCGAACATGCTCGTCCTCTGGCTAGCCCTGTCTGCGTTCAAAATTTCGCTGGCCCTGTCAATCAACATGAGGAGGGGCGTCTTTATGAAAGGAGGATGCGGCTGCTACCAGCAAGTAGCCGCCATACTTGCTGGTAGAGAAGTCATTTACACAATATAAAAGTCAGTTTTTTTAAGAAACTACTGAACGAAAATGAGTAAGAGGACTATATATTGATATATCGCAGTATAAAAAAAAAAAAAAAAAAAAAAAAAAAAAAAAAAAAAAAAAAAAAAAAAAAAACACAAACACACACACAAACACACAAACACACAAACACACAAACACACAAACACACAAACACACAAACACACAAACACACAAACACACAAACACACAAACACACACACACACACACTTTGGGGGGGGGGGGGGGGAGTGACAGAAGCCCTTTAAATGCTCATATCATGGGGGGGGGGGGGGGGGGTTGGCTGGTTGAAAACAGGGATAACTGTTTAAAGTAAGTTGCGCATCCATATGTGTCCTGCGCCTGGAACTGCAGCTCAGGCCCGGATAAAAACACTGGAAGCTGACCCAAAGGACAACACTTTAACCCTTCAGTGCCAAATGTATTAATACTGCCTAAAGTCATACAGAATAAGGCCTCATACACACGACTGTAGTTTCCGTCCCATTTATCTAAAATAAAAAGCAGACAAGAATAGACATTTCTAACGAAGGGAAGGACGTGCAGATCTGCAAAATGCGGAACGCACACATCCACCATCCATGTTTTGCGGATCCGCAAAAACTGATATGGTTGTGGGCATGAGGCCTAAAGGGTGCTGCCACACATTCAGGTTTTTAGATGCAGTTTTTGAAGCCAAAAATCTGGTGTATACAGAACAGACACGGACTCCTTTTTTGAATCCACTCCTGGTTTTGGCTTCAAAAACTGCATAAAAGAACCTGAACGCGTGGCAGCACGCTAAGGCCTCGTTTACATTTATGCGTCCATTTGAAAGCCATGGAAATAAATTAAATCAATCAGTCCGTTTCATCCATGAAGCATCTTCCATCAGTGGTCAGTGAAAAACGGACCGAATACAGATGCAACAGGGATGTCACCTGGAAGTGTCCACGATTTCCATAGACTTCACAGGGCGTATTTGGTCCACATGACATACCAACGTAGTGCATGTCTCCGTGTGAACAAACACATTCAAATTCAATGGGTACGCTGTCCGAAGCAAATGTGGATAGCACATGTCAGTGAAAAACGGAAATGCGAAGTAGACTAGACAAGCAGGAACTGCAATTAATTTAATCACAATGGCTAATAATCTCTAAAGGAGACTATGAATATGGAGCATGCGAACCCCCCAGTATACACAGCGCTCGTGTTCTCAAGTTCGGTGTACAAGGTTCTGGTCATATAAGAATTCCGTTATGGATTCCGCTACTTTATGGTCCGTGGTAGCGGATATGGTCAGAGCATATGGTAGCATTATGGTCCATGGTAGCGGAATACATAACAGAATTCTTAGATAACCCGAACCTTGTACGCCGAACTTGAAAACACAAGTTCGCACAACACTATACCGAGCTGATGTATGAACCAACGCACCAGTCCAGGGCTACAGATGAAATGCTGTGTGAACGTCCGTTTTTTTAATAGAATTAATATTTCGGAAAATGGTCTTCCAGAATCCCCCACATTTCAGCTGCCGTTCACAATTTTTTCTCTTTTATCATTTCCATTCAAGCATTTGACTAGGAAACACCTGTCCAGAGAAGGAGCGGAGAGCTCCTCGGGAGTTAACATTGCCAGGTTCTTCCTCTCCCACATAAACAGTGCAGGCCAGCGATGGCTCCTGCTCGGGGTGGATACACAGAGCCAAAACCACTGCCCTGGGCCTGTCACTCCCCGCACCACCTGCCATATACAGCTCCTTGTGTGACCTGCAGACACAACCCCACACATTCACTCAGCAATGCAGGCGGTATGTAATAAGGTATGTCTCCTTAGCTGGCTGGATTCATTTTACACTGCTTGTATCAAGGAGTTATGACCACCCTGCAAATCCTGCAGCCGTGGACGTGCTGGCACGCTGTAGGAGAAAAGCAATGTCCTTTCCGGTGGCCGGGAGCGTGGGCCACCTCGTATTTGTGCTGCAGTGGTGTCCGTAACTCCTGGAAACGAGCAGTGTATAATGTGATAGAAAAATGAATCCAGCCAGCAGAGGAAGCAATATGGACAATCACAATACATTAGTAAGAGCCTTGTATTCACTTTCTCTACATGATAAATGCCATTTGCTAAAGTGAGACAACCCCGTTAAGGACACTTACGTCTTATTAACTGAAGGGGGCACCAATGGTCCCGATGGCTTGCACTGCTGAACCTGCACATGGCCTAACAAGAGGGAGCGTCCATTAAAGATACTACACACAATTTAACCTAAACCCAGCCCTGAGTATACTTTAGGGGATTTCCCTGGCGTGTACTACAAGTACAGTATGACCTAAAGGGGTTGTCCCACAAAAAAAATACAATAAAATATTCTATAGTTTTCAAACCTGGATCTGAATACTTTTGCAATTTCATGTAATAAAAAATGTATTATAATCAATCTGTATAGCGCCACCTCCTGTTTAGCTTTTTCTCATTTCTTTGTCCTGCTCTCTGAGAAGGCCGCACATGCTCAGTTTTAACCTTCAACTGTCTCCTGAGCTGTGATAGGCAGAGCATGGACACGCCTCCTGAGCTGTGATAGGCAGAACATGGACACGCCCCCTGAGCTGCAGCAGAGAAGACACTCCCCTTGAGCTGTCAGCTTGATATAAATCTAGCAGAGCAATTAATGGGGAGATCTCTGGATCCACGTGAGGCACAGGGCTGGTTCTAGCTTTGTTAGACAGGGGTTGTCATGTACTATATGATGTCCGATTAAAAGGAGTTATCCCATGATTATTGTAAACTAATGGCCCTTCTACATGGGCCGACAGAGCAGACAATCACAGGGAAGGGACATTTATTCCCTGCAGCAATCAGCGATACTAAGGGTACAGCCACACAGCGATGTGTCAAGCAACAGCAAGATCCGGAAAAGTTGAGAGACAAAAATATGTGCGACTCGCTGTAGTGTGACTATTTCAGAACTGCGATTTGGCGGTGTGTGTCGCACACAACTTACATTAAAGTCAATGGAGTAAAAGTCGTGTCCAACTGGCAACAACAAAATCCCTCTGGATATTCTGCGGCATTGCAAATAATGATCGCTAATGGTGTAGTCCGGTATGAACCATTATTAGCACAACACACACTACGGAAAGTTTAATGGTTTGTCAACGGCATGCCCCCATGTGCAACAAGCTGCCGACAAACCACAGCCGGCACATTTAGGCCAGGGTCATGTGTGACTGATTAACCGCAGATTTACCGTCGCAGATTTCCGTGCAGCAGGTCCGCAGCGTTGTACAGTACCAGCAAAGTTTAAGGGAATTTTCAGAATGCTCATCCACACACTGCATGGGGGAAAGAAAAGTGTGGGGAGGGGGGGGGGGGGGGAACGCAGCAGAAAAGCTACAGTACTGCAGTATATCAGTTTATACAGCACATTTTACTCTTCTCAATGGAGAGGGCGAAATCTGAGTGCTTTTCCACAGCAAAAACTGCATTTTTGTTGCAGTTTTTGCACATTTTTTGCTGTGGAAATGCAGTAAAAACCGCATGCATCTTCCGTCACGTGTATCCCTGGCCTTAGGGCATGTCCACTTTGGCGTTCGAGGCTCTGTTTGGGGCTTCCGTTGCAGATTTCCTCAAAAAAAAAAAAAAAAGCCTGCATTCATAATAAAGTGGACCCCCGAACGGTAACAGAACGAACTCCATAATAGTCAACGGGATCTGTCTGGCTCTGTCGTAATCAGTTAAAGGGGTTGTCCGGGTTCAGAGCTGAGCCCAGACAAACCCCCATTTTCACCCAGGCAGCCCCCCTGACTTCAGCCTCGGAGCAGTTCATGCTCCGATGCTCTCCGCTAAATCGTTCGGGGCAAATGCCGTTTTGTTTACAATGCCACACTGCCGGGCGGTGACATCACCGTCTCCAATGGGCGGACTTTAGCGCTGCCCTAGCCGCTTTACTGGCTCGAGCAGCACTAAAGCCTGCCCATCAGTGCCGGTGATGTCACCGGGCTTCCTGAGCAGCCGGAAGAAGAGGCTTCAACTCGCCTGCAAGAGACCCGGTACATTACAGAGTCTAAGAAAACAGTCACTTCGGGCTAAGAATTTCCTATATGAAAACGGGGCTTCAGAAATATGTGGCAAAAGGTAGGACATGCATGTATGTAATATGTATGTCCCCAATCCCGGACAACCCCTTTAAGTGCCTACACGTTCGTTATTTTCATTGATCTGATCCTAAAATGAGCATAAGAACAAATCAATGGCAGTGGTGTGAACCACCTTGTTCACCGACGCTATCCACATTTTCCACAGGTAGCCATTGATTTTAGTGTGTCTGTTGAGGTCAGTGGAAAAAAAAAAAAAAAAAAATCACGGAGCAGTTCATGCTCCGATGCTCTCCGCTAAATCGTTCGGGGCAAATGCCGTTTTGTTTACAATGCCACACTGCCGGGCGGTGACATCACCGTCTCCAATGGGCGGACTTTAGCGCTGCCCTAGCCGCTTTACTGGCTCGAGCAGCACTAAAGCCTGCCCATCAGTGCCACCTTTGGTCCGTGATGTGGACCGGACACATTCAATAAAGACTATGGGCTCGTGAAAATCACAGACACAAAATGGATGCAATCCGTGTTTCACAGATAGTTTCTTCTAGAAAATGCTCTTGAAATTAACTTTCAGCTGCGCAGTTTCCGTGGATTACAGACGACACACGCACAGCAAAACACAGACATCTTCACGGATGAAACTCGGACCGTTTTTTTTTTCATGGATGTCAAACGGACACGGAAACGTGAACAACGCCTTAGGGGTACTTTCACACTAGCGTTAGAAGAATCCATCCACTCGAGACTAGGACTACTAGACCGAAACGTTGGCCGGTGGCTAGAACTTCATTTGGATGGATTAAAATAAACAAGCAATTTGTATATCTAAAATCCCAGTGCCATGGTCTCTCACTTTATGAAGTCTAAAACAGCGGTAAGAAATCTGCCCCAATATAAAATACAAAAGTTTTCTCAAATTATTCCAAGCGTTTGATGTAAACAGCCCATATCAGTGACAACGTCAGCTTTGCTACATCAGAACCAACACAAGTCCACATACTCCAGAAGGTAAATAAGTAACACGTGAAGGAAACAAAGTTCAAGAAGATCCTGACAAGAAAACACTGCTGCTGGAGAACCTCAAGTCTCAGGACAGCCAGAGGGTATGCCCAGGGCTGCAGACAGCCATGGCCACCTACCTTGTTCTCCTTCTCCTGCCCTGAGTCCAGGTGGATGGAGATGAGCTTCTGCAGCCTGGCCTTCATGTCTGGGGGGGGGGCTCCAGTTCTCGGACAGGACTTCTCATGGATCTAACTGCCACTTCCTATACATGCTTCTGAGGCGCTTCGGCTCCTTTAGGCTTTCAAGCTGAGACTGCTCTGCTCCGACCAATGGTGTTCAAGGGCTGGAAGAAGCTGACTCTCTTCATTGGATTAGGAAGTGCGGGCAGTTCCTCAAAGCCTTCATTGTGCTGCTGAGGAGCACCTCTCCTCCTGTGGGCACTGCCTCAGCCCCCAGGTCTCTCCGGCAGGAGGTTTCACTCCTCCAATGAATATTTCAGCACTTTCTGCCACTTGACACTTAGGACAATGGAGGGAAACTTCAGAAAGTGAGCTCAGGTGACAATGTGACTGCAGGAGTCTAATTTCATCTAGCAGCATTGTACTCCAGCTGGTGTGAAACTACAACTCCCAGCAGACAGTCTTGTTTAGCTTTTCTCATAAATCCAATAGAGAATGCTGGGAGTTGTAGTTTCACCATATCTGCAGCGGCGAAGGTTGCTGAACCTGGCTATAAGGGTACGTTTACACTTGTTGAAGTGCTCATCTGGAATTGATTGTCGCACGGCCAGTTAAAAAAGGGACTTGCGAACTTTTTTGACTAAAATGACCCCCAATGCATTTTTGCCAAATTCTTAAAGTAACCCTCCCTACACACACAGCCTAGCATGAAAGACATATTTTACTTGCTGGATGGACACTACCAAACATATAGGACTATGCAGCAGCACGTACCTATCACATCACAGATGACGTCTCCAGTAGGTATAGTGTCCCTTGTAGTGCCCCAGTAGTTATAATACCCCTGTAGTGCCCAAAATAAGTATACTGTATCCCTGTAGTGCCCCCAGTACTTATAGTGCCCCCTATCGTTATCATGCCCCCACACAGTGCCCCTAGTAGGTATAGTGTCCCCAATATTTACAGAGCCATACACACAGTGTCCCCAGTAGGTGTTATGAGCCTTTTAGTGACCCCAGTAATTACAGAGCCCCCAATGTCAGTTAGCAAAAAAAAAGTACTTACCTGACTTCCCACAGCCATGTGCAATGCAGGCCACTGGTGTCTTCTGGCATGTAGCTTGAGTTGCCAGCTTTTGGACCTAGGTGGTCACATAGAAGTTAATGAGCCGTCTGCATCTTGGCGTTGGCGTGCAAGATGATGTCATTGTGCCACCTGAGACCTAGCCCAGGCAGCTGCTTGGCGACCACCCGCCTATGGCCTATGAAAGTGAGCAGCAGGGCATGGAAGCTATTGGCTAATGCAGTGGTCCCCAACCACCAGACCGTGGATCATCTGGTACTGGTCCATGGTTCCTCATAGGCTGAAGGTGCTAGCCTAAGGCCTATGAGGCAGTGCTAAGGTGCAGGAGGTCTCAAAGATATCATCGTGACTCTGCCACATGCCACCCAAACAGACCTCCCATTACCCACAAATCAAAAAGACTGGCAACTGCACAGTCATGGGGCATCTGGAGGAATGCACAAACCAACAATGGCTGTAATGTTGCTCCAGGTCTTGTCTGTAGAATTACATTCACAGCTCATCACTGGGGGAATCAGACAGACATGTGGTCAGTCTCAAGCTGGCCATGTACATGTGATAGCGAGTCAACCATGAACCTGCTGCTGGGCATGCATGTTTCTGTCAGTGGAGAGAAGGGGATAAGCTGCTGTCAGAATGAACTGGTGGCCGCTTATCTCCAGTGGGAACCAAGGATCAGACAACTACAAGCCAACATTAATAGGAAGGAAAGCAAAGTCCCATCAGCTTACGGTCATGAACCAGGGTCTTTCCAACTGTCCAGAAATTTCTGCACAATTCGTAAAAATAGGAAACTTTTTTCCTGTGTCCGGGAAAAAAAATAGATGCGTCCGTTTGAGGCTGGTGGTACTTGACTAGAATATTTTGTCATTTCACAGCTCGCAGTAAATGCAGGTAATGGGTGCAGTGTATTGGGCTCTAGACTGTGTTACTTATAATCTTTATTATTCATTATTGTTTCAATTTGTCAGTGATTTTAGGATAACTTGTCCAGAAAAAAAAAAGCTGCATTCTGACATGCTGTCATGAGCATCCTCGCTGGCTCCCAGAGATCCCTACATCCAAAAGAGAAAAGGCCAGTACTCATTAAAATCTTCAATCCTTTACTTCATCTTTGGACACATAGACAAAATAAAAATTTTCACTGCTGACGCGTTTCGAGGGCAAAAGCACTCTTGGTTATAGTAAAAATTCATCATGCCTTATTCTTTTATACCTGGGAACTAAAAGTGGCCCTGGAAAAAAGGTAAAAGTTGGCCCATGTTGCAGGCGGGGCAACATATTTAGGCAGGGACAACAGAAGTAGGCAGAGTCAGCAATACCATAGTGCAGAGCAATGTACCGCCCCAGCTAGTGCAGCACAAAATACTGCCACCTGCGCCATCTCTGTCTTGAGGACGTCGATACAGTTGAATTCAGGAGGGCACCCCCGGCATCTGGCCAGGTGCCTAAGAGAGAATCGGATCACCCGGCTGGCGACTGTGAGGAGGGCTTGGGTGACCCCCCTAGGCATCGGCCTGCAGGACATTTTCCTGTAGGATCTATGGCCAATCCGCCCCTGCTGGCTTCTACCAGTGGGGATGGTCAGGATCAATTGATCCTGCTGACTTTTATCTTATGTTTTTGCAGAGGTTTGGGGTCGGGGCAGATGTCACACCGAATGTAAGTTGTTGACTTAAAGGGGTTTTCTGGTTTCAGGAGGAAACTGGACAACAAAGGGATCAGCCTGCAATAAAGAAGTGATCATTAATTCCCTGGCAGATCCAGTGCCAATGCTCCGGTTGTCCTGGCCAGGCTCTGTTTACCCAGCTGCAGCAACAACGTCACATTGACAAAACGTGACCGCTGCAGCCAGTCACTGGCCTCAGTGGTGCACAGATGAGGACACTGATTGGATTCAGTACTCCTGTGTTGTCATCATGATGCCACCACACCATGATGGCAGGTAAGTAATGATCACTTCTGTATTACAGGTATATCCCTGGGATACCTGGTTTCCACCTGAATCTGGACAACTCCTTTAAACCTGCTGAGATTCTTGGCTGGCGCTCTGTAGCTGCTATGTCCCTCTACGACCAGCTTTATAAGCTGTCATTTTTGACAACTCTGCAAACAGGATCCATTCAATGCTCAGTACATACTGCACACCAATAGTCACGCCGGCTCTGCTACATGTCTGGGGAAGTAGCCCTGTAGTAGTGATTCACCCTGTACACAATGGACACTGCTTATGGTGTATTAATTACATGACCCGTCTGTGATGTCATGTTTGCCTCTGGTATCTGAATGTAAATACACTGCTGTTATTGGAAGCAAGATAAGAAATTGTAGATAAATGAGACCAATGCAGTAAGGTATTTATTAAGTGCGGCAAAGGGAAAGAATGAGATGGAAATAGTACAGAGTACATAACGGAGAAAGCAGGCTTTATAAATTGCAGCCGCCGCGGCAATCGGCTAATCGTCCCGGATCGCACTTCCTGTGCCGGTTTTGCTGGGGGAGGCTGCAATAAGTAAAAGATATTTCTCCTGCAGGGGAGTATTATATCAGAAGAAGAAATCATTTTTATGAACACGGAACATCACTATGTTAGGGCTGTTAAACATATGCAAAAACGACAACATATAGCTAAAAAGCATCTAGTCGTTTAGGACTGAAATACTGATCATTAAAGGGGTTGTCTCACTTCAGCAAGTGGCATTTATCATGTAGAGAAAGTTACTAGAGGCCGCTTACTAATGTATTCTGATGGTCCATATTGCCTCCTTTGCTGGCTGGATTCATTTTTCCATCCTGTTAGATTCCATGGTTATGACCACCTTGCAATCCAGCAGCGGTGGACACGCGTGCACACTAAGGCCCCTTTCACACAGGCGAGTATTCCACGCGGATGCGATGCGCGAGTTGAACGCATTGCACCCGCACTGAATACCGACCCATTCATTTCTATGGGGCTGTTCACATGAGCTGGGATTTTCACGCATCACTTGTGCGTTGCGTGAAAATCGCAGCATGCTCCTCTTTGTGCGTTTTTCACGCAACACAGGCCTCATAGAAGTGAATGGGGTTGCGTGAAAATCGCAAGCAAGTGCGGATGTGGTGCGATTTTCACGCACGGTTGCTAGGAGACGATCGGGATGGAGACCCGATCATTATTATTTTCCCTTATAACATGGTTATAAGGGAAAATAATAGCATTCTGAATACAGAATGCATAGTAAAAAAACGCTGGAGGGGTTAAAAAACAAAGTAAAAAATTAACTCACCTTAATCTACTTGCTCGTGTAGCCGGCGTCTCCTTCTGTCTTGATCTTAGCTCTGTGTAGCAACAAGGACCTTTGGTGATGTCACAGTCATCACATGATCTTTTACCACGGTGATTGATCATGTGATGACCGGAGTGACGTCATCACAGGTCCTGTTGCTACACAAAGCTAAGATGAAGACAGAAGGAGATGCCGGCTACGTGAGCAAGTGGACTAAGGTGAGTTAAATTATTTTTTTTAACCCCTCCAGCGCTATTTTACTATGCATTACAATGTTTTGCACTTGCGCAGAAAAATCGCGGGTGTTCCCGCAACGCACCCGCCCATTTTCCCGCAACGCCCGTCTGAAAAAGGCCTAAGAAAAAAGCGCCCACCTCTCTGATGGCCAAGGCAATGGGAGCACACATAGGCTGGTGCTTTTTTCTAATGTATTCAAGCACGACCACTGCAGATGGATTTCAGGGTGGTCGTAACCATGGACGCGAGCAGTATCACAATACATTAGTAAGTGCCTTGTATTAACATTTCTCTACATGATAAATCCCTTTTACTGAAGTGAGACAACCCCTTAAAGAGTCCAGTCTTTTTCACATGAGAGCATTTGGTCCTGGAAACCTGGTGTCGCATTTCCTGCACTGAACACTGCTCCTCTGACCTGAACTCACCCCATCGTAATGGCTCATGCAGTGTCCCTGCTAATATAATAGTTTGCCAATGTTATGGTTGCTGATGTAAAGTTAGGTAAGACTGTGTTGTAGTAATGTTATGTTACTCCTTGCTGTACCAGAGGGTGGATTCCATGCTCTTAGCGACCATTACTGAGTAGGGGTCAGAGAGGGACCCCAGAACCCCAGATCTTGTGGCCCAGAGAGGGACCCCAGAAACCTTCCAGACTGAGTGAGGAATAGGACTATTACTCTGAAGGTTAAGCAGCCATACCGGACGGTGCGAGGAAACTGTGGAGGTAACGCTTGTATTTTGGCTACTAAACTCCACAGCTCCTTGGCTGAATTTAAATGTCAGTCATGCCAAAGAGACAGATATTGAAGTCCTGTCCTAGGCTCTACACCCAGCAGTGGGCATTGTAGAAAGGTTTTGTGAACATTGCACCCGCGGACTGCTCTAGAGTAAAGCACAACTGGCTTTAAGAACGTGCATGTGGATGAGGTACATGGAGCTAATTCTCTGGGTTCAGCCAGGGTTTGATGTGCCTACATTTAAAGAAGGATGTAAAGGGGAAAACTGCTGGTACATCACTAAAACCTGGTTATGTGTTCAACTGCACCATTTGTTGTGCCTCCATTTTCCATTTCCTTCCTTGGCCAGCTCCTGGCTAGCACCTCACCAACATATAACATTATGGGCATCCCACCTTCCAACAACCAGGGTGTGCGCTGAGGGATACAGGTAGGCCCCCATCTCACTGCACGGCCCAGAGGAGCGCTGGAGCGGCACCACCGCCACAGTGAGTTGCACCATCAGTAATTACTACCACTTCTGCCATCCTCTGGCTCTCCACCACATGCCTTCACCGGCCGGGCATCTTCACTTATGCTGCTGTGAATTCCACCCCGACTGTGGGCCTACTGTACTGTACTCATGGCATTAGGTGAGTACAGTATAGTAGACCCATTATCAGATAGGAACTTATAGCATCATAAATCATTGGTTCAGGTTGGAGGAGCAGAGCTTGGTCTGGGATTTGCGCTCATCACACTGACCGTGTTTCCCGGACTGAACACGATTGTGTGAAAGAGATCTTTGTCTATGTTGGTTATCTAAAGCTCAGGATTAGGGAAACATTATAAAGCCATTTTAAGATATGTGAAGAAATGACAACAGAATTTTGAACCTTTTTAGGTTTTAGATTTAAAAAAATAATATGGTGTTCGAGAAAAGTCGGCACGTAATGTCATCACGTAAAATAGACGTTTCACACAACATAATGCACAGCAAACACATGGCCTACAGCATTGCATTGAGGTCAATGGAAAAAATGCAACCATATGTGTGTATTTGGTTGCCAAAATTGCGCTTCTACCACAGTTTTTTTCTCCCACGTGTGAACATAGCCTTATTTTGAGCAATTTTTGGAGCTGAACAGGTATGAATTTCCAGGTGTAACCACTCCTCACTCTGTGGTTTATGGAGCACAATGCTTTAGTGTTCAGTACGTATCTGTATGATATTGTCTACTACAACATTACATGATCTTTATTCAAATTAACAGATCTCCAGCACAAAGGAGATAAAATCTTGCATGTTCTTTATTGAATATTCCAAACGTACACACGGTGGAGTGAAAGAGGTCCCTCCATGTCCCTGGTCAGACCGACATGTTTCGAGCCAGCCGTCTCTTAAGCCCCTTTCACACGGGCGAGTTTTCCGCGTGGGTGCAATGCGTACGGTGAATGCATTGCACCCGCACTGAATCTGGACCCATTCATTTCTATGGGGCTGTGCACATGAGCGATGATTTTCACCCATCACTTGTGCGTTGTGTGAAAATCACAGCATGTTCTATTTTGTGCATTTTTCACGCAATGCAGGCCCCATAGAAGTGAATGGGGCTGCGTGAAAATCGCATCCGCAAGCAAGTGCGGATGCGGTGCGATTTTCACGCATGGTTGCTAGGGGATGATCGGGATGGAGACCCAATCATTATTATTTTCCCTTATAACATGGTTATAAGGGAAAATAATAGCATTCTGAATACAGAATGCTTAGTAAAATAGGGCTGGAGGGGTTAAAAAATAATTAATTCACCTCATCTACTTGTTCGCGCAGCCCATCTTCTTCTTTGCTGTGCAGGAGGAAAAGGACCTGTGGTGACGTCACTGTGCTCATCACATGGTCCATCACATGATCCATCACCATGGAGACGGACCATGTGATGAGCGCAGTGACGTCACCACAGGTCCTTTTCCTCCTGCACAGCAAAGAAGAAAGAAGAGAAGCCGGGCTGCGCGAACAAGTGGATGAGGTGAGTTAAATTATTTTTTTTAACCCCTCCATCCCTATTTTACTAAGCATTCTGCATTAAGAATGCTATTATTTTCCCTTATAACCATGTTATAAGGGAAAATAATAAAATCTACACAACACCTAACCCAAACCAGAACTTCTGTGAAGAAGTTCGGGTTAGGATACCAAACATGCCGATTTTTCTCACGCGTGTGCAAAACGCATTAAAATGTTTTACAATTGCGCTGAAAAATCGTGCATTTTCCCGCGACGCACCCACATCTTATCCAGCCCAAATCCATGATGCCCGTGTGAAAGAGTCCTTAGTCATGATCTTCAGTATCAATCCCAAGGGAATTACGATTTCCACCGTTACATTATGTCTGCTGTGAGTTAATCATATATAAAATATTTCCCTGTGCCCTGTAACATGTGGGCCATTGGTGTAGTGCCAAGCCTCGTGTGAGCTTGGAGCACCTCTGGTTTATAACAGCTCCGAGATCTCAGAAGATTGTTACCATAGAAGGCTGAACATTCCTGGTGTGCACAGATAAAAGTGACTGCAAGATAAAGCAGAATCCACTCACAGGGTTTACAAGAATGTTAGCAAACATCTCAAAGAGGCAAATATTTTAGAGAAATCCTTAATCTAAGAAAAGGTGAATATTATATAAAAAATATGGGTATGGTATCCTTCACCTACGTATGTAGGGGACATGCGAGATAAAGTAGTCATTATGGGGGCAGGGATTTTTCTGGGCTTCTAAATTTCCTGTGAGTAATCCAGAAAGCCTCTGACTAGGCCAGTATGGTTGCCTAAGGGGTTGTGTCATCTCAGACTTTGATGGCGTATCACTAGGATCCCGCACCAAGAACAGGGCCCTGGCTGTGAACGAGATCACACCATGCATACAAGGCATGCTCTTTATTCACTTCTATGGCCAAACAAGCGCACTCATCTATTTTCGGGGGTCCCATGGAAATTAAAGGGGTTCTGCACTTTCAATTAACTGATGATCTATCCTCTGGATAGATCATCAGCTTCTGATCGGCGGGGGTCCGACACCCGGGACCCCCGCCGATCAGCTGTTTGAGAAGGCAGCGGCGCTCCAGCAGCGCCGCGGCCTTCTCACTGTTTACCGCCGGGCCGTCCGCCCACTGACGCCACGACTTGTATCAAATAGAGTAGGCGCGGCTAAGCTCTGTTCAAGTGAACAGAGCTTAGCCGCGCCCACTGTAGTTGATACTAGTCGTGACGTCACTGGGCCGGCGGTAAACAGTGAGAAGGCCGCGGCGCTGCTGGAGCGCCACTGCCTTCTCAAACAGCTGATCGGCGGGGATCTCGGGTGTCGGACCCCCGCCGATCAGAAGCTGATGATCTATCCAGAGGATAGATCATCAGTTAATTGAAAGTGCAGAACCCCTTTAATGGAGAGTGTGAAGGCACAAGCACAGCCACTTCTCCATTCTCCGCTATGGGCCAAGCCAGCCCTATTTTCGGAACCCCCATAGAACGGAATGGAGGGTGGCGTCGCATGACGGGGGGCCCTGTTCTAGAGATAGGGGCGGGTCCCAGAGGTGGGACCTGCGCCTATCTAACACTGGTGGCATATCCTGACAATATGCCACCAATGTCTGAGGTAAGACAACCCCTTTAGCAGCACAGCAAAAAGAGATACCTTTAGGCCTCATGCACACGAGCGTGGTTTTGGTCCGCTTCCGATCTGCAGTCTCGGATGCGGACCCATTCATTTCAATAGGGGCGCAAAAGATGTGGACATCACTCCGTGGTCAGCAAAAAAAATATAACCTGTCCTATTCTTGTCCGTTTTGCGGACAAGACTGGCAGTTATATCAATGGCTGTCCGTGCCATTCCGCAAATTGAGAAACGCACACGGACGCCATCCGTGTTTTGCGGGTCCACAATTTGCAGACCGCAAAACACACAACGGTCGTGTGCATGAGGCCTTAATGTCCTATTTTAAAGTGAACCTTCAAAGGGGTTCTTAGACGACTGTCCTGACTATAAGCAGGTCACACATGCGGGGTCTCCCAGCAATCAGATGTTGGGGCACAGCACTTCCTGAATTAGACTAGGTATATTATTATTAGGCCTCTTTCACACGACCGTATGGCTTTTTCAGTGTTTTGCAGTCCGTTTTTTGTTTCCGTTCTGTTTCTGTTTTTCCGTTCTGTTTTTCCGTATGGCATATACAGTAATTACATAGAAAAAATTGGACTGGGCATAACATATTCAATAGATGGTTCCGCAAAAACGGAACGGATACGGAAGACATACGGATGCATTTTTTGCGGACCTATTGACATAAATGGAGCCACGGAACGTGATTTGCGGGCAATAATAGGACATGTTCTAGCTTTCAAGAGAATGGAAATACGGAAATGCAATGCATACGGAGGACATTCAGGTTTTTTTTGCGGAACCATTGAAATTAATGGATCCGTATATGGAATGTATACGCAACGCAAAAAAAGGCCCGTAAACGGGAAAAAAACTGTCGCGTGAAAGCGGCCTTAGGCTTTATGCACACGACCGTGGTGTGTTTAGCGGTTCGCAAATCGTGGATCTGCAAAACTCGGATGGCGTCCGTGCGCGTTCCGCAATTTGCGGAACGGCACGGACAGCCTTTAATATAGATGCCTATTCTTTCCGTTCTGTCGACAGAACTTTCTTTTCCGTCCTGTATAACGGCAACCAGACGGATCCGTTAGGCTTACCTATAGTCCTCTATTATGACGGATCAAATGTTTAAATGATTAAAGGTTTCTGTTTTGAATTCTGTCTTACGAATTCCGTTATAGCACGGTTATAATGGAAAGCAATAACAGAATTCATAACGATGATGTTAACCCGCACTTAGACGGGTTCGTATTCACCCAGACTGGTCTAATTAGTATGCAAATGAAAAAAGGAGCAAATGAGCTGTGAAAAGTTGCATGTCCCCCTTAATGCAAAAAAAGTCACACTTCACCACTCAAAACTGATGAAGAAAAAGTATGCCAATCCTGGAGTAGAATAGAAATTAGACTGTTTCATTCATTTCAATGGGGCAGCAAAAGATGCGTACAGCACATTGTGTGCTTTCCGCATACGTAGTTCCGTTCCGCGGCCCAACAAGAATAGGCATTTTCTATGGTAGCAGCGGCCATGTACGGTTCGCAAATTGCAGAATGCACACAGGCCGGTATCCGTGTTTTGCAGATCCGCAATACACTATAGTCGCGTGAATGTAGCCTAAACCAGCATTGTTATTCCTAAAAACAGGTGCAAATACTAGAGTAAATGTGTCCCGTTGTCTGTAGAGAAATCTGGAAGTAAATGTTCAATCCTCCTGCAGTGCCACTACAGGGGAAATGAATCATTACATAATGACAATTCAGAATAATGCCGCATTTGCACGTCAGTGTTCGGTCTGTGATTTCCCTCAGTGATTGTGAGACAAAACCAGGTGCGGCTCTAAACACAGAACAGGAGCAGATCTCTCCCTAAGGCCTCATGCACACGACCGTTGTGTGCATCCGTGGCCGTTGTGCCGTTTTCCGTTTTTTTTCGCGGACCCATTGACTTTCAATGGGTCCGTGGAAAAATTGGAAAATGCACCGTTTTGCAGCTGAGGCCGTGATCCGTGTATCCTGTCCGTCAAAAAAATATGACCTGTCCTATTTTTTTGACGGACAACGGTTCACGGACCCATTCAAGTCAATGGGTCCGTGAAAGAACACGGATGCACACAAGATTGGCATCAGTGTCCGTGATCCGTGGCCGTAGGTTACTTTCATACAGACGGATCCAAAGATCCGTCTGCATAAAAGCTTTTTCAGATCTAAGTTTTCACTTCGTGAAAACTCATATCCGACAGTATATTCTAACACAGAGGCGTTCCGTTGGTGATGGGGACGCTTCTAGTTAGAATACACTACAAACTGTGTACATGACTGCCCCCTGCTGCCTGGCAGCACCGATCTCTTACAGGAGGCCGTGATCCGCACAATTAACCCCTCAGGTGCGGCACCTGAAGGGGTTAATTGTACTATCATATCCCCCTGTAAGAGCTCAGGGCTGCCAGGCAGCAGGGGGCAGACCCCCCCTCCCTCCCCAGTTTGAATATCATTGGTGGCCAGTGCGGCCCCCCCCTCCCTCCCTCTATTGTAATAATAGGTTGGTGGCACAGTGTGCGGCCCCCCGGCCCCCCCCCCCCCTTCCTCCCTCTATTGTAATAAATCGTTGGTGGCACAGTGTGTGCCCCCCCCCGCCCCCCCTTCCTCCCTCTATTGTAATAAATTGTTGGTGGCACAGTGTGCGCCCCCGCCCCCCTTCCTCCCTCTATTGTAATAAATTGTTGGTGGCACAGTGTGCGCCCCCCATCGGCCCCCCCTCCCTCTATAGCATTAACAACATTGGTGGCCAGTGTGCGGCCTCCCATCTCCCCCCCCCGATCATTGGTGGCAGCGGAGTTCCGATCGGAGTCCCAGTTTAATCGCTGGGGCTCCGATCGGTAACCATGGCAACCAGGACGCTACTGCAGCCCTGGTTGCCATGGTTACTTAGCAATAGTACAATAGTAGAAGATTCATAGTTAAGTGCTGGCTGCTGCAATGTTCGTGTCCGGCCGGGAGCTCCACCTACTGGTAAGTGACAGGTCTGTGCGGCGCATTGCTAAATGAACTGTCACTTACCAGTAGGTGGAGCTCCCGGCCGGTCACGAACATCGCAGCAGCCAGAAGGTAAGTATGAATCTTCTACTATTGTACTATTGCTAAGTAACCATGGCAACCAGGGCTGCAGTAGCTTCCTGGTTGCCATGGTTACTGATCGGAGCCCCAGTGATTAAACTGGGACTCCGATCGGAACTCCACTGCCACCAATGTTCGGGGGGGGGGGGGGGAGATGGGAGGCCGCACACTGGCCACCAATGTTGTTAATGCTATAGAGGGAGGGGGGGCCGATGGGGGGCGCACACTGTGCCACCAACGATTTATTACAATAGAGGGAGGAAGGGGGGGGGCGATGGGGGGTGCACACTGTGCCACCAACGATTTATTACAATAGAGGGAGGGAGGGGGGGGCCGCACTGGCCACCAATGATATTCAAACTGGGGAGGGGGGGGGTCTGCCCCCTGCTGCCTGGCAGCCCTGATCTCTTACAGGGGGATATGATAGTACAATTAACCCCTTCCGGCGCGGCACCTGAAGAGTTACGGTAATTGTGCTGATCATGGCCCCCTGTAAGAGACCGGGTGCTGCCAGGCAGCAGGGGGCAGTCATGTACACAGTTTGTAGTATATTCTAACTAGAAGCGTCCCCATCACCATGGGAACGCCTCTGTGTTTGAATATACTGTCGGAAATGAGTTTTCACGCTCTAACTCATATCCGACAGTATATTCTAACATAGAGGCGTTCCCATGGTGATGGGGACGCTTCAAGTTAAAATATACCATCGGATTGGAGAAAACTCTGATCCGATGGTATAAAAGGGACTCCAGACTTTACATTGAAAGTCAATGGGGACGGATCCGTTTGAAATGGCACCATATTGTGTCAACGTCAAACGGATCCGTTCCCATTGACTTGCATTGTAATTCAGGACGGATCCGTTTGGCTCCGCACGGCCAGGCGGACACCGAAACAACTTTTTTTTCATGTCCGTGGATCCTCCAAAAATCAAGGAAGACCCACGGACGAAAAAACGGTCACGGATCACGGACCTACGGACCCCGTTTTTGCGGACCGTGTGCATGAGGCCTTAGGCCTCTTTCACACGGGCGTCATGTTTTTTGCCCGGATAAGAGGCGGGTGCGTTGCGGGAAAATGCGCGATTTTTCCGCGCGAGTGCAAAACATTGTAATGCGTTTTGCACTCGCGTGAGAAAAATCACGCATGTTTGGTACCCAGACCCGAACTTCTTCACAGAAGTTCGGGCTTGGGATTGATGTTCTGAAGATTGTATTATTTTCCCTTATAACATGGTTATAAGGGAAAATAATAGCATTCTGACTACAGAATGCTTAGTATAATAGTGCTGGAAGGGTTAAAAATAATAAAAAAGTTAACTCACCTTCTCCTCTTGTTAGCGTAGATCCCGGTCTGTTCTTTAGCTGTGGACTGAATGACCTGAGGTGATGTCAGATCACATGCTCCAATCACATGGTCCATCACCATGGTGATGGAGCATGTGATCTGACGTCATCAAAGGTCCTTCAGCCACAGCTAAAGAACAGACCGGCCTCTACGCGAACAAGAGGAGAAGGTGAGTTAACTTTTTTATTATTTTTAACCCTTCCAGCACTATTATACTAAGCATTCTGTAGTCAGAATGCTATTATTTTCCCTTATAACCATGTTATAAGGGAAAATAATACAGTGAATAGACTGTCACCTAGAACCCATGCGTGAAAATCGCACCGCATCCGCACTTGCTTGCGGATGCATGCGATTTTCACGCAACCCCATTCATTTCTATAGGGCCTGCGTTACGTGAAAAACGCACAAAGAGGAGCATGCTGCGATTTTCACGCAACGCATAAGTGATGCGTGAAAATCACCGCTCGTGTGCACAGCCCCATAGAAATGAATGGGTCAGGATTCAGTGCGGGTGCAATGCGTTCACCGCACGCATCGCACCCGCACGGAAAACTCGCCCGTGTGAAAGGGGCCTTAGGCTGGGTTCAGACCTGAGCGTTTTACAGTGCGTTCCTACGCGCTGTAAAACGCTCAACAGGCAAGAACCAATGATTCCCTATGGGAATGGTTCTCACCTGAGCGTTTTACAGCGCGTACGATCGCGCTGTAAAATGCCCAACGCCCCAAGAAGTACATGAGCTTCTTTGGGGCGTCTTGTCGCGCGTTCCCGTACATAGACTTCCGGGAATGCGCGACAATGGGCGTTCGCTTGTCTCTGCATGCGCGATTGCAGACGCCGATACAATCGCGCATACAGAGCGCTCCATTTCGAACGCTCAGGTCTGAACCCAGCGTTATACCTTATGTCTGTGGAGGCTCTAATCCTGGTTTTGGCTCACAATCACTGATGGAAATCACTGACCGAACACTGACGTGTGAATGAGGCTTAAAGGGTAACTGTCATTTTTTATTTTATTTGCTAGTTTATTAGAGCTAGGCATTTATACCTGAGTTAGGCTACATGCACACATCCGTTTTGTGTTTTGCGGTCCGCAAAATACGGATGGCATCTGTGTGCGTTCCGCAATTTGCGGAACGGCACGGACAGCCATTTATATAACTGCCTATTCTTGTCCATTTTGCGGACAAGAATAGGACAGGTTACGGTATATTTTTTTTTGCGGACCATGGAACGGAGCAACGGATGCGGACAGCACACAGAGTGCTGTCCACATCTTTTGCGGCCCTATTGAAGTGAATGGGTTCGGATGGAGACCTAAACAACGGTCGTGTGCATGAGGCTTTAGTCTGTCAATGATTGCCAAAATATTTGCAATTACCTTATAATTAGTGTTGAGCGCCAATCTTCGAAAAGCAAATTTTTGTCGCGAATATTTGATTTCGCTATTATTTCGAATAAAGTGATATATTTTCGAAAAACGAATATTCAGTGTTTTTTTTTAATACACAGATTCAGGCTGGTTTCACACGAGCGTGACGGATTTGATCCGGATGCGTTCAGGGTGCGTTCAGTGAAAATGTGTCGATTTTGGCACTAAAACAAGTCAGTTTTGTCTGCGATTGCGTTTAGTTGTTCAGTTTTTTCCGCGCGGGTGCAATGCGTTTTGATGCGTTTTTCACGCGCGTGATAAAAAACTGAATGTTTACAAACAACGTCTCTTAGCAACCATCAGTGAAAAACGCATCGCACCCGCACTTGCTTGCGGATGCAATGCGTTTTTCACGCAGCCCCATTCACTTCTATGGGGCCTGTCCTGCGTTACAAACGCAGAATATAGAACATGCTGCGATTTCAAAGCATTGCAGAAGTGTTGCGTGAAAAAAAACACTCATGTACACAGCCCCATTGAAATGAATGGTGCCGAATTCAGTGCGGGTGCTATGCGTTCACGTCACGCATGGCACCCGCGCGGAAATCACGCTCGTGTGAAAGGGACCTCACAGTACACATATTCTTGATTGTGTCCAAAAAGTCCAAAGGCTCCAATCTTACTTACATTGACGAGTAAGTGATGGAAGCGCGAATCTTGGTAATGCTAATTTATTTGCACTGCGAATATCGGCAAAGAGAGAGGCAAAGAGCTTAACATTTATATATAAATAGCATTTATAATACCAAATATACTTGAGTAGAAGACGAGTTTTTTGGCACATATTTTTGTGCTCAAAAAGCCCCCTCGTCTTATACTCGAGTCTAGGTCTTGATTGCGAAAATTCGAGAAAAAAAAAATCGCATTCAAATTTTCGCATAAAAATTTGCATGAACTGGTATTTTCCCAAAAATCGAATATTCGCTTTAGTTGGTTTTTGTACTGTTAAAGTTATTGTTGATACCATATTGTTTTTCTTTGAAATAAATACTCAAAAACCTTTAACCTACTGATGCCTCAATTAATGTAATTTTATTGGTACGGTATCTATTTTTATTTTTGAAATTTACCAGTAGCTGCTGCATTTCCCACCCTAGTTTTATACTCGAGTCAATAATTTTTCCCATTTTTTGGGGGTAAAATTAGGGGCCTCGGCTTATATTCGGGTCGGCTTATACTTGAGTATATACGGTATATAGTAATTTAACTAATATAGTGGTAGAATCTTTTTTTTACGGTCTATTCGCTATATTAGTATATATTAATGTTTTATAATATGGAGAATATTCTTCAAAGGAATATATAGCACTAAATTTAATGCTATATGTTCTTTTTTGATGAAATTCGCATTACACAATTTTTTTACATTTATGATTAATCACAAATGCAAAATAATCTCGAATTCGAATATTCGCCAAATATCGCGGATTCGAATATGGGACATGCCGCTCATCACTACTTATAATAACAGTTTTCATTATTGTCCCCTGTCCCTTTCTACTGTTCCCTTAAAAGACCGTTGCTATGGCTCATCTGTCTCCGGCTAGGAAGACAGAGGGGCGGTCCTGCACACTGCATTAGGCCTGTATTAGGCTTCAGAGTGGGGAGGCGTGTCTCTCAGTAGTCCAATCTGATTGGCTGGCAGGGAGCTGCTGGCTACAGCAAGTTTGTATGTGACCTGAGGGAATGCAGTTTTGGCCTCAGAGAACTGGCAGAGGAGCCATTTTGAGAAGATCCTTATAATGTAGGATATTAGCCATAACTAAAGGGGAAAGTCAAGGAAAACAGTGGTAAGTGAAGAAACTAAAGATTGTTTAGGCCCCCTAGAGCGTTTAGCATGGTGGCAATGGCACCGTTAGTTTTAACTAGGCAGGGTTTTTGTGTTTGTGTGTCTCTCTCTCCCCCCCTGTTCGTTTTCATCTTTCAGAATTACCTGAGGTAACTTACCTGGGACCGGTTACAGCTGGTTACAGCAAGATGTTTGGAAGCAGCTGAAGACCTGGCGATGATTGGTGGAAGCGGTTGCTGGGGGAGAATACTGCTCCCCGATTTGTCTTCTGCCCTGCGGCAGGAAAACTGTTGCCTTTAAATTGTGGGTCTGGCAGCGCTTCTGTTTAACCACCTCCGGACCGCCTAACGCACATGTGCGTTCCGGAGGTGGCAGCCCTGCGCACAGTCACGCATATATGCGTCATCTCGCGAGACGCGAGATTTCCTGTGAACGAGCGCACACAGGCACGCGCGCTCACAGGAACGGAAGGTAAGCGAGTGGATCTCCAGCATGCCAGCGGCGATCGTTCGCTGGCAGGCTGGAGATCCGAATTTTTTAACCCCTAACAGGTATATTAGACGCTGTTTTCATAACAGCGTCTAATATACCTCCTACCTGGTCCTCTGGTGGTCCCTTTTGTTAGGATCGACCACCAGAGGACTCAGGTAGGTCAGTACAGTCGCACCAAACACCACACTACACTACACTACACTACACCCCCCCCCGTCACTTATTAACCCCTTATAAACCCCTGATCACCCATGATCACCCCATATAAACTCCCTGATCACCCCCCTGTCATTGATCACCGCCCTGTCATTGATCACCCCCCTGTCAGGCTCCGTTCAGACGTCCGTATGATTTTTACGGATCCACGGATAAATGGATCGGATCCGCAAAACGCATACGGACGTCTAAATGGAGCCTTACAGGGGGGTGATCAATGACAGGCGGGTGATCACCCATATACACTCCCTGATCACCCCCTGTCATTGATCACCCCCCTGTCATTGATCACCCCCCTGTAAGGCTCCATTCAGACGTCCGCATGATTTTTACGGATCCATGGATACATGGATCGGATCCGCAAAACACATGTGGACGTCTGAATGGAGCCTTACAGGGGGGTGATCACCCATATACACTCCCTGATCACCCCCTGTCATTGATCACCCCCCTGTCATTGATCACCCCCCTGTAAGGCTCCATTCAGACGTCCGCATGATTTTTACGGATCCATGGATACATGGATCGGATCCGCAAAACACATGCGGACGTCTGAATGGAGCCTTACAGGGGGTGATCAATGACAGGCGGGTGATCACCCATATACACTCCCTGATCACCCCCCTGTAAGGCTCCATTCAGACGTCCGCATGTGTTTTGTGGATCCGATCCATGTATCCATGGATCCGTAAAAAATCATGCGGATGTCTGAATGGAGCCTTACAGGGGGGGTGATCAGTGACAGGGGGGTGATCACCCTGATCACCCTGATCACCCCCTGTCATTGATAACCCCCCTGTAAGGCTCCATTCAGACGTCCGCATGTGTTTTGTGGATCCGATCCATGTATCCATGGATCCGTAAAAAATCATGCGGATGTCTGAATGGAGCCTTACAGGGGGGGTGATCAGTGACAGGGGGGTGATCACCCTGATCACCCCCTGTCATTGATAACCCCCCTGTAAGGCTCCATTCAGACGTCCGCATGTGTTTTGTGGATCCGATCCATGTATCCATGGATCCGTAAAAAATCATGCGGATGTCTGAATGGAGCCTTACAGGGGGGGTGATCAGTGACAGGGGGGTGATCACCCTGATCACCCCCTGTCATTGATAACCCCCCTGTAAGGCTCCATTCAGACGTCCGCATGTGTTTTGTGGATCCGATCCATGTATCCATGGATCCGTAAAAAATCATGCGGATGTCTGAATGGAGCCTTACAGGGGGGGTGACAGTGGGGTGATCACCCTGATCACCCCCTGTCATTGATAACCCCCCTGTAAGGCTCCATTCAGACGTCCGCATGTGTTTTGTGGATCCGATCCATGTATCCATGGATCCGTAAAAAATCATGCGGATGTCTGAATGGAGCCTTACAGGGGGGGTGATCAGTGACAGGGGGGTGATCACCCTGATCACCCTGATCACCCCCTGTCATTGATAACCCCCCTGTAAGGCTCCATTCAGACGTCCGCATGTGTTTTGCGGATCCGATCCATGGATCCGTAAAAATTATACGGACGTCTGAATGGAGCCTTACCAGGGGCGTGATCAATGACAGGGGGGTGATCCGGGAGTCTATATGGGTGATTACCCCCCTGTCATTGATCACCCCCCTGTCATTGATCACCCCCCCTGTCATTGATCACCCCCCCTGTAAGGCTCCATTCAGACATTTATTTTGGCACAAGTTAGCGGAAATTTTTTGTTTGCTTTTGTTTTTTCTTACTAAGTCTCATATTCTACTAACTTGTGTCAAAAAATAAAATCTCCCATGAACTCACCATACCCCTCACGGAATCCAAATGCGTAAACATTTTTAGACATTTATATTCCAGACTTCTTCTCACGCTTTAGGGCCCCTAAAAAGCCAGGGCAGTATAAATACCCCACATGTGACCCCATTTCGGAAAGAAGACACCCCAAGGTATTTGCTGAGGGGCATATTGAGTCCATGAAAGATTGAAATTTTTGTCCTAAGTTAGCGGAAAGTGAGACTTTGTGAGAAAAAAACCAAAAAAATCAATTTCCGCTAACTTATGCAAAAAATAAAAAATTTCTAGGAACTCGCCAGGCCCCTCATTGAATACCTTGGGGTGTCTTCTTTCCAAAGTGGGGTCACATGTGGGGTATTTATACTGCCCTGGCTTTTTAGGGGCCCGAAAGTGTGAGAAGAAGTCTGGGATCCAAATGTCAAAAAATGCCCTCCTAAAAGGAATTTGGGCCCCTTTGCGCATCTAGGCTGCAAAAAAGTGTCACACATCTGGTATCGCCGTACTCAGGAGAAGTTGGGGAATGTGTTTTGGGGTGTCATTTTACATATACCCATGCTGGGTGAGAAAAATATCTTGGTCAAATGCCAACTTTGTATAAAAAAATGGGAAAAGTTGTCTTTTGCCAAGATATTTCTCTCACCCAGCATGGTTATATGTAAAATGGCACCCCAAAACACATTCCCCAACTTCTCCTGAGTACGGCGATACCAGATGTGTGACACTTTTTTGCAGCCAAGGTGGGCAAAGGGGCACATATTCCAAAGTGCACCTTTCAGATTTTGCAGGCCATTTTTTACAGATTTTGATTGCAAAGTTCTTCTCACACATTTGGGCCCCTAAATTGCCAGGGCAGTATAACTACGCCACAAGTGACCCCATTTTGGAAAGAAGACACCCCAAGGTATTCCGTGAGGGGCATGGCGAGTTCCTAGAATTTTTTATTTTTTGTCGCAAGTTAGTGGAATATGAGACTTTGTAAGAAAAAAATAAAAAAATAAAATCATCATCATTTTCCGCTAACTTGTGACAAAAAATAAAAAGTTCTATGAACTCACTATGCCCATCAGCGAATACCTTAGGGTGTCTACTTTCCGAAATGGGGTCATTTGTGGGGGTTTTCTACTGTTTGGGCATTGTAGAACCTCAGGAATCATGACAGGTGCTCAGAAAGTCAGAGCTGTTTCAAAAAGCGGAAATTCACATTTTTGTACCATAGTTTGTAAATGCTATAACTTTTACCCAAACCATTTTTTTTTTTGCCCAAACATTTTTTTTTATCAAAGACATGTAGAACAATAAATTTGGCGAAAAATTTATATATGGATGTCGTTTTTTTTGCAAAATTTTACAGCTGAAAGTGAAAAATGTCATTTTTTTGCAAAAAAATCGTTACATTTTGATTAATAACAAAAAAAGTAAAAATGTCAGCAGCAATAAAATACCACCAAATGAAAGCTCCATTAGTGAGAAGAAAAGGAGGTAAAATTCATTTGGGTGGTAAGTTGCATGACCGAGCGATA
The DNA here is from genome assembly GCF_014858855.1 of Bufo gargarizans. Lineage (NCBI taxonomy): Eukaryota > Metazoa > Chordata > Amphibia > Anura > Bufonidae > Bufo > Bufo gargarizans. Next base: position 127,496,654 of record NC_058080.1, on the reverse strand, counting down.
CACGATGAAAGGAGTGTAGTGCCGAAGTGTAAAAAGTGCTCTGGTCATGAAGGGGGTTTCACCTAGCGGGGCTGAAGTGGTTAAATTCTTTCTTTATTCAAATTTTTCAAGTTCAAAGAACAAATTTTGTTTTACAATAAAATGATAGTGTAAATCAATATCGTAAACGTAAAGCCAGTTTAAGAAGACCAGATTCGTCGCCCTTCCCACCCTCCCCTTATGTTGCAATGCCGCTTTGATTTATTAGAGGGGCTATATCACTCAGTGTTTCTGAGTGGATGTTGGTATTTATTTAATGGTTATGATGGTTCATTAATTTATTAATGCTGATGATTTTAATTATTTATTAAATTATTTATTACATCCCTTAATAAAGCATTGCAGCCATTTTTTTCCAACTGAGAAGTGGTAGTGTATTTATTTTAGTGTTAAACGGCTTCTGTCACCCCCCCAATGTGCAATTTTCATTAGCCGCCATTAGCTATTTGCTAATGTCAGCTGAGTGCAATCATACATGACCTACCTTTGTCTGTGGCTTATTTCTTGTAAAAATCATATGCAAATTCCTTCACTACCAGCAAGTTGGACGTGTACTTGCTGGTAGCCGCCGCATCTGCCGCTTCTAGACACACGCCATCTCCTCTTGATAGACAGGGCCAGCGAGCGCTCTCCTCCTCCCGCTGGCCCCGTCTTTTCTGGGCCATCGTAAGTAGAAACCACACTCCAACATACAATGTCTCAGACTCCAACTAATCAACATGGCCCTTTCTATAGTAGAACATCTTTACTGGTTGTCTAGTAGCTCCTCTGCGGTACTACATGTCCTGCACTGCCCCCTGTCTCTGCCAGGAGGAGCTGCTCCATGTATGTACTATGCAAGACCCTGAAGAAGCTCCTGCCTCACCATAGAAAGTCATTTACAGCTTCCAGCATCTAGTCCTGTCTGTTTCACTTAAGGACTTGGTTTATATGTCTTAGTCATCTGCTTATTTTTCTTAAGACTTCACTCCAATTCCGGAACACTTGGCGGATCCGACATTAATTTCCATTGAAATGTATTATTGACGGATCCGGTACCGAGTGTTCAGGAAATTGCTGCATTGACGGATCCAGTTTTCCGTTCTGCGCATGCGCAGACCTTTAATTTAAAAATGTGAAAAAAAATGAATACCGGATCCCTTTTTCTGGATGACACTGGAGAGACAGATCCGGTATTTCAATGCATTTGTCAGATGGATCCACATCTGGATCCGGAAACAAATGATAACCGTTTGCATACGGATTTCCTGATCCGGCAGGCAGTTCCTGCAACAGAACTGCCTGCTGGATTCTTCCAACGCTAGTGTGAAAGTACCCTTAACCAGGCTTCCTCACTCCTCCCTGACAGGCACAGGCAGCGGGGTTCTTAGCTGTGGTCAGCACTCCTGCTGCCGGCATTCCCCCTCCTGGCTCTGAGCGGAGCTTGTGCCTGATTGCTGCCTGCTTTGACCTGACTACACTTCCACCTGATAAGCCTCTGACCTTCCAGCACCCTCTGTATCCTGTACCACCTGGAGGTCAGTCCAGTGGGTTCACACTCGGGTCCCGATTCCCTCGTGTCCTAACCTCCCTTGGAGGTAGCACCTGGTACACCCCTCGGGAAAGTCTCTCCTCACCATCAGAGGTATTGTGAAGAACAAGGGGTGTACTTAGACATTGCCCTCTGAGGGAGTTGGTCACGTTGGACAGGGGGTTTGCACCCACTGATTTATAACAGTATAGGGAGGGATGATCACTAATGCCATCGCTTGTCCCCATACTGAATTATTGTTTGCCGGCAGCAGAGGCTGTTTAGGTGACACAATCTGCTGTCAGCAAAAAAACGATTTTGGTGCCTACACAAATGATATTACCCGATAAACAAGCTTTTTGCTCGTTCATTGGGTAATTGACAGCACCTTTACACTGGCAGCTAATCGCTGACACTTGTTAACGATTATTTGGGTGATGCTTGGCCAGTGTAAAGAGGCCTTTACAATGGTTTCAACTTAAAGTGGTCATAGGCGTGCGCAGCCTGTTGCATTAGGGTGTGCACGCTAAAGCACAAACACAGACGCCCCGTGCGTTTATGTATATATATATATATATTATATATACAAAAAATGCAAAGAATGGCAGCACCAACCTTTAGATTTGAAGATTGGGTGCAAGCTCCAATAGGAAAAGCGTCCTAGGATAATAATAAAAAATAAATAGAGCAGCACTCCGGTATAGTGAAAAAAGAAAGCTGTTTATTCACCCAGTGGTGACGCAACGTTTCGGCTCCAACATGAGACTTGAGAAAGGCTTCATGTTGGAGCCGAAACGTCGCGTCACCACTGGGTGAATAAACAGTTTTCTTTTTTCACTATACCGGAGTGCTGCTCTATTTTTTTTATACATACAGACCCGCACTATCAATATAATAAAGGGAGAAGAAATCATTTTTAAACTTACTGTATTTTTTGCCATATAAGACGCTCCAGCCCATAAGACGCACCTAGGTTTTAGAGGGGGACAATAAGAAAAAAATATTTTTTATTACACCTGAGGTCAGACCCCCAATGTTAATCAGACCTCAGCTGACAGCCCTGATAAGACCCTCAATGTTAATAAGACCCCAATAAGCCCTCAGATCAGACACCCTATCAGACTTCAGCTCAGCCCCCAATGCGAATGACCCCCAGTCATACCTCAGATGCCCCTCAAGAGCCCCAGTGCCTCATATCAGCCCCCAATGCCCCTCTTCAGCCCCCAGCAGGCTTTCTTTAGCCCCCAGTGCCCCCACAGCAGCCTCTCTTCAGCCCCCAGTGCCTCCATCAGCCCCCAAATAAAATAAAATAAACACTTACCTTTCCTGCTCCGGACGCCGCCGCTCCTCACTGCCCACGCTCAGTAAATCTCTTGTACAGTCTGCTGTGTGGGTGTGCACAGTGTGAGGTCACAGCACGGCCTCACACTGTGCGCAGCTTTCACAATGGAGCGCCAAGGACCAGGAAGAGGTGAGTATAGCGCTTTCAGCGCTTCCCAGCCCTACTTACAAACGAGACGGAAGTGCAGCACAAAGGTGATAGAACCTCAAGTCGGCTTGATTAGGGTGTGCCCCAACACACCCGTGCGCACGCCTATGACAATGGTTGTTCCCGAACCAATTAATATTGTAACTTGAGGGACCACTGTATATAGCTACGTACAGGGGTATTGCTAGGTTAAAACATTTAGGGTCTGTGCCCACAGGTCATGTGACCAATAAAACGGGCAGTGGTTGAGAAGGACCTGCGATTATGTCACCATGTGACCAGTGAAGAGAAGTCCTGGGGGAAGAAGCTGTAGTAAGGTCTGCTATATGAGGAGAGGTAAGTGAAGGGAGAGGCAGAGTAATGCTGTTATTTATTTTATTTATTTGGTTATTTAACTGGGACTGTATTTTTGGGCTGAAGGGAGGGATGTTATTTACATGGAACGGTTTGTTGGAGGTGGCTGGGGAGGGGGTCATGTTATTTACATGGGACTGTATGTTGATGGCGGCTGTGGGAAGGAGTGATGTTATTTATATGGGACTGAATGTTACAGAGGTCTGAGGGAGGGAGTGATGTTATTTACATGGGACTGTATGTTGAAGGTGACTGGAGGGGAGGAATTATGTTATTTACATGGGACTAAATGTTGAGGGGGTGAAGTTTATATGGGATTGCATGTTGGAGGTGGCTGGGGAGGGGGTGATATTATTTACACGAGATTTTATATTGGAGGGGCCGGAGAGATGGTGTGATGTTATTTACATGGGACTCAATGGCGGAGGGAGGAATATAACTACAGGGGGCACTGCAGGGGGAATTATAAATACTGGGGGCACTTCAGGGCGAGCATTATAACAGTAGGGGCAGTATAAATACTGGGGACACTGTGTGGGGTATTATAAATCCAGGGGAAATTATAGGCGTTCTTATTACTACTGGGGGCTCTACTAAGGGGTCTGTAGATAGCTTTATTACCACTGGAGGAACAATAGGGGGCCTTATTTCTACTGGGGACTCTGTGAGGATATTATTAATACTGGAGGGCTCTTCTACTAAAGGAGGCATTTTAGGGAAGCGTTATCACAGTTAGGGGCACTGTAGGGGGCAGTATTACTAATGAGGGCATTCTAGAAGGGAAGGTGGGACTATGAGAAGCACTATAACTATGAGGGCACAAATTTTTCTTCAGGATAGTATTTGAGGGTATTTGGGAGCACAGGGAGCAGCAGAATGACACAGTTGGGAATCTAGGTTGGGAGCTGATGATAGAAATGTGAGGAAGCTAAGATGTCTGTGTGTCAAACTCTGCAGAGATGAGGCAGCTGAGAGAAGTTGTCTGGACTGAATGAAGAAGATGATGACAGAGAAGATCTACATCGGAGGAGACGTCACCTGGGAGGCACTGTGTCACAAAGTAGGGGGAGGGAAGTTACATAGGATGACAACAGAAGGAAAATTACCAGAAACTAGGCCTCACGACTAGGGAAAAGGGAAACAGTCACCACCTAGGAAACCCTAAACCTAGCCCTGACTCCTGTCAGTATGAATATACCCAGAAGGTGGGAATATTCATACACCGGAAACCTAGGCCCTAGAAACCCCGAATATCCCTAGGAGTAGTGACAGGGTCTGAGACCACTGGTTTCTTCCCAGATGAACGAACCAGCATCTCCCTGAGGCCCAGTAAACAACTAGCAAATGGGAACAACAAAATACAAAGGGAAGTACACTTATCTTCAATAGAAAATGGATGAGCAGGAACTCAGATGAGGACCACACACCAGCTCTTCCAACTCCAGGCAGATAATATCAACCACATGGTATGAAATGTGCGTCCAGACTAAATAGAGGAGCAGTAATGACCACAAGTTACACCTGAGACAAGAGGTGTGGTCATTACCAACAACAACACTGCAACAAGTGAAAACAGATAGGCTGTCAGATAACATAACATGCAGCCAGTCTCTCAGATCTTCTAACCTCTGTCCCAGGAGGGACCGTGACACACTGGATGTGACAGGTTTGTGCTACTGTATAGCAAGTACAGCAAAATGTGGGGGGAGGGGGGGGGGCGACTTAGAGAACTGAGCCATGTTCATTGGGGCTTGGGCCCCGGATCTTTTCAGACCCTAGCAATGCCCCTGGCTATACATATATATATATATATATATATATATATATATATATATATATATATAATTTCAAACACAAATAAGAGTGATTTTATTATAAAATGAGCAATGTGTCACTATACAGTCGACATAAATAATTCTGCCATACTGTACAACCTAATAATGCCGCTATACAGAAAAAGCCTTTAAAGGTTCAGACATGTCAGTGAGAAAAATCTGAAGATGTTATGTAATGACCCGGAGTGCCATTACCACTACCGCACCCCGCTAGTATCTCCTATAGGCTAATTCCCTGTCATCTGTGTATTTATTTCAGGTCCTAAACAATGTGCATTCCTGTGTTTGTAACTATTATGTTCAAATGTAATGTAGCTGGTTCACCAGAAGGTGGCAGCAAACATGGCAGAGCTACATTTGCAGAGGATGGAACTTTTTTTGCATTCTCTTCTCTCCCTCTAAGAAGGAGTTTAGTTAGTTAGAGGTCAGTGGAGAGTACCCCCTGCTTGGGGAAGGAAGCAGGTTCACTTCCCTTCTGGACGTGTCCTGCCTAAGCCAGCTACAGCACGTTCAGCTCTGCTGGACACAGAAGCCAAATCCTGAAGCCTCTGAAGCGGGAGGTATAGATTCCCTGGTATTAAAGGGATTCTGTCACCAGGTTTGGGGCTATAGAGATACGGACATGCACGGCTAGATCGCCGCTAGCAAGTCCGCAATATATGTGTCCTATAGGGCTGTGTGGTTTTAATTTCTTTAAAAAAGGATTTTATAGATATGTAAATGAGTGTTAAATCCGTCCAAGGGGCTGTACTAACCTTATTTGTGCCCAGCCGTGCCCACCTGTGAAGGAGCCCAGCACCGCCTATGTCTCCTCCTTTCATTAACTATAGATAGCCGTAATCTCGCGATGCGCGAGCTTGCGCATGCGCAGTGCCGGTGTAGTGTTCCTTCCCTGTGCTGGCATCAGCCTCAGGGAAAGAACTGCGCATGCTCGCGCATCACGAGATTACAGGTATCTATCGTTGATGAAAGGAGGAGACGTAAGCGGTGCTGGGCTCCTTCACAGGCGGGCGTGGCTGGGCACGGTTGGGCACAAGTAAGGTTAGTACAGCCCCTTGGACACATTTAACACTCATTTACATATCTATAAAATCCTTTTTTAAAGAAATTAAAACCACACAGCCCTATAGGACACATATATTGCAGACATGCTAGCGGCGATCTAGCCGTGCATGTCCGTATCTCTATAGCCCCAAACCTGGTGACAGAATCCCTTTAATCTAGAGACAGACTACAGAGAGGAAAGTTGCAGCATAAGGTAAGAAGCAAAGATTCTATTTGAGCCTGTCAGCACAGCAGAGCCAGAGAGAAACAGATGTAGCAGAGTTGAGTTAGTTTGTCTGCCAGAGTTCATGCTAAAGCCTGCTGCTGCTGCTGGAACCAAGATAAAGTCTGTAAACTGTTGGAGAAACAATAATTCAAGTAAAGCTGCTATTGAACTTCACACAAGGTCTAGACTCAATTTATTACTTTTCTTTTGCAACTAACGGTGCTGGCGTCATTAACACCAGGGACCCTGCTGCCAAGGCACCTTAACAAAAAAAAACATTCCACTTAGGGCACCTCGAACACCATCTGGCGGGATTCCCTGGACAAACAGAGTGCCCTGTTGAAACTGGTGTCCTTACCATCACAGCACGCCGGCCCAGGGAGGCTCCGCTAACCGTGAGTAAATTAACTATTATCCCCATCGGCCCACCCTGCTCAAGTGTTGCTCCTGCGGACCCGGTCACTGCAGTTATCAGTGGGGATCTATGAACCACTTTAAAAAGGTGCCCAGTTCGATTCTTCCTCCCCCGACCATCACGCGCCTTCCCCAGATTATTGTGACTCTTTGGATCTCCAAGTCTGTTGTCACGAATTCCCTTATTCACTGCAAAGTGACTGTAAAGTGCAGACACTGTGGGGGACATTTATGAAAACCGGCGATTTAGATGACAGTCTTCGTCCCTCCTGCGCTGGCAGTTTAACCGCCTAAGCTATGTAGAATGTAGAAACGCCGGCCTCTACATAACTTAAGCGGGTCTTAAACTTGCTGGAGTAGATTTAGACCATTTTCTATGTCTAAAACAGGTGTAAAAAAAAAGATAAATGAGAATGGGCCTGTCGGCCAGCTCTTTTCCCCGCCCACACCACATCTCTTTTTTTTTTGACCTGGCGTGAGCGTCGGAAAAGGGAAAAACGAACCTTTGCAGCACAATCTGCATCAGATATACGCCAAAAGGTGGCGTGTATCTGTTTGTAAATGACCCCCTGTATTCTTACCTATAAATAATGTTGCCAGACTAAAACACCTCTGTACGGGCTCTTGTGACACAATTGTATGTATTTTGCAGTCCACAAAATGCGATACACAAAAAATATGGATGACGTCCGTGTTGCTTCTGTTTTTTTGTGGATATCCCCTTCTTCGCCCACTCAGCCCCTCTGAGTTGAGCATTTGAGTATTTCTTGCTCCGACGCTCTCCCTTGCCCTGCATTGCATAGCGCAGGGTAAGGGCTTTTTCTTCATATACGGCTATGTACCGGGCTTCTGCTAGATGGAGGCTTCAGCCTAGCAGTGAGCGCAGTGATGTCATCGGCAATGCAGAAGTGGGACATGCAATAAAGGGGGTAACAGGTGAACAATTTACTAGCAACTTCAGCAGTTCATAAATACACATGAAGGCAGGGGGCAGCGCAGTTCTTATCACACACGTTGCATAGACGGATTTTCCAAGGCTGTGTATAGGGAGCATAACCAGTATAAAAGTCCCCTCTGAGTCCCCCCCTCCAGATAACTTGTACAATCCCCTCAATTCAGCCAAGGGGTGCAACCTTTCTCTCACTCTCTCTATATCTGCATTTCCACAGCACCCCCAGCGGATTGTAGTCCTCTAACAGATGGCCATTCACAGATTTGCCCAGCCTGACCTCAGCCTGTCATTGACTACGGTTTTGCCTGATGCCTTGTTGCCCCGCACCGATGTATCTGAGCCTCATGGGTCAGCTGTCAACCACAGCTACTCCAGGAGGTAGTGACCTGGTGGTTTCCCTGCAGCAAAGTTCAGATCCCTGTATAGGGGTTAAAGAGTGAATACTAGGGGATTGCCAGGATAACGCCCTTAGGACTAGCCCAAAGTCAAACCGTTTGGTTGACACAGGGGTTCCACACCCACTGCCCATTACACTGAACGGGACAACAAGTGATGATAATGTCTGTACAGTGCTGCAGAATATGTTGCCACTATGTAAGCAAAATACATAATTAGACTATGTGAACCTTTTTCTGTCATCATTTTGTTTCTATTTGTTGGTTTCTTGGTATGAACACTAGGTGGCGCTATTTACTACTCCGTTTTTCTCAGTCTGACTGAATACAATCAGATAAAACCACCCGTATTACTGTTCATTACCATTTGTGTGTCCACAGGGTTCAGACTAGGCATACCTATATATCTTTTCACAGGGCAGACTGGATGAGTGGAGCTAAATCAGGGTAAATCTATCTTGTATTGCGGCATTCGTCACCCAGCAGCGGACATATAATACGACAATATATTATTTAGGCTACTTTTACATTAGTGGCAGGCTGTTCCGGCGGGTGAACAGCCTGCCAGATCCGTGCTGCCGCTAGTACACGCGTGCCGCCTGAAGTCCGCTCCCGCCCCATTCACTATAATGCCGAGAGACGGAATAAAACTACGACATGTCACCCACCGGAACAGCCTGCCGGAGAAGGTTGACAATAATGTGAAAGTAGCCTTACACCGTACATGTCACTGAGGTCCAACCTTGTATTACAGGAGGACGTACCAGTGACACCAGAAGCAGAATTTGCTGTAATTAGGAGATCATCCAGGACTAGGATTCAGGATTTATGATATAGCTCCTATATGGGGAACATGCAGGTAAGGACAGCTGGAGGAAAATGCACCCCATGTGCCGACTGCAGGACACAGTAAGGGGTTCATTTCAGTGGATCAATGAACTGTAGTAGTTGTAGTATCATCACAGGGTCACATACTCCTAGCTGATCCCATCATTAAAGGGCATCTGTCAGCAGTTTTGTACCTATGACACTGGCTGACCTGTTACATGTGCACTTGACTGTGTTGGTCCAATGTTCATATGTGCCGCATTGCTGAGAAAAGGGAAGTTTTAATATATGCAAATGAGCCTCTAGGAGCAACGGGGGCGTTGCTGTTACACCTAGAGACTCTGCTCTCTGCAACTGCCACTCCATATGTTATTTTTTTTTTTTTTAAAGGTGGACAACACATTTAATAGAGAATTAGTGAGTGCCATTGAAACAAATTCACACATTTTACGCAGGCTGTGTATATACAGTGTGACACAGTGAGGGGAATGGTCTGGGAAAACAGGTATTTTCCCCCCAGCGTGTGCTGCTGGGCTGACTTGCAGCCAGGTGGGGTCAAATACCGGACTGGATTTTAATTGCCAATTCAGGTTTTTGGCAGCACCTGGCTGTCCTTAATTAGGCAGCTGGACTCGGCAGCAGGACCTCTGTGTTGGGATCTGAGGCTTGGTGCCAGGTTGGAGGGCTGAGACCCATGGGCCGAGGGAACAGGCCCCCTAAAGCCTGCCGTGGACTGCTGGAGGCAGAACTGACATCAAGGTGACTTGTCTTATATGAACTTTCCAATTTGTGTGAAGTAACACCAAGATGTACTTTCTATTGTGTGTGAAATAAACACCAAGACTGCAAAGTAACGCATTGTTTTGTGCATTGGCCTCAAGTGTGAATAAACACTGAAGTTTTGCGTTGTCTTTTGCCTCTGTACTGCGTCTGCTTACCCTATCTACCAGAGCGAAACCCCACAACAGAGAAACACACAGCTGAAGCCATGGATTGGCCGGCATTGGTTAGGTGCATGTAGATGGCATTTTACGATTCCGGTGGGGATCAGAAGCAGTAGAGACAGACACTGGAACCAGAGCTTTTTTACAAGTTGAGTGGCTTTTTTTTTATCTTTTTGTACACCATTTCCAGGCCTCTGATAACTTTTAACCAGTCTCATACAACCCCTTCAACCACATAACGCTCACCCTTTGTGTACGCCCCCGCCATCAGACAATCAGATTAGTAGTGCACTCCACATCTTTTATATTCTTTCCTGACACAATAATAGCCAGGTATTATAAGTAATATACACGCGCCGACACCAGTCCTAGCACTGACTGCATGAGAGCATCCCACAACGGTATAATTACTCGGAGCACATATGCCCACAAACACTGACTCATCATCATATAAAAACTTTTACAAATTCAGTCCAGCAGGTTAATATTATTTCTATTTCTCTCGCCAACTACAGACACAGTCGTTATTAGTTTCACGTGACCGTGCATGGTCCAGGAAACATGGTCCGTGTATTGGCTGCATCTCCTGGACCAACTTACTGGATCATAGTGATTTATGGTATTGTCAGTTCCTATTTGATCACAAGTCTATTGGACCGTGTTCACATGGGACCTCCATTCGTAGGATCAGTGGGGATCCCACTGGTTGGACTTTTGACCTTCCAGTGGATAGGGGATAACTTGGCGCAACCCCAGGGAGCAAAATGTCAAGAACAACTTGTATAATCTACAAAATCTTAGAACAATTCTTCTAATAGCAACTTGGAAAATACATAATATCTATGACTTCCAAGGTTCCTCTCCTTCCAGTATCACCTCCTACTATATTTAGAGTGATCCCCCATAATCTGGCTATTTTCATATCACGCTGACAACACCTAAACCCCCAGCCCTACTGAACTGATCACTAGAAAACAGTAAAACCCTATAATGATCTAAGTTGTGTCCAGCAGAACCACTAGAGATCCGGTCATGATATGGATGATCCAGTGCCAGGCTGAGATGTGACTTCTTCAGCTGTCATCAGTCCCTTATCCTGCACATTTAGTGTTTCAGTGCCTGTCACATTGCGTGTTACCGCAGATAATAAACAGTTCTATGAGACGTACTTGCTGACTAATATCATGAAATGGAGACTTCCGGTGCCAAAACTATTATCTCTGCTGCAACGAATCTCATTGCACCCTCTTTTGCTCAACAGGCAAATCAGCATGTAGAAATAGAGGCCTATTTTTCCTAAGGTTAGTTTTCACATGGACACATTTATTGCATATTTATGGCAAAAAGAATAACTTGCCTGTTCTGCTGGAAGGTGGGCTTGGTTTAGTTTTAATGTAGGCATTTATTAATACTGTGCACCAGTTTTTGAAGCAAAATAAAGGTCTTCAACAGAACCTGTCACCTCTCCTCTGCTTTTGCAGGAACGTAGCTACCATGGAATCAGGGGCTGCAGCTACTACGGGGCCTGAACTTAGAAAGGGGCCCCGAGGAGGACAAATGGATTTATTTTCAGGGCCCAAGGAGCCGTGACTATGGTACTTCTAGTCCTAGCATTGGTATTGCTCACCTGCTCCCTGTCTTCCTTTTCGAGGCGCCTGCACTGCACTAAGTCCTGGCAGCGCACATCTTCAGGACAGACTTGGTGTGCGTAGGAGCGCACTATGACCTGATGCTGTGTGACGTCAGGTCACAATTACAGAGTGCCTAGATACAGTGACAGAGGCTGCCGCAGCAGGAGAAGAGAGGTGAGTGTTTTTTTTTTTTGTCTGGTCTGTTTTAAGAGGACCAAGGGGGGAACCCCGTTCAAAAATGTGCTGTGGGGCCCGGTCAGTTCTAGTTACGATTCTTAGAATTATTTGTTGTCCCATTCCTCTGTCTCCTATTTCTCCTAACACTGTATGAGTATATTAACAGTTGGGTGTTAACAGTCGCAACACGGTCTCTCGTAGTCCGGTCAGTGCGGACAGTATCAGATTGTGTAGGCACACATCCCTTTGACAAGGGTAACAGACAGTTGTTAACATATTTATACATTTCAAGGAGAAAAAATAGAGGAATGGCATAATGTTTAGCTCTAATAAAAGATTTTTTTTACATGGGAAATACAAGTATTTACTAAAAATAGACATGTCAGGAGAGGTGACAGGTCCTCTTTAAGTGAAAAATATATCTAAAAATAATGAAATATTATAAATCAATCGTAGATCCGAAGTCGCTTCGCTCGAAACTTTGGTCTAATGTTGTACCGAGATCTGTCTCCGTACAGCATAAAAATGTATGGTCTCCGGTGAGGCGAAGTCAGTTATTCCAGAAGTCTCACAGAACTTCGGCGAATAACTTCGGTATTTGATTTTTAAACTGAAAAAAAAAAAAGAAATTTTAAAACTTGGATCCAAACTTGGCTTCAGTTTCGAGGTACCAGTCAGAACCGATTTCGGTGACTTCGGGAACAACTGACTTTGCCTCGTCGGAGACCATACATTTTAATGCTGTATGGAGACAGATCTCTGTACAACATTAAACCAAAGTTTTGAGCAATGTGACTTCAGATCTAGGATCCAAAGCTAGCTTCACTCATCCCTAAAACCAAGTTCTTGTTGACGTTCCAAAAAGTGGTCAAGCTACCCTGATTACCCATTATACAATACATCATTTTCTCTTGCTTCGTATCCCAAGTAAACAGTAAATTTTGACAAACAGGAGTACATTTAAAAAAAAAAGTTATTGATCAATTATAATTATAACCAGAGGCATACACAGATCTCATAGGGCCCCATAATAAAACTTACTATAGGACCTCTGCCCCACCCAGTTTCCCAGTACATGTGCGACAATCACTCCCAGTGCAATGCCCCAGGTTTCTGATTAATTAGGTTTTTTTGTCCTTAAAGGCTATGTACACTTTTCAGAGCAGTTTTGTTTTAATGATTGCATTATAGGCTACTTTCACACTAGCGTTTTTGCAGGATCCAGCAGGGCTCAGCAAAAACGCTTTCGTTACTGAACTGTCTGCATCTGTTATGAACGGATCTGGTTGTATTATTTTTAACATGGCCAAGACGGATCCGTCATGAACTACATTGAAAGTCGGTGGGGGCGGATCCGTTTTCTATTGTGTCAGATAGTGTCACCGACGTTCCCGCGACAGATGGCAGGAGATCGGTGAGACTGGCAACACGTGGTTTGATCTGACATGTTTTCCGTTTAGATCAAATGACGCCTGTGTTGTTTCTGGTGCTCGCCGCACCTTCTTTCCCCAGGTGTGGCTATTATAGTCACTTAACCTTCTCTATGTATTGTTGCTTCTCCCACTATGCTATGCGGTTTATATCTTCTTTGGGAGTTGTGGATAGCTGGTGTGTGGATCTCGGCTGAGTTCCTGGTGCTGCCATAGAAAGTGTTTTCTTTCCCTTTTGTATTTTGTTTGGGTTAGGCTACATTCACACGTCAGTATTTTTCTATATCCCAAATTTCGGTCCATTTTTTGAGGTTCCGTTGTTCCAGAAAATGTTTCCGTATGTCATCCGTTTTTTGCGGATCCGCAAAAAACGGAAACATGTATAAATTTCACAAAGCAAATAAAGTTGTTTGGATTTCTTTGAAAAAATAATTGAAAAAAAAAAGTGATTAAGTGATTTCTGTGGGCAGGATTTAATTTCCAGGAACGGATTCCGCATAAAACGGATGACATACGTAATGACATACGAATGTCATCCGTTTTTTGCGGAACCATTGACTTTGTTTTGTACCAGGATCCGATTTTTGCAGAAAAGAATAGGACAAGTTTTATATTTAATCGGACATGCGGAACGGAACAACGGAAACGGACAGCACACATTGTGTTGTCCGATTTTTTCCAGGACCCATTGAAAATGAATGGGTCCAGATCTGGTCCAGATCTGTTCCGCAAAAAACAGGAACAGATCAGGAAAGAAAAAACGGACGTGTGAATGGACCCTTATTTTGTGTGTTGCATTTTCCTGTCATTTGTATTAGGGCTGAGGGAGACTCCTGTTCGTCCTTCCTTTTGGATGAACAGGTTGTCTCAGTCCTGACATTAGTACCAGGGTCCTATAGGGTGAGTTAGGACACTAGGTATTCCTGTGTACGAAATCACCTACCTCTGGGGTCTCTTCATACTGGTAGTTAGTCAGGACTTTGATTAGGGTTTTACTAGGAGGTGTCCATCTCCTTTCCCTAGTTTCCAGACCTTATTCCCTCACCCCTTTCTCTCCTATGTTCGGTGAGGTGTTTCCCTCCCACACCCGAACGTGACAGATAGTATCAGATTTAAACGGATCCGTCCCCATTTACTTGCATTGTGGGTCATGACGGATCTGTCTTGCTCCGCATCCCATGATGAAAAGAAAACGACAGCTTGCTGCGGTTTGCTCTCCAGTATGGGTATGCAACCAAATGCCCGGAATGTAAGGGCCCACCAGAGCGATTAGCTTGGGGGACACATGGGGGCAATGACCCCATATTTTATGACAAGATTATTAGGCAGTTTGTGTTCTCTACCCCCCCCCCCTCTCCCCCTTTTTCTTTCCCTTCCCGCCTTATTTTTTAGGTGAATTTACCTCAAGAAGCTGAATCCGGTTGGAGCTGGTTCTGTTTAAGTTTGAGCTTCTGGATTGCAACTGAAGCGGAGCTGCTGATTGGTTGCTGCCCTGTTACTGGGGGAGATTTCCAGCTCTGTGATTTGTTCCTGCTCGCAAGGCGGGAAATTTGTCCCCTTCATATTTCCAGGTTCGCCGCTACCTCAGGGCAGTCATCGCGGATCTGGACAGCGCCCGCCCTCCCTCCCTAAAAAATAATTTTGTGCTATATGTCGCTGTGCTTTATTAGAGGGGCTGTATCACTCAGCTGATGCTGAGTGGATCTTGGTCTATATGGATGGTTTGAAATTGGTATTTATTGTTATGGTTTATGGTTTTAATTATTAATTAATTTATTAAATTATTTATTGGTTTTAATCTTGGTTACCCTTAATAAAGCACTTCGGCCATTTCTATTCCACTAAGAAAATTGTTGTCAGTGTTTTTATTTATCTAATCACATATGGTTGAGGGGGAGTGGTGTCATTTGCCTCCATGCATTTTCAGGCATTCTGTTCTGTTCAGTTACGTTTTGTCCCCATTGTCAATGAATGGGGACAAAACGGAAGCATTTTTTTCCTCCGGCATTAGAGATCCTATGACGGATTTCAATACCAGAAAATAGTAACGCTAGTGTGAATGTAGCCTTACTTATTTATTTGATTGAAACTGTGGTTAGTGCTTGCAAGTAAATTATCATTTCTTGGCAGCAGATTATTGTTTCTAAATAGCAATCTGCTGCACGAGAATATTCCCATACCATGGAGGTGCATGTAAATATTGCTTTTCACCTCCGCTGAACGAGCAGCCAGTTGTTGAGAGGGAACGCTTCCTTCCCGATAATCATCTGCTCCTCGCCCTGTCTAAACCCACCAATCCATATACCTTAGATTGTGAGCCCCATTGGGGACAGTTGGATGCTAATGTCTGTAAAGCGCTGCAGAATATAGTAGCGCTATATAAGTGCATAAATAAATAAGTCACATTCTTACTAGTAAGATAAGAATTGAGCTATGAGTGTTTATTAGGTCAGAGAGGTGTATACAGCCTTTAATTAAGTGGAAGAAATTTTCATTTAAAAAAATTATTTAAAAAATCATCCTCCACCTCTTCTATGTGACTGTGACTTCTGTGTCAGAAAAAGTGGAATAGGTGGTTTATAAATATGGACACTTATTCTAAACTCTGTAATTTTCTATATATTTACACCACACAACTGGCATAAATACATTGGCAAATCACAGTTTCCCTTCTAGTACAAAGCTGGCTGCCTATAGCCACCACTAAGGGGAGCTCAGTGCATAGGAATCTATACAGTTACCATTTACTGGAATGGAAGCTGAAATATTCTATTTGCACTGAGCTCCCTCTAGTGGTAGCTGCATGAAAATTCTGTGTTTTCTTGTCCAGAAAAGAAGAAGAGCCCCTCCTCCCCCTTGGGCCCTGTAGCAGTACGGATTATAACCTTTGCTACTGACAACTACCTGCCCACCAAAATGTAATGTCTATTACTAAGACTTCCAAACCCCAGTGTCTGTCTCCTAGACCAAAGGGTCAGCAACCTCAGGCACGTCAGCTGTTGTGAAAGTACAACTCCCAGCATGCTCCATTCAATTCTGTGGGAGTTCCAAGAACAGCCAAGCCAGTTTGGCATACTAGGAGTTGTAGTTTCAGAACAGCTGGAGTGCTGGAGGTTGCTGACTCATGTTCTAGACCCACCAGAGTAGAAAGTAGTCTATAAGAAAGTGGGGTGTTATAAGTTATCTACTACGCCCTTCCTCCAGATCAGCTGCTTGTATGTGGAGAAAGGTACAGGCTCATCAGCGCCTCCTCTGGATAGAGATTATGAGTAGTTATGGAGTCAGTAGGCCTTGAAGTCGCATACAAGCTTGATATATGTTGACATGAACTTTGGGATCTCCTCTGTGCCCCTTGTGGTTTATTTTTCCCAGGACACTGAAGGGAGAGGGGGGGGGGGGGGGGGGGATTGAACGTTCCCCAGTTAAAAATACATCACATTCATCCAGAGGAATGCCAAGTCTGTAGTGGCTCATATAGCAGAGGACCATGCTTCTCACATTGCTCAGAAGCTAATAAACAACTGCACTGGAATAACAATGGACGCGTCTACTGTCTGATACAGCACTGTCCTCCCTGCACCGGGACGTAGGCGTCAGGAACATATGTCAAAATAAAATAGAACACCAGATTTCTACATTGATTTGGAATGGTGCAATGTCATACAATAAAGGAGCATTACGCAGAAGATGTATGTCCTGACAGATGGCTCTATTATGACATTATACATACTTACCATCGTTTAGTTGGTATAATTGGGGCATCTAAGCCCCGCGCCTTGAAGCGACCTGTCCCTGGCCAGGAAACCCCACTTATGGGCTGGGTTTATGTTAGCTCTGCCCTATTTCGGTACAGGACAGCCTGAATTTCCCGGGACTGTCTCTGAAAATCAGGAGTAGTCCAGCCAAAGCCGGGACGCTTGGCAACTATGCGTTATATCACTTAGGCCTCATGCACAAGACCGTTGTGTGATTTGCGGTCCGCAAATTGCGGATCCGCAAAACACGGATGGCGTCCGTGTGCTTTCCGCAATTTGCGGAACGGCACGGACAGCCATTGATATACAGTAACTGCCTATTCTTGGCTGCAAAACAGACAAGAATAGGACAAGTTATATTTTTTTAGCGGGGCCACAGAACGGAGCAACGAATGCGGACAGCACACAGAGTGCTGTCTGCATCTGTTGCGGCCCCATTGAAATGAATGGGTCCGCACCTGAGCCACAAAAGCTGCGGCTCGGATGCGGACCAAAACAACGCTCGTGTGCATGAGGCTTTAGACTACTTTCACACTAGCAGCAGCCTTCTCTGGTAGGCTGTTCACCCTCCAGATACGTGCTGCCGCTATGTACGCGTGCCTACCTAGGTCTGCTCCGGCTCCATTGACTATAATGAGGGAGGGCCAGAGTTCTTGCGGCAGCACAGGCAAACATGCCGAGAGGTAGCCGGAATAAAACTACTAGTGAATGTAGCCTTAGGGCTCATGCACACGACCATTGTTGTTTTGCAATCTGTTTTTCACAGATCCAGTGGTTCCGTATCTGAGGTTTTTACCCCCTGATTTAAGTCCTCTTCCGTTCCGCTATTCCACAAAAATATTTGTATGGTTTCCGTATGCGATCCGTTTTTTGAGTATCGGAAACGGAAACAGTAACTTATTAATCACTGAACACAGGAGCAATATGGGCTGGGCATAGCATTTCTACAGTATGGATCCGTGAAATACAGATGACATATGGATATGTTCCGTGTGCGTTCCGTATTTTTTGCGGACCCATTGACTTGAATGGGGCCTCGGACCGTGATTTGCGGACACTAATAGGACATGCACTACTTTTTTGTGGAACGTGTGGCGGGAAGTGGTATTATGCAAATATATGTATATATGTCTTTTGATATATACATATATATATATATATATATATATATTGGCCCTGCATGGCCAGTATGGGCCTAGGCCTGTGGATATGTGGATATAGAGATGGGTGTATGCCCCTTATATTGCACACATCTGTATATACATACAGTACAGACCAAAAGTTTGGACACACCTTCTCATTCAAAGAGTTTTCTTTATTTTCATGACTATGAAAATTGTAGATTCACACTGAAGGCATCAAAGCTATGAATTAACACATGTGGAATTATATACATAACAAAAAAGTGTGAAACAACTGAAAATATGTCATATTCTAGGTTCTTCAAAGTAGCCACCTTTTGCTTTGATTACTGCTTTGCACACTCTTGGCATTCTCTTGATGAGCTTCAAGAGGTAGTCACCTGAAATGGTCTTCCAACAGTCTTGAAGGAGTTCCCAGAGATGCTTAGCACTTGATGGCCCTTTTGCCTTCACTCTGCGGTCCAGCTCACCCCAAACCATCTCGATTGGGTTCAGGTCCGGTGACTGTGGAGGCCAGGTCATGTGGCGCAGCACCCCATCACTCTCCTTAATGGTCAAATAGCCCTTACACAGCCTGGAGGTGGGTTTGGGGTCATTGTCCTGTTGAAAAAATAAATGATGGTCCAACTAAACGCAAACCGGATGGAATAGCATGTCACTGCAAGATGCTGTGGTAGCCATGCTGGTTCAGTATGGCTTCAATTTTGAATAAATCCCCAACAGTGTCACCAGCAAAGCACCCCCACACCATCACACCTCCTCCTCCATGCTTCACTGTGGAAACCAGGCATGTAGAGTCCATCCATTGACCTTTTCTGCGTCACACAAAGACATGGTGGTTGGAACCAAAGATCTCAAATTTGGACTCATCAGACCAAAGCACAGATTTCCACTGGTCTAATGTCCATTCCTTGTGTTCTTTAGCCCAAACAAGTCTCTTCTGCTTGTTGCCTGTTCTTAGCAGTGGTTTCCTAGCAGATATTCTACCATGCAGGCCTGATTCACACAGTCTCCTCTTAACAGTTGTTCTAGAGATGTGTCTGCTGCTAGAACTCTGTGTGGCATTGCACTGGTCTCTAATCTGAGCTGCTGTTAACCTGCGATTTCTGAGGCTGGTGACTCGGATGAACTTATCCTTCGCAGCAGAGGTGACTCTTGGTCTTCTTTTCCTGGGGCGGTCCGCATGTGAGCCAGTTTCTTTGTAGCACTTAATGGTTTTTGTGACTGCTGTGTATCCACCTGACTTCTCCACAACGCAACTGATGGTCCCAACCCCATTTATAAGGCAAGAAATCCCACTTATTAAACCTGACAGGGCACACCTGTGAAGTAAAAACCATTTCAGGTGACTACCTCTTGAAGCTCATCAAGAGAATGCCAAGAGTGTGCAAAGCAGTAATCAAAGCAAAAGGTGGCTACTTTGAAGAACCTAGAATATGACATATTTTCAGTTGTTTCACACTTTTTTGTTATGTATATAATTCCACATGTGTTATTTTATAGTTTTGATGCCTTCAGTGTGAATCTACAATTTTCATAGTCATGAAAATAAAGAAAACTCTTTGAATGAGAAGTTGTGTCCAAACCTTTGGTCTGTACTGTATATGTATGTGCATATGGGCTGGTATTGTATGTATATATAGATGTGTGCGTATGCCTTTATATTTACGCACATGTCTGTATATACTAATATTGCGTATTATGTGTGTGTGTGTACATATATATATATATATATATATATATATAGAGAGAGAGAGAAAGAAAAGTCCAGTGGGAGCACCAGCCAGAACGTGGGTGCAGGGTCCAAGATGGGGTAACGGCAATACCCAATAGTACAGGAAAAGAAGAAGTAGGACTGCACTCCAGAATAGTGATAAAAAACTGTGGTTTATTCACCCATATTATGGCAAGTCTTGCGACGTTTCGGCTCACAAGAGCCTTTCTCAAAAAAAGGCTCTTGTGAGCCGAAACGTCGCAAGACTTGCCATAATATGGGTGAATAAACCACAGTTTTTTATCACTATTCTGGAGTGCAGTCCTACTTCTTCTTTTCCTATATATATATATATATATATATATATGCCCCAAATTATCTATATGTATGTATATGTACTTGTGTGGACCTAAATGACCCCATGTTTGTGTGTGTGTATACAATCAGGTCCATAAATATTGGGACATTGACACAATTCTAACATTTTTGGCTTTATTCACCACCACAATGGGTTTGAAATGAAACAAACAAGATGTGCTTTAACTGCAGACTGTCAGCTTTAATTTGAGGGTATTTACATCCAAATCAGCTGAACGGTGTAGGAAAAGTAATGGGACAGAATAATAATCATAAATCAAACTTTCACTTTTTAATACTTGGTTAAAAATCCTTTGCAGTCAATTAGATCCTGAATTCTGGAACGCATAGACATCAGCAGATGCCGGGTTTCATCCCTGGTGATGCTCTGCCAGGCCTCTATTGCAACTGTCTTCAGTTACTGCTTGTTATTGGGGCATTTTCCCTTCAGTTTTGTCTTCAGCAAGTGAAATGCATGCTCAATCGGATTCAGGTCAGGTGATTGACTTGGCCATTGCATAACATTCCACTTATTTCCCTTAAAAAACTCTTTGGTTGCTTCTGCAGTATGCTTTGGGTAATTGTCCATCTGCACTGTAAAGCGCCGTTGTCACAACCAGACAGCTGAGAAGCTCTGACAGAAGCCTTTCAGAACCTCCTCCTTGAGTTTTCTTTGTTTTGAATTTCAGTTCCTCATCTCGTTAGCCTCTCTCAGCTGTCATGTAGTTGGACTGATTGCATCCCTTTAAATTCCTCCCCATAATGCATTAGTGTGCGGCTTATACAACTTCCTGGAGTGTGTGTGCATGCTGATCCTATCTTCCAGCCTTCTACAAGATAAGTGCTGTACATTTATTTGTGATTTTCTGTTTGCTGAATCCCAGGTGACCCTGACTCCCTCCGTGTCTAGTGTAGGGAGCCGGTGGTCGTGTCCCCTCACTATTGTAGGGTGTTCAGGTGGTATATAGTCGAGGTACGTGGATATGCGATCATCCACCATTGAGATTTTCGCATAGGCTGAGCAGACAGGGAGAGAGCCAGGTCTGATGCAGGGGTCTCCCTTTTGTTCCTTAGTTTTGGATCCAGTGAGTCATATATTCATTTTGCATTGTCTTGTTTCCTGTACACCTTCCGTGACAGCCGTCCAATGAGTTCTGAAGCATTTGGCTGAATATGTGCAGATAATATTGCCCGAAACACTTTAGAATTCATCCTGCTGCTTTTGTCAGCAGTCACATCATCAATAAATACAAGAGAACCAGTTCCATTGGCAGCCATACATGCCCACACCATGCCACTACTACCACCATGCTTCACTGATGAGGTGGTATGCTTAGGATCATAAGCAGTTCCTTTCCTTCTCCATACTCTTCTCTTCCCATCACTCTGGTACAAGTTGATCTTGGTCTCATCTGTCCATAGGATGTTGTTCCAGAACTGTGAAGGCTTTTTTAGATGTCGTTTGGCAAACTCTAATCTGGCCTTCCTGTTTTTGAGGCTCACCAATGGTTTACATCTTGTGGTGAACCCTCTGTATTCACTCTGGTGAAGTCTTCTCTTGATTGTTGACTTTGACACACATACACCTGCCTCCTGGAGAGTGTTCTTGATCTGGCCAACTGTTGTGAAGGGTGTTTTCTTCACCAGGGAAAGAATTCTTCGGTCATCCACCACAGTTGTTTTCCGTGGTCTTCCGGGTCTTTTGGTGTTGCTGAGCTCACCGATGCGTTCCTTCTTTTTAAGAATGTTCCAAATAGTTGTTTTGGCCATGCCTAATATTTTTGCTATCTCTCTGATGGGTTTGTTTTGTTTTTTCAGCCTAATGGTGGCTTGCTTCACTGATAGTGACAGCTCTTTGGATCTCATCTTGAGAGTTGACAGCAACAGATTCCAAATGCAAATGGCACACTTGAAATGAACTCTGGACCTTTTATCTGCTCATTGTAATTGGGATAATGAGGGAATAACACACACCTGGCCATGGAACAGCTGAGAAGCCAATTGTCCTATTACTTTTGGTCCCTTAACAAGTGAGAGGCACATATGCAAACTGTTGTAATTCCTGCACCGTTCACCTGATTTGGATGTAAATACCCTCAAATTAAAGCTGACAGTCTGCAGTTAAAGCACATCTTGTTTGTTTCATTTCAAACCCATTGTGGTGGTGAATAAAGCCAAAAATGTTAGAATTGTCCCAATATTTATGGCTCTGACTGTATATATGTATATAGATATGACCCAAGTATCTATATTATATATATATATATATATA
The DNA here is from genome assembly GCF_014858855.1 of Bufo gargarizans. Classification (NCBI taxonomy): domain Eukaryota; kingdom Metazoa; phylum Chordata; class Amphibia; order Anura; family Bufonidae; genus Bufo; species Bufo gargarizans. Next base: position 127,474,146 of record NC_058080.1, on the reverse strand, counting down.
TATATGTATATATACTTATATACACTTAGATTCCCCCCAGTTCCGGGTGCCCCCCCCCCCCCCCCCAGCTGAGGAGAGGCCAACATCTGGACAATTATGTCCAGTTTGGGCCACTTCAAAGGACAGAGAATAAATTTAGATCCTCTGTCCTTTGATAACATGTTTTGCACAAAGGTGGGGGAACAAAGAACCTTGTAGGTCGCATAACTCCAATGCTGTAATTAAAGCAGCAGGAGGTATGCGGGCACTTCACAGGCGGGAGATTCAAATCATCCCCCGCCTGGAAGCGTGCGCCAGGGCATGCGGTTTGGTGCGGTGATGTCACATCAGCGCACTGGCCCACATGGACTTGGCTGCAGGCGTGCATGCACACGCATTTAAATAACCCGGCAGCGCTGCGCTATAATAACAGAACCCCTACCTCCCAGAAGAGGAGAGCACAGGCTGCGCTGCGCTAGAAAGGAAGAGTGCTGGCAGCATTGCGCTGCTCAAGAGGTAGCGCAGGCTGCTCTGCAGCCAGAGAAGGAGACCGTCCCCCGCACCCCATCATGGAAGACCACAGACAGTGCAGGTAGCGCTGCAAAGTTACCTGCATCCCCCCAAGAGGAAGGAAGAGCGCAGGCTGCGCTGTGCCCTGACCTGCTTCCCAAGCAGAGGAAGAGCGCAGGAAGCACTCAATAAGGATTAACCCCTGCAGCCCCATTAAAGAGAGAGACGGGAGAGGAGGAAGGAAGATGGACAGCCAGCTGGCTAAGTATCATTACTTGCCCTGCCTCCTATTCCTGTACCCCAGCATTAATCTTTGCTGCCCTGATCCCACTCTTGGGATTGTAGTTAACCCCTGCTATACCCCTAACCCCTATACCCTCCCTGTATATCTCGGCAGCAGTCACTGTACACTAACCTGTAACCCACGGCTACATCCCTGACTATATCCCTGGCCTGCAAATATTAAACCTTGCAGTACCACCTTTTGTGTTTAACCCCATAGGGACAGTATAGAGTCAGGTTGGTAGGCAGCTGCTGATGTGTAAGTGTAATGTATAGCTAGTTTGTGGGGTGGAATTGTATTGTTTTGTGTGTAGTATAGTTAGGCTGTAGTGCTAATACTGTGGTGTGTGCGTCTAATATATAACCATTGAGATATACAGTACAGACCAAAAGTTTGGACACACCTTCTCATTCAAAGAGTTTTTTTTATTTTCATGACTATGAAAATTGTAGATTCACACTGAAGGCATCAAAACTATAAATTAACACATGTAGAATTATATACATAACAAAAAAGTGTGAAACAACTGAAAATATGTCATATTCTAGGTTCTTCAAAGTAGCCACCTTTTGCTTTGATTACTGCTTTGCACACTCTTGGCATTCTCGTGATGAGCTTCAAGAGGTAGTCACCTGAAATGGTTTTCACTTCACAGGTGTGCCCTGTCAGGTTTAATAAGTGGGATTTCTTGCCTTATAAATGGGGTTGGGACCATCAGTTGCGTTGTGGAGAAGTCAGGTGGATACACAGCTGAATAGACTGTTAGAATTTGTATTATGTATTATTAAGTAAAGAAAAACGAGTGGCCATCATTACTTTAAGAAGTGAAGGTCAGTCAGTCCGAAAAATTGTGAAAACTTTGAAAGTGTCCCCAAGTGCAGTCACAAAAACCATCAAGCGCTACAAAGAAACTGGCTCACATGCGGACAGCCCCAGGAAAGGAAGACCAAGAGTCACCTCTGCTGCGGAGGATAAGTTCATCCGAGTCACCAGCCTCAGAAATCGCAGGTTAACAGCAGCTCAGATTAGAGACCAGGTCAATGCCACACAGAGTTCTAGCAGCAGACACATCTCTAGAACAAACTGTTAAGAGGAGACTGTGTGAATCAGGCCTTCATGGTAGAATATCTGCTAGGAAACCACTGCTAAGGACAGGCAACAAGCAGAAGAGACTTGTTTGGGCTAAAGAACACAAGGAATGGACATTAGACCAGTGGAAATCTGTGCTTTGGTCTGATGAGTCCAAATTTGAGATCTTTGGTTCCAACCACCGTGTCTTTGTGCGACGCAGAAAAGGTGAACGGATGGACTCTACATGCCTGGTTCCCACCGTGAAGCATGGAGGAGGAGGTGTGATGGTGTGGGGGTGCTTTGCTGGTGACACTGTTGGGGATTTATTCAAAATTGAAGGCATAGTGAACCAGCATGGCTACCACAGCATCTTGCAGCGGCATGCTATTCCATCCGGTTTGCGTTTAGTTGGACCATCATTTATTTTTCAACAGGACAATGACCCCAAACATACCTCCAGGCTGTGTAAGGGCTATTTGACCATGAAGGAGAGTGATGGGGTGCTGCGCCAGATGACCTGGCCTCCACAGTCACCGGACCTGAACCCAATCGAGATGGTTTGGGGTGAGCTGGACCACAGAGTGAAGGAAAAAGGGCCAACTAGTGCTAAGCATCTCTAGGAACTCCTTCAAGACTGCTGGAAGACCATTTCAGGTGTGCAAAGCAGTAATCAAAGCGAAAGGTGGCTACTTTGAAGAACCTAGAATATGACATATTTTCAGTTGTTTCACACTTTTTTGTTATGTATATAATTCCACATGTGTTAATTCATAGTTTTGATGCCTTCAGTGTGAATCTACTATTTTTATAGTCATGAAAATAAAGAAAACTCTTTGAATGAGAAGATGTGTCCAAACTTTTGGTCTGTACTGTATATATATATATATATATATATATAAAACCATTGATATATAAATATATATAGATAAAGCGTAATAGACTGTATTTGTATTGTGTAATAAATATTTATTTGTTCCTAACATACAGTGTATACTCTTTTATTGTAGCAGTAAGTCGCACGTAGTTTAGTTCAGGGTAGAGTAAGGCAACAGAGACAGTTTCTTTTATAGTATAAATAGGTCGGAGTCATCACTAGACGACTCACGCCTATTTATGAATATTAATTTTTGAGATTACCCAAAATATCAATAATTAATATTCCCCTTAACAGAACAGAAATACAGAAACAGAATGCACATGGAGTTCCTTCCATTGTTTTTGCGGACCCATTAAAGTGAATGGTTCCGCAAAAAAAAACATAATGTAAGCAGAAAGAAAATGTTTGTGTGCATGAGCCCTTAGGGTGGATTCACACTAGCGTTAGGGATTCCGTTATGGCTTTCCATTATAACATAACGGATCCGTCTGAGTCCCGTTATGCAAGGAGGAAAACAAAGACCTGTCGACAGGATTTTGTTTTCCGTCTTGCATAACAGGACCCAGACGGATCCGTTTTGATTCCCATAGACTTCTTTTAGGACAGAAAGCAAACGGAATGCCTTTTAAAGGCTTCCGTTTTGCATTCCGTCATAATACAAGTCTATGGGCAGAAGAACGGATCCGTCCTTCCGTCTTATGGATTCCGTTATTTTCTGTTATAACGGAAAGCCATAACGGAATCCCTAACGCTAGTGTGAACCCACCTTAGGCCTCTTTCACACTGGCGCGTGCGGCCCGTAGTTGTGCTGCGGCCCGCAAAATGTGGGCCGAAATGCACGAGCACAGTCCGTGGGGTAGCCGCAGCGGATCGCAGACCCATTCACTTCAATGGGTCCGCGATCCGCCCGTTCCACAAAAAGATAGAACATGTCCTATCTTTTTGCAGAACGGAAGTACGGGACGAAACCCCACGGAAGCACTCCGTAGTGCTTACGTAGGGTTCCGTTCCGTGGTTCCATTCCGCACCATTCCGCATCTCCGGATTTGCGGACCCATTCATGAATATTACATAACAGAGCATACTACCTGGGGCACAGCTGGGCATAGCACTGGGGGTACATAACAGGTCATATTACTGGGGGCACAGCTGGGCATATTACTGGGGGCACATAACAGGTCATATTACTGGGAGTACATAACAGGGCATATTACTGGGGGCATAGCTGAGCATATCACTGGGGGCATAGCTGAACATATCACTGGGGGCACATAACAGGGCATATTACTGGGGGCACAGCTGGGCATCATTCCATGAAGGGGCACATAACTGGGCATATTACTGGGGCACAGCTGGGCATAATTCTGTCAGGGGGCACAATGTGGGCATAAATACTGTGCAGGGGTATGAAGGGGGAATAAATACTATGTGGGGTCATTAAGGGGACTGGTTTGGGATTAGGTGCATAGTTATGTTTTGGGCAGAGTTAAAGGCGTGGTCTAGTGCGGACAAAACTTGCCACGGCGCGCTTTGACTGCTGCACGATGTGTCCCTCTTTGTTTGTTTACAAATTTGGGATTATACAGCCCTCCTGGAGCACCGCCAATCAGGAAGGTGGAGACAGTAATGAAGTGTCTCTGTCTCTGGACGGCCAGCTGTACTTTCCTGCAGGATATGTGGACCAGCCTGACATCTCAGGACATTGGCCAGTCCGCAGGTGACTACAGTTGTAATGGCTAAATGGGATTTAAGCCAAACCTTAAAGGGGCTGTGTTACTTCGGCAAATGGCATTTATCATGTAGAGAAAGTTAATACAATACACTTACTAATGTGTTGTTATTCTCTATATTGCTTTCTTTGCTGGCTGCATTAATTTTTCCATCACATTAAACACTGCTCGGTTCCATGGTTACAACCACCCTTCAATCCATCAGCGGTGGCCGTGCTTGCACAATATAAAAAAAGCACCAGCCTATGTGAGCTCCCACGGTCCTGGTCACCAAAGAGGCTGGCATTTTTTCCTGTAGTGTCCAATCAAGAGCACTGATGGATTGTAAACATGGAAACGAGCAATATATAATGTGATGAAAAAATTAATCCAGCCAGCAAAGGAAGCAATATGGACAATAATAATACATTAGTAAGTGCCTTGTATTAACTTTTCCTACATGATAAATGCCACTTACTGAAGTGACACAACTGGATTACTATGATTTCTTTAAGAGATACCCTCATGCCGTTGATTACCTCATGTACAGTCAGGTCCATAAATATTGGGACATCGACACAATTCTAACATTTTTGGCTCTATACACCACCACAAGGGATTTGAAATGAAACAAACAAGATGTGATGTAACTGCAGACTGTCAGCTTTAATTTGAGGCTATTTACATCCAAATCAGGTGAACGGTGCAGGAATTACAACAGTTTGCATATGTGCCTCCCACTTGTTAAGGGACCAAAAGTAATGGGACAGAATAATAATCATAAATCAAACTTTCACTTTTTAATACTTGGTTGCAAATCCTTTGCAGTCAATTACAGCCTGAAGTCTGGAGCGCATAGACATCACCAGACGCTGGGTTTCATCCCTGGTGATGCTCTGCCAGGCCTCTACTGCAACTGTCTTCAGTTCCTGCTTGTTCTTGGGGCATTTTCCCTTCAGTTTTGTCTTCAGCAAGTGAAATGCATGCTCAATCGGATTCAGGTCAGGTGATTGACTTGGCCATTGCATAACATTCCACTTCTTTCCCTTAAAAAACTCTTTGGTTGCTTTTGCAGTATGCTTTGGTCATTGTCCATCTGCACTGTAAAGCATCGTCCAATGAGTTCTGAAGCATTTGGCTGAATATGAGCAGATAATATTGCCCGAAACACTTTAGAATTCATCCTGCTGCTTTTGTCAGCAGTCACATCATCAATAAATACAAGAGAACCAGTTCCATTGGCAGCCATACATGCCCACGCCATGACACTACCACCACCATGCTTCACTGATGAGGTGGTATGCTTAGAATCATGAGCAGTTCCTTTCCTTCTCCATACTCTTCTCTTCCCATCACTCTGGTACACGTTGATCTTGGTCTCATCTGTCCATAGGATGTTGTTCCAGAACTGTGAAGGCTCTTTTAGATGTTGTTTGGCAAACTCTAATCTGGCCTTCCTGTTTTTGAGGCTAACCAATGGTTTACATCTTTTGGTAAACCCTCTGTATTCACTCTGGTGAAGTCTTCTCTTGATTGCTGACTATGACACACATACACCTACCTCCTGGAGAGTGTTCCTGATCTGGCAAACTTTTGTGAAGGGTGTTTTCTGCACCAGGGAAAGAATTCTTCGTCATCCACCACAGTTGTTTTCCGTGGTCTTCCGGGTCTTTTGGTGTTGCTGAGCTCACCGATGCGTTCCTTCTTTTTAAGAATGTTCCAAATAGTTGTTTTGGCCATGCCTAATATTTTTGCTATCTCTCTGATGGGTTTGTTTTGTTTTTTGTTTGGTTTCCATCCTGTATGTAGCACTTTCTGTTTATGTAGCCAACCAAACCCATGATGCACTTCTTTTTCTGCCACAGCTCCAGCACCGCCCCTAACACCCATCTAGTTTATAGCTCCTCCCACCAGTTACATAGACACTCCCCTATCACTGCTCATATATGGACATAACATCACAGGAAAACAGGAGGTGCTGCATGGACATGGTCATGTGACTACTGCCCAGAACGGAAGCTATTAATAGTAATATCTAATGTTGTGTTCACATTACGTACATTTCTGTACCTCCAGTAATAGAAAACTTCCTATGCTTCATAAACATACATCAATGGTTCTTTTCTTTGGGGTCGGTTTGCTAAAACTCAGTTTTTCAACAACTGGAGGTAAGTTTTAAGAGTTATAGCCTATGGACAATGTTGGAGGTATTTTTTATTTTTTTTTACTAATCTACATGTATTTTGGGCTAAAACATTTTTGTAATTTTCTGTGTCATTTTGCACAGTTTGGCTTCTGCAGCTTCTATGTATTGCAGAATACAGCAGCTGCAGAACAGGATGCTGCTCATAGTGAACTCTGTCAGCCTAGCTCAGTCTCCAGAACTTCTCTCTCCTCTGCTGATTGATCTGATTGAACTTTGTTAGTTGAACTTTGATTTGGTCACAAGTCGCCTTAGAAAATCATTCAGGAGAGGAGAGAGAAGGGCCGTGCACAGCCAGTCTGCTGGATTTATTACAGGATAGCTTTCTGCAGCTGGCTATGTACTGGGATACATAAAAGCTGTAGAATCCAAACAGTGCAAAATTGATAAATGAAAACTATTACAAAAATGTTTTTTTTCTTAGCCCAAAATACAAGTTAAATCAATAATTTAAACAATGGCTTCCTAGCCTTTGCTCTACCATAGGTTTACATAGGCTATATAGAGTAGTAGTCTGATTTTATTTTGTGTAATGTACAGAAAAATCTGTTGTTCCATGGAAACCATCATCAAGCAGGCCAGATGATGCTGCTTGATCTTATTATGGTTTATACTGAGTTTACTTATGCCAGTTAACTTACCCAAGATAGGTAGACTTATTCACACAATAATGCCTGATATATATCCAAAAAGTCTGAATAATGAATAAATGCAGATTGATATTTATGCATTTTGAACATTTATGCCAGGTCTGCAGAGGGATTTAAAGGGGTTTTCCATTTTTTTTTTTACTGTTGACCTACCTATCCTCTGGATACGTCATCAGTATCTGATCAGTAGGGGTCCAGCACCCGGGACCACCGACTATCAGCTGTTCTGAGAAGGCACTGGCACTCCTGTGACCGCTGCTGCCTTCTTGCAGCTCACCAAGCACAGCGCCGTACATTGTATAGTGGCTGTGCTTGGTATTGCAGCTCAGCACCATCCACTTTTTGGGGGCTGAGCTGCTCCTAGACCACATGACTAATGACCGTGTTGTCATTCGGCCTAGGAAAAGCAGAGAGAAGGCTGCGGCAGGTGCTTTCTCAAACAACTGATCGGCGGGGGTCCTGGGTGTCGGGAGGATAGATCATTAGTATAAAAGTCTCAGAAAACCCCTTTAAGGTGTCAGTGAATTAATCAGATCCACAACTAATTTCATACTTCACAAACAAATCACAGGAAATGTTAAGCCCCGTCCGCATTCCATACAGGAACGCCCCCCCCCCCCCCCCAACCCTTTCCGTTTGTTATCAGCTTCATGGAAAAAGACTGTTAACAACTATTCTACATACAATAGGGACACAGAACAATACACTAAAAAAATATAAAAAATCACTAGTGAAAATATGTTACAAAGAAAAACGTATCTCTGCATAATTTAGTTGCAGCGGCCATTTTTCAAGTGAAAGGAGACTGAGCTATATTGGTCACCTTATAACTTTGTTCTTTGTTTTTTTTATTAAACGGGACCTGTCCCCTCTCCTGACATGTCTGTTTTAGTAACTATTTGCATTCTCCATGTAATAACAATTCTGTATTATGCCATTCCTCTGTTGTTCCTACGAGAAGGAATTGCCAGCAGTCTGTAATAAATGTCCAGCTGGGTGTTACCAGTTGGGGCATGCCCCTGCACAGTCAAACACTATCCAATCAGTGCAGCCTGTGCAGGGACACACCCTCAACCGATAATGCCCAATTGCAGACTGCCAGCAATTCATCTATAAGCTTCTAGTAGGAATAATAGAGGAATGGTCATTGTAACTTTTATAGCGAATATCCACTTTAAAAATGAGAGGCGTAACATGATTGCCGATCATCGCTGTGCTCTCTTACATGGAGCTTTGCACAGGGTCACTTACTTTGTCTTGGTCGGCAGCTCGGAAGACATAGCATGTGCTCTGCTGATGTGGGACGTCTCCCTCCTTTAGGAGACAGGCAAAATAATTGGGATCCTGACTGTTGTGTATCAGTTTCTGGACCAACTGCGGCTTGTGTTCAAAGATGCTAGAGCAGATGAGAGGGTCCCACTGCTGGCTGTCCCCGGGGTCCGGCTCGCAGCAGATACAGGTGGCTGACACATACAGCCGGACAGGTGGGGAGTCCTTGGACCTCTCTAAGCTTTTCCTCCTGACCTCTGCCACCACCCAAGGTAACATGGGCATTGTGGTGAAGGCATTGAGAGTCAAGGAGCCGATCAGCTGAAGTCTGTACTCCAGAACGAAGCCAGGCGCTGCCAGGGTTGTGGGGGCAGTAAATGATATGGGATCCATGGTGAGAAGGCAGTAACGGTGGTGTCTCCAGTCCTTGCAGTTTTCAGACGGATGGTCGGACCTGGTGTGGTTTTTGAATTTCAACTATGATGAGATTTCTATGGGAGGAATGGAGAACGGTGAATGACTCACATATCATATATGTACAGTATAAACTGATAAATCACATTATTAAGTCCTTGGATTCCCTCTGCCTCTGATGTTCCTCTCTTATTATCTGGCATTGTCCCCTGGCTTGACGGTTTCATCTTACACAGGTTCGCTCCACCAGTCGGCGACCACTCTCTGTTTGCAGTAGCCTAGTCTTACCCTTTTTGCAGGGGCCACAGTTGAAAATCTGCAGTCTCTAAGGGCCCATTTACATGCACAGGGCAATGATCGGAAACCATCTGTTACCAATCATTACCTGCCCGTTCAGCTGCATTCACATGCAGCAACAATGCCCTCTGTATGGGGTGAACGATCATTACAGCGATTATTCATCCCCATACAGATAAGGGCTCAGGCACACGACCGTATGTATTTTGTGGTCCGCAAAAACACGGATCCGCTAAAAATACGAATGACGTCCGTGTGCATTCCGTATTTTACAGAACAGCTGGCCCCTAATAGAATAGTCCTATCCTTGTCCGTTATGCGGACAATAATAGGACATGTTCGATTTTTTTGCCGAACAGACATACAGAAACGGAATGCACACAGAGTCATTTCCGTTTTTATGTGGCCCCATTGAAGTGAATAGTTCCACATAGGGGCTGCATAAAATAAAATGAAACAGAAACATAATACGTTTGTGTGCATGAGCCCTAATTGTTTGTTGGCAGCACACAAGTCTAATGATTTTAGGAGCCACATGAAGGAAGCCATCTCCCGAGGAACAAGTGTTTGCCCGTTGGTTAGGGGATCACATTTACACAGGACAGTTATCATCAACGAGTCTACGAATGTTAGTCGCCGCTAATTCATGGAAAAAGGTCAGAGTAAAGCCTGAGACCGTGGAAGTGCAAATGCTAAACAGGTAATTCCCTACAGTACTAATAAACATTAAGGGGGTCACTTATGTGGCATATATATGGTGCAGATTCTGTCACACGCCATGTTGCGGCAGAATCTGCGACTTCTTCCCCGCTCACACAGGTCTAAAAAAGAGAACAAGGCGGGGTCCGTCTCATTAATCATTTTCTATGTCTGGGTTAGGAATAGAAAATGGTCTAAACATAAGACTGCTAGGAAGCTGTCTTACGTTTAGAATTGGCGGAGGCCGGTACTCTTCATAACTTTGGCGATCCACCGCTAGTGCAGGGGCTTATTAAGATCGGTGTCTAAAACGCCAGTCTTAATAAATGTGCCCCCAAGAGTTGTAGTTGCAGAAGGGATATAGAATAGCAGGCATCACCCCCCCCCCCCCCCCCCATAAAGGATATTCCCATGTTATACTATAAAAATGGGAGTCTGCGGACATTTCTGACCTGATCGCTAGGTGCATTTCCATTGAAGCTCGTCGCCTTTGCTCACTGCGGCCCCTGATCTCATATATAAACTACTGCCGAGGCTATCAAACCAGAAATGGTTGTCTGCCGGCCCCAGCTCACACTGTATCACATTACATGGACTGTTCACAAACACCGGGCAGCAGACGCATTTAGAATCCGAAATAACACATATCAACTGCATATTTCGTAGGGCTGGTTTAGGAGGAACGTGCTGGAGCTTAATGTTATACAAGTCTATGATTTTTTTACTTTGTCTTTTTACTTCATTGTCAAATTTGATTAAAGTTCTCAAAATCGACTTTTTACTTTTTGTGTTACTGATACGGTTCATCCGTAAATATACAGCATATGATAGGATGCCACTGTCATACTAAACATAAGGACTTTCATCTTAAAAAAACATAAACTAAGTAACTAAAGTAAAACCAAGTATATCCCAAGAAGTGTAGAACATGTTTGCTGTTTCTACCTAGAAACCATCAGCAAGCTGGATGGGCAGATCCTATTATGGCTTACTGTATTTGAATATCATGGTAATATAATGTAACACGGGGTGAACATACCATACTGTATGTGCAACCTCTGCACAGCGGTCCAGTGGGTAAGGGGGCCCAGTGCTCCCATAAATTCAGTTTGGGATTTCCTAATGTCTATTAAATTGGATGTAAGAGACTAATCTACAATAACTAGTGAACTGTTAGGGCGCATGCACACGACCATATGTATTTTGTGGTACGCAAAACACAGATCCTCAGAAAATACGGATGACGTCCGCGTGCATTCCGTATTTTGCAGAATGGAACATCTGGCCCCTAATAGAACAGTACTATCCTTGCCCATTATGCGGACAATGATAGCACATGTTCTATCTTTTTGTGGAAAGGACATACGGAAACGGAATGCACACAAAGTTCCATTTTTTTTGCGGACTCATTGTAATGAATGATTCCGCAGACGGGCCGCGAAAAATACGGATGCAATCACTGTCCGCTGATTGGCTGCAGCAGTGACATGTGGGTGTTAAGACTAGTGTAGTGTAGGAGGGGGTGCTCTATAACACAAGGATTCAAACAACACAAAATAATCAGACTCTGCTCTCTCTGCAACTGCCACGCCTTCCGCACTTTAATAGACAGGGTCAAGCGTGATCATGTTTGTACTTCCTGCCCCGGTCAATCAAAGTGAAGAGGGTGCGGAAGTTGCAGAGAGAGCAGAGCCTCTAGGTGTAATGGTAACGCCCCCGTTGCTCCTAGAGGCTCATTTGCATATATGAAAACATCTTTTTTCTCAGCAATGCGGACACATATGAACGTGGGACCAACACAGATGTCTTCAGCTGCCAAGAGCACATGTAACATGTCAGCCAGTGTCATAGGTACAGATCTGCTGACAGAGGCACACATGACTGCAAAGGCCACTAAAAATCAGTGCAGTGAAGGAGGAACCAGGCAGAGATTGCAAATTACAAATAGCAGCAGACCCAGCAGCAGTTCATACAAAGTGCAATCTCTCCTCCAGGATAATGAGGTATGGTGGCTGACAATGTGGCAGAGGATGACACTCAGAAGTCTGCTGGATTCTCTTCCTTATGGTTTTACTCTGGCACCTGTGGCTGTAGGTGTCCACTGTATAATGTAGGCTTCTAGCCAGTGGTGTAACTAGGAATGACTGGTCCCTACAGCAAATTTTTGAATGGGTCTCCTCCCACCCAGCAACTTCTGTGCAACCCCCACTCCTGTGGCTAGTGAGGATGATAGTGAGGATGAGCCCTGACAATAAAATAAATCTTTTAGTCCTCCTAATGAGTTTGCGCCCTATAGCAGCAGCTTTCACTATAGCTACACCCCTGTCCTGAACTGCAGTGGTGGTGTCTTGACGTGTTTCCCAACACCTTGCAGCGGAGTCTCGATTGCTTAATCACTCTGCTGACATATATACGGCATAGTTTACAATTCTTCCTTGGCCTAGGTCCCTGCAGTCTATGGAGCAATAATGTCCTCTTAGATGAGCTGCCTCTGTGGTACACATGGCCTGGAGGAGCGGGAGCTGGATCGCTTGTGCCCTCACTCCTCATTTTCCTTTCTTAACTCTCAACTAACTCACGTCCGTGGAACACTGACCGTGAGATACCGTCCTGGATTCCTGCTGAGTGTATTATTGTACAGCAGCGGGCACACGGCGTGTACATGAAAGTGTGCTGCGGGCACCATCCGTGTGGCTGGCGCAGGCGGATGCAGACCCATTCAACTTGAATGGGTCAGTGATCCGTTCGCACCGCAAAAAAATAGATCAACTTCTATTTTTTGTCAGTGTGGAGGCACGGACAGAAAACCTACGGAAGCGGTGCACAAATGCTGGTGCCCGTATATTGCAGACCCGCTGTTTGCGGGCCGCAATACGGGCCCGGCCTTCACATGTTCATGTGCATGAGCACTAGCTCTGCCTTTTCCTTGGCAGGAAGTCGGACCAGCCCGCTCCTACCAGGAAGGGAGGAATGAGAAAGTACGTCCCATTCCTGTTGCCAAACACAAAGTGTATTGCATAACATTACACTGCATTATACAACAAATCATTGACAATGGTAGTACCCCCAGGGGTGAGGTACTACATATAAAGTAGGCAGAGTTTCTACAGTTGCTCAGGTGTTTCTGGAACTTCCATAGAAATGAATGGATAGAGCACGTTCTCCACAAAGTAAAAACCAGCACCATTCTTAAAAGCTGTGACGATCCTTTATTCTTGAGTACAGCAGGCACATACAAATAATCTCGGCACCCGACTGTAAACGCGTTTCGGACAAACTACATGTATGTGCTTGCTGTACTCAATAAAGGATCGTCACAGATTTTAAGAACGGTGATGGTTTTTACTTTGTGGATTAAAACCGTATACGTCTGGTACAAAAAAAGGTACAGATGAGCTGGAGCTTACTTTAGCAGGGCACGTTAGATCTGGATGTGGTCGATGGCTGCCTCATCTGTAGGGACAGGGGTCCTGCGTCCTGGAACTAGAGGTTGGACCCTCACCTATCAGACACTTGTTGTATGTCCTGTGGATATGACATACATGCCTAGAATGGGGATAACCCTTTAAAGGACTTTATCACTGATCCATGTAAGTAACAAGTACAAAAGAAACAAAAAAGCTGACATCTATGTTTATAGCTCAAAAGAAAACTCCCTACAATCATACGATAAGGTAAATCATAGTAACCTTATAGAAAGGTGTAAGTACAGGAAATATAAACCCACATTAAAGGAGGCTTGTATCACAACCTGTAGAGTGCACTGTCCCCAGGGAACGGTGCATCCAATGTATTATCACGTCCGCATACTGTCTTCCTCTATATATCATAGTCATTACTTTATCAGTGACTACAGCTGCATGCTGCCCTGTGTACCCATTAATGAATGCTCCTACCCTATAGATTGCATTAACTCACACAAAATATATCTGCCTGATACGTCCTGGGCACAGCATCAGGTCTGCATGTACTGCAGATGCATAGTACCAATCAATGGACACCTACCTGACTGCAGAGCCTGGGGATGAATGAATCATTGCAGGCGATGTTCCTCAGGCCAGGACAGCAAAAGCAAGTGGCATGATGACCCCCAGAAGAAGCAGAGCCCATTCCTCCCCTCAGCACTCCACATTACACTGCAAAGCAACAAGCAGAGAAGAGCGTGAGAGGGACAGCGATGGGGAGGGACGGAATGAGGACAGGGATCATTGCCTGATTGGGTCACGTGGAGGGAGAAGATGAGAGAGAATATGTGCATGATGGTATATGTATAGCAGGAAGGATTAGACTAGGCAGGAAGGTGGGTGAGTGTGTGCCAGTCTATGTGCGAGGCAGGGAGGGCATGGAGGGGTAGGATGCTGGCAGAAATGTGTCACGTAACCATTACTTTCCTAGTTTTACTTAAGTACTGGTGAGTGTTCTCACCACTCGGCGCTGTGGTTGACCAGTGTGGTTTACATGTGCAAATGCATTTCTGAAAGTCAAGCAGCAAATGTTCTTTCCTTAGTAGAAATCAGAAGAACATACAGTTGTGTTCAAAATAATAGCAGTCAGACATCACTAACCTGATCAATCCCTGTTTGTGGTAGAAATTATATTTCTAAAAGGCAAATAATTTACTAGCAGGTGCAGTAGAGTAATAGAAACCCAACAGACCCAACAGTCATGACATCCATGCTGCTGATTCTGTGTATTGAAAGGGGCATGTTCATAATAATAGCAGTGTGGAGTTCAATGAGTGAGGTCATTCATTCTTTGAAAAACAGGTGGCAATTATTGCCCTTATTTAAGGAAGGAAGGCAGCCAATGTTGTACATACTTGTTACAGTACATTTCTCTCAGAAATTCTGAGGAACAGGGGTCGTTCCAGACATTGTTCAGAAGAACAGAGTACCTTGATTAAAAAGTTGATTGGAGAGGGGAAAATCCCTGGATCTTAATCCAATAGAAAACTTGTGTGGTGACATCAAAAATGCAATTTCTGAGGCAAAACCAAGAAATAGAGAAGAACTGTGGAATGTAGTCCAATCATCCAGGGCTGGAATACCTGCTCACAGGGGCCAGAAGTTGGTTGAGTCCATGCAACACAGATGTCCAGCAGTTCTCAGAAACAGCGGTTATACAGCTAAATATTAGTTAAAGGGGTTGTCCGGGATTGGCGACATTGTTGTATTAGTACCAGAGTGACATACATATGTCACACATGCATGTCCTACCTACACCACATATTTCTGAAGCCCCGTTTTGATACTGCAAATGATTGGCCGGAATTGACTAATTTTGTAGAATGAGTGACGTACCGGGTCTCTTGCAGGTAAGCAAAGCCTCTTCTTCCGGCTTCGCAGGGAGCCCGGTGACGTCACCGTCAGTCTAACTCATTATGCAGAGCGCACGGAGGGGCGGTAACTAGGTTTGCAGACATCACGTTAAGCTACGCCTCTCCGGTCCGATGATGTCACCGGGCATGGATCTTTCTACTGAATGGAGGCAGAATGAAGACAGAGCTAGGAGGAGTTTATGGCTGTAAATATGGGGGAGGAATATGTACTGCTGGAGGCGGGATATGTATGAGGGGGGCGGGTCGATGGGGGAGTGGACAATGTGCGGCAGGAGAATATGTATGAGGGGGCGGGTGCAGGGACGAGTTGAAAGACAGTAGAAACCAGGAGATGCTGCGCTGCGACCCATAGTGCAATGCGGCAGGAAGTCATCACAGAAATAAACATCCATGTCAACAATTTGTGGGGGACCATAGGAGCCATGCAGCAGGTTAAAAAATACCTAAAAACATTGGGGGAATCTTGACTCGGCTAGTAATAGTGAGTAAACTATATTTGAAAAAATAATTTTGATCCCGGACAACCCCTTTAAGTGATTCAAAGGAAAGCAAAATCTTCAAACATTTTTCAGTTTATATATCGAATGTTTGAGTTTGTAAAGAAGAATACAAACACTGCTATTTTTTGAGCAATCTAATATTCATTTTTCTTAATTTTTTTTAGAGGAACAACACAAATTTGATATATTTTTCTTCATGTTTTGATTTGGAATAGAATGTGTAGTGTTCCCAATACATTTGTGTGTATGGAAATAGAAGCTATTAGAAGGATTTTGAGCTCTATTCACTTTTTTAAACATACTGCTATTATTTTGAACACAACTGTATTTCGTGTTATGAATATCTGGGCATATATATAAAAATTGTAAGAAAGTGCAGAGAAGCCAATTACATTCTAGTACAGGTAAGGACATTAAAACCAGCATCTGAATGGCGACTAATCTGCATTAATTTCATATACAAGTCAGAACAGTCTTAAAGGGGATTTCCATGTTGGTTGCTTTTACCATCATGGACAAAGTAAGCATTTGTCCTGCACACGCACAGTATGTTCTTTCATAATGGAAAAGCTGAAA
The DNA here is from genome assembly GCF_014858855.1 of Bufo gargarizans. Lineage (NCBI taxonomy): Eukaryota > Metazoa > Chordata > Amphibia > Anura > Bufonidae > Bufo > Bufo gargarizans. The sequence continues at coordinate 127,457,771 of NC_058080.1, read as the reverse complement.
TGTACCAAATGTATAAGAATATGCATATTGAAGGGATCTTGTTCTTCTGCAGTACTCAAGACATGGAGGTTTCTGCAAATATGTCTTATACAGTGGCTCAGTGGTTAGCACTGATGCTTTGCAGCACTGGGTCCTAGGTAGTAATCCAACCAAGGACAACATATGCATGGAGTTTGTATGTTCTCCCCGTGTTTGTGTGGGTTTCCTCCGGGTTCTCCGGTTTTCTCCCACACTCCAAAGACATAATGATGGGGACCTTAGACTGTGAGCCCCACTGGGGACAGTGTGATGCTAATGTCTATAAAGCTCTGCAGAATATAGTAGCGCTATACTGTATGTGTATAATAAATACATAAATATGTATTGTCATGTTTATACCATCTATTCCACCAGAGAAGGAATGGTTGTCAGGAATAGCTAACCACCCTGTTCCTCCCCTCTTCATAGGAGTGGGCCGGTCCTACTTCCTGCCAAGAGGGGGAGTTGAGGAAGGGGCATGTCACAGCTCCTATTCCTAGGAACCATTTCCAATTCTCCTGTAAGACCAACACTCCAGACAAAGCTTCCAGAAAGCATCAGTGTGACAAGACAGCAGAGTGATCAGAGGAATCACCGCTTTACAAACACTGCTGCAAGGTGAGGGACTATGGCCTAGACACCCATCACCCAAAACACCTCCAGGCCAGACTAACATAAAGCCTGTAACACAGTGGACACTTATATCCACAAGTACCTGCTAATGCCAACCTGTTGCCTTTTAACCAGCCACCATACCTCCACATCTGGTTCCAGAAACTGCACTTAGTACTTAATACTGCTGGATGTGCAAGAAGTTTAAGTGAATAGAGGCTTTTATACTTCTGGCCTGATTCTTCTAACCACCTTTCTACTGCAACAATCCCCAGGGGCATTGGCCAGATGGAGTACACTATGACATAACATCTCATCAGGGCCACTACCACTCCCATCCTCTACACCAGCTCTTTATAGGCTTGCGGCACGTCTATAACCTAAGAGGGTCATATTGGAAATTAAAAGTAATAAAATACAGTATGGTATCGAAATATAACTCTAGGGCCAACCTGAAAGGTAGGTTCTGCTGAGACTTTTGCCCGTGATCACTAAATATAGGACACTCATGAGGATCAATTGGGCATCAGCATTTTGTCTGTGCTCTGGTGGCAGGTCCCATGGGGTTTAGGACTATCATTACACCTTCAATCTAAGTGATGAGTGGTAGGTAAGGGATAATCCATCCAAAATGTTTTTCTTAAAAGATACTGTTAGCTTAGGTTCGGAAACCAGAAACTTATGAGTGAAGCCTATGTCCACTCAAGGATAGCGCAGTGACTCACACGGACTCGGCAAGGTTTCTCTTAAACAGTGGTTTACTCAGAATGATTCAAAGAGCATAAGGTGAAAAGACCCAGACATAATGGTTACACATAGTATTGTGGCAGAGAGCCAGGCGATTACAGGTTTATCTCTTGCCATTGTTTACTTAATGGGGTTGTCTCACCTCAGACATTGCGGGCATATTGTTAGGATATGCCCCCAATGCCTGATAGGTGCAGGTCCCACCCCTGGGACATAAGATATGTAGTATTATTTGGTATGGAAATACTGGACAACAGCAGCGGCGACCTTAAAAGAGTAGGTTCAGTCTCCTATGTATATAAAGTCAAAAGGTGCGGGAGCCGCGCTCTAGATAAAAATTAACAATGAATGTCAGTGAATACCTCCTGCAAATACGAAACAATTGGGAAACTCGTCCAGTTATCAAAGATGGAATTCAATAAACCAGGCTGTTCATATGTAAATGACAAAGTTTCTCCTGCTACTAATCCATACGTAGCATACTAAATCTCACACAGCTATGACCAGGTCCGAACTCAGATGAAAAAACCAAATGCTGCTGGGACGTGTTGGTTATACGACGGACCGATCACAAGCACCTCCTGCTGGTCCACAAATCTCGTACTGAGTATCCGACCTCTCGATCCAAACACCGGACCTTCAAAAGGAATGAGACAAATGGTGCAATACCCTTGGTATTTTCAAAGGTAGGAATTTATTGTACTTACAATTAGTAAGTTGTAAACTTGCGCATAAAAAAGCCCCCACCCCTGGGACCCTCACCTATCTTTTTTTAAGCGGAGCCTGCAAAATGAAAGAGGGCGTACCGCACATGCATGACCGCCCTTCATTCATTCTTATGGGATCCGGAAATAGCCGAGGCACTGGCTAGGCTATGTCCATCTGTAACATCCCGAAGTATGTTACTAAACTCTCTTTCCCTGCTACAACATGTTAAGTGTAATGTTACTGTCCGACTATCTAATTATATTGTCATTAATGTCATTTTATGTATTTTCTAGGCCTGTTTTATGTATTATGCTGTAATTTCTATGTGCACCAGTAGGTGGCAGCAGTATGTAGCAGGACCATAGCCAGTTTAGTATTGCTAGACTGGAATAGTACATTCCAGGCTAGTTCCCCCCTCTTTGAGGAGGTGTGGAATGTTCCCACATCCTGCCTCATTGTAAGGAGAAGGAAGTTTAGTGAGTGTACCAGCCACTCCAGCTAGGGGAAGGTTGTGTTAGTTGGAGCTCCCAGTTATAGGGATCCCAAATCAGGACCTTGTCTCGGTTGAGACCAGAGAACATTCCCAGTCTGAGCCATCAGCCTCAGCTGGTTGACAAGCAAGCAGCCACCTCCAGCCTCCAGGAAGAAGCATTGCCTGTGAGCCAAGCTGTGAGTACATATCCAGAGTCCAGGAGAAGCCCAAATTCCTCCTCAGCTAGTCAGGCCCATTACAAGCAGAAGATAGATACCTGCCATATTCTCCAGGCATATCATCTGAAGCAGAAGAGATATTGATCCCTGCCACATATTGCCAATACCTGCTGGGACCTAGATGACTACTTATGTAACTCGTTTGGATTTAAGCTGCATTAAGTAAAGTAAAGACAAGTTGGATTATATCACAAGTCTGGATCTAATTTACTGCTTCCAAGTTCCTCAATTACTCCTACTAGCAAAGCACTTATTTTATTGCAAGTGAGCCAGGATCCAGGAGTCGAGTCGTACCAAGGTAGGAGACACCATTGACACTACCATATCTACTACATAGAGACATTATCCCCCTCTGGCATTCCTCACCTGGTACGTGAGTTGCAACACCTTAAAGGGCCCTGATACTATCGCCTGTGCACATTGCAATTGGCGTCACAAACAAAAACTATTGACTATGTCTAGTATTGCGCCAGTGTGCATTAGTCCCAAAAGGGCTCACTGCACATCAGCCCCATAGAAGTGAATGAAGTGGTGGCCAGGCTTGCATTGTGCACTTCCCATTGTTTCAATGTGACTGCCAGAAATAGCTGATCAAGCGCTCTCATAGTAATGAATGGAGAGCAGGCACTTTGACGGCTCTGTTCTAAAGATACAGTAGGTGCTGGTCCCAGATGTAGAACCTGAACCTATCAGACATTAGGGGCATGTCCTAGTGATATGCCCCCAATGTCTGCGGTGAGACAACCCCTTTAATGCGTTAACCATAAAGTTTAGCGGCTACATCTGTAAATGGGAGGAACATGGCTTGGCGGTTACTGATAGCAATGGAACAGTCACTATGTGCGGTATGCTATGTAACGACACAATAGGTTGCCGTCAGTAGTAGAACAGTCTCTATACTCCACAGGCAGTTACCTCTAGTAACAGGACAGTCTCTATACTGCACAGGCGGTTATCCCTTTGTGCCAATCACAGGCCAACGCATGTGCCGACCACTCCAGTGTAAACTGTACAGCAGACACAAAATACAGTGCCTGCAATACATTGTAATTCTCATACAATTCCCTGTCCAGTACAACCCATTTAATGTGGCATATTACATTGTACATGACTGATAACATGGCAACACATAACATGAAGGCGGTCAGCATTTTCTGCACTGGCAGTTACAGTTCAAGGATACGGTTTTCAGTAAGGCGGTGGAGAAGTGCGCTGGCAGTCGTCGTCCTTACTAGCTCTCCTGACATGTCAGTTTCAGTAAACAGTTAAATTTCCCGTAAAAGTATAATACTAAAGTATCTCTTCTGAGAACTGTGTGTTGTACTATTCCTCTGTTATTCCACCAGGAAAAATACTGTTAGATGAGTGCTTACAACAGGGGTGCACAACCTGCGGCCCGGGGGCCACATGCGGCCCTTGATACCATTCTGTGCGGCCCCCAACCATCTGGTAATAGACATGTATGTCTATGTCTTGTGGCTGCTCACATGTATCTTTCATGTATTTCTCCCATTAGATGGGAGTCCTGGACATTAATGGTATATAATGTGTGTTCAATATGCCATAAGTACAATATTTCAGTGGTTAATGCACCTTTAAATTTTATTTTCGGCCCTCGTTATTGGTTCAGTCTGGCTTACAAGCACCCTGTTGACAGGCAGCTCATCTTTAAAGGGGTTATCTGAGTCTGGAAATGCCAGACCCCCCATATGCCCGGGCCCCTCACACTGATTCTACATACCTGGCTCCCCACATCGCTCCTGGTCCCGCTACGGCCGCCGCTGCTTCTCTCCATACGCGTATGAAAACATCCGGTGTCGGAGGGGGGAGCCAGTGGTAGGCAGTGACGAGCCTCCCTAGCATCGCGGGTGATGCTAGGGAAGCTCATGCCTGTCACCGCCTGCCATTGGCTCCTCCCCTCCAACACCGGATCTTTTCATCCTGTTCATGGGGAGAAGTAGCATCGGCCATGTGGGGACCAGGAGCGGTGCGGGTATGTATATTCAATGTGATGGGCCCGGGCATATGGGGCAGGGGCATTTCCAGCTTCGGATAACCTCTTTAACAGGACACTACCATCCAAATATTTTTATTACACATTACCAGTGTATGTATGAATATTTTATGTAATATATATTTTTTTGTTTGTCGCCCCATGATGTATTCTACTTCCTGTCTTGGCTCCTAACTTCCTCCTTTGGACTTTTAGCATGGCAAACAACCTTGCCTGACTTTCTCAGTCAGACCATTCACTGCGACCAGAGAGGGAAGGGGAGTGGGGAGAGTGACTCGGTTGGAGCATCACATTACACTGATAAGTGTACTGCTCTTCTGTGGGCATTTTTATTTTGGCCTATCAAGAAAACAATAAAGCTGTCATATTGCTATCCTAATTTTACACATCTACTATTATGCGTATCTACTATTAACAAATACCATCTTCTTCTTACAGCAGCAGCAAACTGACAGCAAATTATCTACCTATATAGAAGATCTTATTATTTGTGATGACTGCTACAGAAGGACAACATTTTCATTTTCAATGGTATAGTATTATAGTATTTTTTTTTTCCTATGGATGCTGAGTTGATAAAATAACAAGTGTACTTTTAATGGTGTTCCAGTTTTAGCAGAAAAAGGTGTTCATTGTAATGAAAACTTTTTATAATTATAATGCATCAATTTTTCGCAGTTTTTACAATTTCTGCTTGCAAAAATTCAATAGTGTCACAGTGCGGTTTACTGTGACAGTTGTGTCCATGTAGGCTGGCTGCATGCCCTCTTGCGTACTGGCTGCAGGCTGCCTCCTGTGCAGGATGGTTGCTTGGGGCTGCGTGCTGGCTGCGGTGTCTTCTGTCAACTGCTGCCTGTGAATGTTTGCTCTCCCCGTGATGCTTCTTTGTTTGTCAGGGTTGTTTGTGCTCTGGCTTACTGGCTGCAGTCGTCTCCGTGTATGCTGGTTGCCAGGGGCAACGTCCTGTACTGCAGCCTGTGTGTTTTGTGGTTCTGTACTCCTGTTCTGATGGGGTTAACTTTACCTGATCTGTACCTGGGTGTCACTTATCAGGTGCCCTCATTAAGCAGCAATTTCTACCTGTGAGCTGTGGGGCTTTTGGTCAGTCTCTTGTGTCTTGCTGGGTGTAGGGCCTTGCTGCTCACCCAGGAGGTCAGTCTATCTTCTGTCCTGTGTCTTGCCAGGTGTAGCCTCTTGCTGCTGACCCAGAGGTTTTTACCATCTACCCTTCTGTGTGATTTCTGTTCTGCGGGAGTTCTACCACTATTGCCTACCTGCCTACTGTTATGTGCTTTTATTACACTTGAAATAAGTTCTCTGTGGGTCCTTGGTCTGTTTTGCCTGCGTCCTGTTTCCCTGATGTCCTGGACGTCTGCCTTGGGCCTCTGGCAATGACTTGTGCAATTCTGGAAATTAATTTGGTATAACCCCAAGGGTACAGCCTGACGGCATGGCTGTGGAAAACCAATTTAAAACTTGAAACCGAACTCTACTTTGGTTCAGAGGTACTAGTCAGAACCAAAGCCAAGTTCGGTTCCAAGTTTTAAAGTGGTTTTTTTTTTCACTTTAAAAATCCACTACTGACGCTATTCATCTGTGTCTTACACGACTTCGTGAATAACTGACATTTTACTACTATACGGAGACAGATCGCCATACAGTATTAATCCGAAGTTTTGAACGAAGCAACTTCGGATGTAGCATCCGAAGCTTGCTTCGCTCATCACTAATCCTTACACTTCAAAGCAAAGCGTCACACACATTCATGGCCACCACTTCTGCTCCAGAAAGGGTGTTTAAATGGCCATCAAAGATGGTGAATGGTGGAGGCACCTAACACATGTCCCAGTTCAGTCTCTCACACAACTTAAAAGGCAGAGGCTTCCACCTAGCAGTGATCCCGATGATGTCACTGGCACCAATGAGTGGTCTTTAGCGCTGCCCTAGCCTGCTATAGTGCTATAGACTGCCTATTAGTGCTGGTGATGTCACCAGGATCACTGCTAGGCAGAAGCCAACGTCTAGCAGTGTGACAATGTAAACAAAACAGCATTAAAATGCTCTAATGCTCCACTCATTCATGGTGAATGAGCGAAGAAGGGATTATGTCCGGGTTCAGCTCTGAACCTGGAGAACTCCTTTAAAGGGAACCTGTCACTGGGATTTTGGGTATAGAGCTGAGGACATGGGTTGCTAGATGGCCGCTAGCACATCCTCAATATCCAGTCCCCATAGCTCTGTGTGCTTTTATTGTAAAAAAAAAAAAAAAAAATTATACATATGCAAATTAACCTGAGATGAGTCCTGTCCCTGACTCATCTCACATACAGGACTCATCTCAGGTTAATTTGCATATGTATCAATTTATTTATTTTTTACAATAAAAGCACACAGAGCTATGGGGACTGGATATTGAGGATGTGCTAGCGGCCATCTAGCAACCCATGTCCTCAGCTCTATACCCAAAATCCCGGTGACAGGTTCCCTTTAAGTTAAAGCGTGAGCGATTGATGAAGATTTTATTCAGAGCTAAACTTGACAACTCAAGCTTCCACTATTGCACCTACTGTACACCCAGTGGGGATTGAAAACATGTCCTTTATACATAGTCCACTGGTTTTAATCTGGCCATAAACAAATGGAGATTTTTTTGTGACATCTGACGATGATCTGATGTCTATGCTGCCTGCCCATGGTCCACTTACATCTGCCATGAGAGAAAAGCGGCCAAGTTGAACATGAACCAAAATTGTTAACCGGCACTAAAGATGTTGGCAGCCATTTATTGCCTGTCAGTCTGAGTGTGACAAACATATGGCATTTTTGTGTTTCTTATATTCATGCTCAGTGTTTCAAAGAGTAAATGGACAAATTGTAGTGTGTTGGCCAGTTGCTGACCTCTGGCTGGTTTATGGCCTCACGTTCCTTCTCTCAGGCTGGACAAGGAGAGTGGAGGATTATGGGATTGTTAGCATATTGCCTAACAATCCCAATCGCCAAATGGATTGGCTGGAGAGCAGGACACCCCTGATAACAACTATCTGATTAGGCAAAGGAAATATTGCATGTGCCCAGGGAAAGTTTCAACAAACCCACCTGGATATATGTGGGGGAGAACTGAATGTCAAGATCCACTGGCAGGAATACTCCAGCAGGGTATTGGATTGACTTCATTTGCTGCGCAGTGGGTGGGAATATTCCTAGAATAGGTAGGAGTCCCAGGAAGTAAGAGTGTGGTTCCCAGAATAGAGTTCTATATCCAGCTTCGTATAGCCTGGGGTAGTCTGGGGATAGCCCTCTGTATTGCCCAATGGGAAAGTGAGTATAGGCATGTCCAAGAAGGCGTGAGTGAAAAGTCTGGTGTCTGATGTAGTGTGCTGTGCTAAGTATATATACACTGCCTGTCTAAAAAAAAAAAAGTCTCCACCTGGATTTAACTAAGCAAATAGTTATGAGCCTCTTAATATTTGATAATTACTGCATGGGCGATTATCTTTCAGCTGGCAATAAGTTATTTAACCCCAACTGGTGCAATGAGTTGCTTCTCATTTTTTAAACAACCATGTCGAAAGACACATCTCGTGGTTGTGGAAAAGATGTTAGTCTGTTTGAGAAGGGTCAAATCATTGGCATGTATTAAGCAGAGAAAACATCTAAGGAGATTCCAGAAACTACTAAAATTGGGTTAAGAACTGTCCAACACATTATTAAAAACTAGAAGGATAGTGGGGACCCATCATATTTGAGGAAGAAATGTGGTGGGGAAAAAATCCTGAATGATACTGATCGGCGATCACTTAAACGCTTGGTGAAATCAAATCGAAGAAAAACAACAGTAGAACTCAGGGCTATGTTTACTAGTGAAAGTAAGAGCATTTCCACACGCACAATGCGACGGGAACTCAAGGGACTGAACAGCTGTGTAGCCGTAAGAAAACCATTAATCAGTGAGGCAAACCAGAAAAAAAGGCTTCAATTTGTAGGGAGCATAAAGATTGGACTCTGGAGCAATGGAAGAAGGTCATGTGGTCTGATGAGTCCAGATTTACCCTGTTCCAGAGTGATGGGCGCATCAGGGTAAGAAGAGAGGCAGATGAAGTGAGTCACCCATCATGCCTAGTGCCTACTGTACAAGCATGTGGGGGCAGTGCTATGATCTGGGGTTGCTGCAGTTGGTCAGGTCTAGGTTCAGTATGTGCTCCAAGAATGAGGTCAGCGACTACCTGAACATACTGAATGACCAGGTTATTCCATCAATGGATTTGTTCTTCCCTGATGGCACGGGCATATTCCAAGATGACAATGCCAGGATTCATCGGGCTCAAATTGTGAAAGAGTGGTTCAGGGAGCATGAGACATCATTTTCACACATGGATTGGCCACCACAGAGTCCAGATCTTAACCCCATTGAGAATCTTTGGGATGTGCTGGAGAAGGCTTTGCGCAGCAGTCCGACTCTACCATCATCAATGCAAGATCTTGGTGAAAAATGAATGCAACACTGGATGGAAATCAATCTTGTGACATTGCAGAAGCTTATCGAAACAATGCCACTCCGAATGCGTGCCGTAATCAAAGCTAAAGGCTTTTTTTGGTGGTGACTTTTTTTTTTGGGACAGGCAGTGTATTTGTTGAGGAATTGGGCTGCATCACTGACAGTTATCACTAATCTATGGTCGACCAGGGATGCAAGTCCTGCTGAGATCTCTTCCAGCAACCCCTTTGTAATACAATTTAGAATTTCAAAAAGTTACAGGAAAATTTTGACCTGCTCTAAAGATAATAAACTACAAAACCTGTGGGTAGTGCCAGTACAGTTCACAAGCATATCGTTTGGCATGGGGTGCCAAACTTTGGTATATACAGGAACGTGAATATGTATCGTGCTGTATGACTTACCATATCAGTGGTGTGCTGGTGCTTCTCCATCATACTGCAGTGATATTTGGCAGAGTCCTTCACTATGTAATGACTTGTCGCAGCCAAAGAACAGTAAAATGTCTATTGCTCCTCACATGTACTCAACAGCTGCCAGACCTGCCTTGTGCTTGGCCTTTTCTCTCAGACGCTCAGTGTGTCTTCTAGGGTAAACATGGTATAATTATAGATTGAAACTGGAAATCGCCCCCGTGTTCTGGACACATTGTGAGCTATGGCTCCCAAAATATATAATATAGCAAAGCTTGATACCAGATCTGAACTCTGCTTGGATAGCGGCATGCAGCTGAAGAAAGAGAAATTCTCAGGAATTTAGTTATAGCTTTACTGGGGAAGCTGGGTGAGAACCAATATGGCTGTCTTCCAGTTGTCAACCAGTTTTTCTAGAGTCCTGAATATTACCGTAGCCATAGGGGAACATGATAAAGGACTGTATTTACTCAGGAGAGTGTGAAAGCTGTAATAGTGCACAGATTTTCCTAGAAAACGACGTAAAGTATGACCTGTGGTTTCACGGGACACCATGAGCACATGTTTGGGTTTACCTACTCTGTAATAGCCACATTCAATTTATCCACCTGTTGAGGATACTGAATGCTAATATATACTACTTACAACATGTAGCTATTTGACCTCACAGACATCTGCATGCTTCCATGGAGAAATGGAAATGTAAGCAGTTGGAGGCATCTTCTCCTGGATGCCACACAAATGTGGTGAGGTATGTCTAGGTATATTGGCAGCAGATGCATGACTGGGGCAGTAAGAACATTATTTGAAGGACCTGGACAACACTGATTATTAAAGCAGTCAATGTTTCGGTGACAGTAGCAGGCTGAACTTTAAGGTATGGCCACATGGGGCAGATTGTCAGCCATGGACAGTGGCGGATTGGTGGGCCGATGTCCCAGGGGCCTGCCCAAACCCTCCTGTCTGCCACTGGCCAAGTACATAGTGAGCTCTCAGTGGTAAATAATGCTGTGAGAATCAGGTACTCATGTACCCCGCGCCAGTGACCACACATGTCCTCCTGAATTCAACTGCTGTGGCCACATCTCTCCTTCTAAGCCCCCTCTTCCATATCTTATATAATGAAGTAGGGACGGCACTCCTCGTCTTCTGTAGGTCCCGGTGCTCGAGTCAGGGAAAGACGGCCCACTTGAATCACAAAATAAGACCGGCACTCGGATATAGTTGAAGAAAACTGCTTTATTCAAGCATTAGACGGTCCAAAGCAGAGAACAAATGAATAGATTAACAGCGACACGTGTTTCGGCTCTATGAGCCTTTGTCAAGCCTAATACATCTATGTGGACTAGAGATTTAAATAGTGCGCCGTATCTGACGCTGAGAGCGTGGTGAGGTCACATCACCATGACTACCAGTATCAACAAATCATTATGTGCAGGGATTCATGTCATTCCTGCACCGGATCGAAATAAAAAGGTATGCTACAATGTCATGACATTGCTACAAACAATTAACACATACTTGAATACTTTGTGTATATATCACCCCATTATGTGGGTATTCTAGACATATATATAGCTATCAAATGAAAAGGTATATTGCAATTTCATGACATTGTTACAAACAATTGACACATATTCAAATGCTATTACATATATATATAACAAGGTTAGATGAATCAATCCAGAAAGAGAAAGGAAAAAGGAAAAGCAGGTGAGCTGTCAGTGTGAGACTGCTGAAGAAAATTATATATATCACAATTCATGTAGAATAGAATTACATATGACAGTAAACGCTGGCTGTGATCTTGAATTTCTTCTATTTTGGCTTCTATTATTTTTTCTGAGACTATAAATAAAAAACTATCATGAAAAAATATACATTTTTTGTATATATATATATATATATATATATATATATACACATATACCTAAAAAGGAGAAAAAATAGGAGAAAAAATATTATTCACAGGAATGCATTTAAATCGTACTCTCGATTGAGACCTCTGGGCTCAATGGTCTGTAAAGTATGTATCCAAAAACTCTCACGTTTTTTGAGCATGAGAATTCTATTGCCACCTCTGCGTCTTCCATATCTTAGGGCTCATGCACACAACCGTGTGCCCTCTGAGATATATGGTCCGTGAGCGGGCCATATGTCTAGGAGCGGCATACATCATCCGCACGGGAGCGCAAAGCATCATAGGTTACTATGATACTGTGCGCATCGGGACGCCCGCGTGACTATTGTCCTGCACTCATATGATCATATAAGTGCAGGACAGTAGTCCCGCAGGCGGCCCGATGCACACAGTATTATAGTAACCTACGATGCTGTGCGCTCCCTGCGTACGATGTATGCCGCTCCGTGACATATGGCCCGCTCACGGACCGTGTGTCTCAGAGGGCATACGGTTCTGTGCATGAGCCCCTTAATCAGAAAGAAATGGAGGAAGAGGACAGAAAATGGCAGCTATTGATGGCCACCACAGAGGGATAACTTTTGGGGCAATATATTGTGCTGCACCGTGGTATATCGTTCTGCAGGTGTGGTATATTGCGCTATATTTCTGACCCCACCTACTTGTGTTGCCCCACCTTGTGCGGTGAGCTACTCTGGAACTGTCTAATAATGGATCTGATGCGTTGCACGATTATCATGACTCACCAGTAGAAGCTATCAGGCTATTTTTAAGCTGGTACTTCAGTCACATAAAGTACATATACTGTAACTACACTGGGCTTTACTATTTTTTCTTGAAGGTTGAAGATTAGGTTTTCTGCCAGTAAATTACTGGGTTTGGATAAAAGATGTAAGGTTTTCAGGTTTAGCAGTTTTGGACTAAAACAAATATTTTTAAAAAATCTTTTCATTTTATGGAAATTCATTAAAAAAAACTTTATGTACAAGATGGTGTAGGTCTTCAGATAAAAAGTACCAATGTTGTATATACCATCAAATGATATTTCCCATTCCAAACAGATTCCCACTAACCTGATATCAAAATCCAATATACACGAGCCTGTACCTACCAGAAATAAATGGATAGTGTGAATCTGGAGCTAGCTCCATTCTCCTGCATCGAGGCAGTGCCAGATATGGACTGTCCATTTATTTCTGGTAGGTCCAGGCTCCTCTATTGGTGCTGTTAGCTATGTTACTGGTGGTATGCTATATGGACAAAAGTACTGGGACACCTAGAGGAGCCTTTATGACATCCCATTCTAAATCAATAGGCATTCATATTAAGTTGGTCCCCACTTTGGAGTAGCTTCCACTGTTCTGGGAAGGCTTTCTACAAAAATGATTTTATCTGTGGGAATTTTTGCCCAATCATCCAGAAAAGCATTTGCGAGGTCAAACACTGATGTTGGATCAGAAGGCCTGACTCGCAATATCCATTCTTATTTATCCCAAAGGTGTTTGATGGGGTTGAGCTCAAGGCTCTGTGAGGGGCCCAGTCAAGTTCTTCCACACCAAACATGCTGTCATGCCCTGCTCTGACTATGTGCGGAGGTCGGCCAGAATAGCAGCACGTGTTTAGTGTTTGTTTTGGAGTCGTGCTGGATCCGCCTCCCATCAGGTGCACTGGGTGGGGTCATTAGTTTAAATGGCTCTCAATCAATACTTTTTATTAATTTTTGAGAAGAAACATACATGATTATGAATAAAAAAAACGGCTGCACAGTCAGCGCTTTACATAGCCACATTGGCAGCACCAACTTAGCCGAAATCAATACAGCAATAAATATACGACAAACGAAGTAGACTAAAGACATACAGTGCAGTCATTAGGCAGTATTTGTAAATGGCTCTCAATTCCAGTTCTCTGAGTGGGTTATAGAAATCAGTCTGGCCTTGGAAACAAGGAAGGAAGGTTGTCTGTTCCAGCTCAGATAAGATAAGTGCGGTTTCAGTTTTTGGTGTTTGCTGTCTAAGTTGTGTTTGTGTCATCTCTCCCATCCAGGTTCTGTGCGATCAGGCTGCTCCTATTTCCCCTTTTCACCATGTCAGGGAATCTAGGGTGTTTTAGCCCAGGCACTGGGACACATCATTCCTACAACCAAGGTCTGCATCTGGGCTGAGAGGTCAGGGATTAGCTAGGAGGTGACCCTTCCCCTGCTTCTCGCCTAGAGCCTGGTTGTTGGTTTATCTGTGTGTCTGAGTGCTCGTCTGCCGTTACACATGCCTTTATGGACCTTGGTTTGTGTACTGGGGCACAGTCATGCTGGAACAGAAAATGAAGATTACTCTTACCGGTAATTGGATTTTCCTGTATCCACGACAGCACCACGAGATAGAGGCTCTGTCCCCACAGACAGGAAAGCTGAAGTACAAAAAGGCGGAGGCTCTCCTCCCATTTTAGTATGTTTTTCCAAGGATGAGAGGAACTCCGCCCACAGTTATTAGAAACAAATTTCCAGTCCAGGGTATCTTTTTTTTTTATGCAACACCCATGAAAAGAGAGAGCACCAACCACCAACACAAAAGGGATGGAAAATAAGGGTGATGTCGTGGGTTCAGGAAAATCCAATTACTGGTAAGAGTAATCTTCAGTTTTCCCCTCACCCACGACAGCACCACGAGAGTGAAAACCAAGTAGACACTTAGGGTGGGTTGACAGCCGAAAGGACCTTAGTAGCAAAGGTTAAATCGAAGCAGAGTCTAACTGTAAATGGTAATGTCTGAAAAAAGTAGTCGGAGAGGACCAGACTGCCGCCTTACAGATATCCTCAATAGAGACAGAAGCCCTCTCAGCCCAAGAGGTGGAAATAGCTCTGGTAGAGTGGGCCGTGAGGCCTTCTGGAGAAGACTTCCCTGACGATAATTAAAACCAAAGATATTGCAGACGTAATCCATCTGGTTAAAGTATTTTTTGATGCTGTATGGCCCTTCTTCTTCCAACAAACATCGAGGAAGATTTCCTCCAGTCTTTAGTTCTGGACAGGTATTTAATTAAACACCTCCTAACGTCAAGGCAATGATGGGACTCTTCCTCCTCTGTAGATGGTGACTCATAAAAGGTTGGAAGCACAATCCCCTGAGATCTGTAAAACCTGGAAGCTACCTTAGGAAGGAAAGCTGGGTCAGGTTGGATAATCACCCTATCTTCTAAAATGGAAGTATGAGGGATTGATAGAAATACCCTGTAGTTCACTAATCCTACGGGCCGAGGTTAGGGCTACCAATAAACATAGCTTAAAAGATAAAATTTTGATGGAAATTTCTTCAATAGGCTCAAAGGGTGGTTTTGTTAATGAGTTTAGCACCAAATTTAAATCCCAAGGAGCTATCCTAGGAGAATAGTTCAGGGAGGATCTGGAAATAGATCTAAAAAATCTAGAAACCCATGGATCTGAGGACAGATTTTCGTTAAACAGAGCCGAAAGAGCCGAGACCTTAACTTTCAACATGCTGGGTGACAATCTTAATTTAAACCTTTCTGAAGAAATTTCTGAATCTGGCCGACTGGAGCCCGAGAGGGGATGTTCCTGAAATCCAAAATCAGCAAAAGTCAGGAATTTCTTCCAGACCCTGTCATAAATAGACATCGTAACCTTCTTTCTACACTTTAAGAGGGTATCGACTAGGTCTGAAGAAAACCCTCTCTTGGTTACCAGGAACCTTTCAAATTCCATGCTGTCAGATGGAGCCCCTTCATCTTTGGATGAAAAATCGGCCCCTGAGACAGAAGGTCTTGCACTTCTGGAAGGACCCATGGATCTGTCACCAACAACTTTCTCAGCCATGTGAACTACGTCCTTCTGGGCCAAAAAGGGGCTAGCAAAATCACTCTTGCACGATCCTCCCTTATCTTCTGCAACACCCTGGGGATCAAGAGAAACTGAAGAGAAGCATATCCCAGAGGAAAATTCCAACTGTGGCGGAAAGCATCCAGACCACAGAGGGATCCCTCTGGGGATAGAGAAATTAAATTCCTAATTTTCTTTTTCTGATTTGTTGGAAAAAAGGTCTATTGAAGGGAGTACCCCAACTGTCTGTAATCTGTCTGAAAATCTTCTTGTTTAGACCCCACTCCCCCTGGGAAATTAGATGACGACTGCCTGAATATTTTCTGTGCCTTTGATGTGAACTGCCAAGATGGAGCTGCAATTTCGTTCGGCAAACTGGAAAATCTTGTGCGCCATCAGCATCAAACTCCTGCTCCTGGTACCTCCCTGTTTGTTTATGTAGGAAACTACAGTCCTGTTGTCTGACATGACTCTGAGATGTCTGTTTGATATTAATGGGAGAACCTGTGACATTGCAAATTTCACTGCCATGAGTTCTTTAATATTTGAGGAGGCCGAATTCAGACTGCCCGTCCATAAACCCTGAATGGATTGGTCCAGAATCTGAGCCCCCCAACCCCAAGGGCTTGCATCTGTGGTCAAGCACAAAACTCCTTTCTCCAGGGCGCCCCCTAGGTCAGGTTGTCTCTTATTAACCACCACCCTAGATCCTCTTGGGTCTGGTCTGATATTACCAAGCTTGTATCTAAAAGGTGTCTTCCCCCCTTCCTAAGCTGTCAACAGGTCCCACTGCAGAAACCTGGAATGGAATTGGGCTCATACCACGGCGGGAATACAAGATGTCAGGCTTCTCAGAATTGACATACCTTTTCTCAAAGATATCCTTGAATTCTGTGTGAAGTTCTGTATTTTCTTACTGTCTAAATTTTTTCCGTCAAACATTTCTGCACTTCTGAATTCAGGAGTAGCCCCAAAAATTGCTGGTTCTGTGAGGGTTCTGGTCTTGACTTCTCTCTATTCAGGATCCAACCCATCTTCTCCAGCATCTGGGACACTTCCTGTACTGCT
Source organism: Bufo gargarizans (assembly GCF_014858855.1). Lineage (NCBI taxonomy): Eukaryota > Metazoa > Chordata > Amphibia > Anura > Bufonidae > Bufo > Bufo gargarizans. The sequence continues at coordinate 127,441,232 of NC_058080.1, read as the reverse complement.
TTCCTGCAGGATTCCCATGTTTCTCCTACTATCAAAAAGTCGTCCAGGTAAGGGATAAAAAAATAATAATAAAAAAATAAAAATAAAGTCCTTCCCTCTGATATGAGCCCCCATTTCCGAGATCACCTTTGTAAATACTCTCGGTGCCATTGAAAGCCCAAAGGGAAGGGCTTGAAACTGCAAATGTCTGACTACTCCTTGTAGTTCTACTGCCAACCAGAGAAACGTTTGATAGTCCTGATGAATAGGAACATGAAAATAGGCATCTTTTAAGGCCTCTTTCACACTTGCGTTGTCCGAATCCGGAGTGTACTTCACTTGCCGAAATTACACGCCGGATCCGGAAAAACGCAAGTGTACTGAAAGCATTTGAAGACGTCTTCAAAATGCTTTCAGTGTTACTATGGCACCCAGGACGCTATTAAAGTCCTGGTTGCCATAGTAGGAGCGGGGGAGCGGTATACTTACAGTCCGCGCGGCTCCCGGGGCGCTCCAGAGTGACGTCAGAGCGCCCCATGCGCATGGATGACGTGCCATGCGATCACGTCATCCATGTGCGTGGGGCGCCCTGACATCACTCTGGAGCGCCCCGGGAGCCGCACGGACGGTAAGTATGCTGCTCCCCCGCTCCACTTTACCATGGCTGCCAGGACTTTAGCGTCTTGGCAGCCATGGTAACCATTCAGAAAAAGCTAAACGTCGGATCCAGCAATGCGCCGAAACGACGTTTAGCTTAAGGCCGGATCCAGATCAATGCCTTTCAATGGGCCTTGCGGCAAGTTTTTAGGATTTTTGGCAGGAGCAAAAAGCGCAGCATGCTGCGGTATTTTCTCCGGCCAAAAAGCATTCCGTTCCGGAACTGAAGACATCCTAATGCATCCTGAACGGATTTTACTCCATTCAGAATGCATTAGGATAAAACTGATCAGGATTCTTCCGGCATAGAGCCCCGACGACGGAACTCTATGCCGGAAGAAAAGAAAGCAGGTGTGAAAGAGCCCTAAGTCCAGTACCGCCATGAAGCAATTTGGAAAGAGAAGATTTATAGCTGAACTTATTGTCTCCATCCTGAATTTTTTCAAGAGCAAGAAACAGTTTAGCTTTTTTAAATTTATAATCGTTCTGTAGGAACCGTCTGTTTTTTTTCAGCAGAAAGAGGAGAATAAAAACCTTCTCCCTCTTGTCCCCCTGGAACTGGAATCAGAACACTCTTTTTTAACAATTCCAACACTTCCCGTTGTATAGCGCCGCTTCTTTTTACAGTAGTCTTTGTGACCACAAACCTTACCGGAGAAGGAGAGTGAAACTCTAGCTTCAAACCCTGACCTATGGTATCTAAGAGCCATGAACTGCAGGAAACTTATTGCCATTCAGGAAGAAATTTGGCTAGTCTTGCTCCTACAGGCAACCTGGCGTCATTTTTGGTTGCTAGACTTTTTCTTATCCCCCAAGGATTGACTGAAGAAAAAAACCTCTTCTGTGACCGGAACTTGTACTCTCTGTCTCTCTTATCTTCCTCTCTACCACCCTGAAAGGAACAAAAGGGACGAAAGGAGCGGTCAGATCTCCCCCTAGCAGAAAAACTTTAGGCTGGAAATTTTTTCTTTTTATCTGCCACTTTCTATAAAAGTTCATCGAATGCTGGACCGAAAAGATATTCTCCCTTGCAGGGAATGGCACATAACCTTTTCTTAGGAAGCAAATCTCCACTCCAGCCCTTTAAGCCATAAGGCCCTACGTGCAGAGTTAGCGAGTGCGGAAGATCTAGCCGCCAGCCTAATTGAGTCTGCCGAAGCATCTGCAAAAAAATCTGCTGCCTTCTTAATGGTGGGAAGCCCTGCCTAGGGCATTTGTTTTTAATCTGATCTTCTAGCTCAGAAAGCCAAACAACTAGGGAATGAGCTGTACAAGTTGAGGCAATAGAGGGTCTGAAGGATGATGTAGAAGCTTCCCAGGCACCTTTTAAAAACCCGTCTGCATTTTTATTTAAGGGATCCTTAAGAGAGACACGACCTCTTAGTTATCTTTGAAATAGCCACGTCTATTTTAGGTACTTTGTTCCAGGGGGCACAATCTGTCTCTGAAAAATATTTTCTTTTTACATTTTT